>NC_134312.1:199335226-200080005 GCF_964195595.1 Calonectris borealis
CTATAATCCAGTAAGACATGCAGGTCTCTTGTAAAGACCTAGTCTGATGGTCAACTTGGTTGGCACCAAGGACTGAAATGGGACCAGAGATGAAACTATAGAACTGCCAGGGACAAGAGCTGGAAAGTATAGATTGTCCTAGATTGAGCTGCAGGGCCAATATTCAAGCTGGAGACTGTGCATTGGACAGAGGTGGGACTGAATAAATTGGGCTTCAGAGTTGTAGCCAGGGAGAGGCAAGCAGACTTGACTTGACACATACTTGACTTTTACATGTGAATGGCTCAATCTGTTCTGCTAAAAGCAGATTTCTTGCAGCGAGCATCATTCATGCTGCCAACAATTTAAAATTCTATATTTCAATATTGACATTCTTGGATACTATTAAATGATGGGCTTTGTTCCACCAAGATCATAAATGACAAATATCCTGTCATGTCAGTTATGTAGTTATTTTTGCTCATTTGGTTCCATGCAGTTTATGTTTTTTATGCAAGTCTCAGTTAAATTGAGTTTCCATTAGACTATGTAGTGATATTTCAGGATCCCCACTGGATTTTTTTTATTTCAGTATCAGTCAATTACAAAAAATTACAGATCTCAAAGATTTTGGTACAGTATTTTACCTGAGCTTCAACTTTAATATTGATATCGTACCTATTTTTAATGGTAGTCAAGTGTCAATTTTCAAATCGGTGTGCAAAATTAGAGTTTTAGATGCCTAACTTGAAGCTTAGCTTTAGCAGATGCTTGTGCCCTTGTGATGTCGCACCAAATTAGTTTGTTTCTCAAATTTTGGTATATGCCCTTCCTCCAGCATGTCTTTAGTCCACTGCAAATATATGCTTTTTGGGGCAGAGCCAAGCTTTTATGCTTTTTATTTTTTTGTACAGTGTCTATAATAACAAGACTGTGCTCCCAGTTGGAGCTTCATGGAGTTTGTGCAATATATATAAAGACAGTAGCTAAAGTACAGACTTCCAGTCCAGGTTTTGACTTTGAAGTTTCAGAACTTTTCTCTTCTTTATATATATTTGGTACTATTATTAATGGTATTATTATTATTATTATTACCATTATTATTAATTAATGGTAATAGGGGTGCAATTCCCTTAACTTCCCATCCTTATTCCTCTTTCTATCAACACACAGATGCAATACAAATATTAAAGAAAAGCTTTTCTAGCTAATTAAAAAGAACTACTTCTTTTCCAGAAAGGCGTCATTGATTACATTGTAGATGGGTTTCACTGCAATGTTAGTTTGTGTTAGGCACATGCTGCCATTAATCTGGTCACTTTCATCCACAAAAATCTTTGGGTACTGAAGTGCTTTAAACTGGTCCATGACAGGAAGGAGCCAGTGAGTGCACGGCAGCTCTTGCAGTGCTGATGCTCAGATGGGACACAGTCACACTACAGCTTTTGTTACCACAACCCATCAGCTGCTAATCCAGTCTTCTGTGAAACCCTTTACTGCTGCCATTTTTTTTTTTCAGTGTGGCTACTTCTATTCAAGATAGGCACAAGCAGGCTAATTGAAGAGACATTAACACAGGCTTAGTTAACTTTGCACTTAAGTCATACCAATATTTCAATAGAGATTTTACATAGATTATAGTAATAGACATGTTGTATCTAATCAACTCTTTCCGTAAGTGTGTATGTGTAAATACGAATACATATGCATAATAAATAAGCATACAGTTTGTTGTACATTTAAAAATCTGCTCTGTAGCCTCTATAGGTGTCCTGTTCCCCATCTCACTTGCCTTAACCTTTGTAGAAAACTCCCTTGACTTCTACATTTCCTGTTTCTCTCGTGTCCAAATATACAGAGGTATGCCAAGGGGCATACCGAATCTGTTCTGTCACACTGACAGAGATGTAAACAACAATGGCATTTTCAAAAGCACCCTGTCCCCAACTAGTGAAAGTTTTACCATCCACGTCACTGGAAGCAGTTAGGATGTCTTTATGTGGGCCCGTGTGAACCTCATGAGGTTCAACAAGGCCAAGTGCAAAGTCCTGCACCTGGGTTGGGGTAACCCCCAGTATCAATACAGGCTGGGGGATGAAGGGATTGAGAGCAGCCCTGCCAAGAAGGACTGGTAGACAAAAAGCTGGACATGAGTTGGCAATGTGTGCTCGCAGCCCAGAAGGCCAACCGTATCCTGGGCTGCATCAGAAGAAGCGTGGCCAGCAGGTCGAGGGAGGTGGTTCTGCCCCTCTACTCCGCTCTGGTGAGACCCCACCTGGAGTCCTGCGTCCAGCTCTGGAGCCCTCAGCACAAGAAAGACATGGACCTGTTGGAGCTGGTCCAGAGGAGGGCCACAAAAATGATCAGGGGGATGGAACGCCTCTCCTATGAAGAAAGGCTGAGAGAGTTGGGGTTGTTCAGCCTGGAGAAGAGAAGGCTTCAGGGAGACCTTATTGCGGCCTTTCAGTACTTAAAGGGGGCTTATAAGAAAGATGGGGACAAACTTTTTAGCAGGGCCTCTTGCAACAGGACAAGGGGGAATGGTTTTAAACTAAAAGAGGGTAGATTTGGACTAGATATAAGGAAGAAATTTTTTAGGATGAGGGTGGGGAAACACTGGCACAGGCTGCCCAGAGAGGTGGTAGATGCCCCATCCCTGGAAACAATTAAGGTCAGGTTGGACGGGGCTCTGAGCAACCCGATCTAGTTGAAGATGTCCCTGCCCACGACAGGGGGGTTGGACTAGATGACCTTTAAAGGTCCCTTCCAACCCAAACTATTCTATGATTCTGTCTTATTCTTGCTGAAGCTACAGGCTAGCACACTCTCCACGCTGAAGGTATCACAGCTGCCTTGTGCTTTGTGTCTCAGCTCTGTCAAAATGAGGCAAATTAGCTCAAACAATTCAAATAGTAAGACTTTGTTAAATTGGGTAGTACCATCTGAACCAGGGTAGGGGGCTATTACGTAAGAAGTTCCACCAGTAAATTGGAAAGAAGAGTGAAATGCCGTGGGGGTGTAGGAGGCTGGAAGTACTTGATGTCTTACCCCATGCTACTTTATGTAGGACAGGACATGGAAACACAGCCTCTGATTCCCAATGAATGATTCTGCAACTCTTGTGTATGAGCTAGTGTTTGGAGCAGTATTTACTTGCAGCTATTACAGTTGTGTGGCTGGACTTGTCACATAACCCAGGAATCCCTTTCACTTCTTCTCTGTGTTTTCCCAGAAGATGATGCCCTGTGTTGTTTCTTCCCCTTTTCCTCCCTTCTTCTCACTAGGCCTTACATATGGTTCATGTTTCTTCCTCTGTGTCACCCATCCTTCTGTTGTCTGAAGGATAAATTGTTGCTTGTATTTTTGTATGAAAACCTGTTATGAAGGAGACAGAACTGATACAGAGCTGGTAAAGAGCTAGCATTATCTGAAAGGATATTACTGGGTATCATCCACTATCCAATGTACAGATACTTGCAGAGGTGCTTGAAGTTGTGGCTTTTCATAATTTTAGAAAATTACATGTCTGGTATTTCCTTCTGTTTGATATTTTAATTTTCTCCATATACATAGGGCTCTGTTCACTGATGCCCAGGAAATACTGTGAAACTTTGGAGCATGATTAGATGCAGTATTCAGAAGTAATAGGGATGGAGAAATACTTCTTAAAATGTTTAATGCATGTGTAATCTGGGGCTGCTGATCTCATTTTAGTTATTGAGTGGATTTTCCTCATTTATGTAGAAAGATAATAGCTTCATTAAGTACTCTGGAATGAGAATAAGAAAAATGTCTTGAGGTAGTATGGAAAAAATACCTTTGATAAGCTGATTACTGTGTGTCCTAAATGGAGGCAAAAAACCTAGGTCTGGATTCATTATGGTATTTGGGAACCTACATTAGACACTGAAATCAATTTGCAAATTTAGGCTCTGCTTTTTTGATGTTTCAAGGTTAAGGGTGTTCTAAATCTGGCCCTTTTATTGGCACCAAAGGCTGTAAGAAAACACCACCAGTAATTTAACATATTGCTTATTAAAAAACGTATGCCAACAGCAGTTCTTGCAACACTGTAGTCCCTCCTAACGCAATTCTCTGAAGAACAATTGAGGCATTTATTTTTATCACTATTTTGGTTTAATCTTTTGCATAATTTGAAATGCCAAGCATTTTGTACTGGTATTTTGTTATTTGTACCATCTGGAATAGAAAACCCTGTGATTCTTAGCAATTCAAATTTGTGGAGTAATGGTTACTGTACTATAGTTAAGAGTAAGGTTAGGTCCTCTCTTCGAGGACTTAAATTAAAGTAGTCTTTTCCTAGAGGTAGATCTAAGAGGAAATGTTACTTTGGCATTTGAGAAGATTTTGAAATTTTATCATTTATTCTTGCTCTGCTCTTTATTTGCAAAGAATAAACTGAAACAAGTTTTATAGGTCTTTTAAGTACTTTCCATTAGCATTTGCTTAGTGCCATCAAGGAACTGGCTTGAACATTAAAGCAAATAACTGAGAGATCAAAATCATTAGATGGAATAAATGGCTGTTCCTGGCCTCTGTGCCCTTAAATCTTTTGTTTGTTTTTAGTAGTATTTCAAAAGTATCCTGTTCTTTTAATATTTGACATTTAGAAACACATTAGCTTGCAAAAGGAATAATACTTTCCTCCAATTCATTAATATTTGACTAAGCCACAATCACACAGATATTTTGCTTAGAAGCTGCCTATAATGGTTTCACATAAGGAGTGCAGAGTAGGAGAATTGATTTAAACTCACTGCACCAATCTATAATAAAATAGTTTCAGCAAATTACTTAAATTGTGTAACAGATTTTAGGGCAAAACTAGATATTTTTCAAATGCTTCACGGGCCAGAGGGTTTTTTTTTGTCATTTGTACTAGATAGGACTATAGCCATTTCAGTGATTTATTTTAAGAAAAAAAATTACTTGTTTTCTGTTAAGAGAGCTATTCAAATAAAATAGAAACTTTCCAGTAAGGGGTGGCTTTCCAATAAGTAGCACGTGTCGTGCAAATGGTAGGTTTATTCTCAAACTTCTTGAAAATGAAAAAGCAGTAGTAAGCACAAAGTAAGGATAAAGCAAGCTCCTGGCAGCGACTACAGACCAATGCAATCCGTAATCTCCAGCTAATGTGAAATATATACTATGTAATGTTTAAAACATCTGTTAGAAAATTTAAGGTGTTGCTTTAAGAATGAAGGTAAGTGCTTACTGTGTTGTAGAAAGTTTTGATTTTATGTTTGGCGTACACTGTCTCAAATCTAGGTGTAGTTGTTGAGTCACTGCTACTTGCCTGCCAGCACTGCAGAATGTTATTTGCTGCACTGGAAGCTACTGTACTGCAGTGGGTTTCCTCTTGCATTAGTGACCTAATCATGTTTGTTTCTTACCACACCACACACTCCTTTTGCAGACTCCATTCCATCTTTCTAAGCACAGTGATAAGGAAGGAAGGGGCTTCTGCTCCTGCATACTTATTTTAAATTATTGGAAATATGAGGTCATTCCACAACAGAGAATTTTCTGTTTTCAAGGAAATGTCACTATGAAAATGGCTTTCATTTCATTTTATAAAAATACTTTAATGTTGCAGAGACTCTTCCCATTGTTTTTATTGCATGTCCCTTCCTGTAGGGGTTATATCACGTCATTCTGAACCAAACAGAACTCTTGTTTATAGCCACGGGAGAATTTTTCATATATATTTTAAAATCTAAATTCTGCTGGAAAAGTGGTTATAAAAATGATATCACGGGAATTTCTATATGTAGTATTTAAAAATTCTCAAATCAGTCTCAATCATTTTAGATTTAAAAGATTTTTTTTTGTAACTGCCATGGCTACAAAATTCCCACCTGCTCAGGTGAAATGGATTTTTTTACATTGTCATGTACAATATTAATAGTAGTTCTGCACAACAAGTATGTCTGTAATACCTTTAACTTCACTAGGATTACACAGCTTCCATAGTTCTGTTTTCCAAAGGGATAAGCAAGATTAAAAATAAAAAAAGGTTGGGTTTTTTTGTTGCAAAAATCTGCGAACTGGAACATGTACTCCTTTTCGGATAGACACTGTAATTTCTATATAGTCACTCTTCTAGGATATTTTTATTTAGATATCACGAAAAAAAATAAGGTTTACAAACATCACTGTCATAAGCTATAAAAAAGACAGAGTTTGATAATGGATAACAGGATACGTATAACTCACTTTCCTTACCAGATGAATGGCCAGGATGTTGCTGATAGAAATCAGCATTATAATTAATGCTGTAGGAGTCGCTTTAAATTCCAATTAAGTTTCTGCAAATAGGTTTCTAGTGAAACTGTACCTGGAATACTTCTACCCTTTTCTTTTTTTTGTAGAGTTTGAGAAGAGCTTATTTTTCCCCATTCTTTGGATCTGGTACCAGAATTGGTGTTCATTTTTCCTTGTCTTTGTTACTTAAATCAGTGCCTTCTCTTGTTAGGAGCTTATGCCATAAAGTCAGTAATTTGAAATTTTGGCATCACTGAAATTGGTGGGAGCCTTGCTTATTATCATCAACAGCAACATCTATCCAATAAACAAAAAGGGACGGTGCCCTCAGGGAGGGGCCAGAACTCCAAGGGTAAGTGGCATAGCACAGCTCATGTCTAAAAAACTCAAGTCTTTGGCCCTAAAACCAAATGTCCTTGTCCATTATGCCTGTGGGAAGTCCTCGGTTTATGAACCATGCCTGATCATCATCCTGAAGACTGGTGATGGCTATGGGTCAAATTTGTGCCAAGAAGCATGCCAACAGTTAAACAGTTAAACAGTGCTGATGATCAAAGGGCTGCACTGGAACACATCTATTAATACAGATGTACTAAAAGGAGGATCATCTTGCTTCTATCTGGACGGACAGAAAAAAGAACCCAAAGGCAGAAATTATAAAAAGGGAAAACTATAGTAGAAAATACATGATAAAGCAGAGGCAAATGAAAGGTGTCCCACAGTAAATAGAAATGGGGGGGAGAAGTGTCCTGCCAGGACGAAAAACAGTCTCCCCCAGAACAAGACGATCAGATTTATGAGGGGAACAGGTATGGCTAATTTCAAGGAGCTCAGGACTCCTACTTCTTTGTCCAACACTTCGCACCGTTCCAATTCTGTATCACTGGTTCTTCCCAACTCCTCCCCCTCTACTGCAGAGGTCACATACTAGAGAGAATCTGTGGTACCTAAGAGTTTTTTCCTCCAGTAGTAACACTGCATCATCACAGGACATAATTTGGGATTGTTGTCTTGTCATGTGATGTGATATGGGTTGGGGAACTTCAGCCAGTTATCGACAGCAGGATTGTCTGTGCCCCTGAATGAGCCCCACCATTTGAGATGTCCATCATAGAGAGGTGGCTCTTAGTTGAGATAGCTCTGTTTCTCTCCAGGGTCCCATTCAAACAATTTTGCATGCTTCGTAAAATACTAAATCACTCCTGTGATCCCAGCTGGAGAAGAAGAATTAGATTTTGCCAGTGTGGCTTGGTGGTTCAACTGGTCCCAGCTGATATGGATGGGATTGCATCAGGTTTCCCTCCTTCCATCTTGTTCAGTCATCCACATTTGTGCCCCCTCATGCCACACCCTTCTGCAGGTAGTATATGGTATCAAGGCATAAAAAGATAAATGTAAGAGATTGGAAGGCGGCCTTCTCATTCCTTTGGACATATTATGAAAAATTCCATGATGACAGAAACTGTGAAGAGGGTGAAATAGAATGGAAAATTAAAAAGAAAGGATACAAAAATGAACAAAGACCTAAACTAAAAGCAAAAGGTTAGATTAATCTTGTTTAAGTTGAAATAGTTTTTTTTCTAAATAGTTTTTTAATAGTTATTTATAGTCTGAAATCAGGATCAGACCTACAAAGTTTCTAACATTTTTCTTTATATAATCCTGTAGTATTCAATATCCAAATATTACTGATGAACGAAATAAGATGTTGCAGCATTGGCAAAGCTCTGTCTACCTAGATACTGTGTTGGATTCTGATCCACCTGACCTTCGTGGTTTTTAAGCTTCCTTCCATTTTATTGGGCTAATCTTTTCTCAGGTTGATACATTTTTCTGGAAACGGGTTCATTGTGTCTTCTTCCCCTTTCACAGAAACTCTGCTATCTGTTGCTGCCAAGTAGCAGTTTTAATTCCCCGTCACTGAGTAAAGCCATTAATGTTTCAGTTTATAGTTGAGGACTGGAATCGAGGACCTGTTGGAATGAAATGGAATTGTTGGCCAGTGATCTCTAGTCCATCTTCCTGCTCAAAGCAGGAGGATCACCAATACTGGATCAGGTTGGTCATGGCTAAGCCTTGGTCAGATCAGTCTGTCTAAGCCTTGAAAATACCCCAATATGGAGAGTGCCTCTTGACAAGCATGCCAGTACTGCATTACCCTCCTAGTGACAGTTTTTTCCTACTGTCCAGTGTGAATCTCCCAAGCTGCAGTTTGTTGCCACTGCCCCTTATTACAGTCTTGCATGCTAAGAAGCGTTCAGTTCCATCCCCTCTGTAACTGCCCTTCAGGTAGTTGCGGGATGTTACTATATTGCACCTTAGTCTCCTCTTCATCAGCCTAAACAAGCCCAGCTCCCACATCTTCTCTTTGTAGGTCACGTGCTTTGGGCCCCTGACCATGTTAGTAGTCCTCTGCTGGGATGTGGAAGTGAGGAAGCCCAAAACATCACATTCTGGACACAATATCCAAAGTCTAGCATCATCAGCACTGAGCAGAGACTCACCTCCCCAATCTGCTGGTCATCCTCCTTCTAGAGAGAGCGTGCTGTTGCCTTGTACTCAACCTGGCATCCCCCAACTCCTTTGAAGTAGGGCTGCTATGCAGCCCATCACTTTCCAGGCTATGCTGATGCACAGTCCATGGTCCCAGGTGCAGAACTTTGCACACAGTGAACCTTGGGAGGTTTCTGTTGGCCCCCTCCACAAGTTTCTCAAGGTCCCCTTAGCTCATCGGGATCACAGATAGGCTAAAGCCCTGGAGCTTGAAGATTGATTTGCCCAGAGAGCCTGCCAGTTTAATTGACTGATGAGAATCACAGGGATCATTGAGCTACACTATCCTTTATTGCGTAAAAAACTATTCCAACTAATTGTTGGTAATATTATTGCTACTGTTATGGTTATATGCAAACAATATCTAACCTAATAACTACAACAATATACAAACACACACCCAGTTGGCTCGCTCATATACCAGTTGAGCCACTGCTGCAGTACTGACACCTTACTAGCCACCAGCAGCTCGACATAGTTATACCAAAGAAACCATGCTCCCAAATGCCACTCAACTGGTGACTGAGGGAGGGTACCCACACTGATGATGGGGGGCAACTATCACTGTTGTATGGGTGCTACCACCAACCTGGACCAGCATTCACATGTGAGGCTTCCCTGCCTCATGCATGCAGCAAAGGCAGGGTTCTCCTCTTCTTTCTGATCAGCAGCTGGGTCCCCAAATGGGATCTATTCTAAGGTATCAGAACAGCTTTCCCAAGCTTGATTTGTCACAGCTTTTGCTAATATTGGTGATCTCTCAGATAGGCATCACATGGGTCACCCAATCAGATATTTCCTGATTCGTCCTGCCATGATATTATCCAATCATCATAAATCTTTAGCAGACCATACCTTTCTATTGTTAGTTTTGACAAATCACCTTCAAGAACAATTAATTTACTTTTTTATTTTACCAGTCACCTTACAGCACAACAGCTAATTCATTTCTGTACCAATCATATTAAAGCCTGTCTCTGACAGACTTCAGGCATCAAGAGAAAGCTCTTAGCACTTGTACACAAATGCCTTCTGAAAATTTGCTTCGAGTGCTTCGTCATCATCTAGGTCACTGATGAATATGTTGAACAATATCAGGCCTTCCCAACATGTGTGCTTAGAGTACTCGGGTTTTTGCCATCTGCGGGGGTGTGTGTGTGTGTGTGTGTGAGCGAGCAGCTGTGTGGTGTTTAGTTGCCTGCCGGGTTAAACCACACCGCCAGCTCAGTGTTGAATTAAATGCAACTTCTTGATCTCAGTGGTCCAATAAACTTTCAACCCACCTAACTTCCAGCCCATACTTCCTCACCTTCCAAATGCAATTCTCTAGGAGAAAGTGTCAAAAGCCATACTAAAAGTCAAGGTGTATTTCATCCAGTACTTTTCATTCATCTACATACTTGGTCATCTCAGTATAGAAGGCAATTAAGTTGATTCAAGCCTTGTCAATTCATGTTTACTTTTCCTGATTACCTTTTTGTCCTTCAAGTATTTGGAAGCGGATTCCAAGTGGATGGTCTCCATGATATCTCTTGGAACCAAGGTGAGATTTACTGGCCTTTAATTCCTTTCAGCCTCTGTTCAGTCTTTCATGATGATGGGCCCTTTTTCCTAGCCATGAAACTCTCCTGATCATTGTGCTTGATGGCAGATTTCCTAGATGGTCTTGTGGTGACGTTGGCCTGCATTTTCAACATCCTCAGGGGAATCCCATCTGTCATATAGACCTGAATACATACAACTTCTCTATGTAGCTCCTAATTGTTGCTCAGTTCTCATCCTTGGCTGTTCCTCTGCTTTTCAAAATGTGCCACAGAGTGGGAGCAGGCCTTGCCTTTGAAGACAAATGCATTGAGTAATTCAATATTTTCCATATTGACAGTCATTAGGTTGTTTCCTCCATCCATCAGCACTCATCTCACAATTTTACAACTTCCTTTGCAAGTAGCCTATCAGAAATCACTAAGCTTTTGTAGAGGCTGGGTTAAAACAATCACAACCACTATGTCCATTGCCTCTGACTAAACCTTGGGAGATGAGAATAAGTTTTTCCTGCCTATTTTTAGGAGACAGAGCACTTTCTGTAAGTCTTGAATGGCATGAGGACTTACCATATGCCCTGTGAGATAACGCAGAAGATCAATACCAATAAATATTCATGATCAATCAAGTGACTAACAAAGAGCAGAAAAATGAGATTTCCTTCTGTGTTCTTGTCGTGGTTTAACCCCAGCTGGCAACTAAGCACCACACAGCCGCTCGCTCAATCCCCCCTGGTGGTATGGGGGAGGGAATTGTAAGAGTGAAAATGAGAAAACTCGTGGGTTGAGATAAAGACAGTTTAATAGGTAAAGCAAAAGCCAACCACACAAGTGAAGCAAAACCAGGAATTCATTCACTACTTCCCATCAGCAAGCAGGTGTTCAGCCATCTCCAGGAAAGCAGGGCTCTGTAACAGTTAATTGGGAAGACAAATGCCATCACTCTGAAAGTCCCCCTCTTCCTTCTTCTTCCCCCAGCTTTATATGCTGGGCATGACATCATATGGTGTGGATTATCCTTTGGTCAGTTGGGGTCAGCTGTCCCAGCTGTGTCCCCTCCCAGGTTCTTGTGCACGCCCAGCCTACTCGATGGTGGGGTGGGGTGAGGAGCAGAAAAGGTCCTTGACTCTGTGTAAGCACTGCTCAGCAGTAAAACATCCCTGTGTTATCAGCACTGTTCTCAGCACAAATCCAAAACATAGCCCCATCCTAGCTTCTACGAAGAAAATTAACTCTCTCCCTGCCAAAACCAGCACAGCTCTGAATCCTTGAGAAACATGAGGTTTAACAGCTGTAACTCTGTGTGCGCCGCGTCGTGGTGCCTGAATGCTGGGAATTAGGTGAAACGCCCGTGTGCTTCCCTGCCGGCCTGCCCTGCTGAAGGAGGAATTTGCATGCGGTAACGTCTCTGGATCTCAGCGTTAGTCACGGCTCTGGCAGCCCCATGTCATGCGTGGACCGCTGACCAGGCGAGGCCACGTCCTTCCCCTCGCCCGAGGCGACCGGGCTCGCTCCCCCGAGGGCCCTGGCAGGCGGCGGGAGCGACCAGCCGCACAAACCGGTCACAGGGCCGCCAGAAGCCTCCCCCCACTCCGCGGAGCCGGGAAACCCCGTCTGCAGGGCCTCCCTGCGCGGAGGCAGAGGGGAGCGGGGGACCCGCTGAGGGGCGGGGCGGGGCCGGGCCGGGCCGGGCGCGCCTCACCCCTGCAGCCGCCGTTGCTGCTTTTAGGGCGGCTTCTTTGCCCGCTCCCCCCTCCCTCCCGTCCTTCCTCTTCCTCCGCGGCGCAGACCTTAGGGCGAGCCCCTCCCGCTCGCTGCCGTGCGCAGCCCCACCCCTTCCCCGCGTGGGGAGCGGCGGCGGCCGCGGCAGCAGCTAACGGTCCTTTGTGTGCGGCGGCGGGCATGTGAGTGGCGGCGGGGGGGGAGGGGAGGGGAGGGGAGGCCGCGGGCGTGCGGCGCTGCGGGAGCGGCTCCGCTCGCGGGCCCGGCGGCTCCTTCCACCCGCAGAGGGGGGCAGGCAGCGGCCTGCCCATCCGTGTACTCTCGCGGGCTCCGGCGCCCGTCCCGGGCCCCCGGGGTGCCCGAGGGGGAAGGCGGGCAGCTGGCGGGTGGGCGCCGGGGCAGGGCGCTGCGTGACTCTCCTCAGCTGGTGTCTGTCGTGTTGTCGCAGGCTGGCCCGGGTGACCGTCCTCCATGACTGCCTGGGCTGCAGGACCTTCGAGCTGCCGCCTTCCGCGGCTGTGGGGGACGTGAAGGCGCGGATTGACGCGGAAGCCGGCTTCCCCCCCGCCGAGCAGCGGCTGTGGCAGCGTGGGAGAGAGGTGAGGGGGCGCGGCAGGGCGGGCGGAGTGGGCGGCGGGGGCACCTCCGTTCTCTGGTGGCCTCCCACACCGCCGTGGTGCTGGAAGTCCCCACCCGGCTGCTTTTTGCATCTTGTCGGTCTTCGCGTGTATGGGCAGCACTGTGTGCGTGTCCTTGGGTGTGGGTCTCTCATGGCAAGCAAGAAGGTCGTTTGGACAAGCAGATAAGCCTCGTACTTCTCTTGATGGTGTCGGCTCTTATCATTCGAGTTTTTGTGTCTTTTTGACGTAATCCATGTGCTTTATCCTTATTTCTTTGGCGGGAGCAGAAGATTCACCTGAGAGTGTTGATGTGCTTGTTCTGGCTTCCTTTGGATCTTCAATTGTTTTTCTATCTGCTCGCCAGCTTCAACAGCGGAGTTGACATCACCGTGACAGGAAGCTCTTACAGTTAAAAATTGAGGTCTGGGTACAGGAGAGAGAGTCAAAGGAATGAATGACCTTGTTCTGTTGAAGGCATCAGCCTGGGGTCACCATTTCAGTACTGCTTGGCATGCTTCTAGCCACGCTGTTGGGAAACAGGAACCTGGAGGTATTGGTGGGATGGGATGAGTAGAGGCAAAAGGGGGAGAGAGAGGAGATTGGAAATTAGGGTTAAAAAGTGCAAGGGGACTTGCAAATGTGTAAGGAGAAGAGAAGGCTCTAGGGAGACCTTATTGTGACCTTTCAATATATAAAGGGAGCTTATAAGAAAGCTGGAGAGAGACTTTATACCAAGGCCTGTAGAGACAGAACAAGGGGCAATGGCTTTAAATTGAAAGAGGGTAGGTTTAGATTCGACAACAGGAAGAAGTATTTTATGATGAGGGTGTTGAGACACTGGAACAGGTTGCTCAGGGAAGTTGTGGATGCCCCATCACTGGAAGTGTTCAGGGTCAGGTTGGACAGAGCTTTGAGCGACCTGCTCTAGTGAAAGATGTCCCTGCCCATGGCAGGGGTGTTGGATGATCTTTAAAGGTCCCTTGCAACCCAAACCGTTCTATGATGCTAGGAAAGAACTAGACATTAGTAGCCGTATTGCTCAAGAAGCTTTTAAGAACCTACATGGGGAACACAAGTAATCTTTGAGCACTCAGGTTTGAAACAAACTGCCCATGTAGTTTATCTTTTATTTTCTCGCCTGGTTTTGTGTGTCCATGATTTTGTTCTCTCCAGGCTTTCCTGTTTTGGGAGGAAGGAGGTGTGTATATCACTTTCTAAAATCTGTCTGGAAACGAAGATCTGAGCACCACTCTGTCTGGCACAGAAAACTATGTTTTGGCAAGGAACAGTCAGTACGCAGACTGTAATAGCTATTCTGATTTTTTTTTTTTTCCCTCCAATATTAAACTAAAATACATATGGGAATATTTGTACTGTAGCAATTTTGAAAATCCTTTATAAACTTTTGAACTCCTGTTTACTGGGATCAAATTATTTTTTTAATTTACTGAGGTAGTAGAATATTCATCAGTAAATCTTTTTTCCATTAAAGCAGCTACGTGCAGTTTACAGATGTTAAGTAAAATCCAGTATCTCTTTCTCTGATAGTTCCTTACAGTGTTACACTATTAATTTGAATCTATTAATCCTCCAAGTTTCTGCTGGTGTTTTGCTACAAAAATCCTACCTGAGAAAATTCAGTTATTCTGTCCCTTAATACTCGGTGATGGGTTACAGCATTCTGTGGATTCTTTCTCATTTTAGTGAGTCCTGAGTGGGTGGTATGCACAGTTTAAGCTATTTTACATCTTGAGACAAAATTATCTCAAGTATAACATTTCTGTAGGAATTTAGAATAAATGCAGTGTTGTTATAAGTACTATTTAAAACTGGTTTAAGTAAAAAGGAATATAATTCTTTTATTAATGTTTTTAAATTATGACTACATACTGTGGACTAGGACTGTCTTTTGCTTATTAAATGTAGTTAGATTGTAAGCATCTACATCTGTGTAAGCACTAACTTCTTTCTAGTGATTTGTTTTTACCCATCGAAGTGAGGAAATAGTCCTGAACTTTACTATAAACTGAGACTAATATAATAATAAAATTTCACATAATAAAATTTTAATATAGTTTGCTATAAATGGAAACCAATTTGAATTGGTTAAGTTTCTATTAGCACAGCACAACTTCTAATTCTGCGTTTGTTATCGTGGTATGCAAGATAACATTACGTCATACATGACTATTTTAACATCATGTCATATATGACTATTTTAGCATCACGTCGCATATGACTGGGACACATATAATATGAAACTAGAATTGCAACAAAACCATTATGTGCTATGATTACTAAATAGTTTTCCCAATGGCCACTAAGGAATTTGTTGCGTAGTTTGACCCAGTTTCTCTGTGGTCTTCCTGGTGAGTCCATAGGTCTGCATGCAGAGGTAATGGGGAGATGAGGCTGTCGAATTCTTCAGGGGTATTTCTGTGACATACTTTTGTCTCTACACATTCTATATTACTAGCTGCTTTGAGCTGATACTGCTTAGTTTAAAACACCTATGAATTGCATACCCATATGTACTTTTTGGAGTACATAGACCATATACTTCCTGTATATGTTTATTTTCTTTATGGGCAAGCACCTTAGAACAATAACTGCTTTAGTTGTATGCTTCCAGAAGTTCCCAGAACATGGAACTTTTCAAATGTAAAAACGGGAGGCCACAACTTGCTCTTAGTATGCTTCTGTAGGCATTTTTTCCACCTGATTTGTTTGTGGCCATTTTTTTTGGTCCTGTTACTAACAAACTAATACTTCATCTGAGGAGTATCATTAGGCAAAGGAGGCCATCCTAGACCTCAGGGACTGAAAGTGCTGCTCAAACTGAATACTGGATGTTTCAGAGTATTTGTATACTTTTAGATAAAACTAGACTTCATAGAATAAATATGTAGGAAATGAAGCTACAGTAAATTATTTATACTGCAGGATGTTCTGATCAAGATCTGTCTTATTTTTTATTTCAGTTGTCTGATGGTATCAAGATTGTGGATCTTCAGAAGTCTCAAAATCAAGTTTTTCTGAAGCTTCAGTCAAAAGGGTTGAAAGGAGGAGGTACGAAAAATACTTGTCTCTGTTTATAAACTGGAAGGTCAAAGCATTTTCTAACACAATCTGGAATTAATTGAAATTATTCTCTTTAAATGGGAAGCAATTATTTTTCTTGTAAGTCCTAGGTATCCCTTCACTTGTTCTTTTCATTCTGCTCCAGGAAAATTAAACTTCTCTTTTTAAATGCTTTGGTGTTTAATTTTTTCTTTGTAATTTCATGTGTAGAAATTAGAATATTGCTGTCCTTTGGAATTAATAAAACTTGCCTTGCAGTAGCATTAATAGCTGCCTTGTCTCATATAAAATAAACTGAATACTTGTAAGCAATTCAGATACTGAAAGGCTATCTTTTCAGTAACCACTGTGTAGAAAACTATACCATTGGTAAAAAGCTTTTGATTTCTTCTTAATTTTTTTTGTTTGTTTGTTTTTCTTTTGATTCTGTATGTTTAGTTACATTTTTATTACAAAAATTGCAGGTATATCTGTTTGTATGGTATCTTGAATTAGATTATGATATCTGAGTATCTTCAGGAATGCTCTAACTAAAATCTGTAATGATTATGTTACTTGGTTGCTAGCATTAATATTCTTTTAATAATAACTTTATTATAAGGGAATGAAATATATGCTAATGGGATGGTAGGGTGAAGAAGAAAACCCTTCTTGTTATGCAGATATTTTATTTGGTGTCACAAAATGTATTTCTTAGCCTATGTAAGCCATCAGTGTACTGAATTACGGTTTTGTAGTGATAGTGGGAAATGAAGCATTTGTATATTAGCCAGAAGTTCAAGTTCACATTTTCTAGAACCTGCAGTGATAGAAAACACCTATGAAAATGGACCCCATGGTTCTATGGCATCAAATGTTTTTCTTTCTCTCATTCTTGACTGTTTGCTCTGATAATTTTTTGCTGTATGTGGGCTATGATAGACTAAATAAGAAGAGTTTTTTTGCCGTGCAAGTATATGGAGAAGATAGTGTAGTAGCCCTAAGAAATCTTTCATGCGAAAGAAAAACTGTTGCTGTTTTTTGTGCCTAGAAATGGAATATTTGGCTGTGAGATTCTCTTAGAGATATCACTCCAAGCAGTCCATGTCTAGATAAAGCACTTAACTTTTTCTGGCCCACAACTCTGATGTAAGTCAATCTAAAAGATCTGAAGGCTTTAGTGCCAGCCTTTTGTGTTCATTCTGGAGTCTTTCAGTTCTGAGATTTTTCCTTACAGTAGATGAATTGAGGAAGGCACTGAATTTCTAACTTCAGGAAGTGCATGGTCAATAGAGCCAAGCACATTGGTTTCTGAAGTACTCTGAATTTCACCCATGTCATCTCTGTGTTCATTCATCACTGGTGGCTATCAAATAATGCATAATCTTTTCATATGATCACAGAATAATTCATGTTGGAAGGGATATCAGGAGGTCTTTGCTCCAACCTTCTGCTCAAAGCAGGGTCAGCTCTGAGGTCAGACCAGGTTGCTCAAGGATTGATCTGGTTGAGTTTGGAAAGCCTGCAAGGATGGACACTGCACAGGCTTTCTGGGCTCCTGTTTCAATGTTTGACTGTCCTTATTGTGGAAAGTTTCTCCTTCAGATTTGTGGAACCAGTTTTGTGTTAAATATGACCAGCTCTAATACTCAAAAAAAAATCAGTTTGGCCTTTGACAGGATGCAGTAAGTCATGATCTCAGGATAGAGTAATTTTTGTGACATACATAGAGCAGCTCTGCTCTTAGATGTAAAGAGTTAGAATAATGTCTATCTTCAGTCCTATCACTTAAAAGTTACTTGTTTGTTTTTGTGGTTCCCATAGTGAAATGTGTTGTTTAAACACTTCTGCCTGCCTACCCAAGTTAGACTTAGAGAAGATCGGTTTCTTGATTTTAGAGAACTTCTCCTAAGAAAAGAAACACCCAAACTTTCCTACTGTTGATCAGTTCACCTTATTTTGGAAGTTTGCATATTGCATGTTGACTTTCATATACTTATATCTACTGCAAAAATAATAACAAAAGTTATACAATACTTTCCACGCTTTCAGCTGTGAGTTGCAATTTCTTGGGGTTTTTTTCATTGATGCTATTAAGTTACCTTAAATAAAGAGTGATACAAAAGTTTCCGAAAGACAAAATGAAGTTTGATGTTTTTGCTTGATCTTTTCCCAGCAAATAGATCTCACTTATCTATGCCCTTTTTTTCACATTGCTGAGGATTCTGTGGTTTGGTTTTTTTTGTCTATTGTTTGGTTCCGTAGTGTATGTAATGCGTGTGTGTTTGTGTGCTTCGTAAGTTGATGGTTGGACTCGATGATCTTAGAGGTCTTTTCCAACCTTAATGATTCTATGATTCTATGATAAATACACATATATGCAGATGGGGGAGAGAGAGAGAGAAATTACTTTATTAATAACTTTAAAGAGAAGTGATAAATGCGGCATCAGTAGAGTCTGTTTTCCTTGTGGAGATTGCATCATTAATATTTGTTTGAAGCACATGTTTTAGAGGTTTGGATTTAGGGAGCTGCTCTTTAGTCTCAGACTGGAGTTTGAATTGAGGAGTATTGATCCTTTCATTCTGTGATAGACTCTTTCTTTTAGAGCAGGGGCCAATCTTGGGGTTAGTGGAGTCTATGTCCACCAGAACTTTGTAACGCTTGGAGGTACCTTTCTGAGACTCTTTTCTGTCCTCAGCCCAGGTAACACCAAAGCTAACACCAGGCCCAGCACCACGATATGCCAGAACAGGAAGTGTACAGTAGAGCCAAAGTATACTGTGCCTGTGTGTAGCTGTCAGTAAGGATCATCACTGGCTATAAAAAAAGTTAGAGCCACTGCTGCCCTAGAATACTGTCCCGCTACTTAAAAAGTAGTAGTCCTTTAAAAGTTGCTATATTTGAACATCCAGTAGTTGGGGTATAACTGATGCAAAGACTTAGCCCCCAAATTTGTTTTATCCAGATACGAAACAGCTTGTTGACATTAACATCAAGACTGCTGTTTTAATTTTTTTTAATAAAAAGATTTATAATGTAGTATTTTTACAGTTGATTTTGGAAATACAAGATTTTTCAGTATCAGGCCTTGAGTTAATTTAAAATTTTTTTCTAAATTCTCAGTAATTGTTTAGTGAGTATTTTTTTAATCTGAAATTAAGTGCATAGTAGCCTAATACACAGATTTTTTTTTTTTGTTTGTCTGTTTTTTAGGTCGTTTTGGACAAACAACTCCACCACTTGTTGATTTTCTTAAGGATATTTTAAGAAGATACCCAGAAGGAGGACAGATTCTTAAGGTATACAGAAAATGGTATTTTTAGCAGTCATTTAATATGCATGACATACCATTAGTTTAACACTTTCCAGCAAATCTTGAAGTTGTCATACCTCATTAGACATTCATTCTAGTACGGGAGATACATGTTTCTATTTCTGTGGATAAGGCAAAGTGAGTTGTGTGGCTTTTTTTTTTTTTGGTGTTCAACGTGTCTGAGTTTGCTTGTCAAAGATGCCATTGTAATTTATAAAAAAATAGAGATAAAATGCAGATGTTAGAATTAAATCAGAGACTTCGTGATGTACTTTATGTGAGCGAGCTAAAATGTTTATTTTGCTTGTTACTTTATTGTTCATCCCTGCTGTAAGCTATGGTAAAACGACATAATAGTATATACAATTTTTTGGGAGGGATTATCTTAGTATAAGTTTGAAGCTGGAGACTTTAATACAAGATTTTGCTGTGGAATTTCTTGGTAGATAAATATATTTTCCTCAGTGAGCTTTGACAGTGTCACAAAGTTTCATCATTAGATTAAGAGCACTTTTAAGATGGGGAATCTTTGAGTGGCTTTTGGGAGACTTGCTCTAGAGTGGTAAGAATAACGAACCCATCAGTTTTGTATGGGCTGAAAAACATTTTTAGTCTAGACATTGGTTCTCATAACAAAAGAATGTCATAGGATTTTCTGAACTGAGGTTAGTGTTCTTTGTGGTGGTTTATCATCGGTCCAGGAGACTTCAAAGTATGCAACAGTAGGGCATGTTACATTGTGATGCTCCACATTTGAATGTTGAATGTTATGTGTACAAGCCTAACAATGGAAATGAGAACATTGATTTAAACACTAAAAATTTTTTCAGGAAATAGGATGGTGAACTAGTAGAGTGGAATTCACCTCACCTTACTTTAGACATGGCTGGAACACCTCTCCTGTGAAGAAAGGCTGAGAGAGTTGGGGTTGTTCAGCCTGGAGAAGAGAAGGCTCCGGGGAGACCTTATTGCAGCCTTTCAATACTTAAAGGGGGCTTATAAGAAGGCTGGAGAGAGACTTTATACCAAGGCCTGTAGAGACAGAACAAGGGGCAATGGCTTTAAACTGAAAGAGGGAAGATTTAGATTGGACATCAGGAAGAAATGTTTTACGATGATGGTGTTGAGACACTGGAACAGGTTGCCCAGAGAAGTTGTGAATGCCCCATCATTGGAAGTGTTCAAAGTTGGACAGAGCTTTGAGCGACCTGCTCTAGTGAAAGATGTCTCTGCCCATGGCAGGGGTGTTGGACTAGATGATTTTTAAAGGTCCCTTCCAAGCCAAACTGTGATTCTGTGATCTGAAAAAATACAGATCATTCTAAATTCGTCAAGTCCCGCAAGAGGAAAGACAGATACTTGTAGAAGATGATTTGTCTAATTTATCGTAGCTTCCTATGCTAGCATCTGGAAGTGCCAGTTTGATGTTTTTGAAGAGCAACTGGGGTGATTAGTTTGTATGTGGATGTTAAACTTCTCATCCAGAATGCTTCATCACATGGATGTTAGGAGATTAATTTCCTTAGTATATGGGAATACTAGGTTCTAACTAATGGGATTTGGTACAGATAGATATATATTCTATCTGTATATATAAAACACACAACTACAAATGGTGACAGATGATGACAGTTCCTGCTGTCTCTTGGAAGGTTTTCTTTGCAACCGTGGAACTAGAAGTTGATTATTTTTAGTATGAATGCTTAAGATAAGCATATCTTAAATTGTTTTGGCAAACTGCACCCTGGATATGTTCTGAGCAGTGTCCGTTCATAGGATGGGTGCTTACATTTTTACTGTTTCCCAGTACTAGTTGAATCTGTAAGATGCATTTGAATCATGAGGGCTTCAGACCTTCATAACAATTTAAACTCAATTTCTCATTCCAACATGAAGAAATAAGATAATGTCCTTAGAAATCAGATAGGTAAATCTAAAAGTAGGAATGTTCCTCTTTTCATGGTTTACAATTTAGAGTTAACAGACTGTTAGGCAGGGATTACTACCAGGAATTTTGCTGATCTGTTAAAATTGATTTCACTGTTTGGATTCTTCGAATACAATGCTGTTACAGCTGAATGTAGCAGGTGCTCCATGTGCCACAGCATGAATGCAAGTCTCTGACTACATGGTGGTTTCCATACTTATTATTTAATATTTCTAGAGGCTTTGGCTATCTTTCTGTATCTTCTTGAATGATTGCCATAATCATTCTTTTAGAAGAAGAATTGCATGTTTTTTGTGATTAAATACGTTTTTAAAGAATCTACATGAGGTATTATTTATGCTGAACTGTGGGTATATTTCTTGCTAGCTCATCTTGCTTCAAAATTGTGTAGAAGTAACAATATAAACAGTATATTTTGGTTACTTGTGTGATACGCCTTATAGACTGAACATACTGTCACAAAGCGAATAATTGCGGGGTTATAGTTTTGAAACCAGATATTAGATAACAATGAGCTTATTTTACTGTCAACAGTATATTAGAATGCAACTTAATCTGAAATATCTGCTGCTAGTTGATGCGTTTTTTAAGTAAAGATTAATCTTGCTAGCAAGTCTTTTATTTTTATGCATAATTGAATGAAATTTATGTTGTATGAATACATTGGATATGATGTGATTTACCTACATAGCTTTTCAATTCAGCTGAGATACTTCCTTATGCCAAACTTGCATATACACACACAAACATACACACACATGTATACATATGTATATATGTATGTATAAGTGTGTATCTTTGGAGCTCTGATACACTTTGATGATTCAGTGTAAATAGAGCATTGTGTGAAGCTCTAATCCTGCAGGTATTTATAATCATGCTTACGTGTCTGCAGTGTGTAATGCTACTGATGTAAATGGGACTGAGTAGGCATATTTGATTAATGGTAGTGTTTACAGAACTAGCTTATTGACATTTTAGTTATTGGAGTTTTCCATAGCTTTCACCACTACTAATACTTATTAACAAATACTTAATCTTAACATAAGCTTCTTTCTAGTCTATGGGCTTCATTCAACAGGTGAGTTCTGTTGGTTCATGATTTATGGAGATACTGATCAGAACTGTTTTGCAGCCCTTTGCTGAGGGGGTGTTAGAAGTGAGCACCATGGCTCTTGAACAGTCGGTTCATATTGTAAAATGTTAACTTAAACGAAATTCAGCTGATGTAAAGAAGAGTGCTGTGTATTGCTCTTTTATGACTTGTTGCCTTGCTGTTGTCTTACAGCTGTTGTGTGGTCTTAACAGTCAACTTTTTTAAATTATTTTTTATATTTTTCTTCTGCCATCTTGCATTGTTTTGAGACTTGTACAACTCTGATTTGGGATAATATAGTTATAGTAGTAACAGTTCAGTAGCTTTAGGGTCTAGAGCACAAGTCGTATGAGGAGCGGCTGAGGGAACTGGGGTTGTTTAGCCTGGAGAAGAGGAGGCTCAAAGGAGACCTTACTGCTCTCTAACTACCTGAAAGGAGGTTGTAGTGAGGTGGGTGTCGGTCTCTTCTCCCAAGTAACGAGCAATAGGACAAGAGGAAATGGCCTGAAGTTGCACTAGAGGAGGTTTAGATTGGATATTAGGAAAAATCTCTTCACTGAAACGGTTGTCAAACACTGGAACAGGCTGCCCAGGGAAGTGGTTGAGTCACCATCCCTGGAGGTATTTAAAAGATGAGCAGATGTGGCACTCAGGGACATGTTTAGTAGTGGACTTGGCAGTGTTAGGTTTACGGTTGGACTTGATGATCTTAAGGGTCTTTTCCAACCTAAATGATTCTATGATTCTCTTCTATGATTTATTTCTAAACTTTATGAATACTCTTGTGTGTGGTATTTGAGCTCCAAATTCAAATAACTTTTATAGTATTTCTCTGAATATTCCTTTTATAATGATGTCTATTTTCATTCAGGTAAACTGGATAAAATTATTTTGGTTGAAAAATATGAAAACGATTACACTTGAGACAATTGCTTATTATCTTCTACTGTTTAAGTTGGAAAGCCATTGCCAAAATATGTACAACATTACTGCATTATTGTTTGGTTTTGTGTCGTTTTTTGCTGTCTCAGGAACTGATACAGAATGCAGAAGATGCCGGTGCCACAGAGGTTAGGTTTTTATATGATGAAACTCAGTATGGAACAGAAACTCTGTGGTCAAAGGACATGGCTCAATATCAGGGTAAATACAATTTGTACTAATTTTGGCCATTATTCTTCAATATGCATGTGGTTTCTGTGTTTTTTTCCTTGCTGGATGGAGATGACCACGTAGGGATGACTCTATTGCTACTTCCACCTTACTAGGTGCATATTTTGACTATGTTCTAATGTTGGTAATTTTTTTCCAAAGCCAGTGTTTGGTATTGAAGGCCTTACACTGTCTTCTTGCAGGTTGTCAGTAGCAGCTTTCCAACTGCTTCCATTTAATGGTGTTTGAGAAAGTCTTCATGTTCTGCTTTATTCTAAGTCACTTCTCCCAGGATGACTGTGTATCCTGTGGTTTATTTCCTGGGTTCACTCGGTGTCCCAAAATACAGGAAAGGATTTTTAATAGAGCAAGTAAACAAGATTTAATAAGTAAGACCTAGGATAAAATAATGCTTGGGGTATTATAGAATTATTTTCAGATTTTTTACATATTAACCTCTACCTTTTGAGAGCTATCCCCAGTTCTTAATGTAAAGATGACCCTAGCCCCTTACATTTCAGCAGTCTTCAGGCAGTTCTGTTTTCTTCCCCATCTCTTATTTCCTCACCTTGTACCAAACTTTGCTCCATGCTGCCTGTATACTGTAAATGTAGTTTCTTGTAACGTTAAGGTTTTTACACCGTCTAATATGGCTTTGTGTGATAGAGGTCAGTTATGTATTTATCAGACAAATTAGTTTGCATAATCATCCCAAAATGTATTCAGTCATGATTTGAAGATTTCAATGATGAATGATCCACTACTACTTGTTTCTAGCTTTTTTCAGTTGTTAATCAGTCTCATTATGTCTTCTAATTTGAATTTGTCTGTCTTACTTTTTAGGCACAGGTTATTGTTATATTTTGCTATGTATTCCCTTCCAGGTAGACTGTGATTAGTACATCTTTCAGACATCTTTTTGATAGACTGAACAGATTGAGTTTAAGCCTTGCGCCACAGGACACTTCTTTCAGAAGTTTTGTTGTTTTCTGCTTTCTGTTCAGTTTTTCAGAATCATTCTTTTAAAATGTGGACACCAGAACTAGATACCACATCAGAATATAAATCTCTTAAGTATCATATACAGAGGTAAATCCATCTTCTTGCTTCTGTTTTTGCTGCTACTTTATACCTCCCTTTCATCACCAAGCGTAATTCGATGTCAGCTTGTGTCATAGCTTCCCCATTAAATTTGAATATGCATACTTTAAAGAAATACTTTCTCAGTTCTGTAAGTTCATTTCCTAGAAATTTTTAACAGTAAATATTTTTCTTCTGTCATCTTTTTAACACTTGCCTATTTATTATAGGGCCAGCATTTTATGCATACAACGATGCAATTTTCACTGCTGAGGACTGGCATGGTATACAGGAAATAGCAAGAAGCAGGAAGAAAGATGATCCCCTGAAAGTTGGAAGATTTGGAATTGGCTTTAATTCAGTTTATCATATAACAGGTACTCTCAGTAGATATTTTAAAATGAAAATCTTGAAGTTTTAAACTGTTTAATTATTTTAGATACTCATCAAATATTAAATATTTTTTCTATAGTGCGTTTTTCAATTAGAACCCTGACTAAGTTTCCTTAAGAAGTGTTCCTATTTTTCTAAAACTTTATAAGGTATCCTTTGGATTTTGAAGGTTTTTGGAGGAGATCTTTTTCTTCTAGTAACATCATTATGTGTTTAGTCCCTTATATTGAAATGAACATTCCTTTACACTGTTATTTCAGTTATGCACTGCAGTTCATATTATAGAGGCCCAGAATAGAGTAGATGTGCAAGTAGAAGTGTGAAAGTTAGGCTAGACTGAAAATTTTATGCAGGTTCTTTGCATAATAAGCAGTGATTTTATTTCATGCTAGAAAGAAAATTCCATAATAGAGGTATATGCACATTTACATTTGAGAGAGATAATACATGCTCTTTCACAAGCTGGTAATATTCACTCTGAAACCTATTATTCTGGCAAAATGTTTTACTGCTGTACAGGTGGTGACGATAGGGTTGAGTGTTTATGGGTAAGAATCAGGGGGAAGGCCAACAAGGCAGATATCATGGTGGGAGTCTGTTATAGACTACCCAACCAGGATGAAGAGGCAGATGAAATATTCTATAAGCAGCTAGGAGAAGTCTCACAATCACTAGCCCTTGTTCTCATGGGGGACTTCAACTTACCAGATGTCTGCTGGAAATACAACACAGCAGAGAGGAAACAGTCTAGGAGGTTCCTGGAGTGTGGGGAAGATAACTTCCTGACACAGCTGGTGAGCGAGCCAACTAGGGAAGGTGCCCCACTGGACCTGTTGTTTGTCAACAGAGAAGGACTTGTGGGTGAAGTGATGGTTGGAGGCTGTCTTGGGCATAGCGATCATGAAATGATAGAGTTTTTGATTCTTGGAGAAGTAAGGAGGGGGGTCAGCAGAACTGCCACCTTGGACTTCTGGAGGGCAGCCTTTGGCCTGTTTAGGAGCCTGGTTGACAGAGTCCCTTGGGAGGCAGTCCTGAAGGGCAGAGGAGCCCAGGAAGGCTGGGTATTCTTCAAGAAGGGAATCTTAAAGGTGCAGGAGCAGGCTATCCCCATGTGCCGAAAGACAAGCTGGCAGGGAAGAAGGCTGGCCTGGCTGAACAGAGAGCTTTGGCTGGAACTCAGGAAAAAAAGGAGAGTTTCTGACCTTTGGAAGAAGAGGCAGGCAACTCAGGAGGACTACAAGGATGTTGTGAGGTTATGCAGGGAGAAAATTAGACGGGCCAAAGCCCAACTAGAGCTTAATCTGGCTACTGCTGTAAAAGGCAATAAAAAATGTTTCTATAAATACATTAGCAGGAAAAGGAGGGCTAAGAGGAATCTCCATCCTTTATTGGATGTGGGGGGGAAACATAGTGACAAGGTATGAGGAAAAGGTGAGGTACTTAATGCCTTCTTTGCCTCAGTCTTTGATAGGAAGACCAGTTGTTCTCTGGGTACCCATCTCCCTGAGCTGGAAGACAGGGACGGGGAGCAGAATGAAACCCCCGTAATCCAAGGGGAAGTGGTTAGCGACCTGCTGCACTAATTAGACACAGACAAGTCTATGGGGCCAGATGGGATCTAGCCAAGGGTACTGAAAGGAGCTGGCGGAAGTGCTCACCAAGCCACTTTCCATCATTTATTTATCAGCAGTCCTGGCTAACCGGGGAGGTGCCACTTGACTGGAGGTCAGCAAATGTGATGCCCATCTACAAGAAGGGCTGGAAGGAGGATCTGGGGAACTACAGGCCTGTCAGTCTGACCTTGGTGCTGGGGAAGGCTGTGGAGCAGATCATCTTGAGTGCCATCACGCGGCACGTACAGGACAACCACGTGATCAGGCCCAGTCAGCATGGGTTTATGAAAGGCAGGTCCTGCTTGACTAACCTGATCTCCTTCTATGACAAGGTGACCAGCTTAGTGGATGAGGGAAAGGCTGTGGATGTGGTTTACCTAGACTTTAGTAAAGCCTTTGACACTGTTTCCCACAGTATTCTCCTGGAGAAACTGGCTGCTCATGGCTTGGACGGGTGTACTCTTTGCTGGGTGAAAAACTGGCTGGATGATCAAGCCCAAAGAGTTGTGGTGAATGGAGTTAAATCCAGTTGGCGGCCAGTCACCAGTGGTGTTCCCCAGGTCTCAGTATTGGGGCCAGTTCTGTTTAATATCCTTATCAATGATCTGGACGAGGGGATTGAGTGCTCCCTCAGTAACTTTGCAGACAACACCAAGTTGAGTGGGAGTGTTGATCTGCTTGAGGGTAGGAAGGCTCTGCAGAGGGACCTGGACAGGCTGTATTGATGAGCCGAGGGCCAGTTGTGTGAGGTTCAAAAAGCCAAGTGCGGGGTCCTGCACTTGGGTCACAACAACCCCATGCAACGCTACAGGCTTGGGCAAGAGTGGCTGGAAAGCTGCCTGGCGGAAAAGGACCTGGGGGTGTTGGTTGACCGCCGGTTGAATATGAGCCAGCAGTGTGCCGAGGTGGCCAAGAAGGCCAACAGCATCCTGGCTGTTATCAGAAATAGCGTGGCCAGCAGGAGTTGGGAACTGATTGTCCCCCTGTACTCGGCACTGGTGAGGCCGCACCTTGAATGCTATGTTCAGTTTTGGGCCCCTCACTACAAGAAGGACATTGAGGTGCTGGAGCGTGTCCAGAGAAGGGCAACGAAGCTGGTGAAGGGTCTGGAGCACAAGTCTTATGAGGAGCGGCTGAGGGAACTGGGGTTGTTTAGTCTGGAGAAGAGGAGGCCTGAGGGGAGACCTTATCGCTCTCTACAACTACCTGAAAGGAGGTTGTAGCGAGGTGGGTGTTGGTCTCTTCTCCCAAGTAACAAGCAATAGGACAAGAGGAAATGGCCTCAGGTTATGCCAGGGCAGGTTTAGATTGGACGTTATGAAAAGTTTCTTCACGGACAGGGTTGTCAGGCCTTAGAACAGGCTGCCCAGGAAGTGGTTGAGTTACCATCCCTGGAGGTATTTAAAAGACGTGTGGATGTGGTGCTTAGGGACATGGTTTAGTGGTGGACTTGGCAGTGTTAGGTTAACAGTTGGACTCGATGATCTTAAAGGTCTTTTCCAACCTAAGTAATTCTATGATTCTAAGCATATAGCATAAATAGTGCTTACAGTCTATATAGTAGTTATAATAGTACAGGATAAGAGGCACATTTTTGCTGAAATGACATTTTTAACTTGTGACGTGAGTTTCTAAGACACAGAATGTTTTTTCACAGTATTTTGCCGACTAGAGCATGAATAAAAGTTTAGTTAATATGTTCAGTGGTTTGATAATTCTGGGAATTCATGGTTTTAAATGTACAAGGTTACTATTTGCAAGCCTTCAAAATCTGCAAAGTATGAATGTAATAGAATACATCTTTAGTAAATTAAATTGGGTTTTTTTTCTGAAAATACTGGAAAGATAGAAGTATAGAGTTGAAAAAAATACACTTTTTGTTGTTCACTGTTTGCTAAAATTCAGATAGTTGAATGACTATTTATATATTTAATTGCAGAATAGGGGTGTGCTTGTTTCTTACTGTCAATAAGCACAGAATTATGTTATCAGAATTATACTAGGTTCATTGCAGTTTTATAACATTTGTTTTTCTTGCTGTTTTAAAACTTGTTCCTTAAGACTTTTTGAAAACTATGTTTTTTAGGATTATTGATAGTTGTTGTTTTTATGTATACAGATGTCCCTAGTATTTTCAGCGGTGACCAGATTGGAATGCTTGATCCCCATCAAACCCTTTTTGGATCTCATGAATCAGGCCAGTGTTGGAATCTAAAAGAAGACAGCAAGGAAATCAATGAACTTACAGACCAATTTGCACCATTCATTGGTGTATTTGGCAGCACTAAGGAAACCTTTAAGAATGGAAACTTTCCTGGTACCTTTTTTCGTTTCCCACTTCGCCTGCAGCCTTCCCAGCTGAGCAGCAATGTTTACGACAAACAGAAGGTTTTGGAGCTGTTTGAATCCTTCAGAGCAGATGCAGACACAGTATTGCTCTTCTTGAAGAGCGTTCAGGATGTTTCATTGCATGTTAGGGAAGCTGATGGAACTGAGAGGCTGATTTTTAGAGTAACTGCTAGTGAGAACAAGGCCTTGAAACATGAAAGACCCAATTCTATCAAAATCTTAGGAACTGCAATAAATCAGTATTGTAAGGGAGTTCCAAGCAATAGCATAACATGTGTGACATACCATGTAAATATAGTTGTAGAAGATGAAAGCGTTAAGGACGCACAGAAAACATCTTGGTTAGTATGTAATTGTGTAGGTGGTCGAGGAATGTGTACTGAACTGGATTGTTTAGCTGATGACTTGAAATTTGTTCCTACTATTGGAATAGCCATGTCTTTATCAACTAATGGGGAGGAAAAAGGAGCTGTAGCAGATTTTTCAGGAAGAGCATTTTGTTTTCTGCCTTTGCCTCCAGGTGAAGAAAGCAAAACTGGACTCCCAGTTCATGTTAGTGGTTTCTTTGGTCTCACAGACAATAGGAGGAGTATCAAATGGCGAGAGCTGGATCAATGGAGAGATCCAGCAGCTTTGTGGAATGATCTTCTTGTGGTAAATATAGTGCCAAAGGCATATACCACCCTTATTTTGGAAGCTATCAAACGAATGGAGACTGAGAAGAATTCGGATTTTCCGTTGTCAGCTGAAAGAATTTATGGGTTATGGCCTGATGAGAACAAAATCAGGGTACCCTGGAAACCAATTATAGTACCTCTCTTTAAAGAGCTGCTCCAGCATACGATTATTTACTCAGTGAGTAATCAATGGATAAAGGTGGAACAGGTGCACTTTTCTGAAATGGATGAGAGTTTGGAGTACACACAGTCTGTTCTCAACTACCTCCAGAATTCAGGGAAGCAGATTGCCAAGGTACCAGCAAATATTGCTAGTGCAGTGCATCTTACTATTTCTACTGCTAAAGCTGTGAAAAAAGTGACTCCTGCTGTAGTACGGCAAGTACTAAGGAAATCTGGACACAGTGGACCTGCTGAAGAAAAGCTTCATCTTTTAGAATTTGTGCTTTCTGATGGAGTCTACAGTGATCTGATTGGATTGGAGCTTTTGCCATTACAGAATGGAAACTTTACTCCTTTTTCCTCATCTGTGTCAGAACAGGATGTAGTTTACATAACCTCAGAAGAATATCCCAGGTATACTTAATATTTTAAATACTGGGTTTTTAGTTTAAATGTTAAAACAGAGCTTCAGACTGTTATTTGCTTATCAACAAACAAGATGATATGCAGCAGCCTGTAATGTAATGAAATAATGCATAGATAGAACTCAGTTTTCTGTATATACGTACATGTTTGTGTGCATATGTCTTATTTGAAAAATTTGACAGCTACTTGCCATTATAACTTTATAAAGAATCATGTGATCTAGGCTTTAGCGGAATACCTCAGGATATATTTCAAATTAGCTGTCTTCTGAGAATTATAAATAGGGAGGAGGTTAGAAACATGCATACTAGGAAGCGCATTAAATTAGGTAATGATAAAAGCTTTTTTTTTTTTAAATTAAAGCTTGAGAATACTTCAGGCTTTTTTTTTTTTGACACCACACACACTTGCTTTCAGTGAAGGGCTTAGTACTAAATACGTGTTGGTTTCAGGGAGTAAGCAGATACTACCATGGAAGGAAGTGGGTTTGTCTTCTACATCTGCTCTCCCTTTGTTCTTTCCAGTCCCTCTCCAATTAATTTTTATTCCTTGCTTATTTCCCAGCTCCATCAATGTTCCAATTTGGTTCACATTTCACCTGCCAAAAAAGCTTAACACTGGGGAGGGGATAGGAAAGAGCAGGCTAGCTGGAATAATTGCCCTTGGGTCACTGGGGGGAAAGCATGACTACTGCTTTTTATGTCTGTACTGGATTATGCATGTGTAAAAGATTTGTTAAATCTGGACACTTCTCCAAGTAATCTCTTAAGAGGTACTGCTTGAAGTCACTCAGACACACCAGATGTTTACCTGTAGCTGTTCCTCCTTATGAAGTGCTACCCGTATGTATGTCCACAACCACCCCTCCTTCTCCTTTCCCTCAGAGTTCCACTAATTTTCAGATCCTCAGCTTGAGAGAATGTGACATGTGCTTTGCTGCTTTTACTGACCTATGAACTGTTTATACAGGAAGTAGAGGTGGGTTGAAGTGTGCCAATGTAGGTATTATTAAGGTAAAAAGTGCTTCAAGTAAGCGCCTTCTGTGAATTGTGGTTTGAATATATGTATAGACAACACATCTTCAAGAAAAGCAGTTGGATGCAGGTAACTGGTCATCCCATGTTGCTTGAAGGGAGTTTGCTTTTTTCAGGTCTGCTGCTGTTCTTTTTCTATTATATTCTGAAACCATGATCCTTCTTGTTCTAGACAATTCAGGTCATTCAATTCAGGGGATTAACACTACTCAGAGCCTGTGATTCTAGTGTCTTCTTAAAAAAAAAAAATTCTCTAGCATCTTTTGAGATGATTTATCTTTTGCTATTCTTTCACTTTGTTTCTCCTTCCAGGAGTTAAGCCAGTATACTAATACAGAAAACGTTCCCATGATGAGACTAACAGATTTTCCTTACAGTCCTGCTTCAGACTAGTCATAAGATACTTTTTTGGGAACTTAATCTTACTCAGTTCGTGTGCTGTTGTTAATGGACTTAGTTTGGTTAGTCTTGTAAAACTGATACAAAAGCATCTTATACCAGGCATAAATCTACTTGCTAGCTATGATAATACAGAAACTTGAAATAGTAATGCTTTATTTGCCTCTGTTCTTGCCTACAGTAATTATTTTTAATTCTGATGTTATAAATAAGATAAATGACTTATGCTAGATGTTTTAAAACACTTTCAACTTAAGAGTTTGGCTCTTTGTGTATTCAAATTTGGAGCCTGCTTAAAAAGCTGAAATAAGCTCTTATGAATTTCTTTCTGTTAACACCTGTGGAAGAATAGGGAAGATTCTGTGTTGGTTTATATATAGTTGGTATACCTCCTGTCAGAAATAAACTGGATAGTTATTTTTTATTCCAGGAAGACCAAAGCCCTAAAAAACTATTTAGTTTTAAGTGCTAACATAAAGGAAGGGAAGGGCACGATGAGACTGACTCTTGGCTACAGTAGTCTTAACCACTTCTGCAGATCTTTTGGAATCCACAGATGTGTGTGAAGTCCTAGAATTACATGTGGTATTTTTTGTATGTTTTCAAATAGAATCTTTTTAAGAGACATAGAATAGTAGGTGGTATTTACCTTTTTTTTTTTGTTAGAATACAAATAGACGAAAATAATTTTCTAATCCCAGTTTTTCTATCAAGAGAAAACTTGCTTACACCTGCTTTGAAAAGAAGAGTAGTTGGAAAAATTAGTTTTTTACTCTCTGCTTCTAAATGTATGATTTTCTCATTTATAAGAAAATGCCCACTGAAAGCCAAATTCTGCATATGTAAGCAATTGCTTTGCATGTGACTGTCTTACCATGGTGATTACCATGCTGGTAATTTCTGTGCAGCAACATAAATTAGATGCTTTGCTAAAGTGTGTTTTGGCGTTTTTTGTTTGGTTTTTTTTATGGTGTGCTTAGATCACTCTTTCCTGGCCTGGAAGGAAGGTTACTTTCTGATGACCTGAAACCTGAAGTTCTAGCTGCTTTGAAAGAAGCTGCCAAAAGCCGAGGTAATGTCTTTTGTATTCTCATATAGTGAAACAGATTGCTAAGGGTTGAACAGACTAGTTCTAAACCCAAGTTAAAACAATGTCTTTTTTGAAATGGAGTTCACATAAATAAGTTGGTCATCTAAAAGAAATATTTAAGATACAATAGGCTATGTTGTTTGAAATGGAAATGACACAAATGAAAATTATAAATGAACAAAAAGGCAAAGGCAAGGGAAGAATATACAATAAAAGAATAGATACTCACTTCGTAAAGCATGTATTCAAGGTTCAGTAATTTTGTGCAAATAGTATTTGTCCACTTAATACAGTCTGAGTTCTATTTTGCATTTGTGGTATCTGCATATGCAATAGCTGTGTCATGGTTTTGGTATTGTGGATCATTTCTTACCTCACAATTGCAAGTGATCACATCAGTGCATTTTTTTAAAACCAGATTAAACTAGCTTAAGCATCTAGCCTCAAGCACACTGTAGACCATATAACTTCATCAAGTGTTCCCTGAGTCTTAATTCATAGTTTATGGTTGTGTCAGTCTGAACCTACTGAAATACTTCCAGTTTTGATCGAAAGACTTGGTGAAGAAGTTTGCTTCATCTCTAGATAAGATGCTTCTATGTTTAACTGCCTTCACAATTAAATTTTTTTGCCTCTTTTTCTACTCAGAGTTTGTCTATATTTATCTTTCCACCTTTGCATTTCATTATGCATTCGATCGGTAAATTTGAAGTCTGAGTCTCAGAAGTCATTTCATGTAAACACAATTTGCAAACAAGTCACTCTTCAGCTTATTTTTAAACAGTGTGAGTATGTGGTGAGCTATTTTACTCTTCAATGTATAGAAAATGTGCTTTTCAGAAAAAGATCCTTGTCTCTCTTTTTTCTAAATTGCTCAATTTATTAGAATTCTTTTTTAGACTGAAAGCATTAGAACCAGACATAGAATACTATAAATCACTGTCTTGATTTGCCTTTTTTGATGCCCTTTATCATGGTCTTCAGTCATTCAGTCACAGTCTCTATTTCTTCAGTCTGTGTTCTGACCTTTTTTTCCCCTTCAATCCTTTATATGTTCTCTGTTTATTATTCTTCCTGTTCAGTTGGAAACCTACTGCTTTCTCCATGGTTTGATCATTGCTTCATTATCAAAAATAATAGAAAAATAAGATAATTCTGAGGCTAAGATATACATTTTTAAAGTATGGCAAAGCATCTATGAAAAAATCGAAAGAATTGGGAGTGACTTATTGCACAGAGTAAACAGTGTCAATATTTAAAATAATATAAATTGTATAGAAGATATGAAATCAGTGCTGGGACTTTCATTGAATATGAAGAACAGCAAGTCTGAAACTACTATAAAGCAAAACTTTGTTCTAAAAAGCAGAATTGTCAAAGGCTTATGGGCATATTATGTGATGGGTGTTGTGTCTATTGTTGCAGTAGATATGCTTGTTTTATTTTTTTTTTACTGTTAATTTCCCCAGTACTGTTTTTAATTAGTTTTGTTTTGTTTTAATACAGACTATAAACTGTTGAAAGTAGTGTATCCAAACAATGGATATTCTTAATCTGTAATAGAACCGTAAAGAACTACTGTGTACTCTAGTAGTAATTGCTGGGACTTTAAAATAACAGAAATATATAGGGATCAAGACAGCCACAGTGAGATTAGATGGATGAAAAATTGTATGGAAGACAGGAATGTTAGCTTTGAAAAATGCCAGTTCCTTGTGATGATACCTTAAATTGACTTTTGGGATGTATTGTCCTAGGCAATTTCGTCCAAGTGAATGTCACAAAGCAGTCCAAAACTATGCTTAAATTAAAAAAACAGAGCAAAACAACCAAAAGAAAATATAGATTTGACAGACTATATGCTTGAATACAGCTTAAACAGAAAAAGCAGAGGTGACTAAAATGAAAAAACCCTGTATATTCATAAAGCAATCCCTTGCTGAATTCTCCTAGGACGTTCCTTCACTTCCAGGCTTGGTCTCTGAGTTGCAACAAAGTCTGTCTAGTCTTTTTAGTTCCTGGGTCACATTTAAGGTCTTGCTTCTGTCTCTCTTCTTCCTCTGGCAGTTTCTTTGAATGGCATTTTTCTAGGGACTTGTTCTTGGTTGGTAGTATGCCTCTCACTGATTAGAAGAACATATTTTTGTAAATGAGTATGACAAATATAATTCTTCTAAATCTTCTAGAAATGCCTAAGGACTTTTAGATAATCCTTTGCAAGATCGTAGTGCCTACTTTTCTCTTCATTCTACCTTCTCCTAAATTATTCTTCATTCTAAGATTTTGCATAATTGTAAAGTACAACTGCAATACCATAAAAGTTGTATGTTATTATAAATAATAAGTATTAGAGGGGTTTTTGACAGGTTTTGAAACCTTACCTGTCAAGAATTTTACTTATAGCTGTAGAAATTATATCAGAGAGATTCCTGGTACAGTTGCAGAAATAGAAACTTTCTTGTATTATTTCTTTGAGAAAATGGGATACATTTTTTCTATTGTGTTGTACAAAGACAACCAGATCTTATTTTTTCTCTCCTAAAATGTGTACTGTATTTTTCTAGTTAATTACTGTTTCTATATTTAGTGTGTTAATGTGTAACTCATGAGCTGTTTTCTGAAAATGGATTTGATTATATTCTAGCCCAACAGCTTCTCTGGGGATTTTCAGGTATGGTTATTAACTGAAGATGTACTGGTTTGGATTGAAGCTTGATATTTGTGCGAATTTGGTGATTAGCTATTCTCATTACCCCAGCTTTCTTGTAAACAAAACTTGCCAAATAGAGCTGCCAAAAGATAGCTACCAAAGATAATTATGAAAAGAGTTCTAAATACAGTTGAGGGGAAATGCATATTGATGAAGAAAACTTGTAGTTACGTTACATAGAAATGATCAATATTTTCATTGGTGTATTTATATACTTTTTAATAAATTCCCATGCAGGAAGATTTCCAGTATTTTAAGATCTCATGTATAGATTTTAAAACAGTATTTCTAAAGATCTATGCTCAAATAATGGGATTTAAGCATAGCTTTTAAGTAGATTCTTATCTTGCTGGCCCACTGCTGCATTTCTCTCTTTCACAAGGCTGCTTTGTTTACCTGCGTTTTCTGTTCAATAGAACTAACAATGCATAGCTCTGTAGGCATGAAGTGAAAGGAAAAAAATTTTTTTCTGAAGGTGTTTTACTACCGATTTCCAGCAAAGCAGGGGCAGTAGATAATATTTTTAATTAGACTGTTGCTTTTAAGGAAATAGCAGATGGAAGGAAGGAAGTCTAGGTGGAAGAAAGATCTGAAATTCAAATAGATGCTTGCTTCCATTTCTGTCATTGTTTTTGATGTTGTTGGGAAGTAGTGGTATTTTTATATTCTGTGCTGTTTTCTTACCCTCAGACATTCTGTAATTTTTCAGTAAAAGTTGTATTAATGATAATTAAGAGATGAGTGTTAACATATATTTCTTCTAGTGAGGGCTTTGATAATAAGAATAAAAGCATATACATCTAAACTTTGTTTCAGCACTCCTTGCACAACTGAGTTTTGTTGCTTGTCAGTTTTAGTGTAAGATCATCTGCACCCTTTGCTATATCTAATAAATAATCTTTCAAATCTATTTGAATCTTTGCAGTTATAGACAAACAAATAATGGATTAGATTTTTATTTACCGCTAGCCAAATAAGTAGTGTAAAGAATCAACCAAACAAAAAAATACGTTTGAAGCTTCTACTTTGATTGTAAATCCATAGTTGCTATGTATGCCTGAGAACTGTCGTGTCAAACTAACAAGTGTGATAACATATTGATAATTTTCAATTTGTTTTAATTTTTATACTAATATGGAATGTGTTTGCTTTTAATTAACTCCTAAAAGCAAGGGGAGCTGGTGTCTGCAGTTCTATTTAACAAACAGTTTTTTCCACAAAATGAAAAGGCAGGGCACAAGTTAGATTTTTTTGTTTGTTTGTTTTTGTTTTGTTTTTTGTTTGTTTGTGTTTTTTTGTTTTTTTTTTTTTAATTTTTATTTTTATTTTTTCTTTCCCCCGCCAACAACCAAAAACACTTTGTTATGTAATTCTGCTCTGTGATTTTCATGGCTTTGCCCTTTTGCTGTAATTTCAGGAAGGCCATGCACTCAGCTGCAGCTTCTGAACCCAGAAAGATTTGCCCGGCTCATTAAAGAAGTTATGAATAGCGTGTGGCCTGGCAGAGACATGGTGGTAGAGTGGTATCCAGGTTTGGAAGACAAAAATCACCCATCAGTTTCCTGGCTTAAGATGGTTTGGAAGAACCTATATATACATTTTTCTGATGACTTGAGTGTGTTTGATGACATGCCGCTTATCCCCAAGACACTGCTGGAGGAAAACCAAACATCAGTGGAACTGGTTAGATTTAGGAATCCATCACCTATCATTCTGGAAGACGAATCTGAGACTCAGCTCCCGGAATACTTAGCTGATATTATTCAGAAAGTTGGAGGGGTTGTACTTAAGAAGCTGGATATTTCTATCCAACATCCACTTATGAAAAAATACTTGCATCCACCATTACCAAGTGCTGTTTTACAAATAATGGAAAAAATGTCCTTACAGAAACTATGCAGTCAGGTTGCATCATTCCCGTCAACACATAAAGATGCTCTTAGGGCATTCTTAGCTAGTTTAACTGATGCAAGTGAAAAAGAGAGAAAAATTATTCAGGAATTGCTAATATTTAAAAAAATCGAAAAATCGTCTGATGAAAGTGTCCCCGTTTTTACTGGGCTAAAAGGTAGTAAGGTATTACACCACACTGCCAAAATTCCACCAGGTCTAAGATTTTCTATTCCAATAATTGACAGCAGTGATGAAGCTACTATTCGCTTAGCTAACCTGCTGAAAATAGAACAGCTAAAGAGCACAGATTGCTTGAAGTTTGTTATACAAGACATTAGAAGTGATTTTTATTCATATGATGAAACAACACAGATAATGCAATGGGTTCTTGAAAATCTGACTTTTCTGAAAAATGAGAATACAGATGTGATAGATTGGCTGACATCACTAAAGTTTATTAAGATTTCACAGGAAAAGATAGTGTCAGCAAATGAACTCTTTGATCCTGAGGTAGAACTTCTTCAAAATTTGTTTTATGCTGAGGAGGAAATTTGCTTCCCCCCTGTTATTTTTACATCTTCAGATATTCTTCATTCTCTGAGACAAATAGGCTTAAAAAATGAGGCCAATCTTGAAGAAAGTGATATTATGAGAGTGGCAGATAAAATTGAAAGTTTGCATGCTAACTCTAACACCAGTCATGATTTGCTGTTAAGAAAAGCTAGAACTCTCTTGATGATTTTGAACAAAAACCATATACTGCTTCACTCATCTGAAACAAAAGCTGCGCTGAAAAAAATAAAATGGATTCCTGCATGTAAGGAAAGACCTCCAAATTATCCAGGATCCTTAGTTTGGAAAGGAGATCATTGTAATCTGTGTTCGCCACCAGAAATGTGTGATGTATCTCATGCAATTTTAGTTGGTTCCTCAGTTCCTCTTGTGGAAAATGTGCTGTTGGATATAGAAAAAGCACTTGGCATCCCCACCAAGCCCAGCATAAAAGCAGTCTTAAAGCATTTCAAAGTGGTGGTTGATTGGCACAGTTCTAAAACCTTCAGTGATGAGGACTATTATCAGTTTCAGCATATCTTGCTTGAGATTTATGGATTTATGCATGATCATCTAGAAGAAGGCAAAGAAGCTTTTAAAGCCCTGAAATTTCCCTGGGTTTGGACAGGTAAAACATTTTGTTCCCTCGCACAAGCAGTAATAAAGTCAGTACCTGATCTTGATCTCCAGCCTTATCTACATTATGTGCCAAAAACTATGGCGAAGTTTCACCAGTTGTTTAAATGTTGTGGTTCAATTGAGCAGTTAACACCAGACCATGTTTCTATGGTCATTCAGAAAATATATCTAAAAAGTGAGCAGTCTCTCTCGGAACAAGAGAGTAAACAAAATCTTCACATTATGTTGAGCATCATAAGATGGCTGTACAGCAATCAGATTCCTGCAAATCTGCATACACCCATGCCACTATACAGTGGCAAACTTCCTTATAAACTTGCAATGAGGCCAATTCATGAGTGCTGTTATTGTGATATCAAAGTTGATGACTTAAACGATTTGCTTGAAGATTCTGTTGAACCAATAATTTTGGTGCATGAAGACATACCAATGAAAACTGCTGAGTGGTTAAATGTCCCATGCCTTAGTACAAGATTGATTAATCCAGAAAATATGGGATTTGAGCAATCTGGGCAAAGAGAGCCTCTGACTGTAAGAATTAAAAACATTTTGGAAGAATACCCTTCCATTTCAGATATTTTTAAAGAGCTTCTTCAAAATGCTGACGATGCTAATGCAACGGAATGTAATTTCCTGATTGACATGAGAAGAAATATGGATATAAGAGAGAATCTTCTGGATCCAGGAATGGCAGCATGTCATGGTCCAGCTTTGTGGTCATTCAATAATTCTGAATTTTCTGACTCTGATTTCCTAAATATAACCCGGTTAGGAGAGTCTTTAAAAAGGAGTGAAGTTGACAAAGTAGGAAAATTTGGACTGGGATTCAATTCTGTTTATCATATCACTGATGTTCCTATTATTTTGAGCCGGGAGTTCATGATTATGTTTGATCCAAATGTTAACCATATCAGTAAGCATATTAGAGATAAATCTAACCCTGGGATCAAAATCAACTGGAGTAAACAACAGAAGAGGCTGCGAAAATTTCCCAATCAGTTTAAGCCATTTATAGGAGTTTTTGGTTGCCAGCTACCACTGACTGTAGAATCTCCTTACAGCTACAAAGGAACGCTTTTCAGGCTATCCTTTAGAACTCAGCAGGAAGCTAAAGTGAGTGAAGTCAGCAGTGCATGTTACAATACAGCAGACATTTACTCTCTTGTGGATGAATTTAGCATTTGTGGTCATAGACTGATAATATTTGCTCAGAGTGTAAATTCAATGGTTTTGAAATACTTGAAAATTGAGGCAGATGATCCCGGGGTGGCACAAGATGTTGTCACTATCAAAAAAAATCTGTGTTCTTCCAAAGCCTTGACTGCACCAAATGTAAGTGTTTTAAAGGAAGCGGCTAAACTCATGAAGGTCTGCAGCAGCAGTAATAAAAAGCTTCCCACTGAAACACCAAAGTCCTCGTGTATCTTACAGATAGTAGTAGAAGAATTTCACCATGTATTTAGGCGGATTGCTGATTTACAGTCTCCACTTTTCAGAGGTACGGAAGATGATCCAGCTTCTTTCTTTGAAATGGCTAAATCAGGACAGATAAAAAGATCAGCTGATGAATTGCCTCAGAAAACAGTAGATTCAACAACATGGCTTATATGTTCTTGCATGGACACTGGAGATGCTTTAAAATTTTCATTACATGAAAGTGGACGAAGACTAGGTCTTGTTCCCTGTGGTGGAGTAGGAGTGTTGCTGTCTGAAACCCAGGATCAAAAGTGGATTGTGAAACCTAATTGCAACAACATGGGTGAAGTATTCTGCTATTTACCTCTACGAATAAAAACAGGCTTACCTCTTCATATAAATGGCTCCTTTGCAGTTACTTCAAATCGAAAAGAGATCTGGAAAACGGACACGAAAGGAAGATGGAATACAGTATTCATGAGGCATGTTATTGTAAAAGCCTACATAGAAGCACTTTGTGTTCTACGTGACATGGCAATCAATGGTGAGCTAGTTGACTACAGTTACTGTGCAGTGTGGCCAGATCCTGATTCAGTTCATGATGATTTTTCTGTTATTTGTCAAGGGTTTTATGAAGACATAGCTCATATGAAAAGCAAAGAAGGGATCAAAGTGTTTTCTGATGGTTTCTCTTGGGTTTCCATGAAGAATGTAAGGTTTTTAGATGATTCTATACTGAAACGACCAGATGTTGGACCGTCAGCCTTTAAGATCTTTCTGAAGTACCTTAAAAAAACTGGTTCCAAAAATCTGTGTGCTGTAGATCTCCCCTCCTGGGTAAAGACAGGATTTGAAGAAGCAGGATGCAAATACATATTATTGGAGAACACTTTCTCTGAGAAACAGTTCTTTTCTGAGGTATTTTTCCCTAATGTTCAGGAGATTGATGCAGAGCTGCGTGATCCTTTGATACGTTATGTTCTCAATGAAAAAGTTGAGGAGTTCTCAGGAATTCTTCGTATTACTCCATGTATTCCCTGTTCATTAGATGGACATCCATTAGTTACACCATCAAGACTGATCCATCCTGAAGGAAGAGTTGCAAAGTTATACGATGCTGAAGATGGAAGATTTCCTTACGGCACCACTCAGGATTATCTTAACCCCGTTATTTTGGTTCAACTTGTTCAGTTGGGAATGGCTAAAGACGATGTTTTATGGGAAGATCTGGTAGAACGTGCAGAGTCAGTAGCTGAAATTAACAAGACTGATCATGCTGCAGCTTGTCTCAGAAGCAGTATTATATTGAGTCTCATTGATGAAAAACTAAAATCTAGGGATCCTAGAGCTAAAGAATTTGCTGCAAAATGTCAAACCATCCCTTTCCTTCCTTTCCTTAGCAAACCAGCAGGCTTCTCACTGCACTGGAAAGGCAGTGATTTTCAGCCTGAAGCAATGTTTTCAGCAACCGATCTTTTCACTGCTGATCATCAAGATATAGTTTGCCTAATACAACCAATTCTTAACGAAAATTCCCACTCCTTTAAAGGTTGTGGTGCGTTGTCATTAGCTGTCAAAGAATTTTTGGGTTTACTGAAGAAACCAGCTGTTAATTTGGTCATAAATCAGTTAGAAGAAGTTGCGAAGTCATTTGATGGAATCACGTTGTATCAAGAAAATATCACTAATGCTTGTTACAAATATCTACATGAAGCAATGTTACAAAATGAATCAACAAAAGCTATGATAATTGAACAACTGACAAACTGTAGTTTTATTCTAGTTGAGAACGTGTATGTTGATCCAACAAAAGTGTCTTTTCATTTGAATTTTGAAGCAGCACCCTATCTCTATCAGTTGCCTAATAAATATAAAAATAGTTTCCGTGAGCTATTTGAAAGTGTGGGTGTAAGACAGGCTTTTACAGTTGAAGATTTTGCTGTAGTTCTGGAATTAATAAATCAGGAAAGAGGGACCAAACAACTAACAGAAGACAACTTTCAGCTTTGCAGGAGAATAATTAGCGAAGGAATATGGGGCCTCATTAGAGAGAAGAAGCAGGAATTTTGTGAGAAAAAGTATGGCGAGATTTTGTTACCCGATACTCGTCTTGCACTCCTGCCTGCAAAATCTTTGTGTTACAATGACTGTCCATGGATTAAAGTTAAAGACACAACTGTTAAATATTGTCATGGTGATATTCCAAGAGAAGTTGCAGTAAAGCTTGGAGCAATACCAAAACGCCATAAAGCTTTAGAAAGATATGCATCCAATATCTGTTTTACTACCCTTGGAACAGAATTTGGCCAGAAAGAAAAATTGACAAGTAGGATTAAAAGCATTCTTAATGCCTACCCTTCAGAAAAAGAAATGCTGAAAGAGCTCCTTCAGAATGCAGATGATGCAAAAGCTACAGAGATCTGTTTTGTGTTTGACCCTAGACAGCATCCAGCTGATAGAATATTTGATGAGAAGTGGGCACCACTTCAAGGACCAGCACTGTGTGTTTACAACAATCAGCCTTTTACAGAAGATGATATTCGAGGAATTCAGAACCTTGGAAAAGGTACAAAAGTAGGAAATCCCTGTAAAACTGGACAATATGGTATAGGTTTCAATTCTGTTTATCACATTACTGATTGCCCTTCTTTCATTTCTGGCAATGATATACTTTGTATTTTTGATCCTCATGCTAGATATGCACCAGGTTCAACATCAACAAGTCCTGGCCGCATGTTTAGAGATTTAGATGCAGATTTCAGAACACAATTCTCAGATGTACTGGACCTCTACTTAGGAAACCACTTTAAACTGGATAATTGTACAATGTTTAGGTTTCCTCTTCGAAATGGAGAAATGGCGAAAGTATCAGAAATTTCCTCAGTTCCGTGCTCAGATAGAATGGTCCAAAATCTTTTAGATAAGCTGCGTACAGATGGAGCAGAACTCTTAATGTTTCTGAACCATATGGAAAAAATTTCTATTTGTGAGATAGAAAAGACAACAGGAGCACTGAATGTGCTGTATTCTGTACAAGGCAAAATCACTGACGGAGACAGACTGAAACGAAAGCAATTCCATGCATCTGTAATTGACAGTGTAACTAAAAAAAAGCAGCTAAGTGAAATACCTGTGCAACAGATTACTTACACAATGGATACTGAAGACTCGGAAGGAAATCTTACAACTTGGTTAATTTGTAACAGGTCAGGCTTTTCTGCCATGGAAAAGGTATCCAAAAGTGTGGTTTCAGCCCACAAGAATGAGGACATTACTCTTTTTCCACGTGGTGGGGTAGCAGCTTGCATTACTCATAATTACAAAAAACCCCACAGAGCATTCTGTTTCTTACCGTTATCTTTAGAAACTGGGTTACCCTTTCATGTGAATGGACACTTTGCTCTGGATTCTGCAAGAAGAAATCTATGGCGTGATGATAATGGTGTCGGAGTAAGAAGTGACTGGAATAGTAGCCTAATGACAGCACTGATAGCACCAGCCTATGTTGAACTGCTGATTCAGCTGAAGAAACGGTATTTTCCAGGCACTGATCCTACAGTATCAGTGCTGCAAAACACACCCATTCATGTTGTGAAAGACACTTTAAAAAAATTTTTATCCTTTTTTCCAGTTAATAGACTTGATATTCAGCCAGATTGGTATTGTTTAGTGAAAGCAGTTTACAGTTGCATTTATGAAGATTTGAAGCGTCTTCTACCTGTTATGCGAGCTCCAAATATTGATGGTTCTGATTTGCATTCTGCTGTTATCATCACATGGGTTAACATGTCTACTGTGAACAAAGGCAGGCCGTTCTTTGACAATTTACTACAAGACGAATTGCAACATCTCAAGAATACAGAATACAACATCACAACGCGGAAGACAGTGGCTGAAAATGTTTACAGACTCAAGCATTTACTCTTAGAAATTGGATTTAATTTGGTATATAACTGTGATGAAACTGCAAATCTTTACCATTGTTTGGTAGACGCAGATATTCCTGTCACCTACGTGACACCTGCTGATGTCCGATTATTTTTGATGACATTTTCTTTTCCAGACTCTAACTGCCACATTGGAAAGTTACCCTGTCGTCTTCAGCAGACAAATTTGAAACTCTTCCATAGTCTCAAACTTCTGGTTGACTATTGTTTTAAAGATGCAGAAGAAAGTGAAATCCAAATTGAGGGCTTGCCACTCCTCATTACTCTTGACAATGTTTTGCAAATTTTTGATTCAAAGCGACCGAAGTTCTTAACAACATACCATGAACTGATTCCATCTCGCAAGGATCTCTTTATGAACACATTGTATTTGAGATACAACAGTATTTTACTTAGCAGTGAGGTAGCTAAAGTCTTTGATATCACAAGTTTTGCTGAATTGTTATCATCTGTGTTGCCTAGAGAATATAAAACTAGAAGCTGTATGAAATGGAAGGAAAACTTTGCAAGTGAATCTTGGCTTAAAAATGTGTGGCATTTTATTAGTGAGTCTATACATACTAAAGAAGAGCAAGAAGATACACAAGCAAAATTCGATGATGTTGTTGAAACTTTGAAGGACTGGACTTTGCTCCCAGGTGTAAGGTTTACTCTCTCAGCTAATCATCTTGTTGTGCCGGAGTGTGATGTTTTGCTGCCCCTCAGCATTATGCATATAGCTGTTTTTCCAAATGCTCAGAGTGATAAAGTCTTTCATGCTTTAATGAAAACAGGCTGTATTCAGCTGGCATTGAACAAAATTTGCTCCAAAGACAGTGCTTTAGTGCCTTTGTTGTCGGGATGTACAGCAAATATAGATAATCCTTCAAGCATTCTGAAAGCCATACAATATATGGTACAGACATCAACTTTTAGGACTGAAAAGTTAGCAGAAAGTGACTTTGAGGCTCTCTTAATGTACTTCAATTGCAATTTATGTCATTTGACATCTCAGGATGACATTAAAATTTTAAAGTCTCTTCCATGTTATAAATCAATTAGTGGCCGATACATCAGCATTTCAAAATATGGGATGTGTTACGTCCTCACGAAAAGCATCCCATCAGTAGAAGTAGACAGATGGACACAGTCGACTTCATCAGCTTTTCTTGAAGAGAAGGTTCATTTGAAAGATTTGTATACTGTGCTTGGCTGTGTCTCTGTGGATGATCTTGAAGTGTACTTGAAACATCTTTTGCCAAAAATTGAAAGTCTGTCTTACGATGCAAAATTAGAACACTTGATCTACTTAAAGAATAGGCTAACTAGCATTGAAGAAACTTCAGAAATGAAAGAACAGCTGTTTGAAAAGCTTGAAAGCATTTTGATCATTCATGATGCAAGCAATAGATTAAAACCTGCAAAATATTTTTATGACAGGACTGTCAAAGTCTTTGAAGTTATGCTTCCTGAAAAATTCTTTATACCTCAAGATTTTTTTAAGAAACTAGAGCAACTTACAAAACCAAAAAATCAAGCTGCATTCCTTCCATCGTGGGTAACGTTTCTACGACATATTGGATTGAAATTCATAATTTCACAGCAACAGTTATTACAGTTTGCTAAGGAGATCAGCATGCGAGCAAATACAGAAAGCTGGTCTAAAGAAACACTACAGAATACTGTCGATGTCCTCCTTCATCACATATTTCAAGAAAGAACTGACCTTTTGTCAGGAAATTTTCTGAAAGAATTGTCATTAATTCCTTTTCTGTGCCCTGAACGAGCTCCAGCAGAATTTGTTAGATTTCATCCTCAGTATCAAGAAGTTAATGGGACACTTCCTCTTATTCGATTTAATGGGGCACAGGTGAATCCTAAATTCAAACAGACTGATGTGTTGCAGTTGTTGTGGACTTCATGTCCCATTCTTCCTGAGAAAGCAACACCTTTAAGCATCAAAGAGCAAGAGGGAAGTAGTCTTGGTGCGCAAGAACAACTTGAGCAAGTTTTAATGATGCTGAATGTTAATTTGGACCCTCCCCTGGACAAAGTTATCAATAACTGCAGGAATATATGCAATATAACAACTTTGGATGAGGACATGGTGAAAACTAGGGCTAAGGTCCTAAGAAGCATTTATGAATTTCTTAGTACAGAGAAGAGGGAATTCCGCTTTCAGCTTCGAGGAGTTTCTTTTGTAATGGTGGAAGAAGGTTGGAAGCTCCTTAAGCCTGAAGAGGTAGTAATAAACCTTGAGTATGAATCTGATTTTAAACCTTATCTTTACAAACTTCCTTTAGAACTTGGTACTTTCCATCAGTTATTTAAACATTTGGGTACTGAAGATATTATTTCAACAAAGCAATATGTTGAAGTTCTAGGTCGCATATTCAAGAACTCAGAAGGAAAGCAATTGGATCCTAATGAAATGCGCACAGTTAAGAGGGTAGTTTCTGGCCTGTTCAAAAGTCTTCAGAATGATTCTGTCAAGGTTAGGAATGATCTTGAGAATATGAGGGATTTTGCCCTTTACCTTCCCAGTCAAGATGGTAGGTTGGTAAAGTCTAGTATCTTAGTTTTTGATGATGCACCGCACTACAAAAGCAGAATCCAGGGTAACATCGGTGTGCAAATGCTTGTTGATCTTAGCCAGTGTTACTTAGGCAAAGACCATGGTTTTCATACTAAATTGATAATGTTATTCCCTCAGAAATTGAGGCCTCGCTTACTTAGCAGTATTCTTGAAGAACAGTTGGATGAAGAGTCTCCCAAAATTTGTCAGTTTGGAGCATTATGTTCTTTGCAGGGAAGGTTACAGTTACTGTTGTCTTCAGAACAATTCATCACAGGACTCATTAGGATTATGAAGCATGAAAATGACAATGCTTTTTTAGCTAACGAAGAAAAAGCAGTAAGACTTTGCAAAGCTTTGCGAGAAGGTTTGAAAGTTTCCTGTTTTGAGAAGTTGCAAACAACATTAAGAGTTAAAGGTTTTGCTCCTATTCCCCACAGCAAAAGTGAAACATTTGCTTTCCTGAAGAGATACGGAAATGCAGTAATACTGCTTTACATACAGCATTCTGACAGCAAAGACATAAATTTCCTGTTAGCATTAGCAATGACCTTAAAATCTGCAACTGACAACCTGATTTCTGATACCTCGTATTTAATTGCTATGCTGGGTTGTAATGATATTTACCGGATCAGTGAGAAGCTTGACAGTTTAGGAGTGAAGTATGACTCTTCTGAGCCATCAAAACTTGAACTACCAACACCTGGCACTCCTATACCAGCTGAAATTCACTATACACTTCTTATGGATCCAATGAATGTATTTTATCCTGGTGAATATGTTGGTTACCTTGTTGATGCTGAAGGTGGTGATATATATGGATCATATCAACCAACTTATACCTATGCAATCATTGTACAAGAAGTAGAAAGAGAAGATGATGAAAGTCCCAGTTTTCTAGGGAAGATTTACCAGATTGATATTGGATATAGTGAATATAAAATAGTGAGCTCTCTTGACTTGTACAAATTTTCAAGACCGGAGGAAAGTTCTCAAAGCAGGGATAGCACACCTTCTACCCCAACCAGTCCTACAGAATTTCCAGCACATGGACCGAGGACAATTCCACCTCTTTTCACTGGTAGAGAGAGCCACAAAACAATGTCCTCAAAACATCACTCTCCAAAAAAGATAAAGTCAAACTTGTTGCCAGAAATATTAAGAGAAGTGACATCTGTGATTGAACAGGCTTGGAAGCTTCCAGAATCTGAAAGAAAAAAGATTATTAGGAGGCTGTATCTTAAATGGCATCCAGATAAAAATGCAGAGAATCTTGATATAGCTAATGAAGTTTTCAAACATTTACAGAATGAGATTAACAGGCTAGAAAAACAGGCCTTTATGGATCAAAATATGGACAGAGCCTCAAGACGACCATTTTCATCCTCAGCTTCTCGATTTCAGTCAGATAAATTTTCATTTCAGAGATTTTATACTTCATGGAATCAAGAAGCAACAAGCCACAAATCTGAAAGGCAACAGTATAAAGAAAAGTGTCCGTCTTCCACGGGGCCATCTTACTCGCAACGCTTTTTCGTCCCACCTACGTTCAGATCTGTTGGCAATCCTGTAGAGGCACGTCGATGGCTGAGGCAGGCCCGAGCTAACTTTTCAGCTGCAAGAAATGACCTTCATAAAAATGCCAATGAATGGGTATGCTTTAAATGCTACCTTTCTACTAAACTAGCCTTGATTGCAGCTGACTACGCTGTGAAGGGCAAATCAGACAAAGACGTAAAACCAGCAGCCCTTGCACAAAAAATAGAGGAATATAGTCAGCAACTTGAAGGCCTTACAAATGATGTTCAGACATTGGAAGCTTATGGAGTAGATAGCTTAAAAACTAGGTATCCTGACTTGCTTCCTTTTCCACAGATTCCCAATGATAGGTTTACTTCAGAAGTTGCTATGAGAGTGATGGAATGTACTGCTTGTATCATAATAAAACTTGAAAACTTTATACAACAAAAAGTCTAAGAGATTTGAAGAGGTTAGAGAACTGTTTTGTCAAGAGCTTAGGTATTCCATGTGGCATACAAATGCGATTGTGCAGATTACTGAACATCCAAGAGGTTACACATTGCCAGGCAGTTCAGAAGCGTAGTGCACAAAGATGGATGGTACTGAAGTACTTAGAATTGAAATTCATTTAAACGGGAGGGTTTTTTTTAACTGAGCCTGCTGTATAAGCAAACTGTAAAACATGAATATTTTTTAAAATTTGCAAGGAAACTGAGCTGCAAAAATTAGCTGTATGCACAATACTGTCATTAATTGGCATATTATTGAACTGCACTTTATATAACCAAAGCTTAGCTTTCTGTTAGATGAAGCCTGTAATTATAACTCCTTATTAGATTTTATTTCATTTAATATAATGTTTCCAAAACGGTAATGTCAGTTTTCAATGTACTGATCTTAAGACTGGACATGCTATGAAACGGGAGGTGGGACGGAAATGAAAATAACTTTGGAGGTATTGCTCCAAAGCATTTCTGTATTCTTTTGTGTTCTGTGGACATTCGTGTCACTCATAGTACTACTCTTATCAGCTGGATCTGATTACAAATTTGCTGCAGCATCACATTGTGAACATTTAAAGGACAGTTTAGTACCTGTGAACTGGTACAGTTATTTTAATGCTGAATAATGAGACTTGATTTAACACGCAACTTCATGTCATGCATTGATTGCATTTACCTTATTATAAAATAATTAAGTATTTAATTTACTTTTTTCTTCTAGAGCTCGTCATCTTTTGTTTAATGAAAAATGCATGTGGACGATACAAAATTGGTGAACATTATTATGGTGTTTTATGATTTTGTTTTTGAACACCAAAACTCAGTTTTCAGATGTCTAAATGCTTGAGTTTCTTTTTTTTTCCCCTGCGTGTGTGCCTTTGTGTGTGTACATATATATATATATTTTTCCACAAACAAACATTGATAATAGTACAATTCAGTAACCCATTTTTGGTGTACACTGAGCACTGTTTTTTGTTACATGTTTAAAGGTGCTGCATTGTAATGCTCTTTATTTTGTTGTTCACTACAGCCCTAGGGAAGTCTGATTTTTAGTTCACACTCTTTCTTTTTATAGTTTGTAATACTTTTGGTAATGTCATGCAATATGTTCAACGTTAGCTGTTTGTAAAAAAAATTCTAAAAAATTAAAAAATATGGAAGGATAATGCTAAATGGAAGGATTTTTCTTTGCTGGATTAGCTACATTTAACATAAATGTTAAACATTTTCCAGTGACACGCTATTACAATTGTTTACTTGACAGCACAGTGAAACTGTAATTTAACTTACAGAATATAAAGGAAGGTAAACAACAGTGAGCTTATAGGGCTGATACAGCTGCGATAGTGTTGTAATCCAAAAATAAAAAATCATGATGAAGGCTTCTTCAGTTTTGTGCAAATTATAAAGGGCTTGTTCTCTTCTGAAAAATCTTGCAAATTGTAGTGGGAAGAAATGTGATGTTTGGAAAATGATACTGCTTCTGATTGTGAAGCCCTAGTATTATTTCTGCTGTTAAATATTAAGTGCCATAATTTTAATAAAGAAAAATGCAAACATGTAGTTCAGTCTGATGTGTTTTGGTTTTATAAAGTAGACTAAATTTACCTATTATTTTAAGCTTTCTTTTACATAGGTAAATACACACTCTCTTTTCAATCCATTCTAAATAACTGAACAAATATTTAAATGCTATTAAAAAGGAAAAATGCTTTTTTCTTGACAAGTGTTTGCAGTTTTCTCAAAGAAATTGTACATTTTGCTCATTTTTTTGCAATAAATAGCATGTAAGTAAACCACAAATCCTCGTTTGCCATGAAATAAATCAGTTTAGTTAATTCTGTATGTTTTTTAAACAGATTCTTTTGTGGCTCTTACTTAGTTTGTGCATTAGGTCAGATGAATAGTGTTCAGTGTAAGCAAAATACTAACAAAAGGAAACAGTTCTTGTCATGTTTTTTAGTTTAAATGGAGCTAAAACATAAGGTAGCATGGTAGCATGAAAATGCGTAACAGAGGAGCAACATGAACACTTTCCCATTTTTAGGTGAGATCTTGAGGAAGGAACAAAACACGTAACTGTGTTTTGTAAGCAACTTATGTTGCCTTCCCAATGTTATTATGAACCATTGAAATGGCTATGCAGAACTACTAAACTATTTTGTTATATTTTTATTTTATTTATTTTGTATATATTGTTGAGTGCTGTGAGAAAGAAAATAATCCTAGTTCTTAGGAAGCTAGTGGTCTGAAGTAATTTTAAATATTGAACCAAGGTGAGCAAGAAAACCTGAATGACAGAGAAAAATTCATTTATTCTATACTCCTGGGTTGATACCATCAATCAGTTGCATTAAAATTTACATATGGATACAGAGAGACAGGCAAGATGGTGTCTCAGTTGGAAGTCTCTTATTTTCTTTTTTTTATTTGCTTAATTCACTGTAACAGGTAGCCTAAATAAAGAGGCCTTATGAAATCAGGAAACCATATTGTGATAGAAACTGATTTCCTAAGTGCCATTTAATCCCTGTTTAAAAATAAATAAATAAATAAATAAAATGCTTAATTCATGCTTCGTTTTGGCTTAGCTGGGAGCCTTGGGGAATGCAGAATAACATATTTGTTCCTAAGTTAGGCATGGAAGCTCAGAACAGTTGGTATGTGACGATTCCTTAGTAAGGGTCGATAGAAGTAAATGTTAGCATGTAAGTTCCACAAAAATATATTTTACAAGTAATTCTGCACATTACACAAGTTCATATGAAAGAAAAGGTCTTTTCAGCCAGATATATGTGCTAGTTATCTTCCACAGGTACCACTAATGTATTTAGGAAAAGCAGCTTCAGCAGTCCTGTTTGTTTCCCAGGATTATAGTTGTGAGGTTTGGCAAAGATTAGTGGTAAGGGAAACTGATTTAACTGTACATTTAGTAGCCTAAATCTAAGGGACTGTGGTTGTAACAAGCCTTGGCACGTTTGTTACTATTTATCTTCTTGTGGAAGCTTTAAAAGTTTTCCTCTCGAACAATGGCATTAGCACCTATTCTAAAAAGCACTGGTCACTTGCCTCAGCAATTAGTGACAAGAAAATACCTTTTTTTTAATTTATTAAGGAAATAGATTTTTGTGTAGCCAACTACCAAAAGAAGAATGGTTTGTTGTATAAAGAAATGCAGTTTTGCAGTATTTGTACTCAAATCATCATCAGAAAAAAGTTACTATGGTGATTTGAAAACTAGGATTCAAGAACTATTAGTATAAGGATTGCATTCACTTGGTACTTGGGTTGCTTTAAACGAGACTTTAATAAAATCTATTGTAATTGTTCCAGTTAAAGAAAGGAGGGTAGTACCAACTTTGAGATTTCCTATTGCTGGATCTGAATGCTTTGAGGATGGCTGGATTGGTATTGTGGAAGTAATAGGCAGAAAGTAATAGTTCAAAAATAATTAAACTTGACAGCCAAAGTAGATGTTTTCATTTGAAGAAGACGCACATTTTTGTCACATGGAGATGTTTGTCAATGAGTTTTTCAACAAAACTGTATCTTTTCTTTGGTTTACTTTCTGGATGATTAATTCAGTAGCACTGGCAGGTTTTTTTGCTTACTTTCATCTAGTACAGATGAAGACAAAGCAATTCTAGTTGTCCAATGAAACCTAATTATAAAGCATTTTCTAAATTCTGGAAAGTAAATTCTTAGTTGAGGCCAAGGTTTTTGTTCATATTTTTACATAATGTACATTTCACATTCTTAGAGACTTGGGAAGATAATTTCGTTTTAAAAATGAAAACATTCATTTAAGTGGTGTTTCATTTGAACACAAAAGGAGAAGCAGACTTTTAAAAATGTATAAAGTTTATTCAATAACTCAGTTTTCAGTTAATCCTTGCAATTTCCTTTTGCATAAAGCTATATAAAGATAGACAAATGTCAATACTAAAGGACTGTGAAATGGAAACAAAGAGGGTTGTGTTTGGGCAATCATCAATAAAGTTTTACTACCATCTTGATATTTTTACTTTTCCACTGTGTAACAATCTCAACCAGTTACAAGAACTGCTGTAAATAGTTTTTTTGGAGGGTAAAAAAATGCAAACAATACAGTTCACTGTGCTGGGTAATGGGTTTTTTTTTTTTTCCTCCATTTGGATAACATTTTTGAAAATAAACTGGAGAAGTGCGTACTCTCACTTTCCTGTGCCATAATTTTCTGTTAATCTGTAACTGTTTACTGAGGTTTGATTCAAGTAGAAACAATAGTTTTGAAGTATTAAAAAGAGATGGAAAGACATTCACATGGAGATACTAGAAATGATAAGTTAGTGATGTATGAACTATATTGAGATTAACAACAATTCAGATTATAGCATCAGCTGATTACACTGTGATAATTTTAGCAGAAACTTTGTTTCTCCACTGATCACAACTAAAAGAAAAAATCCCAAAAATGTTCTTCAGTGACAAGAAGTTGCCACCCATGCTTTAAAAAACCTGCACAACTTATATAATGCAACTATATTTTCAAAGCAATTTTGTAGCATAATGAAAAGAAGAATGAAGTTCAAACAATGAAGAGGGGCAAGCTGGTGATTTGGATGATGGCAGAGCTGGGAATACAGCAGACCTGTTTAGTTTTCTGTACTACTCGGAATTCACCTGTGAACTGAGGCAAGTCCAAAAGGATTATCTCCACAAGAAAGGCAGCAGTTATTGCAATGTCTAACTCAGGTGCCGTAATGCTTACTAGTGTTACTAGCCAGGGAACTGCACCCTGATTTTGCTAGCTGTATACCACAGCTTCGTAAAAATGTTAACTAAACCAGAGCAACTTCAATGCAAGAAGTTGCAATAGAAGTGGCTTCCAAATACCCAAGTAGTTCAGGGGTTAGGTTACTCTTGTGATACATGGAAAGCCTGGATTCAGTCCCTTGCTCTGTATTAACTAGCAAATCACATTTGAAAATGTGCCTCCAATACAAAAGCTTAAAATGCATAACTTAAAATGCATTTTTCCATGGCCAGCACAATAGGCAGATTGTAACGAATGTACTTATTTACAGCATCTGACTAACATGTAGGGATTAGGTTAGGTGAATGAGTAGTTTGCTACCACATGGGAGTGGGCATATGTTCCTTGATGTCCGAAACATAGGTATGATGACAATTCAAATGCCTTTGAAACTAGATAGCGGGTGAATTCTCTAAGGGCTTGAAGTCCTGGTTTTGCTCTTGTACTACATCTATAAAAGACTCCAGACGTTACAGCCCTCCAGGTTACTTGTAGCAGCAGTTTTTAGGTATCTGGCACATGCAATGGAATTTGCTGTCCTTTTTTTTAATACTCATACTTTCTATCCAATAATAAGCTAAGTCTGCTCATAATTTGGTTTCCAAACCTTGCACGTGGAGCTGGAGCCACCTAAACTGACTTAAGGAAACTGACTTAAAAGAACCTGAAGACAGGTTTCTGTTAAAGGCTGCCTCAGCTGAGGGCTTAGTTATAGAGAGATAGTTGAGAGATAAAGAGAGAAATAGTTGAGAGATATAGTTGTAGAGCAGAGATATATATTCTCTTTAGGGCCAACAGCTCTGGACTCACTCCTGAAGGTAGATGTCTAAGCCCAGGAAAAGGGAATTTCAGAAATGGAAGCTGTGTGGTTTCCTACTTTTCCCTTAGGCAATATGTTAGCAATCGGAGCGCTCTCCAAATAACATGGGAGACCTTGATTCACTTGCCTCCCTTGCCTGAAGCTCAGCTTAAGCATGTTTCCTACTTTTCCTATTGAAGCTCTTCTAGTTTGCATTAATTGCTGAGGGCCCCACCCTGCTAATGAAGGGCAATTCCAGTATTGTACATTAGACTGGTTGGATAAATTACAAAGGCAGCCCTTGGGGCAGGGACTATCCAGGGCTTTACCACAACAATAGCGGATACTGTTAACTGGGGGCTTCTTCTCAACTCAGTCTTTTGTGGGTATCTGGGATTATAACAGAGTGTGGGGTTTCTTCGCTTGTCCACCAGAGCTGAAGTAGCAAGTTTAAAAAATAGCACAGTCTTAGCAATTCTTTTGTTCTGATTCTTCTGCTTTAAGGATGATGATTCTTTTCTCTAAAGGATGGACATTCTGTGGTTTAATAACGATTATGGGTTAAAATCTTTCTGTAAATAGACACCAAGGCACTACGTGATAGCAGCTCCTACATGAGTAATAATATCATCAAGTGTATACAAGACAGCATCAAAGGAGTTAAAAACCCATGAGGTTTAAACAACAGGCTATTAAATACAAATCCTGCTACCCACAGGTGTGCAAACAATTTATTTGTGTTCAGTGCAACACTGTACAGGGGAATGGGTCTGCAATTGTGTTTCTCTACAAGGTCAATAAATGGTTTGTCAACTCTGGTGAGCATTTACTTTGTATCCAAAGTCCTAATGTAAAAAATAATAAAGAGTAGTTCTACTCTCTTTGTGATGGAGTCCCACTCTGACAGGATCAGAAATACCAGTCAACAGCTGCAGATGGAGATGAAATAGTCCTCTTAATTGAATCCTGTGGGCTGCAAAAAAGGATTTTTTTTTCCCACCGCCCAAACATTTCCTTGTGTCAGCCAATCTGGAGCCACATTAAGGATTTTTTTCTTTTTACTAGTCCAGCTGGCAGAGCAAATTGCCATGTTGAATTAGCATGTTCTAAAATATAAAAGGGTTTAAATGAGTACAACGGTACAGGCAATACAGCAAACTATTGCTATTATAAAATATACTAATATATTTCTCTTGTATAGTGAACAGATTTGAGACACAGGGAGGTGTAAATGACTCCTGGAGCTTTTTGTATTAGTTATTTTTATATAAATCTCAGTAATAAGCAAATCAGCATATATGTTGCCAAATTAAAATAGAAAGCTATTAGCAAATTAACACCTTTTACACAGAACTTATACAAATACCACATTTTTCATATCTTGTGTTATTGCAAGAACAAAATTGCATAGACCATTTCCTGGCACTTTCTGAATTCCCCAAATAATGCTTTGTCTTAGCAAGTAGTTCAAGTAGTCCCCTCAATTTAATTTCATCCACTAATGCAGTAAGTGTTTACATGTAGTGAGAGAAAAAAACCACAGAGCTCAAAAATATTAACAATGACATAATCATCTGACTGAATAATAGTTCAGCAAGGAAACATATTCCTTTAATTTTTTTTTTTATGCTTTCTTTTTAAGGCTGTTTTCAAAGTGTTACTGACAGAACATATAATTTGATTCAAGTCATTCTTCTTAAGTTGAATTATCATTTGTGCTCTTCTTCCCCTTTCACCCTGTAGTCCAGAATTGTAGACAAAGATTTGTTTCCTAAACTGAAGTAGTTTGTTTTTAAAATTCTGAAAATTCTGCTTTCGGTAATGCTCTTCAGCAATAATATAAAACTCAGACTAGCAAGGCAGTGTGCGGCCTTTTCTGGTGCCTCACTGGCAGACACGGCTGTATTCTTGGCAAGTGGAGCCCATGCCAGCCACTGACAAGTAGAGCTTTCCGTCCGGACACACGCAGATTTCGTAAAGCCCCTGAGAAATACTGGATCCACCCCTTGTACCCTCAGGCAATTTGGGCAGTCGCACAGTTTCAGCATCAAGCAAAAGCTGCATGGGAGAAAGCAGGACACATGGGCTTGTTAGAGATAATAACGCAACAGCGTGCCATAAACCAGCCTGACTTTGTCTTGGCGGTGGTTTAAGACTAGCCTTCTACCCAGACTTGTTATATACAAAGCTGCTCTGAGGCCTAGGCTCTTGGCAGACACTGGAACACAGGAGAGGGATAAACTGGTGCTCACCCTCTTCCTCAGCAGAGACCTCATGAAGTTCAACAAGGCCAAATGCAAGGTCCTGCACCTGGGTCGGGGCAATCCCAAACACGGATACAGGCTGGGGGATGAAGGGATTGAGAGCAGCCCTGCAGAGAAGAACTTGGCGGTATTGGTGGACGAAAAGCTGAGTACAAGCTGGCAATGTGCATTAGCAGCCCAGAAGGCCAACTGTATCCTGGGCTGCATCAAAAGGAGGGTGGCCAGCAGGTCAAGGAAGGTGATTCTGCCCCTCTACTCTAGTCTCTTGAGACCCCACCTGGAGTCCTGCGTCCAGCTCTGGGGCACCCAGTATAAGAAAGACATGGACCTGCTTCAACGAGTCCAGAGGAGGGCCACAAAGATGATCAGAGGGCTGGAGCACCTCTCCTATGAAGACAGGCTGAGAGAGTTGGGGTTGTTCAGCCTGGAGAAGAGAAGGCTTCGGGGAGACCTTATTGCAGCCTTCCAGTACTTAAAAGGGGCCTACAGGAAAAATGGGGAGGGACTTTTAATCAGGGAATGTAGTGATTGGATGAGGGTTAACAGTTTTAAACTGAAAGAGGGTAGATTTAGATTGAATATTACGAAGAACTTCTTTACTGTGAGGGTGGTGAGGCACTGGAACAGGTTGCCCAGAGAAGTTGTGGATAGCCCATCCCTGACAGTGTTCAAGGCCAGGCTGGATGGGGCTTTGAGCAACCCGGTCTAGTGGAAGGTGTCCCTGCCCATGGCAGGGGGGTTGGAACTAGATGATCTTTAAGGTCCTTTCCAACCCAAACCATTCTACGGTTCCATGATTCTATGATACGAGATGGGGCCCCTGCCCGTACACTGAATAGCGGGGCATGGGCGCTGCTGCCGCTGGACCCAGGTCTGTCCCGGCCTGAGTGCCGAAGCCGCGCAGCCGTGCCAGCTGGTTATGGATGGACACACAGCTTGGTCTGGAGTTCCTCTGTGGAAGAACTGGCACTGTACGGCTTCACAGAGAGGATAAATAGGCTGCTGCATGTTGGGTGCTGTTGCTGACTGGGCAGCTCTTAATGATGTCTGCAGAGCTTCATTCCTTAATGTAGCAATTCTGGGGCTGAGTGTCTACCTCTGGGACAAGGACCCCGCGGGGGTGCCTGGGGATCACTCTGCTAGTGGGGAGCTGAGCTCTATCAGAGTTTTACTAGAAAGCATTTCTCTAAACTAGTACAACATTATGTCAATTGGTAGTATTATTTAATCTGACCCATAAATAAAAGTCTTATTATTGGCACCATTAATTTTAATATCCTGTCTCCTAAAATCTGAGGAATTAAATTAACAGAACTTGAAAAAAGACTTGAAGTTATTATTCAGACAGCAAGATCAACCATAGTTATGGAAACAGAAGGGCTTGTACTCACCACACCGTCACTGCTGTGTAGTTTTATATCCATCTGGGAAAGAGCTTCAATATTCCCAGCTTGCGCTTTGATATTAATTCCTCGTGGCGCATCCATGCTTAAAGATCGAGTTGGTGATTCCAGCCTAAAAGCAGGAGCAGGAAATCTGACAGTAGCACATTCTCATATGTTCCTTTATTTTTGAAAAATAAGTAAATCTGAACAAGTACTTGAAGGATCTCGCCTGAAGTCATATAAAAGATGCAGCTTCTTTTTTCTTCAGGCAGACTTGAAAAAGAAGGTAGCTATTTAAAACCACCAAAGTATCCCAAATGAAAAATATAGATGAATTCATAATACAAACGCAAGGTATTATTTCAGAGATAACTTCAGATTATTTTAGTATAGGGGTAATTTATTCTTTAAAACTGAAACCCATTTTTACATTCTTTAGTTTGAATTTATTTTCATTTTTGACTTAGTAAAATATTGAAATTAATACAATTAGTGGAGTCTGGAAGTTTTTTAATCAACAAGAGTTTTGACACTGCTATCAGTCAAACCAAGATTTCACTCAGTGTGCCTGTGTGTGTTTAACTGGATGGCATCTGAAACTTAAAAACCAGTCACTTCGTTTGAAATAAAAACTATGCAATGTAACAGAACGTTGCAAACCCTACAGTGCCACAAGATGGCAGGAAGGTACTGTATTAGCTAGTAATCACCTCGCCGGGTCAGCTGTGCAGGATTAATGATTTTTGTTTTGCAAAGAGATAAGGCTTTGTTTCTTCAAAATTTTGGTATCGGTTCAATGATAAGTAGCAGGGATAGAAGTACTAACTAAAAGTCACGAGAAGGAAAGAAGAAGCCCAAGCTCAGCCACAAGCTAGTGATTATATTGCTTCTTTTGACCGTTACCTAGAACTGCTTCGTCTGGAGGCACTGGGAACACCGCAGGATCAGAGTTGGTACCTACTGAGTTTTGTCCTGAACGTTGTCTCAGCCTTCCTGATGACACCAGCCTGAATTTTACACGATCAGCCAATATTAAACAGGTGAATATTAAGGCTGGAGAAAATGAATCAACTGGTGGTCCCAGTTTACTTTACATGCATGTTACCTTCTCTATTCTGTGTGTTCCCTGGACACATATAAAATAATGTGGGCTTCATGGATAATGCAGAACTCAGACGTGCGTCCCCGTTCTCAGGTCTGCACGTGCTCACCCACTGTGTCTTCCAGAAACATAGAGGGGGTGGGGGTGTGTGTGCGCACGCGTACATGCACGCACTCCCCGCAGATGCTGCGTTGGCTCCATGTGCGCTCAACAGCCACCGATCTGGATGAGTGGAGGACTCTGCCCCAGCAGGTCCGTTACTAGGTATGCTAGTGAGTCTAGATGCTGACTGCCAATCACATGCTAAAGGAATGAAACGATTTCACACACAATCCTGATGTCGCTGTCTGATGGGTTTCATTTACTCAGACTGCTTCAATTCTTCCTTTTTTTGCAGTTACTTCATTAAAACTAGAATTTAAAAGCAGTCAGTTTGTGCTTGTGAGAAACTTTGATTGTATCTTAGAGTTCTGAAGAAGCTAAATCCAGCTGATATCTTAAAACTTAAACCCATGATATATGAGCACAGTCAAGCACAGTCACTGAAACTTCATTTTTTATCCCCAAATCTGAAAATAACTCAGGCAATATTGGCTTATCACTGCTGGCCAGAGGTAACAGGAGATTCTATCTTCTTTGATCTTCAAAGGTCCCTTCCAACCCAAACCATGCTGTGACTCTATGTTTCTATGATCTGCCTCTCCCCAACATCTCCTGGGTTAATCACCTTCAATTACTTTAAACTCCAGATTGATAATTTAAATTCCTAACAATGGATAACTGCATCATGGTTGCAAACTAGGACCATATCTGTGCCTTATCCCATGACTGAGATGGCACAAACTTCTGTCATGATCATGCTGAGTACAAGGGCATGAGTACAAGTCTGTTCTGCATCAGCCATCTAACATAATAATCTTCATTAAGCAGCGTTTGTGATTTAATAACTTTTCTATGACTTTTTGGTTTAGATCCTTAGATTTACACTTTTATGAAATTGGAAATCAGTTTTTTCCTTGAGTGATTTACATGGGAGGTCTGTTTCATGGAACTATTTTCCAGTGCATATTTGTATGCATTATATAATGAAAAATTAATTAAAGTTTGTATTTTTAATATTTAAAGTTTAATATATTTTCATAAGTCAGTGTCAAGGTAGTTGAATACAATTGTTGCCTTAGTTTGTTCTAGCAAAAAGCTATAAACATTGAAATAGCTCATGTTTTTCTGTAAAGTATTTAATCCATGTAAGTAATCTATATGTAGGCATAAATTTTTATTTTTAAGCTCTATTGAATATTACAAGAAGGCAGACGGGGACAGATTTTTGAAAAGCGTATCAGACCTGGAGTTTGAAAAGCAGTCAGGCACTGGAGAAATATTTCTTACTTTCTACCCAAATTAATGCTAGCAAGAAGCCTACAGACTTCGTAAGCATTTACAGATGTATGAGATGACTTACATATAATTTAAATTACATGGCAGAATTACATTTGCTATATTAATCACAATCCTAAATTTCTGCTGTTTATACAGATCCTATTTCTAGTTTAACTAAGGGTAGATTTACCTAAGTCATTGGAGCTTCCTGGCAATAGAAACTGCAGTGAAGCTTAAGCAGTGATTTTAAAGCCGCCTGGAACTATTATGTGTGAGATTTTAGCAAAGGCAACATTCAGTAACACTAATGATATATTTCTTCATACAGCATTCAAAGGTTCAGTGCCTCAAGTCTAGATGTAATAAAAGGGAAACAGGCACCGAGTGTAGACATGACATGACTGAGTTGAACCTTGACTTTGAATGTCCCTTCTGAGTCCTCACTTGGTCCTGAAGACACGTGAATTCCTCAGCCCCTTAGACATTGATCTTAAAGTCACCTAAAATTCTTCAGTGGTCCTGGCCCTGAGGCACTTCCAGTTTGTCACTGGTGGGCAGGTTTGAACTTCTCCTGTATGCTTAAGGGTCTGGGGACCACAGAACTGCCCTAGCAGAAGAGCTGACTGATGGCGATACTTGCATGAACTTAGGGTGTCTCAGAAAGATATGAATAGAGCACTGCAATTATTAACACTGGTGGTGTTTTAAATAGACATTAATAAAGCAAAATTTTTTTTATATATCAGTGAACAGATGACAGGAGGAAGTTGCTCTGCACTGTGAATGATTTGGTCAGTCATGAAGAAGATACACAACTGTGTGCAGATAATGGCTGATAAGAAAGTTTCAAGATCTATTCCCTAGGCAATAAAAGGAGGAAGAGAGTAGGCTGGGTTGAGCAAAATGTTGATGTGCATCCCACAAAAGTCTTGGCAAAACAAGAATTCAATTTGCTTGCAAATGCTGGAGGGTGCATGGACACTCAGAGGACAGAAGTTGATTGTCTTAGAGTTTTTGGTCCTTTTTTAGTGTTTGTTTGAATTCAGGCAGGAGAATGATGAAGGAATATATTGTTATCAGTCACTTTATCTTTTTTTAAAATTACAGGCGTATAAATTACATTTAACAGAATGGAGTGAGGATCTTTGTCATCTAGAGGAATTAATCTATGTAATGTGCTGTCCTAAATGAGACATCTGTCACAGCCTGTATCTCATTTGGGAAGATGGATTCTGTACTTAGGAGTAGCTTCTAGGTACTGTGGTAGCTATGCCGGGGGTCTATGAGCAAGTGGTGTGGTACAAGAGGAATTGATCGGGACAGCACAACATTTGATGCTAAGGACCTGACACTTCTGTAGTAGCTGTTGCCTGACCCTGAAGACTGGATGCCCAGAACAGTTGGAGCGTGTTAGGCATTCTCCAGGAGAGCATACCTTTCAGGTTAATTTAATCCAAATGTAATCCTGTTCACGTGCCCCGAACAGTTCCACAATGAGAACCATGGGGAGCTCAGGCAGTGGGGAGATTTTCCTCAGAAGCACGTTCCTAATTTTAAATTAAAACACTCATGTAGACATATCCACGGAACGTGAAGCAATGGAAATCATAACTAGGCTCGCTTGCAGAGTAGGTATTTTGCCTTGTTCTCTTTCACCCTGATCCCTGCAGCCACCTGTAGGTTTGTTGGCAAGGTGCGGGGAAACTGCACTGTCTCGGCTAATGAAAGGCTGGGAAGGGTGGGGGAGTAAGTGGTCCCTGCTAATATTTCATAGCTCTGTCTATTTAAAACACCACCAGTGTTAATAATTGCAGTGCTCTATTCATATCTTTCTGAGACACCCTAAGTCTGTCATCTGCTGGATATTGGTCCTCCAGCAGTCCGTTGCAGCTAAAGCAACCGATTACAAAGCTAGTATTTTTATCGCTGCCTTCTTCCTTGTTGGTAAGATAGTTCCAGAAGTCAGCTGTACTGTCTTGGCTGGCTGCCAAGGAAATTTGGTGCTGAGATGTGCAGAATAATTTATGAAGGACTGTGTGAAAGTCTTCTGAGGGAATCTGGACAGCATCCCGGATCTGAAACAGTCCCAGCAGGCATGGAGAATACCAGATCACCAGAAACTGCTCAGTTGGCTGTGTTTAGGGAGGATGTGAGAGGAGTGACAACCTGCTGCAGTTGTGGTAAAGAAGCAGCTGAGTTGAACCCTGACTTTGAATGTCCCTTCTCAGCCGGTGCACGCTGCAGGAATATTGATCTCTTCTTCCATCCTGTTCTGGCAGGAGATGGAAGGATACCTTGCTGATCTTGTAAGTACCACAGTGCATTAGAAAACTGGTTTTAGTACTGCAGAAAGAGTACCACACTCTCCTGGAGCCCAACTTTCCTACCGCAATGTGGGATTGCTTGACTCTTAGAGCAGGACAGAGGAACCAGCTTGCTCTTGTGAATTTGGGGAATAGTTTATTCCTTCCTTCTGGCCACTTTTTGTCCTTTCCATCTTATGAATCAGCATCTCTCCTGAATTCAATGGGGACAGAATTCCTGGGTGTGACTTTACATAAAAGTTCCTCAAATGTATGCATTCATCCCAGCACCTACCTGAGGAAGACCAGGGTTACTGTAAGTGGACTGGACAGGTAGATGGACACTGCCTCTAAAATTGTGGTGCACCCAAATCACTGGTGTGCCCATACATACATACAGCTAACTCCTTTTTTTTTTCTCCTTGCTTTTTGGTTAAAATAGCCTGATCAATTTTGCCATACAGAGAAGATTTTATGAAATGCAAACCTGGCATTTTATGAAATGTAAATCTGTTAAAGGTATGGTAAAGAATTTAGCAGTGTATAGTGTATTAAGTATTTGAGTATCAGTAAAAGAGAAACACCTATGTATTTTAGCCCTGACTCAGCTTTAGCTAAAAAAAAAGGGTCCTTGTACAGACGAGAAAATAAAATGTCAAATATACTGGACTTGATTTGTTTTACTTTATATCAGATTATTTCACAGCAGTATGCTTGTTTAAATCATTAATAAGATATTGGTCTAGTGTTCACCTATATGGTGGGGTTCTTTTTGTGAAGCCCTTTTAAACACTGAAAGAACAGGAGATGGGTCCAGGCAGAACCTAAATGTAGCTAGTTCATAATGCCTTTTCATTAAAAGTTTTTCACAAAACTTTATGGTATTGATTTTTATGAGAGTTCATAAAATATACTAATCCATCACTTCCACTTCTCTAATATGATCAGTCTCACTCCCATAGTGCTTTAGTATAATTAAAATAAAAGGATCCATGCAAAAGGGCCAAATAAATATCTACATTAAGGTTTGATTTAAGAAGAAAGCCATATGAGGGGGCAGAAGACAGTGAAAGATCCTAAGCCCCTTCCCTTCTGCCATTTAGCCTTCATAGGACTGAAGATGCTGCTTCACACTTGTTCCTAGGCATTGATGTGAGAGCATGCACGGGAAATACAGTATTAAAGAAAAGATTGAAGAATATGAAGAAAAAAGAGGAGATATAGAAAATGTAACTCAGAAGAGCTGGAGCTGGAATAATGGTACTTTCTCCCCTAGTATGTATTTGCATATTGTTCTTGTTTCCCTTGAACTTTCACGAAGATGCTAAAATCAAACCTGGTAAGGAGGTCTCCCACTCTTCTTTTCTGAGTACTCTTTGACCCACCTCTCAGTAAACAATTTCTATGACTTCTCAGAGTTAGAAAACATTTAAAAAAAATGAAGTGCTTTGACTAAACTGTTCCAAGACCAAATAAAGCCATTACAGTGAGTTCAATAAGGTTGCCAGTTATGGCACTAAAGATCTGATCCTGCAAGCGTGCATTCCTGTGAAAGTAAGCACTGTGCATCTCTGCCTGCGCATGTGTACTTCCAAGACTAGGCTCATCTTTTTCTGAGATTATGAATATATGTAACTTTTCATTCCTACTTTATTTTTTTGAAAGAAACAAGAAGAGTTAGGAGAGCGATGGCTACAGATCTTATTATAGTCTATAAAGACGCAGGAGCACTGAGGTTGCATAGGGGACAGGTTGTGAAAATGAGGCATAGAGCATTGGATGCTGTTGGCACATAACCACAACAGCTTTTTCATATTCTTAAGTAAGGAAGAAACCCTCATATGTCTCCGGTGTGCAGAAAGGAGTCTTGCCATGAACACCTGCCCCTGAGTCACGTCTGACTTTGGAAAGGTGAAAGGGGAACAGAAATTAAATTAGGCAGTGATTGGAGGTCATGGAGCAGAGGAAGAATAGAAAAGGTAAGAAATGAAGGAAAAAAAAACATGCGGAAAAATGGGGGAAAAGGAGAATCTTTGACCTGTCAAGGAATTAACGTCTTGAAAGTCAAAAAAGCAACCTAGAGGATTCTGTGGGCTTAATTGGCCTCGGTTCTCTGTAGGTGTCTGCTTTCAGCTCTGCTCTTTGAATGCATGTTAACCTTTAAAAGGCAATAGGAGCATATTGGCTTTTTGATTAGTCTGAAAGCAGTCTAATTCACTGGCAATGCAGCTAGACATTGTAAGAGAGTAAACCATAGCCAGAGCATGCACTAGTTACACAGGAAAAACAGATTGTCAGCATTTATTTATGGTCCAGTATATGGGATTTCAAACCATATTCTCTCTTTATGAGGAAGCTGGATTCCTGTTGACACGAGCTAAGCAAAACTAAGCTGGAGTTGTTGAGGGCGGTAGTGAGCAGCAGGCACACACTAATGCCGGCTGCCAATTCCCACCCATCTTCACTTATCTCCCAGCAGCTTGCTGTTTTGAGGTCAGGCAAGTGGGGAGGGTGATCAGGATGCAGCAAGAAGAATATGATTACCTGAAGCTATGGATCTTGGTGTTCTGCCTTGTGCCTTTCGGTTGTTTGCCAGCAGGTCCAAAGGCAAAGAAGGACAAAACAACAGGATTGAGATCTCAGACTCAGTATATGCCTCATTTCTGTTTTGTTTTGCAAAATTATTTTCTTTGGAATGGCTCCTAAAATTACATCGTCTTGCAAACAGGAAAGATGAGTTTCACAGCATGTTCTAACAACCGTGTATATCTTAAGGACATGGAAGTATTAGTACTCAACAGTAAACTCTGATAGCTCTTACTGAATGTCAAAAATTACAAAATACTAATGACTCATTAAATCTTCTTCCCTGATCAGCTTCTGCACAGCAATGGAAACATAGCAGTTACTTAGTCAAGCCTTGGCACAAAATTCTGATTTGATATAACTACTGTAAATCTTTCAAATGCTGACTGATTTTTCTTTCTAAAATGTCCAATTTTGCATCACAAATATTGAATTTCTTCATTTAAAAGTGGAATAATTGTTTCCTACCTGGATTATGCTGTCTTCCATATTTCTTCCGTTCACTTTGCTACTCTAAGTCTGAGCTTCACTGAGTTAAACTACATGTACTATAATGAAAAAAATTTGACTGAAAAACAGCATCCATTTTTCCCTGTCAAGTCCATTAGTTGGTCAATGGTTATTTGTAGCTTAGTTCAGAGAAACCATTTTCCAACAGTTATTGCTGCTGGGAGTTGCCTGCGTTAGGACACACATTCTGTTTCAGTGAGACTAATGTCAGTATCTACAGCTCCCTTACACTGAATCCCAAGTTAGTCTATTATTTATGCCACAATAAAATGTAATATGCAAACCAGTACATTTTTAATGAATCAAAATTAAATAGTGATTATTTAAAATGAAAAAAGAACTTTTCTATAGTTTCTTCCAAGTGCATCTGGCTATTTCATTGCAGACAAATTTACAGGAAAACTTATACTAGCACAAGATACAGCTTAATATTAGAACTGTACTTTCAACTTAAGTATACCAAGGCCAATACCTCTCCAAAATAAAGTTACTGTGCCAGTAATAAAAAAGATGATCACCAGCATTTTGTGAAAATACAGAAAAGTCTGATAATATCAGAAGAAAATAAATAAGGTACAATTGAATTCACAGAAACATACTATGAAAGTGTTTGTTTAGAGGCAAGTGTACATACATAGGAATTGCATTAAAGAGAAATTATTTGGCTGGAATGAAGCAGCTGTACATAAAGCACCTAATTTTTCTAGTAATTCTGAAGCTTTTTAAAAAAATCTTCAGTGGCACTATGTTGCAATTTACAGACTATAAAATAATGGAGCAATTTGTTGTAATTTATTTTTAAAAGTCACTTTTTTCTTGACTCTCTTCTGCTTATTGCTTAAATGCATTAATGAAGATGTCATTTTGGAAGGTCTATCATTTTGTCTCCAATCACTTGGGAAAGTCTCAAAATGTGCTGGGCTTTGCTGGCAGTTTGTAACATCTCTGACCTCTAAAAAATAGACACAAATGCACATTGTAATGCACTGAAACATCCCAAATACTTCAATAACAGCAGAGCTACTCTGAAATAATGACACTAGGATGTAGTAGGCTCTGCTTTTTCTGGTAACCTTGTTTCTTGGGACAATAATGTTCTTGACATTTACATACATACATATATTGACACACACTGACAGTGTGAAGCACTAGCAGTTGTTACAAGAGGGCTACTAATGGCAGTGCAGGACTTTTATATGGTGTGTATAATATTGCTGCAGGATTCTTTCTTTTAAAAAAATAATTCCTTTTGGAAAATAAAAATAAGATTAAGTCAATTATTTTTGTCTGATATCAACAAGGTATAAAGTGTTAATAATGCATGGTTACTGAGCTTAAAAAATAAACTCTCAAATCTGTAATGGATTCTGTATGATCAAGGAAATAGCTTTTAAAAAGCTGCTGTTACCTTTATAACTAGATTTGCTGGAGGGCACAAAGTTTATTAGATTCCCCTCTCAGATGCCTGTGTTGGTAAGGGCTAGGAGCATTTCATTACTCGACCACTTCAGGGTTGAGTTCTCAACTCTGGAGGGGAAAAAAAGACCATTGGACCACTTTCATATTTCCCTTTCTGCCGGCTCTCGGGAAGGAGCTGTCATCATACATGACACAGCTGGGCGTATTGTGCTTGGCTGGACTGAAGGGGAGCCAGAGTGAAATGACAAAATCCCATTGACACCAACGGAGTCAATATTTCATGAAAAGCACTTGGTGGTGGAATGGAGAAACCAAGAAGTCAGATCACAAATACTCACTAGGCTCAACTAAGCATAGCTTGCCTATAGGGAATGCATTTTCTAAAGCTAAACCAATCTTATAATGATCTTACAGAATCCTGAGCCGCTGCAGTAATGGATTCTTAGACTCCTTGTGTGTTTCACATTAGGCAATCATTGGATAGAAATAAAATCATAATTAATCTGATTCTATGGATAAATTCATTTGTCCATAGATAAATTTATCCATTTATCCATATATCTATATTTAAATGATTTTATCCATGGACTTATTACAATCTTATAACTCAAACAGCTTGGATATGTAATCAAGTCTGTTACTTGCTCTACTGCTGAATCAGGGTGCCTAAATTTTAAGTATTGAAACATCAGAACTGAAGGACCCAAGAAACCAAACTGGATTGTGTTCCTCTAATGTCTTCTTTGTTAAAAACTCCATGAAAGAAAAGCACAAACAATATAACGTTTTCATCCTCTCTTATGCTTCAGTCTGTGGGCAATCTGATGATCCAAGATTAGAAGAAAAGAGAGATTGTGCCCTTTTCCTGATACAAATTTGCAGATTTGTATGCTTTAAGAAAGAAGTAAATTACAGGAAGACATCGGAGCTGAGTGGTGCAGAGCAGTACAGCGAATTAGAACAACCCTCAGAACAAGAATTGCTGGAGTCAATGGAGCAGCTGTAGAAGATAACAAATATACATGTAAATACAAGCGTGGGAGGCTGATGCACAATTATAAGATTAGTATAAAAAAGAAGTCTGAATTTCATACAGAAGATATGCAGAAGGTTTTGAAGAAAGAAGAGATTCAGAAAATTGATAGCACTGAAAACATTAAGAGTGTATTTTGAAATTCTCAAAGTCTTCAGTGAGTATAAGACAACTAAGGATTTTTACCAACTTAGAAAGAAAAGACTTCTTTCAGGTAAACATGATGGTATCATGACTTTCCTGAAAAGATAAAGTTCTAGCATGGCCAGGGCCTCCAAGCTAATTATTAGCTTGGAAGGACTCATTACCTCGTGCCTGATATCAAACAAGAGCCAGTAATTGGCAGCATTTGCTAATCCTAGTTACAAGGTCATATAAACTATGATTAACAAATTAGGTTCATTTATGGAATACAGGGTTACATGTGGAAAAGCTTTACTCTGGGATTTGAACATTTCCCAGCACAGTGCGTGGCCTTATTTCTCATGATGAATTTTCATTTCTTCAGAGCTTAATCAAACATGGCATAGTCGGTAAGTGTGTGATTCCTCTAAACAAATGTAGTTGCCTGTAGTCAGGAACACAGGTGATCCCCCCTACACCCTTCAAAATGAATAGAGAGAAATAGGCACTACTAGGGTATAATTACTCTGATCTATTTTAGATGTCTCTGTCAGGATAAAGTGTAACATGCCCTAACAGTACTTGTTGCCTTCCACCAAGAGGTGATGAGATCTGATGCAGATAGCTACACTCTAAATGAGTCGAGAGCAATTCCACCTAAACTATCTGCCCGAGCAGTTGCAAACCCCTGGAGCCGTGCTTCAGGTATATTAGTCTCTCTGAAAATGCATCTGTGTGGGTGGTTTGTGGGAGGATCCCTTCCCACTTCAGTGAATGAATGAATGAATGAATGAATTGTGAACGAGTGTTTCTGCTTGCAGAGGGAGGGCAGTTCTAAATCTGGATGAGCATCTGAGATGCATCTGCTTATTCTGGGCACACAGAGGTCCTCTAGGTTTGGACTCTGTTGTATGCATGCAGCCTGAATATGTAAGAGCTGAATGGTAACCAGAAGTGTGTGCCAAATTATCACACACACGAACCATGAAGAAATCATTTAGGATCAGCCAAAGTGTCAGGCAGATACAGATGAGGTGTTTTTGGTTTGTTTTTGTTTTTTAACCCTACTCCATATGTATAGGAAGTGTGGTTGATTTTTAAATAAATATATCTACTGGGGTTTTTTTTAGCTTATCTTGTCTTATGCTAAAAATGATCACAATAAAGGGCAGATCCCCGAGACACTCCAGTCCTTTTGGGTGGCAGCAGATGATTCCAGTAAAGCTCAGTTATGAGATTCTGGATTCAAGTGAATTGTTCAGCGTAAGCACAGCGTAACACCAAGACTGTTTATGGCTTAGGGGTGATCTCTGTGCACAAGCACAATTACAAAGCCAGATTTGAATAACAGATGTTTCCAGTTCCCAAGGTTTTGGTTAACAGAACTTATTTTATGTAAGCAATATAAAAGAAATGTTCAAAGTTCTAGTACAAATGCACTTACATGTTCTCTTAAAAAGAGAATAAAACAGTGCCCAGTTTTAATGGTACTGTGAAAAGACTATATAAGCAATTTAAAACAACATTTATAACCTATTCAAAACCACAGCAGATATGATTATTACAGTGTAGTTATTTGTTTACTAGTTCTCCATCCATCTTAAATATTGAGGTGGTTTTGCCTGTTTCTCCACTGTCACTCAATGCAGAGTTGTTGAAGGAATGAAGACTAAAGATCAGAACTGAGATATGATTAAAATAGAAGCTTCTCTCAAGACTGACAGTTGTGATAAAGAGTGGTAAGCAGAGCTAATTCAAAAGAGGTCTCTGTGATGACCTCAATTTTACAATGTGCTTACTCTCCAGGTAATTAAAAATGGCCAAAGCCCCAGTGAATGTGATTGAATCTGGCACATCACAGATGTTTCCAGCATGGCTATCTTTTTCACATGACTTTAATGATATTGTAAAACAACTTATTGTATTATAAAATTTTACTCTCATATAATAACACTTTTTGCATCACTGTTGTAAAAGTCTGGTTAGTATTTTCATTATGAGTCTTTATTTTCATAAAATTATCTTCCAGGTTGAAATTTGCCATGCCTTTCTTTTATATACCTCAAGCAAATCTTTCTTTAATATGCAGAAGCATAGAACTGGAATTCTTCAGTACCTGCTATTCATAGTGTCCACTTGTTCTGCATGAAAAGAAACACTCATGTGAAGAGGTCTTTGCTGACAAGCAGGTCATACCCTTCCCCTCTTGTGATTCATTAGTACAGTGGCTGAACGTGCCACACTCTCATCAGTTTCCAGACAACTGAAGTATCAAAACTGCACACACGGGCTGAGGGAGAGGGGAAAGAGTGCGAGTAGTGACTGTGCACACGTACAATCTATCTTGGAAGAATTGCTGTTATTAGGAAATGCTTCCCTTTCTTCTTCCAGTGTTTGCCACATGCACTTCCTTATGGTGGCCTCCCCCCCAGCTCCCTTAATATATGTGCAGACAGGTATGTAGGTAAAAGATAATGTAAAGGATGCTCTACCCACCTCAACGTTATGTCTTAGACCAGTGACAGCACAATCATAGACTTACAAATCGAGCTCCAGGTGGTCATCTGCAAGGTGTCTATAACTGCGACAATCATTAATGAAACTTTCACGGTAGCTTGCACTCTGGTAGAGCATGCTGTAATCACTGATGACAAGTTCACTTTAGCAATCTCACCAAGCAGTCTGACATTGTCAGGTATCCAGTTCAACAGTGTAGGTGTAGAAATCATTACACCTTTGCACTACTGACATAGGCAGCTATGGAAAACAGGTAAATGGCTTTGTCCCATACAAGCGGCGGAAACAACCCCTATTGACTTTAATGTGTTAAGTGACATCTCTGAAAAACTGAGGCTTTAGGAAGAACATCAGCCACCTGACTGGCTTAAGGGGAAGTCAGTGATGACAGTGGGCAGAAACCTGGCATGTGTTCTCAGGGAGATCTTACCTGGCAAAAAGGCCACTAACATCGATGCATGGATTTCCTCTCCTCCTGGTGCAGAGGTATCTATCTACCACCCACTGGCTTCAAGGCCAGCACTCCTTCGAAACAGGAAACGTCTTCTAGTTGTTCAGGAGAGCAGCTCTGGCTGCCAACACATCTGACTGACAGACTCACTAGGAGACCTGAGGCTCTGTTCCCACCGGTCACCAAACGTCCCTCCTACCTCAGGAGGGAAACATCTTCTGTGAGAGCAGGACAGAGTCCCTCTGCAGACTCAGAATTACAGAAGGGAGGATGATCTAATCAGCAGAGGTAAGTCTATCTCCTAAGGTCATAGGGCCCATACATAAAATGATATATAAGCCCTGCAGGTGAAGCACTGTAGTTTGTAAACTAAATTGCAATGAATAAGATTTTGCAAGAACATGGGTGCACACAAATAGCTAGTAACACAAGACAGAGAAAACAGGTTGTACTTGGAAAATTCTTTTCACTTTAAGATTAGTATTTGCAAGAAAAATCCCTGCTTAAACGAAAACTAGATGAGAAGTAGTACCCAAGCCTTTGTAATAAGGTATTTTTAAATACCTGAGTCAGAAATGTTTCTGAGAAGTTGATAAATGTGATGTCCTGTACCATCCGATCCTTTTAAACTATGCCTTTTCACAGATTTAAGTCCATCAGATGAATGGAAAGAAATTCTTTAAGCTTCCAAAAGAAGTATTTGATGGTGTTCTTAGTTAACGTGAATGCAGTAAAGTATATGAATGAAATTTATATCTAGTAAATTAATGCCAGGGCTCATAAGAGTACATTGCAGTAGAAATATCTCATTAGTCAGGGAGCAGAGATGCTTTACATAACTGACTCATAACTGTAGACTTATTTTTCCGTTACGTAATTCATTCTCTGCTGACTGACTGGGCTTTTGATTTGCATAATGAATGCAAAGAAAAATCACTGTACTTCAATTAGTCAGATGGTATTTTTAGGCAATTAGCATGTAAGCATTAGCATTACAAACATGATTAAGCAATAATTTAGCAAATGTTTTTACCCTGGTTGGCTTCTATATATCTCTTTCTAGATTTTCTTCATAATTCTTATTTGTATGCCCATAGAACCCCACAACTTCAGTTTCCAGCCTTTCTCTCTGTCTTATTATACAGTTTACCCTAGCAAATCTATACTTTGAGTGCAAAAGGAAATCATATTATGAATGGGGAATGGAAAGGATAAAAGTAAGCCTTCATAAAGAGTCAGAGAGAAGCAGAAGCCGTAAGAAAAGTGGAGCCATTAGATGCCACGGAACAGAAGTCAAAATTAAAGGGGACATATTTATTCTGAATATATAGATAGGGAGGTCTACCAGCAACCCATGAGTACAGTAATTTACCTTAACCAAATACCTAGAAGGTGTATAATTATGCCTTCAAACTATCAATATTCTATAACATGTGAGTCACAAGCTAGTAAATATATATTTTGATGCTTTTCAGTGCTGGACACAGGTATTTCATTAAAATATGAAGCAATGCTTCTTAAATGATATATTTAAAGTTTTGGTCAATGCCAATATTATACATGTCTTTAAAATACATCTGTTTCCCTGGGAAATACTGAAATCTTTCCAGAATATACCCATGAGCTGTTAAATAATATGTTACATGATAACATTTTATATATATTTATAACCATAGCCTGACAAATATTGCCTGTCTGGAAAAGTGACGTCATTCCTGCTATAGTGCTTTTCAAATGCAAGAAGGGTGGAATGATGTGGGTCACTTTTGAACTTGGATGTAAGCCCTCAGTTGAAGAACTGGCAAAATACCACAAACTGACTGTACTAACAGTGATTTCCCATGGGATTTGTGCTCAGAAGGCTGTCGGATATCCACTTATGGCAAATACAAGAACAAAGCTAGTCCATCTTTGAGCGTTATATTCATTATGCATACTATACAGTTTAGTTAATAAATGGAAAGATGTCACTTTTGTAAGCACATTTCCATTAGTTTGGGAAATATGAGCGCTCAGTTCAGAAACATTGTTTTGAGATTTACACAGCTTTGCCGATCCATTGTTTTCCCTTAGAAAACTGCAAGACGTGTAGATCACAAGAAGTGAACAGTATCAAAATGACAAAACTATCTATGAGTTATGTGTTATTCAAGGATATGAAATATAGGAGGAATAGAATAACATGCTAAATAATATTCTAAAATGCTATAAATTTTCAGAAAAATGTGTTAGCATCAGACTGGAAAAATGTCTAAACTGAGACACTAGTTTTTCACAAAGAGATTGTTATTTGATAACTGGGGATAAAAGGGTTTGTGGGCTGACATGAAACTCCAGATAGTATCAGAAGAGGCTACTTCCAGAACCTAACATGGAACCTGGGGAGAAGCTGGCTTTTAGGGAATTGCTAAAAATGTCTCTGTCTACAGCAGCTAGTTCCATTCGTTGCTGTTATACATTTCCCGCCTACATTTTGGGTCACAAGTTTGTGTCTGAACATGGGCTTCTAAAATTCTGTTTAAATTCCTTCTTTTGGAAAGCAAGGTACCTGGTTTCCATTAGAACTTTGCTGTGATCCAGTTAGAGCTAAAGTCCATGGAAGCCCCCAGGAGACCTGACTGAGGCAAGTTCTCAACATGCCAAATACACACCAAAGCACAAGGGCTGTGGCCACTTTCATGGAAAACCACGGAAGAGGTAACACTTTAGATCTTTTTATAATATTCTAAATAATATATAAAATATACATTATAATATATATAATGTTATATTACATCTAATACAATCCTATTGGTTTTGCTATTCAGCAAAGAATTATGAAGTATCAGTTCAATTCCCTCCTCGAGGGGAATGAAACTTGTATCCGTTACCTCTATTTACCAGACTACAAAACAGCTCGGCAGGAGTAAAGAGCTGGATTATGGACGTCCCTGGGTTGAATGTCAGTCTTGCACAACCAAGTAATCCAGCAAAAAACAGAGCAAATAAAGAGGAGATAACCTAGTGGTCAGGACATTCATCTGGTTCTTCTTCCAGGATTACTTTTTAAATCATAACTGCAAACCCCTGGTCTCCTCCTGTTCTCGGCTGAATGCCCTAAACACAAGATTCGCTTGTGCTTCATCTTGCTTGCTCTCCTGTGGTCCCTTGACCATACAGAAGAACAGGTTGAGCCAAAGGAAAGGAGGTATGTCGCAACAGATAGGTGCTTGCTGTCAAAGAAGCACTCCTGCACCTGGAGGCTGTGTAGGCACTTGACTATACCAGGCAACTGAATTGCAGAAAGAAGTAGGAGTCCAGACATATTTCTGTTCTCACTAATTACAATTGGCTAATTTTAACTGGGTACCTCCTCAGTGGTGTTTGTCTGGGGAGGATATTTCCTCGATATATCCAAATCTTCTCATTGACTGTAACCATGCCATCGAGATGTTTGTCGGACATTTCCTATATGTGAGACCCTGTTTTTAGGTCTCCACTATGTCCTAAAGTCTTAGCAAATTTTGTAAATGGAAACTAGGTATCTTATGTAGAGATAAGAACTCCAGGAAAGGAATTCAAAAGTAGGCAATGTTATTTTAAACCTAGGAATGCTTTAGTTTTGAAATGTAGATTTTGTTAATATAATTCGTCCTACCAGTTGGAAGTAAGTGCAAGCACATCTCTTTTTCTTTACCAGTGAGTCATGAATTCAATCTATCAGACTGAAAAGGACTCTATATGTTTCCTTCAAATTACGGGATGAAAAGACAGTTACTGACCACAGTATAATTGCATTGCTCTGTCTCCGTTACTTAGCTATAAAAAGATATGTTCTAACACACTTATCTCTTTGTTTCCAGAAAAGCAGTCTATCTTGAAATTCGGCATTTGGACAGGAAAGCCAGCAGAATGTGTAATTCAGAAGGCCATTTGTGCCAACTTGTTTGCGATACTGCCCTAAATCTGAATGACAGAGAATGAATGTGGACTCCATTCATATGACAGAAGCTGAAAAGTTATGAGCATTAACAGCTTTCCAGCTCCTTGAAACATGCAACTCCATTTGAAGTGGATGGGTTTTCTTGAAGCAGTATTTCCTATATTAAATGCTGCATACTGTGGCACTTTATATCACATTCACCCAGCATATCACATTCACATGGCATAGCACAACCACTAAAGGAAAAATAGAGGAAAAATAGCAGAAGATTAATAGATGGTGAAAGTGTGGAGATAAGGCTTGAGGTGAGCAAATAGGTTATATCACCTATAACTTGATACTCACTACCTTAAAGGAAGCATATTCAAATTTAAAATAGAAAAGTAATACTTAAAATTGCATTTTAAATTTTCATATTGAAGTGCTTTTCAGTAGGTAGCTTCCTATATTTAACAGTGTGGAATGAAACAGAATATTTATAAAGCATTACAAAATTGCCATTCATTGGTAAACTTGTCTCAGTCCCTTCACAACAGAATGCATGAATTCTGTTTACACTGATGTTTAAGGTTATCCTTGAAAATAACCTTTTTCCAGCATGAGCCTTGTAAATTGCTCTTCTCTGTCTACATCTTAACTTAGCATCTGCACTGCGGACAAACGCATTTGCTCCTCGAAGCTCCCCAGAAGCCCTCCATGGAATCACTGCCATCTCTGCTTTCAGACTTGACACTGATTACGGGTGGTAAAGACAGCAAAAAAAAAATTGAAGGAATGAGGCATTTTGAACTGCTTTGGGTAAGCTTCAGGTCTTCATGGCCAGCCACGATGTGAATGAGTGCTGTATTCATTGCACAGCTTCATGCCCTGAATGTTTCTTAAGGTTAAGCCAACTCAGTTTCTAGCACAGCTGTTTAGCAGCTCTGGATTTACGTCAAATATTAATGTCAGTCACAAGTGTCAGTGTTGATGTGGCCATGTAGGTACTTCCTTGACATTATAATAATTATTAGCATAACTTCTGTAAGTTCTGGAAGAATCTGTATTTCCCACTATTTTAAGTTAATTGAAGACAGAACTGAATGGGATTTTAACCATTATGCTCAAGCTCTGCTAACACATAGCAACATTCTAGATCAAAACATGTGCTTATAGTTGACATGGTAAAAATCACTAAAGAGATAAGCCACGAGGTAAACTCAGCCATGCGGGAGAACTTTACAAACACTTTGAATTAATCTCAATGTTTTCCTTCAAATGATATCCTATTTCAAAAACAGATGAAAAATTTATAATAACAATAGTTGTATGTAGTCTGAAACTGTAATTGTTGTTAAATGAAGTGCAGATAAGAACTTAAAATGTAACATAGCATAATGGCTGTCAGATAAAACTATTAGCTTTAAGCCTATTAAAATATTATTAATTGATGATGATTTGAAGCAAAGTAACAACCACAGAAAATAATTGATATGTATCCAATTAAAATTTGCAGAGAGCTTCTTGGCTTTGTAATTACAAAATTCGATGTCCTACTTTATCAAAATTGAGATAATCACAGGAAATGACAAATTTACAACATAATGAATCCACTCCCTCCAAGACCAGACAATGTTCACTACAATGCAGAATCCTACATATTGGTCAAAGTCTGTCACATCCAAATTCTACCATAGCAGAAGAAACACATTTTTGAAAGTGTAAAAACGAATCTCTTGAGCTCATTCTGTCTTCAAATGCAAGCACAAGGTATCTTACTGTAAGTAAATCTTAAATATCAAGGAGAAAATTAAAAGAAGTATCTTAATAGTCTCCCTCTCATTTGCCATTCTCAATTTGAAAATTCAGTCACCAAGATACAGACAGTGTTCTTGAAAGCTTTAATCATCTTCTGCTACTCTCTAATAGCTATCCCTATTGGAAAAGAAACACTAAGAAGAGAAATTACAACAGAAAGTAGCAGATTGCCAAGGTATGAAAGGATAGAAGTATAATTGTTAGAGAGATCCTCTTTCATTTAAAATCTTTCTTTGAACTGGCTTATAAAATGAAACATAACATGTTCATGAACAGAACGTAAATTGAGTTTATTACCTCATCATAACCAACATATTATAAACTAATTTGGGATACTCAAAATTACATAAAGTAATGCACAAAGAAATGCTATCCCAGAATTAAGAAGCTCTGAAACATACAAGGTACTTTATAATGATTTTCTCACCCCAAACTGCTCTTTAGTTATACAGAGCTTTGCACATCTCCAGATTTTTCTTATTAGTCTATTTCCTCAGAATGATACTAGTTTCTAAAAATTTTGACTAATTATAGGTCGATGACCTACTGCAGACAAGCAATTTCTATTGTAGAAGTCGTCATACTTAAGTGTGTCAAAATTGAAAAATAGAAGTTTACAGAAAAACTTTCCACAGTATTTTATGTGGCTTTAAATATTCACCGTCAGCAATAAATCATTCATAATATATTTCAAAATTGCAGAGCAATGTATAATTTTCCTTCAAAACAATAATTTGTCATATAAAATAGAAAAAAAAAGTTATTAGTAATTTTGTAAATGCTGTTGAAAATTGCTTGTTCAGAAAAATGCAAATATCTATAGCAAATAATGTTTATTTATTAGATTTATGTTTTTATGTATAAATTCTTACCTAAGCTGTTTAAAAGCTTCTGCCTTCACAAGTGGTGTTTCTACAGAGTGTTCAAAAAGTGCTCCTTCAGGCCCTGAAAAAAAAGAAATACTATGTTGTAAAAGTTCAAATGTAAAAAAAATAGCAACAGTGATTTATAGGGACACTTTGATATCAGATATTAAGATAGGAAAACTTATATTAGCAATTAATGAGACAAAATACAGATATGGTCCTACTATTACAGTATTGACTGGAACAACAAAATACACAGGTAATGTAAAAGTGCGGGTGTAAATTCTTAGAATGAAATCTAAAAAGTCTGAAGACAGAGAAATTTTAAACTACTTGGGACAACAAAGTAAGTGAATAAGATTTTTACAATGTAACTTCCATTAGACTTAATAGAGATAATTAAAATCCTATAAAACCTTTGCAAATATTACAGACTTAAATAATCATATTTATTTTAGACTATTCTACATATAGCACAAATTCTGGCATGTCGCTTCATTAAAGATTTCCCCCTATTTTTAGGCAGACTTGCTGAATATAAAATGGTATTTATGCACGTAAAATGGGAATGACTAAGGCATCAGATAGTTTACTTCTTGAAATAAAAGTAGTTTCATTCCAACGGGGAAGAAACAGTGACTACCTCTGTGTGGTGGTACATGTGTAGGTGGGGAAAACCAAGTCATCAGTACGAAAGGATTATTTGCATTGTGCTGCTGCAGCAAATACATCTTAAAGCCCAGGAATCCAGAACCCAGATGAAGTTCATGGCTGCAGATTTTTGAACTGTTCATAAAACCCTTTCTGTAAAGGGGCTACTATGTACCCTCATCACTTTAGTAGCAGTACCCTCCTGAAAATCAGAGTCCACGGCTTTGTTGTCACAAATAATTATTTTAATTTTTCTTTGTAGCCCACCCACTTTTAATTTTGCTCTTTCTTCTTTGCATCTAGTGTTTTCACTATTGCAATGTACTCTTTCTTTGTGGTTCTAAGTTATTTGTGCAAGAAATGCTATGATAATAAAGAAAGTAATTTTCAAGACTGGAATTCATAGCACAGAGTGCAGCATGCAATGGATGCTGATCTTCCTCTGAGAAATTGAAGTATTAAATAGAAGCAAGACTGAATGCTTAGAGGATAAATCCAAATAAGGACTTACATGAATTTTAGGTCCTGGACATTTAACCTATTTAGGAATTCAGGTTGCCTATAACAGCACAAGAGTCAATTTTCAACCTTGGTCCAAGGTGCTGAGGTTCAAGAGAGCAATTCAGATTGTAAAAAAAATCATGGTCAGGCATTTAATGAAGTGCCTAAATATTGCATGTTCACATCGCCAGTCTTCACACAATAACACCCTCCAGTTTCCCTCCAAACATAGCTGCTGGCAGAAGAGAAGGAAGTAGCAGTATCTAAGTCTTGCAGAATAATGTGATGATGATTAGAGTGTCTGGCCAGAACACAGGAAACTTGGTTTGCAAGCCCTCTTCATCAGTGTGAATACTGACTTGATAAATGCATCTACTGCACTGAAGCAGGCAGCAGACCAGGTAAATTGTTGCTGTAACATTTCTCTCTCCTTCAGAGCCTCCTTGTTCAGTGTGTGCAGAGCTGCTTTAGAGAGGGGCCTCATCCCTCTACAGGCAGGCCTCCTGTAAGGGCCCTACTCTGCATCTTTCTATTTTCAGCACTAAAGATATGCCCTACCAAAAGAACTTGTCCAAAACTGCAAGCTCCAAACTGTCCCCATGTCCTGGTTTCGGCTGGGATAGTTCATTTTCTTCCTAGTAGCTGCTATAGTGCTCTGTTTTGGATTTAGGATGAGAAGAATGTTGATAACACACTGATGTTTTAGTTGTTGCTAAGTAGTGCTTACACTGGTCAAAGACTTTTCAGCTTCCCATGCTCTGCCAGGTGCACAAGAAGCTGGGAGGGAGCATAGCCAGGACAGCTGACCCAAACTGGCCAAAGGAGTATTCCATACCATATGACATCATGCTCAGTATATAAGCTGGGGGAAGTTGGCCAGGGGGCAGTGATCACTGCTTAGGGACGTGCTGGGCATTGGTCGGTGGGTGGTGAGCGGTTGCATCACTTGTTTTTTCCACTGGGTTTTGTTCCCCTCTCTCTTTCTCTCTTGTTGTTTTACTTTTCATTAGAATTTATTATTATTATTATTATTATTATTATTATGCTTTATTTCAAGTATTAAACTATTCTTATCTCAACCCATGAATTTTCTTACTTTTGCTCTTCTGATTCTCTCCCCCATTCCACCAGAGGGAGGGAGGGTGAGTGAGCAGCTGTGTGGTGCTTAGTTGCCGACTGGGGTTAAACCACGACACCCCCCAATAGGCAGGCACCCAGCCTCACCAGGACCCTCCCTGTTGGACCTGAAAGTTCTCCAAGCACCTCCATTTCTGTTCTCCTGAGGACTAGCGTCATTGCAGTATCACCACCTCTGTACTTCTTGCAGCTTTTTTTGTATGCAGTATAGCACTGGGTATGACACTATTAAATACATTCATATCTTTGAATTGTAAATGAGATGATGTCCTAGTTTCGGCAGGGATAGGGTTAAATTTCTTCCTAGTGCTGTGTTTTGGATTCAGTATGAGGAGAATGTTGATAACACACTGATGTTTTCAGTTGTTGCTAAGTGCCCTCCTAGTCCAAGGACAGCTCCCGTGCCTACTGACTGAGCTAGGTACACAAGATGGGAGGGAACATAATCAGGACAGCCAGCCCAGCTGGCCAATGGGGTATTCCATACCATGTGACGTCATGCTCAGTATATGAACGGTAGGTGTGATCCAGGAAGTGCCGATCGCTACTTGGTTATCGGTGAGCGCGGGTGGTGAGCAATTGCATTGTGCATCACTCATTTTGTATATTCTATCATTATTTATTATCATTATTCTCCCTTTTCTGTTCTATTAAACTGTCTTTATCTCAACCCACGAGTTTTTCTCACTCTTACCCTTCCGATTCTCTCCCCGTCCCACTGGGGGGGCGGGGGGAGTGAGTGAGCGGCTGCGTGGTATTTGGCTGCCTGCCAGGTTAAACCACGACAGATGACAAGCTTTGCTGATAAAGGTAGTAGTATGGGTGTAATAAACTTCCATAGGCATTTACTTTGATGCCACATCACATTTTGATTAAGAGCAACACAAATCAGCCTGGAATGCATTATATGGATTAAAATTGACTGATAGGTCTTAAAACATAATTGCAAACAGAGAACGATGAGTGAGGGGATGTGTTACTAGTGGGGCCAAATGTGATGCAACACTTTATCATGGACTTGGAAGAAAAAAAGTAATTACTGATTATTTCAGATAACACAGACACTGGGAAAGAGGCGTTAGGAATGTAAAGGACAAATCACTAATAAAGGGATATCTCAATTATTTTGCAAATATGGCTGTATCAGGTCATCCAGGTTTAGCCTTACCTCTCTATACATGAGCTCCCTTCTCAATTATATAAGCTCAATTATATAAACTAACTCGTCTAGTAATATTTTCTGATCCTGAATGCTTTGCTTTGACAACATTCCTAAACTTTATTACTCAGAAATCTACTTCTCTTTGTAATTAAAATTCAGAATGCCCTACTGAGTCTTGAGGTCAGTTTTAAAGCCATCCTCAAAACTAGATCTGCAGCCTGCTCACGAGTGGGCTGACAGGCTGCTGGGGGCACCTCGCAGAGGGTGTGGGATGCCACGTGCCGAAGGTGCCCTCACAATGTTTTGTTATGGGATGTGCAGAGCTGCAAGGCACAAGGAAGGAAGAGCTCATGGCAGCGGAGGGAACTCTTCTGTCTCACAGGCTTTCCTAATTTCACTCTGGGACCTGTTTATATACAGCCTTCTGTATTTCTCCTGCAGCACCTTTTAGACATAAGTCCACATTTGGTGATATAAAAATGAATAGTGTTTGTTTGCATTTGAGATGTAGCTTGATAAGACTATAAAAGAAATTATACGACCTACTTGTCAGTCTATGAAAGGGATGTGAGCTGATAAATCAGATGCCTCTTCTAGCCCAACTTTTACATTCCTATCAAGGTTTGGACTTTTTGCACACAGACAGATGTCAGCAAGAGGAGCCTGGCAAAATTGATTGGAGGAGGGGAGAGAACATCTATACAAAGAGAGATTTGTGAGGCATGAGTGCAATCATGGCTGCTGAAGCCTTCTTTGAAATAAACCAGATCCTTGTTTTAGGGATCTGCTCCTGTCTTTTGGCCCGGGACAGCAGGTCTCTTGGTCTAAGCACAACTGTGGCTCAGAAACAAGGCAGAGAGAGCAGAGAGAGACCAAACTCCCCAGAGGAGCCCAGTTGTATTGCTAGTTCTCAGCCTGTGCAAACCAAGAGCATTGGAGTCAACTGGAGTCAGCACTAAAACCCAGCAATTACAACATTTTAATTAAACAAAATCTTTCCCAATGCCTTTATAAAACAGCATTGTCGTTGGAGCATTCCCTCCTCACTGGAGGAGATTGAAGCCCATGCTTAGCAGTGAACAGCTCTGGGGATCTCACCCTCTGCTTCGCTTTTTGAAAGTGAACCATGAAAGAGGAAGAAATGAGAGAGCATGTAGCCAGAGGCAGAGCTTCACTTTGCTGGCAGACATCAAGAGTGCTTGCTCCCAGCTCTCCCCTCACGCTGGGCACCTAACATTTTGTGTGGCATTACAGAGCACTGTCCTGGGAGGTGGGACTGCAGGATTGAAGTCTCCTGGGCCAAGGAAGGAATTCAGCCTCAGTTGCCCAATTCCTAAAATGGACACTCTGCTCTGAAAGACAGGTAAGTGCTAACAGAGACAGTATCACTTGCATGGAAATAGGGGCTAATGTTCACAATAGGGGCTAATGTTCACAAGTCTATGGGGCCGGATGGGATCCACCCGAGGGTTCTGAGGGAGCTAGCGGAGGAGCTTGCCGAGCCGCTCTCCATCATTTACCAGAAGTCCTGGTTAACTGGGGAAGTCCCGGACGACTGGAGGCTCGCCAATGTGACTCCCATCTACAAGAAGGGCCGGAAGGAGGATCCGGGGAACTACAGGCCGGTCAGCCTGACCTCGGTGCCGGGGAAGATCATGGAGCGGTTGGTTTTGAGGGTGCTCACGAGCCATGTCCGGGACAACCAGGGGATCAGGCCCAGCCAGCACGGGTTCATGGAAGGCAGGTCCTGCTTGACCAACCTGATCTCCTTCTATGACCAGGTGACCCGCCTAGTGGATGAGGGAAAGGCAGTGGATGTGGTCTACTTGGACTTCAGTAAGGCCTTTGACACTGTCTCCCACAGCATTCTCCTAGAGAAGCTGGCGGCTCACGGCCTAGACAGGTACGCTCTTCGCTGGGTAAAAAACTGGCTGGACGGCCGAGCACAGAGAGTTGTGGTGAACGGAGTTAAATCCAGTTGGCGGCCGGTCACGAGCGGTGTTCCCCAGGGCTCAGTACTGGGGCCGGTCCTGTTCAATATCTTCATCAATGATCTGGATGAGGGGATTGAGTGCTGCCTCAGTAAGTTTGCAGACGACACCAAGTTGGGCGGCAGTGTTGATCTGCTGGAGGGTAGGAAGGCTCTGCAGAGGGACCTGGACAGGCTGGATCGATGGGCCGAGGCCAACTGTATGAGATTCAACAAGGCCAAGTGCCGGGTCCTGCACTTCGGCCACAACAACCCCAGGCAACGCTACAGGCTTGGGGAAGAGTGGCTGGAAAGCTGCCCAGAGGAAAAGGACCTGGGGGTACTGGTTGACAGCCGGCTGAACATGAGCCGGCAGTGTGCTCAGGTGGCCAAGAAGGCCAACGGCATCCTGGCCTGTATCAGAAATAGTGTGGCCAGCAGGAATAGGGAGGTGATCGTGCCCCTGTACTCGGCACTGGTGAGGCCGCACCTCGAATACTGTGTTCAGTTTTGGGCCCCTCACTACAAGAAGGACATGGAGGTGCTGGAGCGCGTCCAGAGGAGGGCAACGAAGCTGGTGAAGGGCCTGGAGCACAAGTCTTATGAGGAGCGGCTGAGGGAACTGGGGTTGTTTAGCCTGGAGAAGAGGAGGCTGAGGGGAGACCTCATCGCGCTCTACAACTACCTGAAAGGAGGTTGTAGCGAGGTGGGTGTTGGTCTCTTCTCCCAAGTAACTAGCGATAGGACAAGAGGAAATGGCCTCAAGTTGCGCCAAGGAAGGTTTAGATTGAACATTAGGAAAAATTTCTTTACTGAAAGAGTGGTCAGGCCTTGGAACAGGCTGCCCAGGGAAGTGGTGGAGTCACCATCTCTGGAGGTATTTAAAAGACGTGTAGATGAGGCCCTTAGGGACATGGTGTAGTGGGCATGGTGGTGTTGGGTTGACGGTTGGACACGATGATCTTAGAGGTCTTTTCCAACCTGTATGATTCTATGATTCTATGAAAGCCAACAGCAAACACCAGTGTTAATGCTCGGGGGGGGGTAGGGGGTGGTGTAAGAGGAAAGGAGAAGGCTTATTGACATATTCTAGAGCTGTCACCTCTAAGCAAGAGTAAATCTTGCCTTCCTGTGAGAAAGGTTTCTTCATCAAACAGCATTAAGTCTGAACACTATGACACTAAAAAAAAAATAACCTCAGGACAAATTTTGTTTTAAAATGGCCCTAAACTGATTTCTTGTCTTCATTACCTATTTTATCTTTTAAACTGTAAAGAAACAACATTAATTGGGATACTAATATCGCAATTATAATTTACTATTTTATAGACTATTGTTTATGAATATGAAGTAATTTAATCCTAAAATACACAAGATCAAGGTATTAATTTTCTTAAGGAGAAGACTGAAGTCAGCAATTTTAATTAACACCCCCACACACACTATCAAGCAAGGTCTATCGGCCTCTTCAAAGTCTAACAGAATATTTATTCATACCCTCAAATTGTCTCCTACTTAACTTACCTTCTGAGCAGAAGCGTTTAAATTAAACACGCATCTTCACACTGCACTTCAGCGTTAGCTACTCAAACTGAAAACCTTTCCACAGAACAGAGCACTAGAAAATCACTGACAATACTGAGCAAATACTTTTAAGAGATTATGAAAGACAAGCAAGCAGAAGGACAAGTAGTAAACTGGAGAAAGGGTAATATAATATGCTGCTTCATAAAGATACTGATCACTTCTGCCTTGCCAGCTTTTTTTCAAGAAGAGTGGAGGGTAAGCAACTGCCTTCTATTAATTTCTTATGTACTCATCACCAAAATATTACCCTATACAACAGTCACGATATATAAATTATTATTTGTACTTGTTAAAAAATTTTTTGTGCAGTAGTTGAGACCATTTTATAACTGCTGAATGTTAATATATTTTTCTATTGTATATAATTTTATTTACTTGGGCCCATTTTCTCCCCTCTATGGACAGCCTTCTAATTGGCAAGTTTGCAGAGCAGGTAAGGCAGTGACAAAACACTACAGGCATGGACTTTAGCCATTTGTGCAGAAGAACTTTGTTTCCAGCCACTGCTGTATCTTCACTCCTTCTGCCATGACGATATTGTTAGTTATAAATCGGCTCTGCCAGCCAATACACTGTTACAAGGTGGGTTTCACTGTCACCAATGCCAACTGACTGTAAAACCCTACCAGAACAAAATGCTGATGTTCGATACCTCCGTAGCAACATCATAAATGTCTGCAAAAGATGCAGATCATTATTGAAATAATATTAGAGAGGATGTAATTGGAGTACATGCTCCTTCAGGTAGCATTAATTGTCATGAAGGGTTAAGTTGAGCTTCAGTTTCATACACTCAAATTTAAGTATCTATGATGTAGGTGTCACAGATGAGCTAGAGGCAGAATTTAGTTGCCTGATCATGTGTACCTACTGTCACCTAAAATACAGTGGTACATCCTGCCTGGCCTCCAGCTGTCACAATCAAAGGAAGTGTCTCCTGTAGGTACAGCGATACCATGTGGTGTCTCACATACCCTAAGGTGTTTCAAACACTGCTGGATGCTTATGTTTAAGCATCTGAACTCAGCCACTATATTCAAGGGAGCTGAGCAAGCCATTGAGCTTACCCTAAAGTAGACAACTGCATTTGGTCGGCAGAAGAGCTCTCCACATGCCAGGACTAGGTGCCGCCTTCAAGGTGAGATGAATCATGCTCTAGGCTGCATTGACTGTGTTGACTGGGGGTTCAATTCAGTTGTCTGAACACGGGCATCTAGACCCATCTATGACCCTGCAAGGCATCTGAGATACTTTGCTGATCATGGCTTTCCCCAGGCATTTGCTCTTCTTAGGAGAACAGGGGGAGAGTCTGCCACTATTTTGTTCCACCGCATAGGCCAGAAAATGTCTGAACTGTAACAGTACAAGGTCAAACATACCAAATTGCTGGAAAATGACAATTCCTGAGGTGTTGGGTTGGATTCGCTTATTCTTAGACTTTTTCATTTTTCCTGAAATACCATAATCACAGACATTTGCACTCTGCTGTATTATATTTTAGTCGAAAACTGTCAGGTTTTGCTACAAATTGTTACTGAGCTTTTCATAATTCACATAAATAAGAAGAAGTAAAATCAAATAGTTCACTATATTATACATAAAAAACTGCAAAATGTACTTTGTGTATTTTAAGCCTGAGGTAGTCTTTTTCTTATGGTATAAACTTTTAAAAATTTATTTCACATTGATCTTGTTCTCTATCTAAAATGTTTAAAAAATTATCTCAGTATGCAAAGTATTACTAATTTATCCTTCATGCTAATGGTATCATTTAAATCACAATTTTAATAAATTAATTTGAAGCAAAGTAGGCATGAAACTACTCTCACATATTAATTTTACACTGAAATAACCTCAATGACTTTAATGGATTTGCTTTTGAATTGTACTACAAGTAAAAAAGAAACAGGCAATGTGTCTTTCTGCAATATCTGCTGAAGTAAACAATTATCATTGCAGTGTAAAGATCAATATTGCACGAGTCAGAATATATGTTTTAGCATAACAATTTCAACTTGTGTATGAATGATTTTTACTTACTTTTACTTACTTTGAGCAGAGATAGACAAATCAGTTAACAATTATGCAGTTTTTCATATCTTTGTTAAACATGCTTTTCTATTAAAGTTTAGCATCCCTTGGGCAAACAATAATTATTTGATATGGTTTCCTGGATAAACAAAGTTGTAATTTCAATTAGGTTAAAAAGTAAAAAACTTAAGATAATCCCTCAGGCGTAAACAAAACTTATTAACACAGTTATTATAACTTAACTTTGGCTTTGAAACACTAATTGTATAGTTACTACCACATTTGTAGTTTTGCACAGTGAAATAATATGAATATATTCATTCAAATTAAGACCTCAAGATTTCAGAGGACCAATAATTAGCAAAAGTTAGTTGCAATCAGGTTAAAAATATTAAAAATGTAATTGAAAACAAGTTACAAGATAATTTCAGAATCTTCCTTTGATGGGCTCTTCTGCTTAAAGAGAAATCACACCTTGATGTATCTGTTTTAATGCAACCTTACACCTGGAAAATGAAGGTTGACTTTATCAGGTCCTATGAAAGGAAATAATTTTTCATGTGATAACTTTGACATCTTACTTTGTAAATGAGTACTTTGGTGATTTGCAGAAATAGCCTAGGAAAAACCTGTCTTTTGACAGATGACATTTTAAATATACTACAAATACCATCCTGTGACGTATGTGCTACACACAGAGCAGCAATACAGTGGCTTTCACTTTGAAAGATAAAATCATATAAAAATATCAGAGAGCGCCTAAAAAGTTTTCACGAATAAAACTCAATACAATTCAAACTGGAATATCTAGAATTTTTTCAGCCTCAGTTAACAGTGTGCACTCAAAACGTTAAATAATTCAGAAAAAAATGCATCAGTACAATTCCAATCACTGATGGCTTTAAAATAAAATACACACATACAGAGATATATAAATACTTATATATACATATTATTATTTTGCTGTTAAAAGTTCTTACAGATTATTTATTGAAAAAGGTCAGAATATCTTCTATTTCCCAATGAGGTAAAACCAGAACTTGTGTTCACACATAATAATGTATTTAAAAATGCCATTTTTATTGTGCTTTTCTTGTGACTATTATTTGGGCATTTCTTAAACTGTTACAAACCTGTGACTCGAAGTTTATCTGTGCCAATTACAACCTCATTTTCATCCACTGTAAAAAGTGGCTTGCCGTCCTTTGAGTTGATCTGAAATTGCTGACCATGGAATTCTACCATTTTAGGACCTGCAAAGCACAGTAGAATAATGGAATAATTACATCAGCTTTCTTCAATTTTCTATATAAATTGCTAATAATTTGAATTGTGGTCTTATTAATTCAGTGTACATTAAGGATAGTGGCCCTGTAAGTACTGAAATTGGGTAAGTCTATTTACATGATCTAATTTGTTGTTCAAAACTGTGCCTGGAATCATGCTTTCAAGTTGGGTTTCCAGGGAATTTAGGAAATCCCTCACGAATTGATCAAGACAAACGATCATGTTCTTGGTGATGAAACTGCTAAGATTCTTTGATCAGTCGATCATCTTTTTTTTCTTTTTTTTTTTTTTTTTTAAATATAGAAACTAATTATCAAAGTCTTTGCAGCATCATTCTTTTTGATTAGGGAAGCTCAAATGCTTTAAAATGACAAACACCTCATGTCAGGGCAGGACCCTCAGCTCTTCCTAACAAATGCCAATTTAGCTCCACATATCTAAGAAATGTTACGGATCATGTTCTTAGAAGAGTTTCTAAAAGCTGCAAGAGTATTTTGCAATCAGATCTGGAACTCTAAAAATTAAAATAATTGTGTGCAAGAGAGTCTTTACATATTACCAGATCCTAAATTCAGTAAAACATTCTGTTCTACAGTGTTGGCTTGGTAAGCGGATATAAATCAAACCCTTAATATTCCCCTTCCTAACAACCTGATCAATTAAAAATTCACATCACATAAGTTTGAATGTCTATTTCACAGAATCACAGAATCATAGAATTGTTTAGGTTGGAAAAGACCTTTAAGATCATTAAGTCCAACCGTTAACCTACCACTGCCAAGGCCACCACTAAACCATGTCTCCAAGCGGCCTCATCTACACGTCTTTTAAATACTTCCAGGGATGGTGACTCAACCACTTCCCTGGGCAGCCTGTTCCAAGGCCTGACAACCCTTTCGGTGAAGAGATTTTTCCTAATATCCAATCTAAACCTCCCTTGGCGCAACTTGAGGCCATTTCGTCTTGTCCTATCACCTGTTACTTGGGAGAAGAGACCAACACCCACCTCGCTACAACCTCCTTTCAGGTAGTTATAGAGAGCGATAAGGTCTTCCTTCAGCCTCCTCTTCTCCAGGCTAAAGAACTCCAGTTCCCTCAGCCACTCCTCATAAGACTTATGCTCTAGACCCTTCACCAGCTTCGTTGCCCTTCTCTGGACACGCTGCAGCACCTCAATGTCTTTCTTGTAGTGAGGGGCCCAAAACCAAACATAGTATTCAAGATATGGTCTCACCAATGTCGAGTACAGGGGGACGATCACCTCTCTACTCCTGCTGGCGACACTATTTCTGATACCAGCCAGGATACTAGTGGCCTTCTTGGCCACCTGGGCACACTGCTGGCTCATATTCAACCGGCGGTGGACCAACACCCCCAGGTCCTTTTCCTCTGGGCAGCTTTCCAGCCACTCTTCCCCAAGCCTGTAGCATTGCATGGGGTTGTTGTGACTCAAGTGCAGGACCCAGCACTTGGCCTTGTTGAACCTCATACAATTGGCCTCGGCCCATCGATCCAGCCTGTCCAGGTCTCTTTGCAGAGCCGTCCTACCCTCAGGCAGATCAACACTGCCGCTCAACCTGGTGTCATCTGCAAACTTACTGAGGGAGCACTCGATCCCCTCGTCCAGATCATTGATAAAGCAGAACTGGCCCCAGTACTGAGCCCTGGGGAACACCACTTGTGACCGGCTGCTAATTGGATTTAACTCGATTCACCACAACTCGGCCATCCATCCAATTTTTTACCCAGCGAAGAGTACACCCGTCCAAGCCATGAGCAGCCAGTTTCTCCAGGAGAATGCTGTGGGAAACGGTGTCAAAGGTTTTACTAAAGTCTAGGTAGGCGACATCCACAGCCTTTCCCTCATCCACTAAGCAGGTCACCTTGTCATAGAAGGAGATCAGGTTGGTCAGGCAGGACCTGCCTTTCATAAACCCGTTCTGAGTGGGCCTGATTGCCTGGTTGTCCTGTACGTGCCATGTGGTGGTACACGGCATTTGAGAGTCGTCACCTAAACCTATGTTCAGAATTAGAATTACACAGAATGGTCAAAGCAGTTAAGACTCCTTTTCAGCAATTTTTAATAAAGGTAATTCACAGACCACCCATGGGACCAAGAGGCACTGAGCTGCTTCCTTCCCAGTAAGAGTCTGTCTTATCATGCCTACTCCCATAAACGTTAAATATCTTCCAGGCTGTAATTCTCAAAGGAAATAGGACTTTTTGTTAGATCTCACATTAAAATGGCATTAGGTGACGGATGATTGATGCTGCTAAAAAATATATTCAGGTATTTCCTACAATTTGCATGGTAGCTGATGTGAGAGATGCATACCATAAGGTCCTATACAAATGCTTATTGCTTCACTCAGCAGATGCAAACTATTGCTTTTAATTGCCCCCCATGCATGGAAAGGGTTATAGAAGCCATAATGTCCTAAACTAGGGCAACGATTTTAAGGCATAAAACTCAATACTGATGTCCTGGTTTTGGCTGGGATAGAGTTAAATTCCTTCCTAGTGCTGTGTTTTGGCTTTAGTGTGAGAAGAATGTTGATAACACACTGATGTTTTCAGTTGTTGTTAAGTACCCTCCTAGTCCAGGACATTCAGCTCAAGAAAAAAAACAAAACAAAACAAAACAAAACAAAACAAAACAAAACAAAACAAGCATTGGGAGGGAGCACAGCCAGGACAGCCAGCCCAGCTGGCCAACGGGGTATTCCATACCATGTGATGTCATGCTCAGTATATGAACGGTAGGTGTGATCCAGGAAGTACCGATCGCTACTTGGTTATCGGTCAGCGCGGGTGGTGAGCAATTGCATTGTGCATCACTCATTTTGTATATTCTATCATTATCATTATTATTTTCCCTTTTCTGTTCTATTAAACTGTCTTTATCTCAACCCATGAGTTTTTCTCACTCTTACCCTTCCGATTCTCTCCCTGTCCCGCTGGGGGTGGGGGGAATGAGTGAGCGGCTGCGTGGTATTTGGCTGCCTGCCAGGTTAAACCACGCCAACTGATTCTACTTGAAAATGGTCAGAATAGAGGGCTGAACTCCGCAGTACATTGTACTCTGTTGGACATGGGCACCCAGGCAAAGCCTTACTGATCTCACTTTGGCTCTTCTCTAAAGTTCCTCTGAAGCACATGGCTTTATTTCTGAGAAGTGGATTGCAAAAAGTGAGCTCAGAAAATATCTTTATTCAGTGACAAAGTGTTAAACAGTCTTTTTTTTTTTTAACAGCAAAAGAAGCAGTTCTGGGTAAGTGAAGGAAGGACGGATCCCTATCAACGCTGTCCCAGAAAATACTGGTTAAGGTGTTTTATCGTTCCTGTTTCTGCCCAGCAGCAGTAATGAAACTGCCCATTTATGTAGTGTAAGTAGATCCTTGTTTATTCAAACAAATCAAAGGCCTAAGTAAACTGGCTGTTATCAACTTTACTGGTGCTGCAGGGGCCAGTTTTTCATCCTTCTCATTCATCCAACACCATGATTATAGTGCTCAGCACGAGTGTGGAAAACACAGACTAAAGCCTCTGCTGTCTGACACGATACAGGTCAAGTGATTTAGGCACACTGAGGGTACCACGTTTTTGCTGGAAGGGATTTAGGAGTGATTCTTGGTCTCTTCTGTTGAAGGTGTTTTACACTGTATAGAAAAGGAAGCTTCTATTTGGAGCCTTTATTTCCTCCACAGGAAGGGAACTCAAGTGTCTAGCTTCCAGGTCAATACGCTGGCTGTAAGACTGCTGGAGAAAAGTTGCACTACCACATTTTCTTCTCCTGACGCTGCTTATTGTCAGAGCTCATTCTAAAAAGCATGCAATTAAAATATCTGCTGGATTAGACCCAGTAGATGAGATGGAAATGAGAATGCTTACTCTCTAGGCTCTGAGAAGGTTAGGTATTTTTCTTTTCAGCACTGTCAATATTTTAGTAGGTCTGGCATGCCAGAAGCAAATATTTTTATATAGCCATAGAATATTTATTGATTAAAAGAATTAGTAACTGAGTGAGGATCCTGAAGACTTACATTTTAGGTATATGTACTTTAAAGTAAAGTAGGTGCCCAAGAACTTCCACAGACTCAGTTCTAAGCTGTGAGGTTTTATGGTGTAGGTAATCTTTAAAATACTAATTAGAAACTGCTGTAAGTGTATTTGTGCAAGCTTGCAAACAATATGCAGCAATATCTCTAAAAGACAACTCAGAAATATATACTGTTTATATATAACCGCTAATTATTTACACATGATCACAGAAAAATACTTTAATATGATGAAGATACTGTATGTTTAGAGGGAATGCCATTTACTGACTTCCTTGGTACAAAGGCAGTCAGCTTTGAAAATAAATTGCTGGGCCTGAATAGTGGCACTTCTGTTCTTTCCTTCTCAGCACCTTGGTAGACACAGAAGTTTTCATTGATTATAAAGCATTGGAAAAAACAATGGATTTGAAAGAACTGAAGAAGTGTGACATGATTTGAACAGGGCCTAACTTGATTTCGTCTAGGAGTACATTTTTCTTCTCGATTTGCTAATTTGCTGAATCTATTTTACAAGCAATCTTGTCAAAGAAGTATTTTTCATGTTTCTCATAGTAAGAACAGGAAAGAACTACCTCAAACAGCATGAATCGAGTATTTAATTTGTACATCTGCATATTGCCAGAAAATTGACAGGTTTTTGTTTGTTGGATTGTTATGGAATGTAGATTAATTCACAGAGAGATGTGACATGACAAAAGAAAATAGTTATAAGATATAGGAGCTGCTTTAACTGTTTGAATTTAGGATGAATATATACACACTAAATAGCATTTACATACCTTGGACCAAATTCTTTTTCTCTCACCTAACCAAAGTAAACAAGCGCATGTTGTGCAGACTGACTTTCTCAGCTGTCCTCTCTAACGCAAATTTCAGGCATGGTGAATGTCATACTGATACAACTGGAGATGCAATATATACCAGTTTAATTAAAGTGGTCCGTGTATGGACTGACCCCATTCCCACAGTGATTGGAACAAGGCTGGGATTCAGCCTTTCCACTCCCAGCTAATTGGTTTTAACATTAGACCACATAAGCCCATTCTTGGGGTCTCCGCTTTTCTTCCACTCGATTAGTATCTCATTATTCCAGGCAAGGCTAACACCTTTAACAGGAGAAATTGAGGAAGTCCTACTCTAAAATAATGAGATAGGGGAAAAACAGAGAAAAATCTCCTTAGCTAGAAGAACAATGAGAGATCTAACAGGATTTGGAGAAAGTGCTTATCCTGGCTGAGCAGTAAGTTTTAACAAGCTGATGAATACATCTATACCAATAAATTAGAGAAAGTCAGGTCAGAGGAGACACAAGCACTGCCAATTTCTGCTAATCTGGTAGCACGCTCCTTGGCACCATCTTGACCTGTGCCACACAGCGACCTCCCAGACAATGCCCCTGACCAGGGCCCGTTAGATGGGTGGATGAAGATAGGGTGGATGAAGCTCTCCGGCTCTGGAGGGAAGTGGGCTTAGCTGTGTCATGAGAGTTGTGCCATGCCATCTGCCCCTGGGGCAGACTGTGGGTCCTGGCCTGGTTTGGTTGCTAATGTAGACGTAGTCTATTCCTACCTGCTAAACACTTTCCTACTTTAGATGTTTCTGGTCATACGCTGAGTGACTCATTAAGGTATTTAGGGATTTTTATTGCTTAAGAAAAGTTTGGTGCCTATTGCTCTTAACTTCTTCTGCGCAAGAGTTAGGAGAATGTAAACATTGAATTTAAGCATGTAGAGGGGCTGTTAGGAAGGATCTAAGACGAGTGCATTGTGAACTGCACCCATTATATTGTAAAGCTAGACTTAAATAAGAAAAAACACTACAAGCACTGAGAGCGCTCACTGCACATTACATACTTCCCAAAGTAATCTTATCTGGTGACTCTTTGAAACTACATTTCATGGCCTTGCCCATGTTCTCTCCTGTTTGATCCTGGTACTTGCAGACTTGAACAGATCTTTAACAAGAATCTTTAGGTCCATAGTTTTCTCAATATGAATGCCCCAGTAAAGTGGGACAAGGGTTGTCCTGTAGATAGTCCTCATTATCAAAGAACGGTATGGATAATAAACGATGCATTTTAAAATCTTTAGAGGGAATGCTAGGGTAAACCAAATTCAAGCATATGTTTTATTCATGCTAGAGATGAGACATCTCAGTATATGTAGAACAACTTTCAGAAATCAAAAATAGGCTTCTAAAGAAATGGGGATAAATTTATGTAACCAAAAGTAGCCATTAATTTCTCTTAGTTGTATTTCACATTACACAATACTGCAATGACATTAATTGTATTGTGATCCCAGTAGGATTAATTTTCAGCTCATAAACAGCAGCCAAATTCAATATCTGAAACTTTAATCTCCTAATTCCTAAATGCATTTTGTTTACAATCCTAGTATATTAACTGCATGTAAGTCAACTAATACTATATAATCATACTTGTTGATAAATTCCTACAATCAAAAATGTAACATGACTGAATGCAGGTTATAGAGTTGTAGGCTATCCTTGCTAACCAGGCTGACCAATAATTGCCCATTGTTTTTGTACACTTCCTCCTTTAACATGTGCAGTTCTGATACAGACCTTGTATGTGATCATCATGTCACATACCTCTTAACACTGAGGATGCCACTTTAAATGATGAAAAATTGTTTCGAAAACAATTGACCTATGGCCTGCAAAGGAGCACACTGATAAAAAGTATTCCTTTTTGTTTCTCCTCCTCACTCTCGACTCCCCTAGGTGGTTTTCCAGGGAAGGAAAGTTTTTTGTTTAGTGACTCCATTTCAGTGGAAAAGCATTTAAATAAATTCCCTTCTACTGCTACCCAGCCTTTGAATTCCAGGCCAATACAAATGTAGAAGGACAAGACCAAAGAATCTTCTGTCAAAAATAGTGCCTGTCATAAAATACATATCCACAAACTTGACTTAACATCAATGAAATTGTGACATGTAGGCAGACTCTTCAAATCCAGTTAGTTCTGTCAAGTACTAAGCACTTTTAGTGTGTCTTTAGATCTTTCCGAAGAAAAGGCTTTCCAACACTGAAGTTATTTATTTAATTTCAGATCTTTTATTTTCTTACTCTCTTCTGCTATCCATTATTTTTGATAACCTCTGGCTGTCACCTACTCTGTATGCTTCCCTCTTCTCCTACCACCTAGAATCATTGAAGTGTTGAATATAAGCCAAAATCCTGAGCGCTTTGGGGTATTGCTATGCAATTTCATTTTTTTAGTTAATTTTTATTATATTAAAACACCTTACTTAAAATAAGATCTCATTAAAAGTGTATTAGAAATGTAATACCCCTACAGATTCAGTTCTAGTTCCATGAGTAATACAATACCAATAAATGTAAAGTCATTACTTTCAGAAGCAGATTTTCATATGGAATGGTATGGAAGTACTTGCTGGTCTTTTATTAGAACAAGCACATTATTACAGAGAATATGCAGCACACTGCATATATACATTTTATGTCCATATCATACATCTCACATCACCTTTAAAAACATCTCTAATATATTAATAGAACACTTGCTCCTCCTGTTTCATCTTTTTCTCTCAGTTCTCCTTTTACGTAATGGATGCAACAATTACACCCTCTCAGATCAAAGAAAGGATGCCTTATTGTCAGTACTTCTTATATTTTGTTGTTCTCTATGGTTGAAGACAAGTCTAGAGATCTTTAAAAAATTCGTTCTGAATGATCGTTGCAGACACTGACCATGCAGACAGTGGCAACCCAGCCTAGTGTTAGGTATTTAGGTGGTAGTACTTTCCCCTCTCAGAGTGATTTAGGTAACTAAATGTCTTTAGCCATCTGGGCATTATCCTTATAAAATACTCTATTTAAATATAAAAAATATAAAAAAATAAACCCATGAAATATTTCACTGTAAAATGGATTATTGCATGTAGAAACCATGGCAGGAATAGGAGATCATGTTTCTCACACAATGACTTGGCAAAAAGGCTATGGTGTCACCTTTTCTCTCAGGCCTAATAAATCCAGAATTTGTTGCATGATGAATAACTTCAACAGTAAAAGGTGAAACACACAGTCCTCAGACAGGTAAGGTGAAAAGGAAAGTACTAAAGGAGATGAGGCACGATAATTTGAAACCCTGTATGCAGAGAGGACAGCTGATCTGAGCCTCTCATCCCTGAGCGAATACTTTAACCACTCTATCTTATGTATAATGGATAATTCTTCTTCCTCCAATTATTTTTTTTTTAAAGAGAAAGTCATGAGTGTATTTCCATAAGGTCAACTCCAGCACTGTCTTTCAGGAGTATTCTATGCATGTCTACTGGATCTGGGCAGAGGACAATGTGAGAGGACCAATTAAATAGATGGGGCATGACTCAATTGCCAACATAGCTGTCTAGTGCCATTATATGTACTTTGGTGTTCCCTGCCTGGCCTTCAGCTTATTTTAGATGCCCTAGAGTATCTAAGACTTCTACATTGGGCTAGAAGGTCTGACCTGCGGTCTGTAAGTGACCTGAGCCCTTCCAAAGAGTCAGCTTAAGACTGGGCAAGACGGAATCACAGAAGAATGCAAGTCAGAGGTCACCTCTGGAGGTCACCTAGTCCTACCTCCTACTCACAGCAAGGTCAGCTTGGTTTGAAGTTAGATGAAGGTGCTCAAGGTCTTGTTCAGGTGGAATTTTAACACCTCTGGGGCAGGGGAGTCAACACCCTCCTTGGGCAACCTGTTCCCGTGGTTAACCGTTCTAACAGTGATATTTTTTCCCTCCTTCTATCCAGTTGCATTTTGTCTCACCGCAACCTATGACCGTTGCCTCTTGCCCTTTTGCTGTGTACCTCGGAGAAGAGTCCGGCTTCATCTTGTCTCTAGCCCTCCTAGAAGCAGGCAGAAATCAGAAGCCCCCTTTAAGCCTTCTTTTCTACAGGTTAAACAAACACAACTTCTTCAGCCTCTCATACCTCATGTGCTCCCACTCCCTGACCATCTTAATGGTCCTGTGGGAGTCTCCCCAGTTTGCTCATTGCTCTGTCATACTGGAGGGGGTTTAACACAGTACTGTGTGATGCAGTCTCCCAGGAGTGGAATAATGCAGCCCAGTATGCTATTAGCCCTCATTGCCACAAGGGTACACTGCAGATACAATGTTCAAGTAGTCCATCAGGATGAGGGGTGTGTCTTCTTCTGCAGACCTGCTGCAAAAAGATAGGGATCTAGCTCCTTTTTCGGCCACTAATTGCCATCGGGAGTCTTGTTGGCTTTAAGAAGAAAGTACTGTTACATTTGAAATTACTAGGATTTTAGATGTACTTAATTACCCAAATTCTATAATAGATTATAGTCACAATAAATTTCAGCTATTTTAAGCTAACCTTTACAAATTCATCTAGAATTAACCAATGCCAATAATTCACTCTTCTTATTACTTTAAAGGAAGGAAGTACAGGAACTGTCCTCACCTTTATCAATAACTATTATCTTCGAACTATCATCCAATGACTTATATTAATGCTTACTATACCATATGAACGAAAATATGCTGCTTGGGATTGCGAATTTACTGAAAACTGTGAAAGTCAAGAAGGTTATAAAGTATTTAATAATTCTTCTTTTTTTCATTTATTTTGAATTCCTTACTCCCATTGAAATAAAGAGAGAACAGGGCTACTCAGATGAGTAATTGCTCTCTGATGAGACCTAGGTATCCACTATCTGGTTCTTTTTCCAAATAAAAAATGATTTCCCAAAGATTACCTTTTTTTCAGAGCTAAGCTCTGTAGACTTATATACATATTGCTTTTCTCTTCTTCTAGACACAGTTAGAAGAGAAGTGACAGCATAGGATTCAAATCTCCTTGGCCAGGTTAAATTTCCCCTTAACTATGATGCTGGCATATTTAAGCAAGTTGGCAATGCACATAACTACCTGATTAACTTCCAGAGGATGTTTAAAGTCTGGCTTAAGTCAGCATTGCTGACCCTGAACATTATCACATATTTCTTCATAACGCTTATCATATTTGGGGACAGGGTGTGTAAATCTTGCTATGGCAAGCACCTTACTATACATGGTACGTAGACATCAATGGTATTTTTTTGCAGAAGAGGATACTGTTCATTGAGTCTAAATATTAAACTGTAGCTGTAATGACTAAATTACTTTCTTCATAAATAAGTTTTCATGGCGATATGCTTAGCTAGCTTTAATTTAAATGTATATTGATTACTACTTACTTTTTTCTGCTATTTGTTTTAATTCTTTTCCACATTATATCCATTTAAATACACAATGATCTCACAAAAGACTAATAGCATATGCATTTAATATAGAACACAAACACATCTGCCATGGATTAAACCAGGAAATTAGAAAAGAGGATTGGTTAAAAAGTCTCTAGGATGTTTTAGCAGCCACCTGTCATTCTCTAAATTTTGCCTCATCTGAGTCAACTAAATTTTACTTTTAAATAAAACTAGCATGTATGTCTTGATATGATCAGATTCATTGGTAGCTAAAATTTTTATACTTCTGGAAGTAAAACTCTAATCCCCTTGGAACAAATATTCTAAGTTCTTGATCACAGGAAGACTTAATCACCTCAAAAATACTTCATTGAAGTTTGCAATTTATCTTTCTATTAATTACTCCTATGTTGTACCTTTCCTTCTTATAACCCAGTTAGACAGCAATTAAAGTTGTGCAAATAATCAACTTCCTGCAGTCAAAGATCTTCAAGAAATATGTTCTGGCTTTTATCTTAAAGATAAGAAAGAACTTATTTGGACAAAAATGGAGTTTTTAATGAAAGCCTTCTGGGAAAAATAAAGAAGGAAAAGCTAAATGATTTTACAATGTCATTAATTGAGTCAAGTTTATGAAACTGGCTTCAGGGTTTTCCCTGTAAAAACACCATCAAACTCTTCTTACATACATCATGCTTCATTAACATTGTTTCCCTCCTATTATGTCTCTGATGAAAAAATACCGTCACTTGAAAATGAAATATCAAAATGCTGATAAGAAAACCAGAAATGATTTGACATTGGAAAGTAGTAGTTTATAGATGGCAATTAATGCTAATGAAGCAATATATTAGGTACTGACACTTATCTGTTTGCTTGAACGTTGCTCCTGTTTGAAAGAAGAGGGGCGGGATAGCACAAATGCTCTCATTGTAACAGCTGTTCAGATTAACGTGATGGACATGAAAATAGAAATTTGACTGTGATTCTGTTTTCAGATTGCATAAACCATTTTGACTTTTACCATACTCCCATGCTTTATGAGTGGTGCTGATTTCATGTTTCAAAGTGCAGAACAGCTTCATAATACAGTTACCTAAATAAATTCCTTTTAGCTTTAAATACTTCAAACTGAATTCCTGCCCTGAAGCTACTGATTTTACTGTTCCTTGGTGTAAATGATTGAACTAGGAGGAGGACCAACAGTCCACTGTACCGGAATCTGTTCTCACAGACCTTGCATGACTTTGGAAGCCCATTTCCTTTGTGTTTTTTTTTCTCCTGAAAAAGACATATTGCAAGCAGAACTTAGCGTCTTCTGTAGGTTGAAGCCTCCTTACATCATCCTTAAAAAATAGATCTTTTAAAAAACTGGCCCTACTTTTCAGTAAAGATAGTTGGAAACATGCTGCTCTTCATCCACTTTCTTAATGTTTGGCACTGGAACACCACTGCAAAATCTGACTGTATTATATTCATCTGCTGGTAGGCTGTATATGTAAGCATATGTTTACTTCGGTGAACCATCATTCACTGTTTGATACCGATGTTGCCCTTAAGTATTTGATAATTGACTATATCGTCTATATGTTTCTTTTATATATATCATATATTCATTATCATTCATTATTGAAAAAGTTTGATAATTTTTTACACTAAGTTGCTTTATTGTGGCTCAGGGTATAAAGGAAAGGTGCTACATTTCTTTTTTATTCTAGGATGGAAGAAGGCTTTGAAGTGGTAAGAACAGGAATCTTTGAGATAATAGCAGCTTTCTTCAACTGCTTTCTTGGATTATCAAAGGAAGTTTTAGATATTTCAGTTTTGAAGGTTGATGAGCAAGCTGTGATAATGACATCCGAATCTTATTCATTATTTTAAAGACAGGAGCTATTCTAATGAAAATAGTTACCATCTGTTCTGTAGAAATCCTTGCCTTGCCTATAGGCATCTGTCTCCACAGCTTTCTTAATTCCCTCTAACTCTCAATCCCGTACCTTCCCACATCTGTGCCTTGCTTAGGTTCCTTCCTTGCTGTCTGTTGGCCAACATCCTTTTTTAAAGTCCCATTTCTCCCAGAAATATTCCCAAAGCAATCACATCCCATAATCCCTTAACTAAATGCCCCATTTCCTTTTTTGCTTGAAGTTGTTGGTTTTTTTTTTTTAACTATTTACTTTGTTTTAATATGAGTTTCTTTGGTCATATATGAGTTTTAAATGATTTTAAAGAGTAACTCAAACAAAATGGGTATCTTTGTCATCCAGAGGGATACTGAAGTCAAAAAAGAGTAAAGCACAGAATTGGTTTGTTTTTTTAGTTATGATCCCTATTATTTTGAAAATATTCTTTTCCTGGCAAGCAGTTAAATGTATTTGCAGTCAGTGAGGATTCTGAAAGCAGTGTAATTATAGAACACAGTCCAAAACACAACAAGATGTACAGCATTTTTAAAGAGCTACAATTTCCAGAGAACTCCTGCAAGAGATATGTCATGCAGGTAAAATGAGGAGCACGTAGAAACTTTAAAACAAGAGTGCTCATGGTGGAAGTTGCTCGCATTTGATGTCATTTTAGTATATCTGTGATTCACGAGGAAGACCTTTTTTATTCTTGCGTAATATATGCCTGCTATCCTCACGCGAGGAATTTCACAGAAACTCTTCAAGTAAAGACTTGTTTCACATCTCTCTTGTGAATTACTTCCATTGAAGACTGGGTATTTAAATCACTCTTAGTAACTTATTAAAATATTTTAACGGATCATTTGAATCACAATCTTCTATGAGTTAAAAGGTATTTTTGCTATGATCTTATGAGTGATACTCAATAATTGTCATCTTTGGAACAATCCCAATCTTATCTATACAGCTCCTTCACAATGGCAACTACTCATATTTATAAGATGAATAGAGTATTAAGACATAATTCCAGCATGCTGGCAACTGTGGAAGGCATTAATTCTTTAGCAAAGGCTTGTGCATATGAACTAAATCAGCCACACACCTATTTTTCACACTTCTTATACGGGAACATCATCTTACATGCATGCATTTTATGACTGGCTAAGGACAATGGCTAAAAATATCAAGCTATGTATAGATGGTCATTTACTTTAACAGACTGTCACTTACCCCAGTCACTGTTGTTTGACCATATCTTTAGTTATTAACAGAGTTCTCTACAGTATTAAGTTTTTACTGGTCTTTCAACACTTTTCTATCAGTGTAAAATTAGTATGATCTAATACTAGTAATATTTCATGTTAGTATTTACAATAGTACCAACTATACCAGACAGCACTTAAGACCAATTATTAATGAATTCAATAAATAGAATTGCCAGTCAAAAAGAGATTACTTAATCAAATATTTCAAATAATATGCAAATGCACTTTAGACTTCCTTTTGATGTAGTTTTGATTTTCCCAGGCTAAAATCATTATTTCACCCTCTTACCTAAGTATTTCTTGTAGTAGATCTGAAAAGAGCAAGCCAAAGTGCTGTCAGAACTTCCCTGCTTCAGTGTTGAATTTGAATCGCTTTTATACACTGATCACTTTTAAAAGATTTGAGATGCAGGTCTTCCAGTCTAAACTTTGCTCTTCCCTGCTGGTTTCCTCATATATTGCCTAAGCCAGATACAGCCTCTCTGCACAGCCAGACAACTTTTCGTCTGGACAACACCAAGTATTGGGCTTTTCCTTAGGAAAAGGTTAAAGAGCTGTGAGATCATAAGGTGCAATAACACTGAACTGCACATTACTGAGAATAGGCCAGAAGAGTCAGGTGACTAAAAGCAGAGAAACAGAATTAAACTACCAATAAGAAGAGAAAATACTAAAAATGTATGGTACCTCCTGTAAACGAGTCACTACTGACAAGACAGTTCCCATCCAGCAGAACCCTCCCCCCTAAAAACCACAGTCCATATGCTACAACATGGGTTTGTATTGACCCTTTTCTGTTTATCGGGTCTTCAGTTTACATGTTTTCTTCAATCTAGATGTCTCTAGCCCTGCAGAGCAGATATTTTTAACTTTCTATTTATTTAAGGCAGCACATTCCATCTCACCTTCTGTACTGCTCTTTGTTAACGCTTTCAGAAGACGACTAAGTGATGACTGGGAAGGGGAAAAAAAGAAAAGATGATTTGAGATTTGTTGTTATTTTTGCCAGACTTCATTTTCCTAAGGTAAGATCTATACCTACTGGCTGGCACAACAACTAAAACATCTTTCCTTTCAGGAAAATATATCTTTTACACTGCTTTCAGCACTGAAGCTCTCTGTTAACAGGAAAGATACATTATGGGTGAATATTTCAGACTGCTCATTTATGGACCTCAGTTACATTACAAGTGCCAAAGTCCAAACAAGCAATTCATTTATATCACTCCTCAGTGCTGACATTTTTTCCCCAACAGAGTTTCTTAACTGTTCATGTAGAAACATTGTCTGAGAAGCAATGCACCTTCCACCTGCCAAAGGTATGCCATGTTTCCACCTTGAAATATGGAGGTGCCTTATCTCCATAGGGACACAGTCCCCTAAGTGCATCATGAGTATATTAAAACATGATGACAGAATTGAGTTCAGCAGAAATCAGAGCAGCTGTTTTCATTTTCATGCAAAAGCACCTATTAATGAGGGGGTCACTCATCTGACAAGTGCCTAAACTCAATACAGGACCAAATACTCACAAACATCGTTATAGCACACCTTTCCTATTAGCAGTTGTAGGTCATGCAGGCTGGACACAGCCTGTCAAACAATTCATCAGGCCTTTGGGCTACTGCCTGACATGATTCTACCTGTAAGTTTCTCAGACTTTGGCAGGGATCAGGTTGGACAAATTAGTGTGATGGTCAATGACCTGCTCTGCAGCCTGCCCTTCCCGAAGGACCTCCTGACAACTTCTTCTCATCAGGCAGGATGGGCACGTGACCACAGTACAGATACACATCTGGTCTCATGATGGGCATCCACAGTCTTTTGAGCAGACAGAATCAACAGCATATGTGCCATGTCACAGAAATTTTGACCATGTGATGTGTTCGTTTCTGGTCATGTGGTCACTATATAGTTAATTACTGCAAACCAGTTTAATAACTGAACTAATAATATGAAATGAAGTACTGTACATTTCATACCCTTATTTATTATCAAAACGAGATACGAATGCTACTATCATGTTTTGATAAATATTTAGGGGCTTTTTTTTAAGAGGAATAATGTAGATCTTTATAAATAGCTTGAATTAAAAAAAAAGATTTGAAAACATTTAAAGGCCAAATTGTGATTAATTGTATAATTATACATTTCTAAGGGGAATAGCAGGCTCCTGTATAAGTTATAAATTATATTTTTTATTTGAACTTTGTTTGAAAACAGTGACGCTTGCAAAATGTTCAATGAATTGATAGGATAATTCTTCAAACAGGAATTGTCACAGAAGTTACACAGTCTCATCAGCATGGAAGAGTTGCTCATCAATGCTCATCTGGGTCCCATTCTAGTAAACTACTTAAGCATATCAGGTTAGCCTTAGAGTTAAATAAGTAGGAATTTATGCTTTGCTGCATGAGGATCTTAGAAGAAACAAGTTAATAAATTGTTACATTTTTCTCCAAAGTCAAATAAAGGTTGAAAAATATTCACAAAACAAAGAAAAAATCTTTTGTATCTGACACATACTGTTGCCATTCTTGCATCATATAAAAATATGACTTAAAGGGTAAGGTGTCCTTATTCTTGCTGCCAAGATCTATCACCTACATCTGTCTAGATCTATTGATTTCACTCGGTAAACCAATGTATCTTACTGCTACCAAATATAGTAAAGCATATACATTTCTGAGTTGTGAACTGCCTTTTTTTTTTAGGAAATCTGCTTAAATGTATTAGTCTCTGGAATACTAGGAAATAAAGAGAGACATACAGACCTCTCTAGCCATGTTCTCCTGTTGCCTTTTCTTACAAAATGATTTGCAACTATCAATAGATATTTACACAAGAAAAAGAGTAACTTCTGCAGTGACCTTTCTTGCATAACTCTGCAATAAAGAAGTGCTTCAAATATTTATAGAATTAAGGCTTAACTGAGAAATTGAAAATATACTGTTGGTACTTATTGAGTGGCAGGTGGACTATTCAAATATGGCCATAACAGTAAAAAACAATCACGTGTTTAGTGCTTTATATCCTCTAAGCTCCTTGCAAATATTCATTACAATGTTTCCAGAAGAGTGAACAAGAAAAAATCACTTAGACTTACCCACATTTAATCTGCCTGTGACTTCCCCATTTGAATTGCGAGCATTCACTGTCACATTGTGAGTAGACTGGAGTAGCAGTGATGAGTCCTGAAATATGGAGGGAAAAAAAAAGTAGATTCAGCAGAATAATTAGAATTGTTAACAATTTTCAAAATTTAGTCTAGTGTTTATATTAACTCAGTCACTGAAAGAGCTTTGCAGTTACAAAACCAACCACAGATGTCATCAAATATTTTGGGCAGGTATTTTTGATTACTTCAACTATATCAGATTTAAAATAAGAAAAAAATTACAGAGAATACTTCAGGTGAACAAAATCTGTGTTACTGGCCCAATGAACAATGGTTGCTAACATTTTATCTTTTGGAAAAAAATGCTCAAGTGCTAGATTTACTACATTTCAATACATAATTGAGACTCCTAGAAGACAGACATTTAATTGAAGTGTGAGTACCCCACTTTGCGAATTTATACTGCCATATTAACTTGGTGAGAAACATGCATGTGCATTCTGCTTCCACAATGGTCCACGCAGCCTCTATGCTTCGGCTTGATTTTGGCACCTGGCACCGACTTGCCTGGCAAGGAAACTCGGACAGTGGGTGATGAAGAAAGTGGCAGGTTAACTAGCTCTAACCTAACTTTAATAGATGACAGTACAGATAAGAATGTCAGTCTAAATTAAATCACCTCCCTGTCCGCCACTCAGCAGGATGACAGCAGTATATCAGCAGACTGAACAGCATCACCTGCTTCTCCACGTCCTTGCACCATGATTTGAGCCTAGTACACCCTGTGCTGTTCCACGTCTGGTGTCCCATATACAAAATCACATGTGAAGGTCACAAAGCAATGGCGCTCATATTCACCTTAACTCTCCTCACAGGTTGCATCATAGCTGGGACATTTGCAGAGCAATCAGAGCCTCATGTCTACCCACCATTCTGTGCTACTTATGGAAGCCAGGGCATGCCAAGCAGGTGTAACTGGTATCTTCATTCACCCCTACCAACCTCACGACAATCCAGACTAGCTACGGTAGGCAATTCAAATTTTCATGTCATTCTTAGACTGCAGCCAGCATGGAATTACTTCACCAAAATCAAAACATCCCCTTGTTATGGCTTGGTGTTGTGCTTGTTGAACTCCTCCGAGGTGATGTAATTTCCATTACTTATTCCCAGACCTTCCACTCAAACTCTCTGTACTTCAGGCCCGTTGGAGCCTCCCCAAGCTTCTCCTTGTCTTGAAGAGCAGATGAGTAAGTGTTTTGAAAGACCTAGCTGCCCGCTGTGCTCCATCAGACTAGATATACGGACAGTAATGAAAGAGGTTCATGGCAAGAGACCTGGCAGGGGTCATTTGGAAGTGTCCCAAAACTTCATGAGGAAGTCATTGAGTAGGTTCTTCTTATTTCTTCAAATTACCACCTGAATTGTCTTTAAATGCAGCTGATTTTCAGGGAGATCATACTGGCCACTGTCTTTTCTTGATTTTAAGTAGCAGAAAATTATCTGGGAACAAGAAGTCTGATCACGCTCATTTGGATCAGCAAATTGTTACCACACTGGTAGACTTAAAAAGAGGGGAGGAAGTTTTCTGCAGTACAGGTGCTTTCATACTAAAGGACAGGAACCTAGTAACTGGTAAGAGTCCCTAAGCAGATCTCAGTTGCCAAAGTATCAGGGAATATGTGATATGAAGAGGGTATTAGCAAGCTGTCTGCTTGTGACCTCAGAGGGGATACTCATTCCTAGATAAATAAGTGAGTTTCTAACTACCGGACCAGTCTCTTTCACATATATGGTTTCTGATACTTTTTCTGGACTCAAGGGAGACTATGCAGCACCTTGATGGGCTAACCCCTGAAAATCACTCCCAAGTCATGTTCCCATCGTAATTTAATGCTTATAGTATGAGATAACCTGAAAATTCTGAACACATTTTATGTGAAGAATTTTATTACAAACACTTATCTAGTAACAGTGGTAGCAGCAACACACAGTTTGGAGTCCAATTTCTACTTTTTTTAAAAAAAAAGGATATCTTACAAGTAGGAAGATAGGCTAATTCAAAAGAAGTCACTAAGTGAGCAAAATAAATGAATCTCATTTTGTAAATTATATCAGGAAAAAGGGAAAGCTAACAGAATTAACACAAATAATGAAAAGTCTTAGTGTGTCAGAATGAACATTAATGGTAACAAGTTAGTATGAAGTGGAAAAGGAAGGTCAACAAAGATCAGGTAAATATATTACATTTAAGTACATGTGCTAAATGACCCACAAATCTGGGCATCTTTATTACACTTATTTGACTGCCACTGGTGGATTTAAAAAATAAGTTAGTAATTTGTAATATCAAATGTAAGTGCGAATAAACTGTATTCTAGACCTCCAGCTTCCACACACGTGTTGTTGACTAATTAAAATCTAGTAACATATTTATAAATGCTCATCTTTTATCTTTCAATGAATATGTATTAGCTAAGATGCAACAGTGTTGCCCACAACTCTGTGTTGGACTTATAATGAAGGCATAAACTTGTAATAGGCTCCAGAGATGACGCACAGCAAGTAGATTTTCTGCTACATATTTTCTTAGCACTTTGGAGACCTCATTAGGTGAGAAAAGCTGTTAGGAGACTGCAAGGAGAAAACTATTAAGGCAAGGGAGAAAGCTGCTACGATAGCTGTGAGTGGCCCAATTCTCTTACAGACAAACTTAGAAAAAGAAATCATAACAAATATGCAACTTTATGAGAATAAATATATAGATGGCACTCAGGAGATCAAGCTATAGGCAATTAAGCCTCTAGAGAGTTCAAATATTTTAAAAAGCAAGCAAACAAACAAACAAAAAACCTCTGATGAATTATCAGTTCACAGGGGGCAGAGACATGCAGTAGCCAGAAGGCTCTAATTAATGCATGCTCCTAATGATCACAATGGGTCATTAGACAGCTAAGCTTATATTAGATGCTGCTACACCTCTTTCTTCCTATATTGTACAAAATGTATTAAGAGCTGGAAGGAATATTAAAAGAGCACGAATGGTAGCTTAACATTGCATAACGATTTTTTGGGGCAGAGGGAGTTCTTAAGTATTAGCTATGCTGGTCTTAAAAAGTTACATGTCTTATTGGATAAACAACCTCCAGGGAAATTCATTTAAGGCCATAAATAGTTTTCCCACTGTCTATGAGGCAGAAAAGAATACAGCATAAGAAATAAAATGGAAATATAGATTTAGCAATGGAATTTCACGGTCTAAGTAAGAGCTGTTCCTGCTACTGGAAATACTTGTTGCAGAAGGAGAGAAAAAGAAAGGCTTAATAGACGTAAAATATGTTGGCATTGCTTAAATTTCAGTAATTGAGCATTTTAAAAACCTCATCCTAAATCCTCTATCAACCATGTTTTCTGATAAATTTATTTACATTTTCTCTTGCTACAGCGATACAAACACTAAGTTTTTCCCTAGTTTCAGAAAAGTCTCATAGCTGGCTATTTCTTCTAATGACTTGCTGAGGATGATTACATGTTTGAAGTAATGAAAGAGCCATATTCAGTTTTTACTCTCATTGAAGAGTATTTTATTCAAAGAAATGTCCCATCGGTTGATGACACTGTTCATAAAACATGGCTTTATTTTGTGAGAGTTTAGATCACAGACAATAGTTCTGAAAATTATTAATTTTGTTGGCCAGAAACAGATATCGCTCTACAAAAAATTCACCAGAATAGGTTTCAGAGTTCACCTGAATAATTAAAAACCAATTCAGATTCTCTCTTTCTTCCTCTAAACCCAGTACTTCAATAAAAATCTTTCATATCGTACCCATTCTCAGACATTTTAAAGTTAATCTGCTGGATAAATATTTTCTTTGACAAGTATGTTATTCCTTTTTTACCTCAATAATAATACAAATTTCTGCTATGTATACAAGATTCAATCCTAAATCTTCCCATTTAGTCTGTATATTTTATATACATAAATATATAAAGATATCATATAGTTAATACAGTTGTCCTAGAAGTGACAAAACCTGAAATTATTAGAGAAATTGTAACGTTTCCAATAAGATCCATTAACTTTAGAGATATTTAAACTATTCCATAATGGATGAATAAACAAAATAAGCAGTTTCACAGGGAAGCCTGCATTAAAAAATAACCTTAGTAAAAATAATGAAAAACTTCCTACACACTCTCAAAATTTTAGCATTGCTTATATACAATGACCTTTATAATTCCTTTTTGACCTATTTCTTACCACATGCCTAAAAGAAAAATGTTAATTCTGCCATAGTATCAGAACATTGACCTAATGATCATGCTTGTAAAGTATGCAAAAATATGTGTGTATACATGTATACACACACACATATATATTCCATGACAGGTGCCTGGACATTGCCTAAATTCAACTGTTCATAAGTGCATTTTATTTTAGCATTACTGAAAGATTATCTGCTTACCACTCGAGAATGGATTTCTTTGGCATAAAGAGGGAATAAGAATTCCGATTCCCCTTCCAGACGAAGGCCTTCTTTTGTAACACGCAGGTGTCCCATTCCAGTCTGAGGAGAAGATGCAAGAATTATGCACATTTTATTATTGTTGCTGTATTTATTTTTTGTTCTTTTCATAAACTGGAAATTTCCAGAGCTGCCTGCCTCCAGTCTCTTGATAAAGATATCCGTACTAATCCACCTAAAATTTTGAGAATGCTTCATTTCTTCCAGAAGTATTTTTCTTTAAGAGATTGTAGCTTTCAAGAAAAAGTTATTAAAGTTGGTTTTTTTTTTTTTTTTGGAGGAAAAAATACAATATTACAGTCATTAACTTAAAAAGAAGTGCATTTGTATTGGCTGTGCTGAAATAGTCTTTATACTTGCCTTCTAAAAATGTCATGAACAATAAACTTTTACATGAGTACTCACATAAAACAAACCTTATGTTAACATCTCAAGGTTTATTCTATCAATAATTTATTTTACAAGGAATGTAATGCTTCTAAGCCTATTAAAGAGACAAATAGGGATTTTTATTTCTTCCATTTTCAGTAATTACTTCTTTCTTTTTAATTCATTCCTTGGTTTATTTTTTTTTCTCCTCTAATTGTAGGTCAAGGCTCTATCTCTCACACTATCATCTTCCTTTCTGTCACCTGCTTGTCAGTTTTTCTACCTTCCTTATTCATTCTTAGACGCTCCCTCCCGATTTTAGCCCAGTTGTGCTTTCCAGCCCGTATCTTATTTCATTCTTTTCACTTTCTTCCATCATTATCATAGAATTGATAATGTGAAAAATGAGTGAGGAATTACTTCAGAAAGTACATCTGAGGACTTGCAGGCTTCAGCTGTAAGGTATGTCACAGGTATTTAGCTAATTTGTAAAGGATTCACCCCTCCCCCTGCCATAAAAAGGGAGAGAAAACTTGGCAAAAAATTTGCAGCCTTACAGCTCGGCCACACACAAAAATGCTTCAAGTCAACTGCCTCAAACTACAAGGAGTAGGTGAGAGGGCTAAATAATAAACAATAAAACCAAGAAGTATTTCCACTCCAAATATTTTTCAGGTTGTTCTGCATGTAAGCAGAGAAGAAGAGATAAATGACAGGCCACTGATGATACATCAATAACCTGCTCATCTAATTAATTATGCCTCCTACTGAAAAAGTTGTAACTTTAAGAGACTGTAATTATTTTCAGATATGGTATGTTCTCGCCAATGAGATAATATATGTATTTTTATACATATATACACACAAATAATGCTAAATAACGTGTCTAACCAGCCTTCAATGAAGGTAGTTATTTTCTTTTAACAGGCTTAAAGAGAGACAAAGAGAGAAACAAGCTTTGCTTAAATTCCACAAGGTAAGAAATATTCATGTCAGCAGTCCACTCCACTGGAGATTCACTCCACAACTGCGATTCCTCCTGAGCAAGGATATATTTCAGGAGATAAATAAGGCTTTTGGAATAGCTATTTATGGAATCTTGTTATTCAGTGTCAAGTATTTTACTGCTTTGAAATACATAATGTACTGACTTTTCTCAGTGGAAGAAGATACAATTTCTAAATTCTAGACCATTGCAAAGCTTTTGAAAAGTACCTTGTATATACTGATACATCTCATGAGGCAAAACTAAAATAATATCCTATGGCTTTCATAATCACAATTCCTAGGCAGCACTGAGTGATTTAGAAATATGTTTTTGTAGTGAAGACTATGGAGAGTTTTTTCTAACTTGTAACACAAAACAGAGATCACTTCAACACCATAAAACCACACAGGTTTTAAGACAAACACTTTTGAAAAATATGACATGAAATATCAGGATATTCTAAAGAAATATCACTTACAAATGGCTCTCATTTAATTAACTAAATTTAGGATCTCATTATTGCTCTGATATCATGTCTTTTCTCATTAGGTGAAAGTAGATTATATTAACTATCAGGTTTAAACACAGTTTGCCTATTTTTTCTGGAATAGAAGGAACTAAAATAGTATATTATAGGGTAGGTATAAAAATGACATTGGAATTTAAGAAGGCAGAGGAAGAAGTAGCAATTAATTCTTGCTCTGAAGCAGATCGGGAAAAATTAACGAACTCCTGGGTGGCAATCTCTATCCTGCCTTTGGCTTTGCCAGGAAAAAATTTTAGTAGTGACAAAAAAACTATAATTGATGTTGAAAAAGAAGATTATGCAATTTACTCTGCATACTCTTTCTAATGGATTCAGATCTTTCAGCAATGATTATTCTAAAAATGCTATATAGACAAAGGAATGTCTTTGACATCAAGAATAATATGCCATGGGATGAAACTTAGCACTTTAACTTATCTGTAAGTTCTTATTTTTCAGTAAATCCAGGATTCATATCACTCAGGATTACTTTGTATAAGTATGTCCTCAAGTATGTCCTATTTTCTTCATCAGATATTTCATTGAAGCACTGACACAAAGCTCACATTCTCACATATTTGAATAAGAGGCCTCATCATCCATTCTCATTGACCACTCAGGAAGTGCAAAAACATGGAAATTTAGACTTGGGTTACCTGCATAAATGACTATCTGTGCTAACGAACAGATAAACTCTGTAACATGCATGAGAACAAAAAAATATGGATTTCATATAATGATCCTCACTTCTGTTACCATTGTGACTGTAAACAATTATTATTTCCCTCGTACCACGATATTTGAGCATCTCTAGATTGTAAAAGTACTGAGTTATGCAGTATTGTGAGATAGGGCAATTCTATTTCCCCCCTTTTATAATTGGCAAATTGAAGTTACATGGAATGTAAAAGAGAGGGATTTAGGATAAACAACCATCCTAATGCACTGAGATCCAGTGATAAGTTCCATAAAAAGGAGGAGTAAAGCAGTTACACATAATGTTCTCTCAAAAACCACTCTGCTTCTTACATTACCATTTAGGAGAAGCCAATTATTATTTACTGAGTATTGTGACTTCCTCAGTGATGAACAACCTTGATGCTTTCAGTTTCAAGGATTTGATTCTGTTCCTATAAAAATCATGGAATAAAAAATATTTCTATTGACTTGAGGACAGGGTCCAAATTTCAGTTAGACACGGACTTTGGTGCAGTTAATACAATAAGCTATTGATTAGAGGGGGGGGGAAAAAGTGCTTCATTAAACGTAGCAGATGCATTGCAAGTCTGACTCCTGTTATCCTGATGCTGGTGACTGTCACTGTGTGAGTGTGCTGACCCTAAGTTGTAATACATTGTTGTACATATAACCCTGAAGCTCATGTTTTCTAATTCATCAAAGCCCTGAGTGAGACAGGGACTGAGCTGTATAGAAGAGAGGATGAAATGGTATCTCTGTAGACTGAGCAGATTTTGCTATTGATGCGAGGAGTTGACTGGCGTGGGAACTCCTGGCAGCTGCCAAACCCTTATGCACCAAAGATGCGATTTAGCATTAGTGTTCACAAAGGTGTGACCAGTTTTACTTTCAAAACTGCTAGGCAGATTCTAATTAGAGTAACAGGATGTCTTCAGCTGCAGTAGAAGCATCTTTTATCAGTTGAAAATGCTCTCCAGGAGGTAAATGCTTGCAGAAACAGAGCCAAGGCCTTTTACAAAAAATTCAAGCTCTGAGTGGGTTCAAGCCTCATCTTGAAATCATGGTCTAAAGGATATTTGACAGCTATTCAGTGAATTATCTATATAGGGATACTCTAAACTGCCTGAAATAAGTAGCGACCACTACTACTAGAATCCTAAGATTCCTCGTTCTATGGAGCATCTGGATGGGAGGACCATCGTGGATGGGTTATCTTAGACTCCAGACACAACAAATGTAAAATATTTTTCCTCCAAAATAATGGGAAGCAGTTCCATTCTCCACAAAGCCAGTAGAGAAGTGCAGTATGTCCACAAGCTGTGGAAAGACCTTTAAGTCTCTTTCAGAGGACCACAGAAAGACTGAGTCCTTCATCAGGACCAAAAAGTTCCAAAAGTCATACTGATGGTGTGGTGGTATGACCGCCGCCTTCTGGTTATGAATATCTATGTTGAGGAAAATATAGACACGACTGGCTAAAGCAAGTTTGACAGCATTGGTATGGCTAGTGCTAAAGGCCTGTCTTGTTAAAACAGGATGCAAGAACTTTCGCTCTTTCATCTGTTGTCATAGTGGAACCTGCTGCTCTGGCTCATGAAGTCACATGGACAGAGCTGCACATGGCACATTGCACATGGGACTACCAGGAGTGGAAACAAGCAGCTGTAGCTCTAGGGCTCTTGCACCCAGTGTCTTGCTCTCAGGCAGATGAGCCTCATGCTGTTTATGTCTTACGTAGTCAAAAGACCATAGATGATTTATTTGGGATTTATCTCCCAAGCCAATATATTAATATAGAGGTCTCCTGCTGTAGGCACGTGGCCCTTAAAAATGAGGATGAGGCACGAGGAACATTCATTCAGTTTATGATGAGTATTTCTAGTCACCTAAATTCAATCATTAACTGTAACTTGCATTTTCCTTCCAACATAGAAATTGATACACGAGGCTCACTGTATCAGGTCAACCACTCTTATTATATCATCACTGTTTCTGCACCTTCTCAGCATTAGACTCAACTGCAGTCCTCAGACTCCTCTAAACAATGGAAATTAAACTTCTGATCTATGTATCAGCTAGCAGCTGCACAGGTAGATGTGTATTTTCCTCTTCTGGGGAGAGATCAGGAAAGACAGCCGTATCCATATGTTAGGACGGTTACAACAATAAAGTCTCTAAGTTGATCCAAACATTAGCTTTAACATGCACTCAATTCAAATTAAAGTGGCTCCTGTCTCAGGAGTTCATAGCATGTTTGATTTGTAATACCTGCTCCCTGAATATCCAAATTTTCCAGATATTAAAAGTCCACACATGCTGTAGTTGCTGATTGGAACTGATAATGATACTAACTTCAGAGTAGGGAAGATGCAGCATTTCCATTCAGATAACACCTCTTCTTACTTACAGGATACTTAACATCCTACTTTTAGGCCAGCCCAGGGAAAGAGGGAAAGACCTTGGCAAGTTCAGACCAAGACATCATTTGTTGTGCCCCAAAGCTAGTTCAATTAATGGCTTTATAGATCCAGCTTTCACTGCCGTACCTCTTGCAGCAATTACTATTTAGAGAACTTGCTTTGCAAACAAGAGTGTACTGTTTCGTTGAGATAATAGGGCTGTGGGTAGAGATTGTTAAAGAGCAATCAGCAAAACAGGATTGGTAATGAATCTGCTGAAACTCTCTGTTTGACTTACAATATCTATTTTGGAGCTAAGTACGTGCTTGGTATAATAACATTACTGATGCCTCCTCTCATTTTCTGTTGCAAGGACTCTATTTCCTGGGCTCAGACAGAGAAGGTTATCTGACTCCTCTTCTTGGATGACTGGAGTCTTTTCTGTCAAAGACATTGGTTAAATCAGAACCCTTAGCAACAGCAAGCACTCCTGCTATAGAAGTTAGTCTCACCTGGCTTAGGGCTGGATACAGACTAAAACACCCTTTGCAGATACGGCTAGAAAGTGGGTAGGTAATACTCCATGATCTAGAAAAGTAGATGGCCACTTAGAACTCAGAAATTTTGTAAGGAAATGGTTACAAAACATGCAAATTCACCATATCATTGACATTTGCCTAGTTTTGCTAAGATTTCTTTCATAAAACAGGATTAATATTTAAGATGCATACTTTTAAGATATTTTCAGGTCCTCTATATATAGAGTAACAGAATTTCTTAAGTAAAGAAGGTATTAATTACAACAGGTATTACTCAAGAGGAAAAAATAGCTTCTTAAAGCAGATTCAGTTCCAGCTTCATTTCCTTTTTCAGCAAGGACCAAATTCCGTCTCTGGTTCTGTACTGCACAGACATTTCAAAGCTGGATAATAGTCGGCTAATAAACATGCCATTACATCTGGCATTACATTTCCCGTGGCCGATTTATTCAACATCAGAAAAACAGACTGCTACTCCTACTGCTACATATATTTATTCAGGAATTGAGTTTTTATAAGTTGCCTAATTCATTTTATTATATTAACATCTGTAATTATGCAACTTAGCTAAAGAAATGGAATTAAATCTTTTCCTTTGATTTGTAAAGGTTGTCAAAAGGATTTTCTTCAGAACAACAGTACATGATGTTAATTTCTTGAATTCCTCTGAGGAATCAAGGATATTTGCATGGTGTATATGATTACACAGACTACGTATTGATTCAATATTGTAAATCCTATCATTTGTACTAGGGGACGTTTCATCTTACGGTCTCAGTGCTCTGCGCCTTGTGTAAGCACACAGTGACAAGCATCTCCACCCTGACAGAATTTGCTGTCTAAATAGTCAAGATGACAAAAATGTGAGATGAAAAAAGGACAAAGAGATATTGCATCCCTCACAAAGCACTGTTAAGGAAGTCTACAGCTCTGTGTGAAAGGAATGAATTAAATATTTCACCTTACGTTTTGTCATGTAGTTATCATGCAAATTTATTTTAAAAGGATACTATCATATTAAATAGCAACCACTGCAGTATATTGCAATTAAAAACAGATCATCTCCAATAACCACTCAACCTCATTTTGAATTACCCAGCCTTCCCCTCATCTTAGTATTACTGATTAAATAAGGTTTAAGAGCAGAGTTTTGGTTACCTTTGCTAAATGCCATCACGACTATTACTTTATTCATCGTTCAAAAATTTATAGTAACCATAAAGATTTTACACATAAAAATATAATAACCTGCTATGATGCTTCTCTAATGACATTATTGATAAGTACATTTTTGTAACTTTTATCGAGCAAGATGGAAAACAAATCTTTTCAATTTTCCCTATAATGCATCACAGCAAGCTCTACTCTAGCACTGACAATAATACCATCTTTAAAATAATGGCAGAAATATATGCTATGCATCAATAAAATGGTAGCTTAACATGTATTTGTATAAATTAGTTACACAATATACCTAAAAAATAACATCAATGACAAAGAAATGAAATATAAAGTTGGAAAGAGTGAGAGCTTTTTGCAATTCCTGTTGGATGACATTTAGAATTTTCGACAATTTCCAATCCATGCCCTCCTCCATAGCTAGGACCTAATCATACATTTTCAAATTTTTTATTTGGTTAAAGATGAAACAAGAAAATTTTGAAAAACAAAACAAAACAAAACAAAACTGTTTTGCATTCATGAAATAAATTTTTCAACATAAAAAGTCAGGAGAAAGTTTTAGGGCAATTCATGTATTTCCCAGCACAGGTAATGAGGTGTTTTTAATTCAATTACATTTTCATTCTATGTTATTTAATTATTATTACATTTCATTCAATTACATTTTCCCTACAACTTTAGGTATGCAGAAATGTGTATCTGGAAAAGTTCAGTAAGCAGTCAGTACAGCTATGTATTAGGCAATTTAAGTTTGGAGAAACAGGAATTCTCATAATCATTTTGTCTGAGCAGACCTGAAGGCACAGACAAGACTTGTAACTGTAATTCATTTTAAAAGCCAAAAAAGAAAGACTTTAAAATATATGAGACCATTGTAAGATGTACACAGAATATATATGGAGATGTCACCTGGACGCTCACTAAAAAGGAAGTAGGACGAATATTAGAGCAAAAAATGAATAGACAAAACAGGTGATGGAGGTTTTGGGTCATTAAGGAAGTAAAGGTGTGAAGATCTGACACAGAACTGTGGAAGGCCTTTGAGGAACCAAAAATATAAGAAGGACTTTACATTTACTTCTGTGGACAGGGCATGCAAGTTTCTTTCCTAAATTGAAGGTCTAACAATGGGAAAACGTATGCTAGATAAAAAGGAATGGAAGAAACGCCAAGTTGTTCATTTTCTCCATCTCATGGTTATTTCAGTAGGCTGGGCTTTACTCTGGGTACTAAATTGCAGAGTAGGTGCATGCCACAGTGTGTCCCCCATCACCTGTGTCAGCACCCCTTTGGGAAGGTGGATTTTGAGCAGAAGAGGGCCTGCAGGCATCACTCCTGTAAGCACTTGGGCACCTGAAATCAGGGGTGGAGCTCACATGCAGGCAAGGCGCAATCAGGGTGTGCACTTGGATCCAGGCACTGGGAAGCCCCCGAGTCCCACATTTTGGAAATGCTATTTGTTTTCCTCAGTGTCCTCAACCTCAACCATTCTGTGTCAACTTATGTTATTCTAAGAAATGTTACAGTAAATTTTCACTGAGTATGTGAATCTCTAATAGTATTGTTGAGTAAATGATGATCTAAAGATATATAAAAAGTCTCTAGGGAGATTTAACCTCTTCTATGAAGTCAGCTGATAGCACTAGGAAAAACAGACTAAGTTTCATGGATACAGACCTTTTTCAGGTCACACTTGAGCTACACGAATTGTAAATTTCATCGGCTCTATCATTCATCATTCCTATTTCCTACATTAGAACAGCTCTGCTTGCTCCTGGGAGCAAAAATACATGCTAAAAAAACAGGAAAATGTGCATTTGAACGTTACTGATTGTGTCTGGGCTCAGAAAAGAAGGTGGTACATCAGACCATGAGATCAGAACATCTGGTTTTCCTTTGGCAGAGGGTTTGCCAAGAGCAGCTTCATTTAAGTTTCCCCATATAACTTAAAACTAGCAAAGCAGAATCAGGAGCTGCAGTCAAGCCCTTATAAGTTCATCTGTCCACAGTTCTTAAACTTGCATGTACACTATATCTCATTGTACTCAGATTTTTTAAAACTCTTTATAAATATTATACATTATTCCAACAGTGAACTTAGATTTTTTTTTCATTTAAATGCTTCAAGAAAACACATTATATATATATGTATGTATATGTATGTATATATATAAGTATGTATCACACTATTGAGAAGTCTTACCCTCTTTGATAACAGCTTTTCTGCATTAAGTATCTCAGTATCTTTCTTTTCAACTACTACTCTTTGTATAAAATATTTAAATATTCACCATCTGATTGAGACAATGGGAATGACTATAGACTGGTTGAAGGCAAATTATATTTAACTTAATGGAAAAATAGCAAAATACAGCTGTTCAGGATTATTCAGAGTAGAAACTATGCAATATTGGTGTTCCGAACATGAAAATATTTTAGTGAAAATTAGGATGAGCATTTGTGAATAATTAAATAAATATTTTATTTCATTTGAGTATTAAAAAATGTAACATTCTCAAAATGGCAACTGATTCCACAGAGCATACACAGTTAATCATAAAACACATGGAAAGGCTGTACAAGTTCATTAGTGTATGTCTTTGCAGTGAAGGAGAACTCTTGCTGTGAATGAGTGTTCTTTACCATATATTTTTATTGCTGTCTAGTCTGGTTTTAAACGTTCCAGATGATTGGCATCTCCAATTTAACAAGGCATGCTATTACACAGTGTAGTACATCTCACTCTCAGAAAGTGTTACCTGATTTTCAGTTAAAATTTTGCTTTCTTAATTCATCACATTCCTAGTTTTGTATTTTCATATTTCGTGAAGTAATTTCCCTCCATCTTTGGTGCCTGAATTTGTCAAGTTCTTAAATAGTTGTTTACACAAGTATTTGATTATATAATCAGTTAATTTCTTTCAAAATACATATAATATTTATAGATCTAGACCAGTATCATTATCAGCCACCTAATGTGCATATATAGTAAGATTATTTATAGTTAGCTTTTCAACATTTTCTTATACAATTAAATATAAATAAATTTATATTGCCTTATAGAAAACTTTGAAAAATAATTTAAAAATAATTTTTAATACTTTGTCTATATTCATTACTAATTGCCCATGAGAACCCAAGCAGATTAGCAGAGTGGTATGTATGTCTGTGATACAAGTTTCTGGGAACAGGTATATGGGTAGAGCAGTCACTAATTACAAGTAAGCCAAAAAAAAAAAATACCTGTGAATAATATTTGGAAAACCCTGTATTTGTTTGTCTAACTGTAGCAATTGTCCTGTTTATTCCTGTGCCAGAAATACGTGTGCATAAAAGAGAAACTGGAAGTAAAGACCACACTCTAGTCTAAATGTGCAGAGACCTTCCCAATACTCATTGCCTATGTCTGTATGTCCAGCTGAAGTGCAGGCATGAGAGCAGGCTAAACATTTGTCCTGTTCTTAGGAAGAACCATGCTTATAAAATCATAGAATAGTTTTGGGTTGGAAGGGACCTTTAAAGGTCATCTAGTCCAATCCCCCTGCAATGAGCAGGGACATCTTCAACTAGATCAGGTTGCTCAGAGCCCCGTCCAACCTGACCTTGAATGTCTCCAGGGGTGGGGACATCTACCACCTCTCTGGGCAACCTGTGCCAGTGCTTCACCACACTCATTGTAAAAAATTTCTTCCTTATATCTGATCTAAATCTACCCTCTTTTAGTTTAAAACCATTCCCCCTTGTCCTGTCACTACAGGCCCTGCTAAAAAGTTTGTCCCCATCTTTCTTATAAGCCCCCTTTAAGTACTGAAAGGCCGCAATACGGTCTCCCCGGAGCCTTCTCTTCTCCAGGCTGAATAACCCCAATACACATTGATGGACTGGACATTGTGTGCTTGGCCCTCCACATACCAAGTTCATTCCTGCCACGATAAGGTGATCCACAAGGCTTAGGTTGTTCTCAGGTTTACTATTAGGGCTTGACTTTCCTCTTGGTTAGTGACTCAAGCCCAAGCAAGGTTTAACATGGATGGCAGGAGAACATGGGATTGAGTGCAGATTCAAATCATGTTTGACTGACAGTGCATCTAAAACTATAAAGACCTGTCTGCCTCTCTTACTCACACTGTGCTTAATTTTTTTTTCAGAGAACAACCTGTGCTACACGCAAAACTCCACACTGGAGAAAGCCAACTAGTTATCCTGGGGAACCCTCTTGTTTCATGACTGTCTGTCTGTATCAATATGAAATACAGCACAATTGCCTTGACCTTTCTTATTCCAGGAGACCGTGATAGCTGTGGCATCCACTAAAACCCATAGAAACATGGGTTTCTCCATCAGAGGCTAAAAAAAGTTAGGAATAATCTTTGGCACACGACTGTTCCTGGCATTATGACAATGTAGCATAACCTAAATGATATCATAACTGAATTAATGTGGGGTTTCTGAATAAGATTTCCTAGTGCATCAGAAATGGTAATCATCTGATCAGGTGCATTTTTCACACCTGAGTTATAGAGTGCTAGCATGACAATCTATGAAATTCAATAGTGACCTAACAATTTTGGTCCAAGTCTTCACTGATTACAGTGTCAACACAATGGATCAGTATTATGGGTGAAGTTCTGAGGGTGTGAGTACTAATTCTCTTATGTGATAGCAGGGTGGGACAGCTAAAGATACTCAGGACAAAATGTGAAATCAGTCTCATGAACTTAAGTTTTCTCTAAGGAATATAAGGATAATGGAAAAGTAAAAATGCAAAAAGAAAAAAACCCTCAGAAATCTGAGGTAGCAATGCAAGCAAAAGATAATAGTTGTGAAATCGTATCAGTTACGTAACAAACGGCGAAGCCAAATACCTCTTGTTAATGCTTCCTACTGAGCAGCTAATCTCTATAAAGCTTTCAGATGCTCAGCGTTGTATAAAACATTGTTATACAGCTTAGCTCAACACTGTCCAACTTTTCCAAATTGTTTGCCAGTCATGCAGCCTTCTAGAGTCATGTCAATACGGAATTTATATGTTGGGCAATTAGTATGGGAGATACTTAAACAATTTAAGAATCAAATTCCAAAATATAGATCCTCAAAAGTCCTGTTCACTTATCCAAGAGATCAGGCATACTAATATTTTTGCCGTTACATTATCTGATCAGCATTGGACATGAACACAATCAAAATCTCATAAGTGACCATCTTACGAATGAAGTCTACAAGGATAAAGAGGGGCCATGTGAAGAGGTACTGATGTTCTTCTACTTAAGAACAAGTGGTTGCAGGACTCAACTGGGTTGTTGCACTCCCAGATTAAAATTCCTCCTTTCCCTGGGAAAATCTGATCTTATATCTTCTCCCAGAGATCCATGCTCTAACCAACAGATTATAGTACATTTGATGTTGGGAATCTTTTACTCTCTCTTTTTCTAGTTTGTTCTACTTCATATAAATTCATTAAATATTAATTGGAGCAGAAGCTACAACAGAAGCTTGTCTCTAAGGTGAGTGCTGTAATCATCTGACAGCTAAAGCATGTGTTACCTCCAGCCCAATAAAAAATCATATATAATCTTTTTCCATATAAACCAAAACAGTTTCAATTAGAAAGACTGAGAAATGCCCAATTCTATAGTCTATGCCACAACAAGGATTTGGAAAAGAACAATGAGAGTAAGGAGTATTCTTGCATTCAATATATTCACTATTTCTCTAGTTAAATATTTTAGGATTGATAGTGTCTAGAAGGATAAATTTTCATCTCATATGATAGCGTCTAGTCTAGCATAGCTGACGGCCTTGAAATTAAAATGTTATAAGCTGAGAGTCAGTGGACCATTTTAAAATTACGCAGTTATTTTAATCAATTAAAAAAACAAGATAAAAAAGGAATATGTGTGAAGCATTTATCTTCTCTTTGTCAGAAGCAAAAGAAAGATTAATAATGAGTTTTTCAGAGGAAATCATTAGTGTAATATTATTTATAGAAAAAAAGAAACTCTGTCTTGGCAACATCAGATGGCCAACCACAAGACAAAAGTTCTTAAAACAAAAATGATACTAAAGTTTGTCAACATCTCTCTTTTGTTGGGAGGCTCAAAACCAGAGGCTGTATTATATGCGTGCTCTAGTGAGTGCTGTGTAAAGGGAGACAATCACTTCCGATGGTCTCGGGCTCTGCCCCTGTTCACACAGCCCAGGAAGCTCTTGGCCTTCATTGCTGCCAGGGTCACTGTTGGCTCATGCTCACCTTGCTGCCCACCAACCCCCAGGGCCTTCTCCACAGAGCTGCCCCCAGCCAGGCAGAATCTGCCTGTCCTGGTGCCAGGGACTCTTCCTTTCCAGGAGCAGGACTTTGCATTTGTCCTTCTTGAATTTCATAAGATTGGACTGTTCCTCCAGCCTGTCTAAGCTCCTCTGAATGTCAGCCTGACCCTTGAAAGTATTGAATGGTATCCCCAAATTGGTATCATCTGCAATCTTAGTGATTCTGCCACCTCTTTGAAGTCATTGATAAAGTTGTTAAACAGGACCAGTCCCAGGATAGGCCCCTGCAGCACTTATTACTGGCCTCTATGTAGAGTACAACACATTAGTAACTACCTTTGGAGCCTGACCATCCAGCCAGTTTTTTTTTTTTTTTACTTATGTGTTTGTCCACCCTTCATGGCTGTAATGTCCTAACTAGGGTACAAGAATATTGTGGGAGAGTGTCAAAAGCCTGGCTAAAGTCAAGGTAGATGACATGTTGTGCTCTCTCATTGTCTATAATCCCAGACATTTTATCATCGAAGGTAATCACATTGGTCAGGCATCATTCACCCTTGGTAAATCCACGCTGACTGTTCCCCATTACCTTATTCTCCCTCATGGGCCTTGAAATGTCTTCCAAGAGGACTTGCTCCATCATTTTCCCAGGCACTGAAGTGAGGCTGAGCAGCCCATAATTCACCAGACAGTCTCTTTGGCCTCTTTTTTTGAAGACAAGTGCAACACTTGCATTCCTCCAGTCACTGAGGATCTCCCCAGTCTCCATAACCTTTCAAACATGGCAGAGGGTGACTCTGCAATAGAATCAGACAATTCTCTCTGCACTTATGGATGCAGCCCATCTTGTTGCCCTTTTCCTTTGTAAGTCTCAACTAAAGCTGAGCTTTGGCTTTCCTGACACAGGAAGCATGACACATTTCCTGGCCCAGACAATGTTTCTAAATTTCTTCTTTGTAGCCTGCCCTTCCAACTCTTCTATACTGCTTCTTGCATTGGAGCTCCGTCACAAGTAACCTGTCCAGCTAAGCCAGGCTACTTATCTTCCTGAGTATCAGGATAGATCTTTCCTGCATTTGGAGGATACTGTCCTTAATCACCAGCAAGCTTTCCTGAGTAACTTTACCCTTCAGATCTGGCTCCCATGGGATCCCATGAGCAGCAGATCCAGCTGTGTGGCACCCTCAATTGTCCTATCCAGAAGCTATCCCTGACACTCTGGAAATCTGCACTGCTTCCATCCTGCCACGTTTGTCCTTTCAGCAGATGTCAGGGACATTAAAGTTCCCTTCTTTCAGACCTATCGGACCCTTCAGAACTGTTCACAGGACTTCTGACATCCTCGTCCTGTTGCAGCCCTAAATCCCTTAAGATTCTTAGTTTCTAAACTCTTAGGATTAGCAGTCCCCTTTAGTTCTCAGAAAGCCACAATATGTTAAAAACAAAATCTGGAATTTCCATTTCATGCAGAATTTTGATATGTTATGTCCAGGGAAAAAACCAACCTCTGTTTTTTTCAAACTTTCTAATTTTAATGCAAAACTAATTCTAGTTTTTAAATTGCTCTATTTCACCTTATTCACCAAGCTCAAGGCATAATTATTTGATTCTGTCCTCTCTAAAACAGCTGAATATAATGAAACCACAGCTTTCTTCTCTCACCCCCCAAAAAAACTTGAGACTCTGTCCTCCCGAACATCAGGAGAGAAAAAGAAAAAAAGAATGAGACATATCTCATACCTGTGAATCAATCTGCACAACTTGGGGATGCTCATATGTTATGTAATTGGGGCAGTATGAGAAAAGAAACACATTCTCCGTTCCGGTTGTTCCCTTTTGGTCTAAATTTATAAGAAATGAAATGAAATGAAATGAAATTCTGTTCAATTTAGTCATGTTCAGTTAATGCTGAAGGCCTCTCAAACAACGGAGTTTAGGAAAGTCTCCGTCTTTTATCATCCTTCCAAATTTCTACAAGGAGATTAAAATCTATTCATCTTGCAGCATATCTATGTCTGGTTCACGTTTTCCTTTACCACCTTAGCTTGTGTGCTAGTATTTATCATGCTTTCTGGTTTTTTGGGTTGAGACAGGAAATGTGTGCATGGATTAATTCTGTGCCAGAGCTTGCTGAAGCTCTGTTCATAATTTCATTATTATTTTCATGTGGATCTATGAATAGACATAGCACGTGATTTTTGAATACTGCAAGTTATTATGTAATGAAAGATTTAAGGATGCTTTACAGAAAAAGAAAACAATTTTTATCCTATAAAAGAAACTTTGATCTGTCTAAATAACAGTTTTATCAACTTTGAGTGGGCTCAGGAAAGGGCTGTGCTATAGAACTATGCCAATCAATCACTAAAGCACCAACACCCCTATGCACTACACTGCAAAACTGTTTTCCTTATAAAATGACATTCTGCAATCATGTTATTTTTAAAGTTTTCTTTGAGCATAAACTCTCTTCAGAACTGTACTATAAAAATACCTTTTTAAATGTTTATCATGTTTTTTCTAAATATGTTTATCAACCTTAGTAAGAATACAACTTGTTTCTTGTATTATTTTACAGAGAAACAGTTGTTAATATTTTATTAGCTATTAATATTCTAATATTGTTACAGGGATAACATTTTAATATATTTTTTTAAAACTAGGACCGAATACTTTTAAAGTATTAGCTAAAAATACAGTATCTATTATTAATACTAAACATAATAAGTAGTGTAATCTCTACATAATATACCTAGAACATATAATCAATAAATATAAAAAGTGTTATCACAGCTGACAGACTAGTATTTGCCAAATATCTGATGACTGCATAGGACAATATTTCACAATTACTTTTAAACTCTTCCCAATAATGGGAAAGTTTAATTGGATAAGTTAGATATACATGACTCAACTAATTTCCTAAATAGCAAATAGTTGTCAAGCTTGGAACTCAAGAACCATAAAAATCTACTTCTGAGAATACACTGTTACCTCTCTTTTTCAAACAATAACAAAAAACTTGGAGGCATAAATGCTTAATTCCATGAGGAAAAGTGTTTGACGATAGTGTTGGTAATTTCTGACTGTTACACTCATTCTTTACGAACAGTATTTCCTTAGACACAGGAAAGGACTGTGATGCTTAGAATCATAGAATCATTAAGGTTGGAAAAGACCTCTAAGATCATCGAGTCCAACCGTCAACCCAACACACCATGCCCACTAAACCATGTCCCTAAGCGCCTCATCTACACGTCTTTTAAATACTTCCAGGGATGGTGACTCCACCACTTCCCTGGGCAGCCTGTTCCAAGGCCTGACCACTCTTTCAGTAAAGAAATTTCTCCTAATGTCCAATCTAAACCTCCCAATCTAAACCTCCCTTGGCGCAACTTGAGGCCATACTTCCAGACTTTGAACATGCAGTTAATGCCTATACTCTTTCTTAGACTTTTCTTAGAGGCTAGCAGCGCTCCTCTGGATGATATTTCTGGTATCTTCAGAGTTACTTCTTGTTTTGACAGATATAGTCTCTTAAAACAATACCCAGCAAAAAAAAGTTCTCCTTAATGACCTCACACATACTTTTGCTGAGGATTGTGACATACACGTGTACTTTGCACAAATGTTCTTACAGCTGATATTTAGCTGAAATATTGACATTTCCCTAAAATTATCCCAAATGAATGAAGGTATTACAGTTAAGTCACTATTTAACCAGGTATGTCAGGAATACAGATTCTTTAACAGAGAATTAAGAAAACCTTTATAACCATGGCATTCATAGTCCACCCTGTGAAAGAATGTAAGCCTGCACTACTTGAGCTGTTATTCCACGCTCTTGATGCCAAGGCAGAAGGACATTGTCCCACAGCAGATCAAGGCATCTGGTGCCTTCCTCACAGATAACTAATAGGAGATAGGATTTCCTAGAAGTGGAGTTTCTGATGCTAGTTTTTTAATCCTGACTGATATTAGAGAAGAAATATCCAGTTTCATACACAGAAACCAAACCAACAGAAAATAATTTTTAAAACTCCTTTAAAATATAAACCTGAGCTACACAGAAAACAATTTTAAGTTATTCATGTTCTCTGTGATTCATGATGTGCAGTCACTAAGTACACATCTTCCATGTGAACTGCATAACAGAAAAATTATATATGATCTAAGATGTTCTGCATTGTAATCTGACAGTAACAGTGCTGAAAAGAATTTATGTGGGGGAAGAAACTTGATGGGAATTCAAGTACTAATAACTATATTAGTAAGTAGGACTTAAAATTAACCTACTGTCTTTATAGTAAGAGAAAGCAGAGTATAGAAATGCTTCTACGAAGATAAAATGGCCTTTATTTAGTGACAGAGGCGTAATAACGATAGATAATGGGAACTTTAATGTAACACTTCCTTCAGTAGCAGGGGCAGAGCTGTAGGAATTTACTGTTATTGTTTTTCCTCTAACAAGTCTATTCAAATCATCTATGTATCATGACTGGATGTTAGGAACAAATTAGCTTAGCTTCAATATTCACTGATGCATTTTATTGCATTCTGACCAAAGCTACATCTTGCAGACTTCTGAAAGTTACCCTTTAATCTACTACATGCAAAATTACATTATAAATATTAAAATATATATGACAGTGGAAAGTTATTAAATTTATTCCTGAATAATATAGCTGCTTAGCCTCAAGGACAAAGTAGTAATAATTACCTCTGAGCTGTAATTAATTGGGCAAATAAATTGTTAGATTTTATATGCTTATAAATAGGAGAAGGAAGCTAAGAAAAACCAGCAATTGTCAGCAATATTTTAACACTAAGGAATATATCTCATACTATTTGTATGAGATAAAATTACAGCAAACACATTTATAAAATATAAACTAAACAGAGACTATGAGACAATAGTAAAATACATTCTCTTAGAATGGTTAGAATTCACCTCAATATAAGGTATCATTAAAGATTATTTTAAAGATTATTACCAATACAGAAATTACAGATCAGGAAGTATGTTTAAAGATAGATACTTCTCATATACTTTCAACCAAAGTACAAATTACAGTTGAGAAGGAAGGAAAAAGAACCATCTATTACATACAGAGAAGCTGATGTACATACAAAATAAGTGAAGTGGTGGGGCAGGGAAGAGAAAAGAATATGAAAAGAATGGAAAATTAAAGAGGACACTTACTGGGGAAAACCACATCACTTTAAGAATCCAAATTGTCAAAGAAAAATTCACAACTAGGATGATAAGCAGGAGGAGAACAAACAGGTAGAGGCAACGCTTTCTCCAGCCATAAATTCCAATTTTGTAGACATATTCATTCTTCGGTCTCTCTAGGCTAGTGCCTGGTGTTGTTGTAGTGTATTGTTCACGTACCATCTGCTATGTAAAAAAAAAAAGGGACTGCTTAGTTGTTTGAGTTAAATAAAAAATATTTATATAAAACCCCAAGGAAAATATGAAGATATAATTGTAATAGCAAGTTACTAGAAACTAGAAACTCTTATGAAGTTTTACCTGGAAAGCATTTTCATCACGTCCCATTCAAATTACACTTACATCTTACTTTTTGGTACACACAGTGTGATGTTTTAATATATGGACTGCATCAATTGCCATTTTCAGGAGGCTTAAATTTATTTTATCCTATATAGAATGGCAACACTTTCCTCCCTTTTTTTCATAATATTCTAATTCTCCCATCACAAAACATTTCACAGGATCATAATCTGTGGCTCACAAAACAATATTATTTTACTGTAAAAATTGTTACAAGTGGTAACAGTACCTTGTAAGCACAGGTTTAAAAACACTTCTACATATTCTTTCCTCAATTCAGTAATAAAATGCATTCTTTGTGTTGCAAAACTTAACTGTGTATCACTGGAATGCCAAAATATGTTAAGCTTCAGAATCTGTATATAAAGAAATGAAATGATTCTTAATAATGTAAAGGAAATAATGATTTCTCAATTTATCAGATATTCATATTTAAGAATATATTAGCAATAATTACTTACTGGGTTTAAACAACTTCCTTCTCTTTATATTACAGTTCTTAAAGAAGCATTCTTTGAATTTAAAGAAATCTTATCAGATTGCACTTCCTTAAAACATGAGGATATTTGCTAACTTCCACCTTTACAGCACAGAGATCATCAACAATTCAAAATATTCATTAAAGCTTACAATTTCAGTCAAGAGAATAAAATCTCAGCAGCTGAAGCTGCTTATCTAGAATAACAGTAGGCAACATCTGTCTCATTTTCACCGATACAAAATGAAAAAAAAAAAACCAACCATGGATGTCAAAAAGAAAATAGGTATTGTAAGTTCAAGCACTTCCCATGAGCCAGGTATATCCACAGGCATCTTCCACCCAAAAACTGGTCAACCTTCCTACAATATAATGTTCCCAAATGAGAGTGCCTTCAGACAGGTTTCACACAAGGTCTCCTCTCAATTCGGAATTTACTCCTGGGAATGAGATCACTGTGCTCTGCTCACACAACTTTCAAAACGTGATTAAATTACATCCTTGCCCAGCTGCTGAATTACTGTAAGTCATTAAAGAAGCTCTTTTCAAGTCTCCTGCAGAGCCATCCTGTGTCTGTAACAAGCTTGCGGCTCTCAGTTCTAACCCTCATCTTTAGAAAGATGCCATCTTTTGTTCCTGTAGCTTCCTATTGAACTACAAGACAGAGAATGCAATATAAGTTTACAATTGAACAGGATTTCATGCATCATTCTGCATGGATGCAGTATTCATCTTATTTCTGCACTTCCATTCAAACATCTTTTAATTTGTTGTTTATTTATATTAAAAAATGAGACTTGATCATCGGCAGTTCATAATGTAACTGTGCTACAGCCATTACGAGACAATATTCTAATTAAGTTTTTGCTGCTATCAGTCTCATTGCTCATGATACTGTGTATATATAAATCTTTTCATCTGCTGAAAATGCTGAAAATACTGAAAATAGTATAATGATTTATTAGTGGAGAATCATTGATTCTGAAGTAACTTGGCTTAACATTACTGCAAAACATTGTAGATTTACAAGATGTTACTTAATAATCACCACATGAACTACGTTTGTTACTGATTATAGGATACTGTTTATATATGAGTTGCTACTATTTTTTTGCTGTTTTCCCGCTAATCATTGTATAACAAACCATATCACTCACATAGAAGTTGCCCTTTACCTTAAACCTACTTTACCATGCTCTGACAAGTAAGACAAATTGGGACGTTTATATATACAATGGGTTTCATAAAACACTTAGAAAAACCTTTACCCTTGCATCCACACAGATTTCTCCTGAACACTCTAGCTTACAGGATAGGATGCAGTAACTGTTATCTGGTGACACCAACTGATATACTTTGAGAAATAACCTGTGCAGTTCTTGCTCAGGTATAGTAGAACTATCTAATACCCTAACATAGGGTATCCTCTGAGTTTCTTACTGTTTCCTTCATCACACACACTTGTTAAGTGTCAGTATAACAAGAAACAAGATAGATGACAGCTACAGAAATTTTTGTAGTAACAGAAGCCCTTTCACAAGACAGACTGCTTTTTTTTTTGAGGACGTAAATAAAATCCACTTCTAAGAACACTTAAAAGGTTATTTCAATAGGGCTGTGGGAAAATGGAGCATTCTTCGGAAACTGCACAGTCTCATGAAGTTAGCTGAGCCTTTGACAACAAATCTCTAGCTGCGGCATCTAAGCTTTGCCTGTTCCTTGTGTTGCTGTTCGCCACACCTTCAAGGTAAATTTCGCAGTAGAAACACCATTTGATAAAGAGTAAATTAATTCTCAGATCTCCACGTTTTTATGTCAGTCTCATCACAGCGGTCTCTGAGGTTGGGATTCACCTCACAGTGTTAGATACCAACAATTTAGCCTTCAATGTCTGAGCCAGTCAACCTGGACTCCCTTTATGGTCAATGGAGATAAACCTACCCCTGCTGGGAATTATTTATCTGACTTATTTTAGATGTATATTTTAGACATCCAATGAACTGCACCTTAGATGTGTTTAATTTCTCTCCATAAAAAGAGAAATAAAGAGAGCCTGGGATGACTTTTTCACATGTACATACCTACATGTTTTAGACATAAGCATTTGGTCAAATTAATTCCAACCCGAATGATTTCCAGAAGCATGTAATGTAACAAGGATATAGGATTCTTTTGATTCCCGTTCTCCTCTGTTCCATTTTTATCCTGTTGTAAAATGTTTATTGTGTGAGTTGAGAGTTTTATACATAACGTATTATGTACTGCTGTTTAATGAGGCAAGGTCAAAATCCATTATGCATTTCACCAAAAAGCCTATGAGTTTTGTGATTGTTTTCAGCCCTTCAGAAATTCCACAGGGAACATCTCCCAGCGCAGCATTGTTCCCTGCACAAATTATTTTTTCCTAACAGAAAACAGTTCTGTTGTTCCTAAGCATTATTAATACTGCCAAAAATTACTTTGGTTCTAGCAATGGGTAATTCTGGCCTAGACAACTGACTGCTTTGAAAAGGATTAAATTTTTCTACTTAATATAATATTTCATGATTTTTAAGAGAATTAGTGGCCTAGTACCAAGTAATTACAGGGGAAATCCTTTAAGAATTTATACTGTTGGACTGTTTCTTCTGAAAGAATCAACTTTCCATATTACTGACTTACATGTTCACGGGCTGAAATCACATAGGAAAATAATCTCAGACCTATCTGGAGAAGTCACAGAGAGAAATTCTTTATAGGTTTGGGCTGTTTTAGGAAGCTGGGCTGAAAGGAAAGCCTTAGACAGGCAGATCTCATAGTTGGCTGGTGAAGTCTGCCAGGATTCAAAAGAGACTCTTAGAAGGAAAACAACAGATATTTAGTACTATGATGAAAAATGTGATTTGTAAACGGAATAACCATGAAACTGTAGGTTGGTTGTGTAGGAGCATACTAAACAGACACCAAGAAGGAAGTGGTTACTTAGATACCTGGGTGTACACAAGTTAGTTGGAAAAGCAAGAAGTCTGCACAATGAACAATGACTTCAGTAACTGTTATCTTTATATTTTTTTACAAGGAGGCACGACACAGTGACGAACTACAGAGAGTAAGAACAGTCCTGGCAACCTATAGTGCAGATAAAATGGCAATTCAGTTTCAGAATGAAAATTCTGACATCATTCAAACGGGCCATGAAAACATGTATTATTTGGATCATGTCAGCAGCACCATAATAAAAAAATCTTCTACTTAATTGGAAGTGGAATTTCTTGGTGTTCCTACTCAAGGGCCCACACAATCAGAAGTCAAATAGGATTAAGGTCAACTACTCGCATATTCCTTACGGATTTTTGCATATGTGGCCATAATTCATGGGATCAAGCTCTATCATGGTAGTTTGCTATTTGAAAGTATTTTCCAATTGTCATCATCTGTTTTACTGGGATCCATTTTTATCCAATTACTTCTTGCCCATTTGCTGATTTAAAACAGATACTGAATGCTAATTAACTGCCAAAAGATTTGTCATAGATTTTAAATGATAGATATAACTTGTGAATTACTTGTACACTGCAGATATTTTGACCATGTGAGATTTTCTCAGTATTCAGGCGTTACTTGTGTTGCACATAATGCATGAAATTCACGCCTATAGGAATACACATATGAGCTGCCGATGAAAGAGCTGTATGTTCTTTACATTGTGTTACTAAAGCTGCCCTCTAAAAATATGTAGCCATGACAGAACATTTCCTTGGGTCTATTCCACCTTTTTCCATGCAAGACTTGGAGACAGGCCTCTGTGATTTGCATGATTCAGAGATTCAGGAGATTTTTATAATAATAATGTTACTGTTACCTATTGGATTTAGGTTAGTTTGGGCATCAAGTTCAAAAAGCTATTCTGATAGCTCTGGAATATTCAGTTAAGACAGCTGTGTTTTGAAGAAGGAATTTGCAAACTTATCAGTAAGCTTGCTTGGGAAAGCAAGCCTGAGTAGAAGCTTGTTAATCATATCATTTTCAGGAATTATTTATCGGTAGGAATTACTGAAGACAGAATACTATTTCCATTAAAATAAGCAATCTCAGTTTGTTTCAATTGTAAAAATATGTTTTCACTGTTTTTGTTCATACATGGCTATTTTCTTGAACGTAAATAAAATTCTCCTCAATGCACAGTTCAGAACTGTATTACTCAGTACTTTGTCATGTTGTTATAAAGCAACTAATAATAATAAACTATTAGAAAGCATAATTTAAATATAAAACTACTTAGTTGGTTAATACTAATAATCAATTATAATTCCATTAATAATTATATAATTATTAGCATTTTATATTTTTGGACTGTTCCCAACTGTGTTGGGATTTTCAAAAATGAGACAAAAAGCTTAGCACTCAAGAGAACCTTTTCATATCAGAGTTAAGAAGAATTGGTAAGGTTTCATGAAGAAATTGGCACCACTGATGCTCATACTATATACGTTCTTTTGAAAAGGAACTTCAGTCATCAGTGCTTCTACTCTTCTCTCTTAACATGAAGTATATTCATTCACATGCAAGACAATGCACAGTATGTGTGGGGATGAAAGAGCTGATAGTGCTAAACTAAAACAGTTCAGTAGAACGACCATTTTAATCATTTAAACTAAATTGTTGTGCCATTATAAACAAACTGTAAACTGAAATAAAACAACGTGTCAACTCAGGCAAGTGAGAACTACTTTTACGATCTGCGTACAGTATCTTCATGGAACATTATGTTCATTAATGTTTTTTTTTATATAATGCATTGGGCTAGATGGGTATTATTATATAGTATGAACATCAGAAGTACATTAAGACTTCACACTTCGGTGGCATTCAGGAAAGCACACTTTTGTCTTTGTGGAGGACAGAAGCAGTCCACTGATTAACCAACAGGAAATAGGTGCAGCTGGACTATTTTCCTGACAGAGGAAAAACAGTTGAGGCAAACCTGTTGTTCAAAGAAAAAAAAAAACAGAAAAGAAGGGAAACTTTTGGAATCCATATGGAAAAACTTTCAAGACAAAATCAGAAAGGCAGGGAAAACTCAAACTCTCATGACTAGGTGAAAATTTTCTAATTCCTTTCAACCCTCCCTCGTTCCAACATACTGTATTTAATCTTGCCCAACTTTTCTTTGCTGAGATTTGTGTATTATATAGTATATTACAGTTTGAATTGTAAACTAGTGTCATCAGCTAAAAAGAGCTGGATCCCTGCAGCACAATTTGTGGAAACCGGCAAAGAAATTCATATGGCCTAGTTAACTGTTTGCATAGTCTGCAGTGCAAATTTACATAATAACTATGACATGGTCACAATTAACAGCTTTGCACATTTTAAGTACCACTGCAATAGCTGGAAGGTAGTCACTGACAGCATAGGATGAAGTGCTATATTAAAAATGATTATTTGTCTAATATCTGTGTACTTTTGAATCTCATTTACAGTAATAATGTTTTTTAAACTTTGCTTTCAATCTTTCAATTTGATTAATTTTTCCTCCTTTAACAAACTCCCAAAACATTAATTGGATCAGAAAAAAGTCATTTTCATGATGCTTTCTTCAGAATCAAAAGGTCAACCAAAAATACTAGACAGATTTTTTTTGTAAATTATTTTTAATTTTTGCATGCCTTACTAACATTTTAAGAAGTAGCTAGTTTCTGGTATGAGAAATCCCTTGTCTTCCATATAAAATGTCTTAAAATGCTTTAATTAAAAAAAAATGTGAACCTTCTATCTCTGAAATTCAGTCACCATTACAGCTAAGTTTCCTTGAGCAACCTTGGGTACTGTAATGTGGAAAAAAATTAAAATCTCACAATTATTTACTTTCCTGAGATTTCCAACATATATGTTACTCTGTCTTGGTAGACAACAAAAATCTTTTCAAGAACACAAAGAACTTAGAATAATTGATGTGGAAGTGATTGGATGATGATGTGGGTGAGACATCTCATCCACAAGGCTACTGGCTAGATCTCATGGAGCTCTCATTACTATTGCAGATTTTAGAAATAAGTCTTTCAGAATAGAGAAAAGAGCAGCCTGTACAGCCATTGTTTGCACCTAACAATGAAAAACTGAGATCCAATAATGGTGTCAAGATCATTTAAGTGTTTGCATAAAGGACTGCAAGTCCACCAGGAGAACGGAAGATACATAATGTATTGCAGTCAATATCAGAACAGAAATTATTGCAGACTCTTCTGGCTGTGAGGTTTCTCTCTCTCTCTCTTCCCTGGACTTAAAAATACTTTACATGTGAAGCAGAAGCCAGAATAGATTCATTCCACTAGATCCCTCTTTTTCCTTAATCGTGCATTTAATGAAATGTTTATAATTAAGCTAGGTATGAACTAAATGACTCAAATTATGAGTCATTTGAATTCTTAGTTAAGGCTTTCAACTAATACAAACAGACAAAGTAGGAGGAGACTGCTTAATCTGCTTTTTGACCTCTACAGTATGACAGAAGACAGGAGTTTGTTATGGTATACCGGTGTTACTGCATTCAATTGTTCATGAGGTGATGAGAGGTAGTCTTTGATTTATCATGTAACAGTTTTCCCAGAACAGAATCATAGAATCACAAAACATGAACGTTAGAAGGGACCTCTGCAGATCATCTAGTCCTATTCCCTGCCCAAAGCAGGGTTAACTTCAGAATTGGTTAATCAGAATTGGATACTTGTTGGAAAAAAAGGTGCAACCATACATTATCAGGAATTTATTTTCTTCAACAGCCTTAGCGTCTCTGAATAGTCCTGCTAAACTTTGATTGTCTACAGTCTCTGTTGCAGCCTTACATGCAATTTGAAAAAATATTTATGTGGTTTTTTCAAGTTCTTAAATACTGCTTGGACTCCTTTACTTTGTTGTTACATTTAGCCTATTGGAGTTTTGATCCTTTTTACCCCATTTGACACAACTAACATGTTTTTATGAATACCTTCTGCTTCTAACAACTTCTCTCGTTCTGCTTTTTAGCTATACTGGTTTAGCCATGTTTTTTAAATAGCCACATGCAAAAATTTGTTTCCTTTTCACAGGCTGCTTCCTTTTTACATAGTGCCCTTTTTTAAGTTGAGAACAATGACTAAGATTCTTCGGCTCTTGTTACTCCATCAAAGACACTTACTCTAACATCAACATGGCCGATGTTACAATACAGTCCTTGACAACAACATGAAAGAGACCTTGTGCACTGCTCAGAATTAAGTCAGGAAATGACTCTGTTTCATGAGAAACTGCTCCCAAAACCAGTCATTTATGGGATCTAAAAATGTGGTCTGGGTGTTAGACCTAATTATGACATTTATACTACAAAGGTAAAAGAAAAAATACAGTTTCCTCTCATAGTGTTTCTGATCCACTACAGCAAGTCACAGTCATTGTAATCATCCTTGTCAGGTCATTGGCAATATAGTCTTTAATATTATCAATCATATTTACACCGTTAATATTATTATTATTATTCTGTTTAGATTGCACATTTCAGTCCATGAGCATGTTGATGCAACTGCTGAGTTGTTGATACAACTGCTTTATCAATCTGTCTTTACAGTAAACTTCTGTTAACACATGGCACCACTTGCATGTCCTATTCTGTCTTTCCCGTATGTTTTTAACTTGGTGTTATCCACTGACTGTTTTCCTTCTGTTATGTTTTCAACATGATTATTCAGGTTCATTTAGTTTATTAGCTTCATTAAAGCTAAGCATTTTAATTTTCCTATCTTATTTTGAGGCTATAGAAACATGTATAATTTTCCTTTATTTCCCAGTCTTCTACCTCCAATTTAAGTGAGACTTCGTTCATAATATCCTAGGTTCTTTCCTAGTTTAGGGTAGTTACATACAATGGGTTCAGAAGTCATGCAAATGCTGACAGCGGTGAGCACAGAAAGACTGTCAATGCTACCGCCGTAACTTTCATCCTTCACTCTCTGACTTGGTGCATTTTCTCCCCTACTCACAATGATGAACAAGTCAAGAATGAAAGAATTAGATTTCTGCTGAGGAAGAAGGAAGGATGGTGTGAGGATGGTGTGACACAGCTTGCAGGGTAAGAGGGAAAGGCAACTCCCATTGCTCATGGTGGGAAGGGATGCCTGAAGCACAGTGAAGATATTCCCTTAGTCACTACCTCAGGGATACCTGCTCTGCAAATTGAGGCCTGAAAGTTAAACATAGCAATTCACATACATTTATTATTTTAGCTGATAAGAATTGTACAGTTCTGCACCTTAGCAGTGCCTTCCAAATACTAGAATGACTCATAGGGGGATGATTATCCATTCCTTTTTCATTCCTTTTTCTCATGTACAAGCGGAAATAAGAATGAGGGGAAATAAGAATGAAACACAAATACGGAAAATGCTACTGTTTAAAAAATCTTTCTTGGTAGTGCTAATAAGCCTGTTTTCTGTAATTAAAACCTCAAATGTATTCCTGAATGATAAATAATACACCATAGACTCTTAAAAAATCCCACAATGATAAATACCCTTATTAATCAATGAACAACGTATTTTCACATGGAAGTTACAAAATAAAAACAATGAAAGGAAACGAAATGGACTGGAAGAATAAGTGAGTAACACCATAGTTAAATCCAACCCTAATATTAAGAGGAACTGTTTAACTGCCTGCATTTATACGGACAAGTCTTTAAATGATTAGCTTGAGCTCTGCAGTACCTGTCTTGAGATAGGTGGAAGAAAGGAACAATTTTAGGCAAGGAACGCTGAGAGCTATCTTGTCCTTATGGAAAGGCTAGCAGAATCGCCCTTCTTCCTCTCCTTAAAATTTCATAAAAATCCTGTCTTTATGGAAAATAAGAACAGTGCACATTTAGTCTACTATGTAAAGGACTTTCTCACTAAAAAGGACAAAACAAAATTAAATACACAGGGATGACTTGAGGATCTAATAAGTCTTCCATCTCAAAATTATAAAATTATAGTCTTTACAGGATTATAAATTACACTGAGAGCTGAATTCTGCATCCTCTCTTATTCTGATCATTTGATCCTTCCAGGTATCAAAGGGCTTTTCTTCAGGTGAAAGAGGAAGGTTTCCCTTCAGATTGTCATTCTTTGCAAGTAATATAGGTTTACAATGCAATCTAGGTATTATCTGACACTCCAAGAAGAGAAAGGCAGAGAAGATGGCTGGCAAATTTACAGAACTTTTATTATAATCTACCAGAGGTAATTTTTGTTCACTAGGATTTTAGTTCTTTTATTCAGTGACAGCTAAATGATTCCCTTATTCAGAACAGACATGCACATTACCTTGGATGCAGATAAGGCCTTTCTATTCAGTCCTTATTATAGTAATTTACTGAAAAAGTCTGCCATTGAATTCTTAAGGTAGTTTGCAAGTAACTTGATGGACAAAATTCTGAACAAAATATCAAATTACAGAATTTTGTATAATTTTGGATATGTAAAATCAAACAATTTTTTTAGTTACCCGACAAAGCTATGATAGTTACTGTCTACAGTACATAAATTATGTTCTTATGATCTGTGATCCCAGACATCCAATTTAAAATTATTACAAAAAAAGAAAAAGAATTAAATCAGGCAACGCAAGAATCAGTTGTTAAACATGAAATCAGAAGTTAAACATGACAATTAAAAGCAGATACTTAGTCAAACCAAGATTTAGCAACATATTGCTGTATATCTAACTACCCAAGTCAGCCAATAATGCAAATTTGTAACAGTACCAGCAGCTGTCAACACAACTCGATATAAAAAGTTGATTAATTTCAGTACTTGCCAACATCTTTGAAAGTATTCTGAATTTTTAGTAATTATAGGGATCAAAATTCAAGGAAAATATTTTTTAACTGGTTAACATTCATGGCAATAGAGGAAAAAAAAGGAGAAATAATTCAGCATGAACTAAGAATTAGAAGATGCTTCTAATGAAAAGATACTTCTTGAGATACAGTTGTATCATTACAAAGTCTTGTAAATTATTAAAGTATATAAAAATTAGTGATATTTTTTATTTATTGATTTGCTTCTTCATACATTAATAATATTTCTAATATTGGTGTTCATAGCATCATAGAATCATAGAATCATAGAATCATAGAATCATTAAGGTTGGAAAAGACCTCTAAGATCATCGAGTCCGTCAACCCAACACCACCATACCCACTACACCATGTCCCTAAGCGCCTCATCTACACGTCTTTTAAATACTTCCAGGGATGGTGACTCCACCACTTCCCTGGGCAGCCTGTTCCAAGGCCTGACCACTCTTTCAGTAAAGAAATTTCTCCTACTGTCCAATCTAAACCTCCCTTGACGCAACCGTTCTGAACTGTAAGATCTATTAGTTTCATAGTTCCACAGTACTCGATAGTGAAATTTTTTACTAAATGAGCAAATGCAGTTTCTTACAAGTCAGCTCTTCAAGCATGTAAATATAGAAGAAACAATTTAAGTATTTTTTTCTATAACAGAACACGCTAAACCCCAGAAAACTAGCACTGAAGCAAATGAGAATGTTGTAGTCTAACAGCCATCAGTTTCTGAACTACACACAATGAGATATACTATGCAAAGAAGACAAATTAGCTCACAAGTCAGTCCTCCTCTGTCCTAAGAAAACTGACATTCAAGAACAGATGATGTAATTACAGTCTATGGAGAAAAGGAGACAGGAACAGTTCTTTTCTTCACCAGTCTGCTGATCTCCGCTTGATGTCAACCAACACAGAATGTACATGGGCTGGAAAGGCTGGGTTTTCACAAATATTCTTATCAGACATTTAACATTGTCATTGCTTTATTACAATTAATAAGTGATAGTATGGTTGTGGCTACTCTCTTTTAAAGAATAAGAGAGTTTAATAGTATGGATGCCAGTCACTCTGTTCCTGTTAGGCACGTATGAATTAGCAATACAGATCTAGCTCTTATTTTATAATTTTTAACTTTTAAGTACTTGACTTTGCTAGCTTTAGAATGCTCTAAAGTCTTTCAATTTCTGTTTCATATAACTTCCTAGATTAAAAACAAACAAACAAACACAAAAGATCAAAAAAAGAAAATATGGCATACTATTCACATTGAACTGACTCATCTGCAGAGTCCTTTAGATCTAGCACATAGATCTTAGTAAAATTGGTTGCAGCAGTAGATGTTAGCCCTCTTTATGGACCAGCACTAGGAGAGATTTAGGTATTGTGGTAGCGCATTTCCTACTTATTTTTTTACAGCGGGACAGTGATAATACTAAGGAACTGCAGATTCCCTTCTGAGCATTGGGTGGAAGAGTCTTTTTTCTGTCCATCTATGCCAGAAGCTCGATCATCTCTTCCCATATGAAACGATCCTTATCTCTGTTCTTTGTTTTCCCCTTCTGCATGCAGTAAAGTCTCAATCTCTTACTTATTTTAGCCAGACTTAGTCTCCTTTCCCATCAGCTGCACTTCTCCCAGGTTTTGTTGAATCTCTTTCTCCTTCCCCACTTTCTTGAAGTCTCAGTATCTTTCTTTCACCCCTTACACAATCTCAGTTTTCCTTCTCATCTCTTTGCCACTTTCCCTCTGCTCCAACTTTCTGACTCCTTCTCTCAACATAGTTACCCAGCTATTTCATGTTTTCACTTATATCTTAAAATGTCTCCTCTCCTTTCACCTTCACATTTATTGGCAGCTCCAGTATCTTTGTCACATCTATCCCTAGCATTTCTTCCAAATCCAACACTCTTGGCTGACCAGGCTCAGTTCTAGTTTCTCTGGAGGACTGCCCCCCGTCTCTGTCTACTTCTTCCCTCTCCTTGTTTGGCTTTTGTTCCCTCTGCTTTAAAATAAATTTTTCCTCCATCTCCGTTGCGGACACCAGCAGAGGCACAGCAAAACATCTCACTGAGAGCAGAGATTCTTACGGGAGATGGGATCTCATATCTCATTTCCAATTTCCAGACCCAAATCTATTGCAGGGAAAATTGTGCTTCATCTCTATATTCCTGACAGTAATATAATGAGTAATTCTGTGGTGATGGAACATTAATCTGGTCTGGAGAAAAGTTGCAAGAAACTAAAGTATGAGCAGAAACTTATAAGACTGACTGAAACATTCCCTCTCACACATCTAACTGTGATTTTTAGGATTTAAAAGTTAGTTACGTTTGGACAGATTTTTACAGAGTCATAATATGCATACTTTGTCTGGTATATACCGTCCTTGACTTGCTGACCCAGGCCACTTTTTACGCTAAGAATTTTCCTACCTTACATCTAGAATAGTGAACTAAGCAAGGTCAAGGCACGTGCTGTGAACTTCCCTGCTGTTTCACTGTGTCCTGGTTTCAGCTGGGATAGGGTTAAATTTCTTCCCAGTGCTGTGTTTTGGATTTAGTACGAGGAGAATGTTGATAACACACTGATGTTTTCAGTTGTTGCTAAGTGCCCTCCTAGTCCAAGGACAGCTCCCACGCCTACTGACTGAGCTAGGTACACAAGATGGGAGGGAACATAATCAGGACAGCCAGCCCAGCTGGCTAATGGGGTATTCCATACCATGTGACGTCATGCGCAGTATATGAATGGTAGGCGTGATCCAGGAAGTACCGATCGCTACTTGGTTATCGGTCAGCGCGGGTGGTGAGCAATTGCATTGTGTATCACTCATTTTGTATATTTTATCATTATCATTATTATTTTCCCTTTTTCTGTTCTATTAAACTGTCTTTATCTCAGCCCACGAGTTTTTCTCACTCTTACCCTTCTGATTCTCTCCCCGTCCCGCTGCGGGGGGAGTGAATGAGCGGCTGCGTGGTATTTGGCTGCCTGCCAGGTTAAACCACGACAGTCCTTTTTGGTGCCCAATGTGGGGCTCAAAAGGTTGAGATAACGACACATCTGACCGGAACGAGTTAAAACAAATTTGTTATAAGCATTCATTATATCAGTTTAGTACTCGATGTTCACAATGTTGGTTTATTTGCTCTCAGAGTTGTTGGATCTGTTTTTGGAGCTGTGGTATATGGCACCTTACTGGCTGTCTATACTGCTGATTATCAGTTTTTATGTGGGGTTGGTCATTTCTGGAAAATGGATTAAGGTCATTGCTTTGCTATACTGTGTGACCTGGCTTTATGTTATGATAAAATTATTGGTCATGAGCCTGTACTCAGCACTGCCATCATTCCTGTTCTTTGGGAGCTATCTTTTGGAAACTATTAATAATTACACTTCTTACCTCTTCACCTCAGAGGATGAATTTAGGGGGGAGACAGGATGGGACACTTTCTCCCACTTGTTCACCTTCCCTTCCATATCTTCAGAAACTCGTTTTTCTTCTATCCTCTTCATGAAGACGTCCACAATATTCCCTGAGAATTTTGAATATCCTTGGGATGTTCAAACAAGCATGATCATATTGCTATGTCTCCTGAATGTGGTTCAGGCCTTGTTTAGAGTTAAACAACTATTCAGGAATACTGCCCAGAGATCAACCCCAGCAACAGACACGGTGACTACTCAAACCCCCGCGACAGGCACCATAGCTACTTCAACCCCCACGACAACCACCGTGGCTACTTCAACCCCCACGACAACCACTATGGCTACTCAGACCCCGGCAACAGTCACTACAGTTACTCCAACCCCTGCAACAGGCACTGCAGCTACTCAAACTCCGCCAACACTCACTGCAGTTACTCCAACCAGTGCGACAAGCACTGCAGCCACTCAAACCCCGGCAACAGTCACTACAAGTACTCCAACTCCCGCGACAGGCACTGCAGCTACCCAAACCCTCGCGACGGGTACTACAGCTGAACCAGAGGACCAACCGTCGCTGGTATCCGTCGCCCCTGTACAGAAGAAGAAATCTTTGAAGCGGAAGTCAGGTCGTGTAGAAAAGGATGATGGAAAAGCAGGGCCATCACGAGGAGGGGAGGAGGAAGAGGAAGAACTCATAAATGAGACGGAAACTGCCCGATCCTTATCCCTGAATGAGCTGCGAGATATGCGGAAAGATTTCAGCTGTCGTCCAGGCGAGCATATTGTTACCTGGCTGCTCCGATGCTGGGATAATGGGGCCGGTAGCCTGGAATTAGAGGGGAAGGAAGCCAAACAGCTGGGATCCCTTGCTAGGGAAGCCGGTATTGACAAAGCAATTGGAAAAGGAACACAGGACCTCAGCCTCTGGAGGCAACTGCTGTCAGGCGTGAAGGAAAGGTATCCCTTCAAGGAAGATGTTATATATCACCTAGGCAAGTGGACCACTATGGAGAGAGGTATCCAGTACCTGAGAGAATTAGGCGTGCTGGAGGTGGTTTATAGTGACCTGGACGATGACCAAACACCCAAAGATCCAGATGACGTCCAGTGCACGCGACCCATGTGGCGGAAGTTGGTAAGGAGCGCACCAGCATCGTATGCCAGTTCATTGGCAGTACTGTCCTGGGTAGAGGAAGAAGCAGCAACAGTGGATGTCTTAGTTAGCAGACTTCGGGATTTCGAAGAAACTGTCTCCTCCTCCCTTGTCTCGGCTGTGGAGAAGCTGTCCCGGAAGGTCCAGCAACTCGAAGAGGGTATGTCCTATTCTCCACCTGTACGGACCAGTATCTCAGCCATTAAAAGTCAGCGTTTTTCTCCTCAAGAGAGAGGATATAGAAAGTACACACCACGGGGCACCCTGGGGTTTTACCTGCGTGACCATGGAGAGGACATGAGGCAGTGGGATGGAAAACCTACCATCATCCTAGAGGCGCGTGTATGTGAGTTGCAACGAAAAACAATCACACAAGGGGGTTCTCCCAGGAAAAATGCTGGTCCAGTTTTCAGGAAAACCCTGTCTCACGATGGTCCAGTTTCCAGTGAACAGTTCCCCAGACAGAGTAGAAGGGCTGATCTTACTTTGGATTGTAATTGCGATGAAGAAATTCTTAACTCACGTTTGCAAGAAGTGAGAGATGGAAACTATGACCAGAACTACAGGGGCCCTGCCTCCAGCCAGGTGGAGGAAAGGGACAACCGGGTTTACTGGACTGTGTGGATTCGATGGCTTGGCACATCAGATCCACAGGAGTGTAAGGCTCTCGTAGACACTGGTGCACAGTGCACCCTGATGCCATCAAACTATAAAGGGGCAGAACCCATCTGTATTTCTGGAGTGACAGGGGGATCCCAAGACCTAACTGTATTGGAGGCCGAAGTGAGCCTAACCGGGAAGGAGTGGCAGAAGCACCCTATTGTGACTGGCCCAGAGGCTCCGTGCATACTTGGCATAGACACCTCAGGAGAGGGTATTTCAAGGACCCAAAAGGGTACCGGTGGGCTTTTGGTATAGCTGCCCTGGAGATGGAGGAAATTAAACAGCTGTCCACCTTGCCTGGTCTCTCAGAGGACCCTTCTGTTGTGGGGTTGCTGAGGGTTGAAGAACAGCAGGTACCAATCGCTACCACAACAGTGCACCGGCGGCAATACCGCACCAACCGAGGCTCTCTGATCCCCATCCATGAGCTGATTCGTCGACTGGAGAGCCAAGGAGTGATCAGCAAGACTCGCTCACCCTTTAACAGTCCCATATGGCCTGTGCGAAAGTCTAATGGAGAGTGGAGACTAACAGTAGACTACCGTGGCCTGAACGAAGTCACGCCACCACTGAGTGCTGCTGTGCCGGACACGCTAGAACTTCAGTATGAACTGGAGTCAAAGGCAGCCAGGTGGTATGCCACCATTGACATCGCTAATGCCTTCTTCTCAATCCCTTTGGCGGCAGAGTGCAGGCCACAGTTTGCTTTCACTTGGAGGGGCGTCCAGTACACCTGGAACCGACTGCCCCAGGGGTGGAAACACAGCCCTACCATTTGCCATGGACTGATCCACACTGCATTGGAACAGGGTGAGGTTCCGGAACACCTGCAATACATTGATGACATCATCGTGTGGGGCAACACAGCAGAAGAAGTTTTTGAGAAAGGGAAGAAAATAATTCAAATCCTTCTGAAAGCCGGTTTTGCCATAAAACAAAGTAAGGTCAAGGGACCTGCACAGGAGATCCAGTTTTTAGGAATAAAATGGCAAGATGGACGTCGTCAGATCCCAATGGATGTGATCAACAAAATAACAGCCATGTCTCCACCAACTAGCAAAAGGGAAACTCAAGCTTTCTTGGGCGTGGTGAGTCTTTGGAGAATGCATATTCCAAATTACAGTCAGATTGTAAGCCCTCTCTATCAAGTGACCAGGAAGAAGAAGGACTTCAAATGGGGCCTTGAGCAGCGACAAGCCTTTGAACAAGTTAAACAGGACATAGTTCAGGCAGTAGCCCTTGGGCCCGTCCGGGCAGGACAAGATGTGAAGAATGTGCTCTACACCGCAGCCGGGGAGAATGGCCCTACCTGGAGCCTCTGGCAGAAAGCACCAGGGGAGACTCGAGGTCGACCCTTAGGGTTCTGGAGTCGGGGATACAGAGGATCCGAGGCCCGCTACACTCCAACTGAGAAGGAGATATTGGCAGCATATGAAGGGGTTCAGGCTGCTTTGGAAGTGGTTGGTACTGAAGCACAGCTCCTCCTGGCACCCAGACTGCCGGTGCTGGGCTGGATGTTCAAAGGGAGGGTCCCCTCTACACATCATGCAACCGATGCTACGTGGAGTAAGTGGGTCGCACTGATCACACAACGAGCCCGAAGAGGAAACCCCAGTCGCCCAGGAATCTTGGAGGTGATCACGAACTGGCCAGAAGGCAAAGATTTTGGCATATCCCCAGAGGACGAGGTGACACGTGCTGAAGAAGCCCCACTGTATAATAAACTACCAGAAAACGAGAAGCAATATGCCCTGTTCACTGTTGGGTCCTGTCATCTTGTGGGAAAGTATCGGAGGTGGAAGGCTGCTGTATGGAGTCCTATACGCCAAGTTGCAGAAACTGCTGAAGGAGAAGGTGAATCGAGCCAGTTTGCAGAGGTGAAAGCCATCCAGCTGGCCTTGGACATTGCTGAACGAGAAAAATGGCCAGTGCTTTATCTCTATACTGACTCATGGATGGTGGCAAATGCCCTGTGGGGGTGGTTGCAGCAGTGGAAGCAGAACAACTGGCAGCACAGAGGTAAACCCATCTGGGCTGCCACATTGTGGCAAGATATTGCTGACCGGGTAGAGAACCTGACTGTAAAAGTACGTCACGTAGATGCTCACGTACCCAAGAGTCGGGCCAGTGAGGAACACCAAAATAACCAGCAGGTGGACCAGGCTGCTAAGACTGAAGTGGTCCAGGTGGCTTTGGAGTGGCAACATAAAGGTGAATTATTTATCGCTCGGTGGGCCCATGACGCCTCAGGCCATCAAGGAAGAGATGCAACATATAGATGGGCTCGTGATCGCGGGGTGGACTTAACCATGGACGCTATTGCACAGGTTATCCATGAATGTGAAACGTGCGCTGCAATCAAACAAGCCAAGCGAGTAAAGCCTCTTTGGTATGGAGGACGATGGTTGAAATATAAATATGGGGAGGCCTGGCAGATTGATTATATCACACTCCCACAAACCCGACAGGGCAAGCGCTATGTGCTCACCATGTTGGAAGCAACCACCAGATGGCTGGAAACATACCCTGTGCCCCATGTCACTGCCCAGAACACGATCCTGGGCCTTGAAAAGCAAGTCCTGTGGCGACATGGCACCCCAGAAAGAATTGAGTCAGACAACGGGACTCATTTCCGAAACACCCTCATAGACACCTGGGCCAAAGAGCACGGCATGGAGTGGGTCTATCACATCCCCTACCACGCACCAGCCTCTGGGAAAATCGAATGATACAACGGACTGCTAAAGACAACACTGAGGGCAATGGGTGGTGGGACATTCAAGCATTGGGATACACATTTAGCAAAAGCCACCTGGTTAGTCAACACCAGGGGATCTGCCAATCGAGCTGGCCCTGCCCAATCAAGACTCTTACGTACTGTAGATGGAGATAAAGTCCCTGTCGTGCACATAAGAAATATGCTGGGGAAGACAGTCTGGGTTACTCCTGCCTCTGGCAAGGGAAAACCCATCTGTGGGATTGCTTTTGCTCAAGGACCTGGGTGCACTTGGTGGGTGACGCAAAGGATGGGCAGGTCCGGTGTGTACCTCAAGGGGATTTGATTTTGGGTGAAAATAGCCAATGAACTGAATTTTATGATGTCAACTGTTACATGATATTGTATATCATTATTTCTATGGTTGCTATCAATGGTATAGCAGTGAAAATCACCCAGATTAATGAAGAATGAACTAACTCCGATGAAACCGAGTGAAGTGCAATGCTGATAGAGCTGGACGAGCGCAGCAGTACTGAAATGAGAACTGGCTTCAGGATGCAACAGCCCAACACCGCACACCATCTCTTCCGCCCTGAAAGACTATTATAACAGAGGGAGCCCAAAGTCATGGACTAAATGAACTCAGTGGACATTTTAGAGGGATAGTCCATAGACCAAGGGAATGATATCTGTGTGCATATATATATATGTGTGTATATATAAAGAAAAATAGTGGTGGTGAATTGAAATGTATTAAAAAAAGATGTGAGACCTAAGCACGACATAAATGGTATAGAATAAGGGGTGGATACTGTCCTGGTTTCGGCTGGGATAGGGTTAAATTTCTTCCTAGTGCTGTGTTTTGGATTTAGTATGAGGAGAATGTTGATAACACACTGATGTTTTCAGTTGTTGCTTAGTGGCCTCCTAGTCCAAGGACAGCTCCCGTGCCTACTGACTGAGCTAGGTACACAAGGTGGGAGGGAACATAATCAGGACAGCCAGCCCAGCTGGCCAATGGGGTATTCCATACCATGTGACATCATGCGCAGTATATGAATGGTAGGCGTGATCCAGGAAGTGCCGATCGCTACTTGGTTATCGGTCAGCGCGGGTGGTGAGCAATTGCATTGTGTATCACTCATTTTGTGTATTTTATCATTATCATTATTATTTTCCCTTTTTCTGTTCTATTAAACTGTCTTTATCTCAACCCACGAGTTTTTCTCACTCTTACCCTTCCGATTCTCTCCCCGTCCCGCTGAGGGGGGTGGGGGGAGTGAGTGAGCAGCTGCGTGGTATTTGGCTGCCTGCCAGGTTAAACCACGACACACTGACAGCATGCATCCTGGAATAGCTTGGCCTATACCAGCATGGCCATGGATGCTTTATGGTCTGGAGACAGCATAGAGGAGGGCTCCCAAAAGGGCACTCTGTTTTGCTGGGGATGAGAATTAGTTATACAGATGCAAGTTGTGTCATACCATCTGCTGAGGAATAGCTTTTGCTAGCACATATGTGGCTTACTCAAAAAAGAAAGAAAGAAAAAAGAAAAAAAAAAAAGAAAAAAAAGATTCAGCTCTGTTCAAGTGAACATTATCCCATTATCCTCATTTTCCACTTAAGCAAACTATTTCTCCTCCGTTGGTTTGTGTTAATAAGATACCACTTAAGTGGTCTTAATTAAATATATTGAACAGAATAGTAACGAGTTCTAAAATAGTAAGCAACAATCATTTTCCTTTATAGATTAAATTTAATGGACATTTCACTACCTTTCTTTTGAAGAGATTACCAAGATTATAAAACCCTTGTGTGGTGAACAAGAATGCCATCTGTTACACAGTTTCAAACTTAGTTCTCAGAAAAATGTTCTTGCTTTTACGAAATGGAATAATTACTCATTTGAAATAGAAGAAGTTTTATCAACTTGTGACAGCCCAGAGGAAGTGAACTGTTTTGCATCATGTGGTAGCTCCATCAGGCTATATAATATAACTACAATTTATGGTTTTACTTAAATTTGCATGTAGGCACAAAAGATGTCATTCTAACTGACAAAAATTCTGGAATATGCTCTGATATTTATAGGTTCATTTTTCTTTCTTCCCTGCTACAGCCTTTTCAATAACTACTCCAAATTGTAAATTATTTGAAAATTCTACCAAAGGTAAAACATACTTATGCTCTTTAAAGATATCTTTCTGTTTTGTATTAGAAATTGGAAGCCTGGCAAACAATTTGACACTTCAGACATTTAATGAAATTCAAATTCTTACTCTTGATAACATATTTTTACACCACAAACCTGTTGTACCTGCAAAAGCAGACCTGGAAGAAAGTGCCAGACAAAAAATAAGGACATGTGACTCTGCTATTCATTTCCATACTGCTCTACAGAACTATTCCTGTATTCTCAAGTATACATTAAAATCTCTACTGTCCTCCAGAGAAAATCTCTTCCACTTGGATTTACAATATCATTGGCAAGTCCAGAAAACCACAGCATTTGTGAGACAACTACAGAAAACACGTATTTTTAAGACATTTTCTTTATTCTTTAAGTAAAACTGTTTCATGTTGCATTACAATGGATTAGGAAGATGTCCACAATACCTTCGGAAGTCTAAGGTTATGTGGGTCATTATCCTCCTATTCAAGGGTTGTAACTTTGAACATTGCTTGCAAACATCTGATGGTCTCTGTTTCCTACTTTATATTTTACTTATGAATAAGAGACTCTTCATTTAAAATCAATACAAGTCAATAGAAAAAAAACCACAAAGGAACTGAATGCATACTGTGGACCGTATGAACACATCTCAAAATGCTCCTGTAAAATATCAGGTTAGCTACTTGCAGCATCAATCACCAAAAATATTATCCCCAGTATTTGATAATTTTTAACATCAATGATAACTGATTGTTAGAAGGTATCTAAGCCTGCACATCTTCTGCTGAAGAAGCTATTCAGGCCTACCTTCACTGGCTATTTTGCTAAAATGCATGGAAAAAGACAAAAAAAAAATCACTGTCAAGACAGTGATTCAGGTGTGGCAAGGTACTTATAAAGAAGTTTAGGAAGTACCACAAAGCAGAGTTTCTGTCTCTATGATCCCCTGATCAACCAATATTAATTTAACACCTACCGAAGCTGACTTGTGATATCCCAGAGTGATCCAACACAGGAATTCTTAGATGTTACAAACAGCCACAAGACATGAAGGACTGGCCCTTACTACTGGCCCTTGAATTGTGTGTTCTGACCCAGTAGATATTCACATGACAACAGAATGTGTCAGGACAGTTTTCCTTTAATGAGGACACCAGCTCACAAGAAACTTTCACTAAACTTGAAAAAACTTCATTACCCTGAAAACCTCTATGCCTTCATTTTAACACACTCAAATTCGGCTGCAAAGTCAACTTTGAGGTGCAAAACAGTACGTAGAATTCCATCAGCTTAATTTATTAAAAAAAAAAAAAAGAAAATTAAAACAGAATGAAATACTGATAGACAGAAACAATTAACAGGGTAGTATTTTCCATAGCTTTTACAAACAGGTTTTATTTTAAAACACATACTTTTCCTACAAGAACAGAATATGTGATAAATAATAAACCAAAATCAAATATTCAGAAAATATTAGGAAACCTAATGACCAGTGTAATTAAAATAAATTTTCAGAAATATTTTTTCAATTTTGCTTCAGCTGCTTTGTGTTACTATATCCTATTCCATCAGTAGGTCCCACATGATAACAACAAATCGACCTACACAAATAATCAAAGAACATTTTTTATGTTTATTATCTTATCTATGAGGTTAAAACCATAAAAGGGACTATACTGGAGCAGACCAAAGTCCATTTAGCTCAATAGCCTCTCTCTGATGGTGACTAAAAGATGATACTGATGAAAGAATGGAAGACGCCTTACAGATCTCCATCATACTGTTCTCTCTGATCCCGGACATTTCTTTTCTTGTTGTCCTCCTTGTTGCAGGTTGTGTTGTCCTCCTTGCAGGAAAGCAGTGCTATTCCTTATTACCTTCCTCTTAACTTACCCAGTTCAGAGATGGAGGAGGAACAAAACCAGCACACAGGACTCAAAAGGCAGGTAGATTATGGAGGTGTACAATGTATTCTCTTTTGATCTCTACCGTTTCCCCATGAATTCCTTTTCTGACAACTAGTGGGCACTGAACTGGTGTTTTCAATGAATCATCCATCACAACCCCAGGATCTCACTATGAAGTTGTAATAGCTCAGATACCATCACTTTCCATTTGAAGGCCTTTTTTCTCCCCGTCTGCAAAACCTCACATCTACCTAGACTGAATTTTATCTGTCATTTTCTTTTCCGATCATTCAGTCTTGAAATGCCCTTCAGCGAAGTAAAAAAAAGATAGAGAGTGGCAACCTGCATAGGCAACTGGTAGGTGATAGTCATTGGAGACTTCCTTTAGCAGGAGACAGAGGCACCCATCCACTGACCTGACTTTGATGTCTTGGGAGTTCTGCTGCTTGCTGAGTGATCAGATATAGGATATTGTGGAGACTTCTGAGGCTTATCCAGCCCTTGCTGCTCATCACGTGGGCAGCAATGATACTTCTAAGGGTGAGCACGTGAAGAGTGACTATGAAGCTCTGGGAGAGGGGTAAAAGGTATAAGGGCCAGCTGGTTTTCTCCTCAATCCGTCCAGTGAAATAGAAAGGTTCATATAGGAGTAGACATATCCGGCATGTTAACACCTTACTACTTAGCTGGTCTCAGAGGCAGAGCTTTGGCTTTTGTGACCACAGGAGCCTCTTTAAGGAGTAAGAACTGTTGAGAAGAGATACGATGTATCTGACCAAGTTGGGCAATAGCATCTTTGCTAACTTAGTGAGGAAAGCTTTAAACTAGGTACATTAGGAGAGGGTTGCTATAGCCTTAAGAGAAATGAATGCATGAGGGGCAGCAAAGAAGCATCCAGGGGACAGCATGATGGAGAAGGCTCTTTCCCTTTGCTTATAAAAGTGGTATGACTGGGGTCCATCTCTGGATGGACATGAATGAACACAGCATGGGAAACAAACAAGGGCAATTCATGCACAGCTGCAGAGCAATGATCCCACTGGAGTTACAGAAATACGTTGGATAGCCTGCATGACTGGAGTGCTGCAATGGATGGATACAAGCACTCAGGAAAGAAAGGCTGGGAAAGCAAGGAGGAAGAGGGTTGCACTGTGTGCAAAGGGCTGAGTCAAATGCATGCAGTTTTGCTTTGAAACAGAAAAGGAGACATTCAGGTTATGAGAAAGATCAAAGGACAGATCAAAGGACAAGTGATGTTCTGCTAAAAGCCTGCTACAGATTCCCTGTCAAGTACAGCAGGAGGATGGGCTAGATGATTTCCAGAGGCCTCTTCCAATCTAAATTAATCTAGATTCGGCAGTCTTTCGAGCTGGCCTTTTATCACCATTAATAGTTCATTTATTTTATTCTTGAGTTTTTTCAGAGGTCTTTGGTGAATATCTTCTGATTTTGAACATTACTATATATTTTATCTACATGTCCCCTATAGATAAGCTTTTTCTATAGTCCTTTTATTCTGAAATAGATCCTTTGACGAGTACCCCATAAAGTGGGGTTCTAGCACAGAAAATACTACAGTTTCTTCCACAATTAACAGAAACACAAATAATTCATTTTGCATACTTCAGACAGGATCTGGTAGTTTGTCATTATGAGTTGCAGTGAAGATTAGGTTTCTGTGTACAAAATTTCATTTCTTAAGAACCATTAAATGCAAATAAGAATTGTTTTTGTGGCTTTCAATTTTCCTTCACTGGAGACAACACCAGGAATCTCAAAACACAGGTAGGCATAAACTTTTTAAAAACTTCTTTGTCATTTGTCATGTTTTTTCTGGTTATTTATATACTTAGGGGTAGTGTGACAGGTGTGCCAGAATTGCTAAGCTAACTCGGGGAGGAATGGGGAAATAATCTTTATTGGGGTTGTTGAACATACTGAAAGGATTGAAGTTCTTTATAAATGTGAAGGAAATAAAAGCAATCCCTCTGATGGAGACAAATCATAAAAGAATCTCTGCTATCATAATCTTGTGTGGGTGCCTACCAGACAAATAATAATTTTAGATACTTTCAAAAAATACTTTTAAAAAAAGCAATTACATCTTTTTCTATTTAAAAATACTTTTTTAAAAAAGATATCTTTTTATGTTCTAGGCGTTTGATAGCAGATCCTTTCTATCATCCAACGATTACCAGCAAAGCCAAAATGTATCTTGTAGAAATACTGTTCCTAATGCAAGTCCTGCTTGGACAGAGCTTTTAGCAAAAGTCCTTTAACATTATCCTCAATGTTGTTCTCAGGAAAAGTATTTCATGTCCTCAGTGCTGGGAAGAAGTACTCTGTAAGAGCAAAAGGAAACGGCTCTATTTAAGTACATACAGACTTATGCATTGGCATAACCTTTTCTCTTTTTCCTGTTCTTGCTGCTGCTTTTATGAAAGTGCTACTTCCAGGTAGCATGCTGTTATCTCTTTAGAGGCATACTTCCAGTTCATACAGTAGACTTCAGCACAATTACAGAACAGGTAACTCCTTTCTGTAGTGCTTTCCTATGTTGATTGAGGACCTTGAAAAGCTGTTTATTTAGCCTTGCTAAATGATTTCACATAGTAAATGGAGTTATACTGCTATTCTGTGAAGCTTTTTTTGAATAGTGAAGTGAAAATACAGCAAAGAAACAAGGAATAGAACTAGATGCAGAGGCTAGAGATGAAAATTTATCCTCACGTCTTCCCTCCCTAATTGAAGTGATTGGTCACAGATATGTTTTAAAAAATATGAAAGAAGAGTAATTTGACCTTGCATCTAAAAAGTCACAATTATACCTTTTTTGAAAAGTCACATGAAACTAAACTAAAAATTCAAAATTCACTTTCCTTTTCAGTAGCAAGGGAAGCAAAATGCTTTACTATGTACACTGTGTCTCATTATATATTTTAAATCTCTGCCCTTTTCTGATGAATTTTAAATGTCAATGAACACAAACTGATGTGCTTCTGTTGCATTGCAGTCCTGGTCATAACAGCTTTATTACTCATTTTTATTTACACAGGGGAAAACCAGATTAATTTAAATGTGTACTAGACACATAAGGAAATCATCAAAAGACATGTACTACATAAGCCTTTTTTGGTGATGTTGACTTCAACTGTTTAGGCAGCAACCGACTCTACGTTTCTTCAGCAACCATGACATAGCAATAATGCAATGCAAGAAACACAGAAGATGAAGAACATGGCAAAACGTGCAAGTAACATTTTTGATCAGTATGCCACTTCTTGGATTAAAACCAATAGGAAAGACATAGCTGATCTTTCAGTTAGCTGTAAAAACAAGTGAAGCATAAACAAAACCAGGAAGTACATGTTGTATGCATTCCAAAATAAACTAAGAGCAAAATCGCTCATTCAACATAACATACATACTCCTTGTATCTCAAAGTAGAATTTTTCATAGAAAGTATTTAATCTGAAATGGAAATAAGTGGTTATTATTAAAATTCTTAACTTTCAATTAAAGTTGATTTACTGATGTAAATCAAGTACTGTAAGCTGAAAAGTAAGACTTATTTTTGGCATATTTCTTCATTTTAAAGATCCTTATTTGGGTGACTGAAAAAAATTCCTATCTGGATCAAACAACAAGCACATTACCTTCTCCAGGAAGTATGCCTGTAGTTTCTAAAGTTATTCTTTGGGCATACACAGGAAAAGACATTCATAGAGCACAAGTATAACTTGTGTTTTTTAACTGAAATTAGACATTGTTTGCTCATGAAATATAGACAATAGTGCCTGACATGTCAATCAGTTTTTGTAGTCTGAGATCTTAACAGACAACCAATCCAGAACATTAAAAAAAAAAAGGAATATTGTATCAGGCAAGTCTAATAACAATACCAGCATGCTATTTGCTACCTATGCATCCACTGCAGTATTATTTGCAGTTTTCACCATAAATAATGAGAAAGAGACTAGCTCCAGAGCTTTGAAATTTTTAACCATGGTTTGTGACATGTCCTGGTTCCGGCTGGGACAGAGTTAACTTTCTTCCCAGTAGCTGCGGGAGGAGTGCTGTGTTTTGGGTTTGGTATGAGAGGAACGTTGATGGCTCATTGACGTTTTGGTTGTTGTTGAGTGTGCTTGCACCAGGGACTTTTCGGCTTCCCATGCTCTGCCAGGTGCACGGGAAGCATAGCCGGAGCGGCTGACCCAGCAGGCCGATGGGGTATTCCATATCATGTGACGCCATGCTCAGTATATAATTAGGAGGCATGGTCTGGGAAAGGGGGGCTCTCACGGTTCAGGACACGCGGGGCGTCGGTTGGCGGGTGGTGAGCTGTTGCATTGTGCATCGCCTGCTTTGTATATTCTGTTATTGTTGTTATCATTGTAATTATTACTGTTCTATTTTGTTTTATTTCAATTATTAAACTGTTTTTATCTCAACCCTCAAGTTTTCCTACTTGTACCCTCCCGATTCTCTCCCCCATCCTACCAGGGTGGGGGTGTGAATGAGCGGCTGCCTGGTATTTAGTTGCTGGCTAGGGTTAAACCACGACATGAAAACAGTATTAAAGGCGTTAAGACCAATTCCCTAAACTGTTCCTTGTAGGTCCAAAGAAAACTGCAGCTCATGCTGAGGTACTGGTTCTGATACACAGTTAAGAAAAGTTCTTTGTGGCTTTTGTGCATGCTCAGATCGCTTACTACCTGCACTGTAGGCTGGATTAGACCCCTATTTCAAAAGAACAACTTACTTCACTGTGTAGGGATCACTAATCCCCAAATCCGCTTTACAGTCTAGCAAAGCCTTTATTTGGAAAAGCAAGTTCTACAACAGCATAAATAAGAGGTCCCACGTATGTTTAAAAACATCCTCATCTGATATGTTTGGCAGATAAGCTCCATTGTGAGTCAGAGGCAGGCAGCAAAGCATTTATATTTGATTAAAGTCCTCTGATAATTGTCCCTACAGTAAACATTTCACTAATCCCAGAACAGTGGTGGTGACTTCTCATGTAAGCATTTCTCCAGGAAGAGAAAGAGCTGCAAATCAGGCTTTCCTAAGCTCAAATTCTGGAAAAGTATGCAAGTTTCTAATGCCAAAATAAAGATAAATGATGCTAGATCTTAGTTTCTGCAGGTTCACCTAGTCCAGGTTTGCAGGTGGTTTGGACTGTTCTCTACAATCTGGGCAACTAAACTCTGCCTAGGATAGATTTTGATTCCTTAATTGGCAGTTGAAGAACAACCTTACACACATTTCTGGAAGGTAATGATGCATCAGAAAGGCTTTAGTTCAATATAAGGACAACTGAGAGATTTTTGTTAGCCTCTAGTGTACAAAAGTAAAGTAAATTGTCTTGTAAATATTCTCATTTCTTTTTAGCTGTGAATTAACAAAATATGAAATCAGACATGTAAAAAAGAAAAAGTCTCCACAGTATAATTTAAGTACAGTAAATTGAATATTGTGAGTAGACACTCGGGGATAAGAGAAAAAGTTTAAGTAGTGGGTACACTCAGGAAACGAACATAAGAGACATAAGTGGAGATTGTAAAATATGGGAAGAGCGAGCCCAGGGAATGCTGAAGACAGTCACAGAGAAGGGAAAGGTAGCAAAAGATGGAATCTTCTGATGAAGCAAAGGAAGAGAGAATAATTTTGCTTTCTGCTGCCTTTGTTTTCATTATTTTACATTCTAGCCATTTATATGCTTCACTTACTAAACAATCCTAAAGCAAAGCTTATTTCTAGATAATTTTTTGAATGCTAGTTTTGAATTTTTTCCTGAGTTGAAGTCATACATTACTAGGTACCTGAGGATTTCTGATACAGGAAGACAGTAATTTTAATGTTCTTAATTTAAATAGCATTTTAGATGTTTTCAATATGGCTAACAGGATACGGCTTTGTCTTCCATAAACATGACTAAAAACTGTTCAAACAAATCACCAAGTGTGAATCACAACTATCAATTCAATAGATGTTTAACTAAAAGCAAAATTAATAAAATACATGAATCTAAATGTAAAAAAGTAAGTACTTTCACAGATGGTGAAAGTTGTTACTAACAGAATTTAAATGAAATACACAATTCAATAAGAATGTGGGGTACTCAGATAAACACAAATAGTGGTTTTATCAAATATAGCTTATAGATAGTTTCTTCTCTGTTATGACAATACATTAATAGTCTGATACAACTTCATGAATATAAGAACTGCATTTCTGTTTGAAAGCATTATCTTCACACATGCATTGAACATAATTATTAAATGACTCATGAAACCATGCAGAATGAAATATACTATTTCATAATGCAGTTCTGTGTTTAAGCAAGATAACAGTTTTCAGAAGCCTTCTTCAGTATTTTCATTAAACGGAAAATACCTACCATAACATAACAAAACTAAAAGTAGAATGTTACAGGGAAGAAAAGTTTTGTGGCTAAAAGAAATATCTTTTATTATACCAAACAGTAGGACTGAAAAAGTAGACAATTTTTTGGGGCATATAGGCCCTTCAACAGGTCTGTTTGAGCATTTGAGACTAGAAAAATAGCCTGAAGAGTAGCATGGGCAGCATAGGACTATCATCTCCTATACTGGTCTTGCTGCCCATCCCGAAGAAATTTGGCTCCATCTACATAAAACTCTCTACTACATCTATCCATACTACATAAAACTTGGCTCTGGGTGCCCTCTGGGTAAACTTCCACCTCTTTAGCCCTCAAAAATTACTGTCTTTTTGTAGAACCAGAATATATACTACAAGCCTTGGGGTGTAATATGAAGGTACAAAGCTTATCAGGACACTATTACAGGAATGTGGAGTGAATCAAACCTGACACAGCCTCGTCTGCCTCATCCATGCTGACTTTTGGGAGTGTTCACCGTGCTCTCTCTCTCTCGTCTGGCACTCAGGCCAAACCCCAATCAACCTCTTCCTCCTCCACATACTGAAATCTATCTTATAATTTTCTTATCCCTACTATGAAAACTTCCATTCAGACAAACAATAACTGCAACCTTTTCTGCCAGTCTCCCAAATATCCTCCTGTGACTTGTCAGCTCACAGGGAATGCTGATATTAAAATAATCCTCACTGTTACTTTTTTGGCTTTAAAATCTGAATCCATCTATTTCTTTCCTTGTATTTCCACGTAAAATTCAAGTCCCATATTACAGTCAATTCTTACTGATTTATAGGAACTTTACGGGGGCCCAACAGGGATTTGAGAATACTGCTAGCTACCAATCTCCCATGACATATCTCATTTGCAATGCCCTCCTCAAACTGAAAGTAGACATGAAATCTGAAACATTGCAGATTGGATCAGCTAGTAAGACAACCAGGGGAGTAATCAACACCAGTAGGTAAATAATAATAAAGAGAATATTCAGGAAAATCTTTCTGAACAAATTCTGAAAATCCCAGAAAAAAATTAGGCTGCAATGGACCTCTGCAGATCATCTATTCCAGTTCAATGCTGGACTGGAACAGACCTTTAGATGCAGCTTGCCATCTACAGCCTCACTAATGCAGCCCAGTCTGCAGTTAGGGTCCATTGCCATAGCTGCGCTCTGCTGACTCAGCTTCATTCCAGTGCATTTATTTTTTAAGAACTACTTCCATTTTATTCTGCTTTCAGCAGTCCGGAGTGACCATAACATAATTTTTATTTACTTATTACACTTCAATCTCCTTTTCCTCAAAACTGAGGAAACTGGGTGCAGTGGAATTTTGCAGAGATGTCTCCTTCCATCAGCAGCCATCACTGACAGAGGCTGCACACTTCTCATAGCCAGGTCTAACAGCTTTGTAATTCAAAGTAGGACCTCCGTGAAACTTCAACTTGAAATAGAGGCTGATGTACGCTACACAGCCAGTCTTTTCTGAAAGCCAATAGTATCCAGATCTGATAAGCCAATGATGCAAAAAGTCTGTATAAAATTTAGTATCTGCCACTCGCACTACTGGAAAAAGCTAAGGCGAAGAAAAGGTACAAAGACTTCTTTTGTTCCTCAGAGCACTGACCACGCAGCAAATAAACAAGAAGGAACTGAAGAATTTTAACAGGCATTCCTACAAGACAATTCCACCTCTACAACCCATTCTTGAAAATACATATATACATGATTCTTACAGACAATCTTCAGGATATACATATTCACACACACAAATAAACAAACATACTGTATGTCTTAGTGAAAACCATGTGTTTTATGGCTAATACCAGCAACATCCAACACTTAGCACATATCATACTCCATTTTTAAAAATATTGATGTACTTTAGTTTATATTCCTCTTCACGTTCTTATACAGAAGTAGTACTTCATCCACCACAGAAACACAACCAACCACAGCATGAAATGCAGCACCTGTTTAACAGCTTTTGGAAGATATACAGAAAGGTTTAATAAGACGACTGGCCCAGGTAGCCAAAGTTACAGATGAATTAAATAGTGACAATATTGTTACCCACGCTGAAAATTTGACCAGGATATTGAATTAACCTGTTATCCAAACTGCTATGATGCTTTTAGCCTGGTTTAATAAATAAAAAACCAACCACACTCTGTGTCACTGTCTAAATCATCTGTCTCCCATTCGTTTCCCTCCCTCCTACAATAGCTTTTGATCTTCTTGGCCAATTTTAACCAAATTCAACAGACAAGTAGAGGTCTCAGAAATACTACATTCCTACAAACTTTCTGAATATGAGACAGAAGAAAAAACCCCATTTATGTCTCCACTAAGAGACTGCAATGGGCAAGAAGACCTTATTAGATATCAGAAAACCTGTATGAGAGAAAGACCTTGTAAATGTCTCTGTTATGGAAAATCTTCAGTCACTGCTCATCAAACATCTAAGACAACCAACTTTGAGAAATAAATCCACCGGAAATCCAGCTTTCTTAATTCCAAGTCATGAAAATAATTAAAACTAAAAGAGGTCAGGACCTGGGATTTGTATCTCATGTAAAAGGCATTACTTTTCACAGGAAGGAATAAATCTCACAAGGCTATTTCAAGCAAGAGGATCTTGCCCAGACAACTTTTCTGTGTCTTTTTACAGAGGCTTGGGTTTGTATGATACAAAATATGCATTTCTTCCTTTCCACTGTTCCTCCAAAACTCTTTTCCCTTACCTTAAAACATACATTTTTGCATGAGTATTCTCAACATTAAGTATACTCACACGTATCTGTATAATTACAAACCTATTACAGTAAGGATGAATATTGTATCTTCATATTGTTACTAAAGCCTTATGATTATGAATAAAAACTAAAATATAACCTGCTTTTAACCACTGAGTTTTCAACCAGGAAAAAGTTGCATGTTATTAGCAAAAATGTAAAGGTTTAGAAAAGAGATTTTAAATGGTTCCCTCTAATGCTGGGCTTAATTTAGATCCTTTTATTTTTAATTTAACTCCACGCAGTGTTCTTACCCTTTGGTGGTATTCTAGGACCATTTGTTCTTCATTACGTAATGGAAAGGAGGTCTATATCTAATATGTGAAGATCACATTTGTTTAGAAGATAAACGGACATTCATCTCAGCCAAAGTGGCATCAGTTGTGACTATGCATCACAACCAAAACTTCCAAAATCTTAACTGACTGCAAACTTTCAGAGCTCTACAGCACGAAGTTACCGTAGTTCACTCATGTGGATTACTCATTTGGGTATGGCTATTCAGGCCAGAATTCATCTCACCAAACACAGATAACATTAGCCATACTTACTTAGGCCCCCTCCACAGACAATGGAGAGAGGCAGACGCTTCTTGGACATGACTTATCTCCTCTTCAAGTAGGAGGAGATTTAAGATAGATACGGTGAAACCACCCATATCTCTATAAAAGGAGCCTAGCTGACCAGTGTTGGTGCAGTCAAATCACATTCCTACACTTCGGCAATATTCTGTTTTAGGAACTTATGTGCTCACTCTGATGCATGATTAAATATGCAGTGTGAGCACCTGTTGGTGGAGAGAGACACCAAGTATCATCCAATAAATCATCTGATAATGAGTCAGTAATCCACTGATACCTAGTTAGTAATTTGCTTTCAGCCAGTGAAATTATCCAAGAGAAAATGTATTTGAATTCAAGGAGACTACAAACTTCTAAAAGGAGTTCTGAATACACATAGTTGGACACTCCATATTAATTCAAGTACGCTTCAAAGAAGTTAGAACTGATTTTGGTAATAGTTCCTCAGACGGAAGATTATTATCACACTGTCAAGCCAAAAAGAAGTGTTCAGCAGAAGCATAGCTCCATTCTTGACTAAATTTAACTTTCAATATGTGATAGGTAAACTGAGAAAAATTTAGAACTACAAACATCAAAGGTTTATTACTGCAAATCAGGTATTTATGTAAGTACAGTAATATCTCTGTATAGTCATATGATATTGTAAAAGATTTTAAAAGTACTGAAAGTTAGCTTCTTAATATTACACAAGTGCAAGTTTAAACTATGCAACTTAATACTGCATTTAATTGTAAAACCATGCATATTTAAACTATCAGAATCTAAAATAGTAATTGTATATAAAAATGAACACTTAAATTTAGGTCCTAAAACAAATCACATAAGCAGCAACATGATCCTTAAATGAGGACAGAATGAGCCTGAAACATTGCACAGAAAATCAGATGGGGGAGAAGCTCAATACATCCATCTAATAAGTAAAGAACAAACAAAAAAACAACTCAATTATTAATATGCTAATATTTTAATACAGTTATAAAAAGAAATTTAAAATATTGTTACTTACTTTAGAGATCTGAAACAATGTGGATTTCTGAATAAACTACAATCAGTTTCTTCCCAAGAGAGAACTGCCTAACTTTTCCACTACTTTCAAATCTGGAGTGGAAGATATTTTAGGCCTGGACAAATATCACTGGAAGAAAATTCGTTCACATGTTTGGCTGTGTTTTGCATTCCATCCTGTTGCTTTGGCATACAGACACAGCTAATTATAATCTGTGACATAAGCGGCTAATTCTACTGCTAAAATGGTTGTGTACTGACTCCAGAAATGAACTATCCCACTGTAAGACATAACTAATCCATAATGCATACCAAAATGGCCCAACCAGTCACATAATGCCAACTGCTTTATTAAAATCTGAGAACATGCAGCACGTCATAGAATCTGCACGTAAAAACTATTGACATAGCTGCTAACAGCACACAATGCAAAATTACAAACAAAAAGGACTTCTGCTTTCTTTTCTGAATCCATATGTAACATTCCACTGAATTTTAATAGTCATTTTTCTGAAAACTTTTAATTTTAATGCTAACACTATTCTAACTGTAATCTATACTGGCTGGTATATAAAGTCTCTTTATAAAAAGGAAATACATATATTATAATATACCTATAATAGCACATATGACTTATATACAATAAATACACTAACAATTACCAACCTTTCCAAAAAGTTAAACCATTCTTGGTATTTAAGAAAAATGCATATAAATACCAAGAGCTATAAAAAAAAAAGTTGCATATATTACATATTTTAAGATATTATAGAAATTATGAGACATCTTTTTTCAGTGCCATTTCAGCTTTGAGTTCTCAAATGCAGAAACAAGAATTCCAGACTGGCACTGCTTACATTAGACTGACTATACAAACAATGACCAACAGACATTCTGTTCAACCTACAATATTTTAGAATCTGTGCTGGTAGCTGTCTGCAATTTAAAAAGCATTAGAACACACATTTGTAAGATTTACAGAATAAAAGTTTTGTGCTGTGTGAAGCATTGCAATCACCATCCATACGTTTGGACAATTTCATTTCTCAAAGCACAACATTTCCTGTTTTCTAGCCATGCACTCACACTGTTATCATGCTTTAGAAGATGAAGCTCCTATCAGACATTTAACAGCTGTAGATCATAAATTTAGTACTGACACAAATCCAAGTGATCAGAGGCTTACAAGTTACTTTTTTCCCTTTATGAATTCTGTGACCATTAATCCTTTATCAGACTCTGTTTACATATACAAATGGAGAAGTTCTTTTCTATACAAAGGAATTAATTAACTGGTATCTGACAAAAATGACAAATATTTTTCATAATACAATATTATCAGTATCTTTAAAACAAGTTTTATATTTAATATCATGGATTTATGAAAGATAAACTGGAACGAAAGCATTTGTATATTGTGTTAACACCAAAGCTTTCCTTCAATTGAAATTCCCTGTAAGTATTAGAGGAATAAACCTATAAATGCTAGATAGTTTTGAAGGGTTCATTATTTAGTCATTATTTAGGTGATAGGGTGTTCATGTCCAAGGATTTTCTGCAAAATTTTTTGTTCATTCTTGGAGAAAAGCAGAGGATCAGATAAAACTAGACAGAGACCCCAAAAAAGCAGCATTTTACCTTAATTTTAATATATTTCCTTTTGGCATATTTGTAATTATTTGATTTCTCAATTTATAAAAAAAGATTGACTAACCTAGTGTCCAGCTATAGAAAGAGATTAGATTAGATTAGTTTAGATTACAGCATTGGGCTATGATTAATGAGATGAAATTTAAGAAGTCCAAATGCTGGATTCTGCACTTAGGATGGAGTAATGCCAGGCACAAGTATGAATTGGGAGAGGCGTGGCTGGAGAGCAGCCCTGCAGAAAGGGGTCTGGGGGTGCTGGTCGGCAGCAGGCTCACTATGAGCCAGCAGTGTGCCCTGGCAGCCGGGAGGGCAAACCGCATCCTGGGGTGCATCAAACACAGCATAACCAGCCGGTCAAAAGAGGTGATTATCCCGCTGTACTCAGTGTTGGTGCGGCCTCACCTGGAGTAGTGTGTGCGGTTCTGGGTCCCACAATTTAAGAAGGATGTGAAGGTCCTTGAATGTGTCCAGAGGAGGGCAACAAAGCTGGTGAAAGGGCTGGAAGGCATGTCCTGTGAGGAGCGGCTAAGGACTCTGGGCTTGTCTAGTTTGGAGAAAAGGAGGCTGAGGGGCGACCTCATTGCTCTCCACAGCTTCCTGAGGAGAGGAACTGGAGAGGGAGGTGCTGATCTCTTCTCCCTGGTATCCAGTGACAGGACACATGGGAACGGTTCAAAGCTGCGCCAGGGGAGGTTCAGGCTGGACATTAGGAAGCGCTTCTTTACCGAGAGGGTGGTCAAACACTGGAACAGGCTTCCTAGAGAGGTGGTCGATGCCCCAAGCCTGACAATGCCCTTAACAACATGCTTTAACTTTCGGTCAGCCCTGAACTGGTCAGGCAGTTGGACTAGATGATCATTGTAGGTCCCTTCCAACTGAAATAGTCTATTCTATTCTATTCTATTCTATTCCGTTCCATTCTATTCCGTTCTATTCCGTTCTGTTCTATTCCATTCTATTTTATATCACTCAGTAGCTTTCCTTACAGACAGAACTTTTGTGTTATTTTCCACATATGATTACTCTTCTTGATCTAGATTCATGATGTCTTTTGTCTGCTCTTCTACCTATCTAATATCAGCAAAGTAGAAATTCTAAAAATGAAAAGAACAAAAAAATACCTCAGTATCTTCTGAAGTTCTCATGAAGTAGGACTGAAGGAAGAGCAACTGTCAGTGAGTTCTGTATCATCTGAAGGCAGTTGTCTTCCTATTTAAATGCAAAGAATGGAAAGAGAAAGTAAAAATTTTCATGAGTATGGGGAAAGAACAAGATATATTCCTGAATTGCCCTCCTGACTACTTTAACTGACAACATCTTACAAGTAATGGATCAAAATCCACTCAGATTAAAATTGTGGAACAAAATGAAACACTGGACACCCAACGCCTGTTTGGACTGCAAATGTTCATGACAGCAGAGTTTACAGTAAATGAGAAATAAGTATTAGTCCAAAATCTATGTGAAAAATAATAAAAAAGATTTCTGTTGCAATGATAAAATTCCATCTAGCATTAGAATGCATTAGTATAATGAACAATGACTTCAATTATGGGGTTTCATGCATCTGTAGAAAAACTAAGTCTTTCTCTAAGTTAAGTAATTATCTTCACAGTTCAAGAATGCTGATGTCCCGTTCCTCACCAAAAACTGCCAACCTCCTTTTCATTTGGATTTTGAAAGCCAATGACTGACGACTTAGTCCTGGAAAAGTAACTAAGCAAACATATCTATCTTCCACATTCAGTATGAGTCCACTCATACCAGCACTTGATTGACTAGGAGTATTTGCAAACTTATGCCATGAAAAAACAATGGAAAGATAGGTAAATTGTGGTTTGAATATTTTGCCAATAAAAGATGTCACTTTTTTTTTTAGAGCAAAAAATTAGGATTTTGACAAAAATTCTATGTATACCTACAAGATTTCAAGAACATCTGCTCGTCCCTCAAAGTACAAGATAATACAATGGTGGAGAAGACAATGACTATCACCTATCAGTTTAATTAATTCATCTAACTAAAACAGACATAGAAGCCATTTGATCCTATCTGTATCAACTTCTCTAATTTATTCAGATAATTTTCAAGTCTGTGACATGTTTAGAGAGTATGATAAGGATTTGTTAAGTAAAGGGCATTTAGGGCAAAAGAAGGATATTCTAGCCTCTATGGAAAACAGAGTTTATCTTAGAAATAAAGTACCACACAAGAATTTTACAGTTAATAATAAAATGAAATTTTAGCTGTATTTTAATTCTCCATGTTAGATTTTCTCTGATTATTTGTCAAAAGGCAGTATGTGTCCATAGAGGCTTATATACTATAGTCACAAAATAGATTCTTAGATCAACTGTGCAGTCAAAAGAGTATCTGGCTAGTACTGGAATCATGCTCTTACTTCATTTGCATTATCTTTCTCTTTGTGGCCTAAAATTAGTCAGTGTCAGGCACACTCCCTCCTTAAAAAAACAAACAAGATACCCCAAGCCTCTTGTATCCCCAAAATTGCATTGCAAGAGGTAGTTAATAATGAAGTTAACTAAGAATAGAAGTCCTCTACTGCTGAAAACTGTAATTATGTGGCAAACAGTAAATATAGCTAAAATTAGGATGTATAATTCCAGAAGAAACAGAAGTTTTGCCACATGAAATATTAAAAGATACTTTGATAAAGGTTCAGAAAGGTCAAATAGTACAGCAAAAGCAATTTACATTAATGACAAAATGGCACATACTTTGGAAAAAAAAGTAAAATTTACATGAAAATATATACCTATTAGAATTACCAAATGCAAAAAAAAAAAAAAAAATCACATGCAAATATTTATCTATTAGAATCACTGAATGCAAAAAACAAAACCAACCAAATTGTCAAGGAATTAAAGTCGGGGGTAATTTTATTAATGGTCAGAAAATATAAAAAGTAATTAGTTACCAGACAGCTCTGGACTTCCAAGAACTAAGGGAAAATGTCCAATTCTTCTCAATTCTTGTTCTTGGGCATGTTAGTCACTTGTGAGCTTGATAATGATACAACAGAAAAATCACCTTTTCAAAAGAGATTTTTTCCAATTTTCCTGACTTCCCACTGCTGTTAGAGGCTCTAATATGATATGAAACAAGAAGTGTTGGAAACAATTTTTTCTAGTGTTTCCCAACAAAGCATTTTGAATTGGCTATGTTTGATGTGCTTTTTAAATTTGTAAGGGATAGGGCAGCAGGCCGTTTATTGATAGATTGAGCCCTTGCTCCTTCCTAAGAATAGGGCTCTGGTGAATATTTAGAAAGGGTTGTCATCTTCTAAACCTGAGCAAAACAGTGAGCCAAAGGAGGACTTAATATTTCACATATAAATAGAAAGAAACATTTGAAAGTTACTGTTGCACCTATTAAAGCTATAAAAATGTAATTGTTTTAAATAGTTACTTAAACAAGGTGGAAAATACTCCAATAGGAACCTTTTGAAATATAAACACAGGACCTCCAAATATACAAGGCTTTAAAGGAGATCTGCCTAGACTGTTTCATTACATGGTATCTATAAGGAGGTTCAAACAGCTTTGAAACACAGAATATTTATGTTTTATTAGAGTATGAACAAGAATAAACTAAAACAGAAATATCTGAAAATGACTACGCAAGACAAGATAAAAATAAAAGGACTTATAAATAAGTATACAACTGCCCATCATGTCAGTTGTGTCTGGTTTCTAGGAATTTTTTCTATCTGTGAGCATGAACAGCTGGCTGTGGGTCTATTGCCTGATCATCCCAGCAGTATTTCAATCCCTGCTTCAGCTGTTTTCTCACAGTTCCTTGCTGCCACACTCCTCTTCTCTATCCCTTTTTTTGCCACATTCTGTCACCTGGACTCTCCTCCCCAGTACATTAGTGGCTCCAGGACAGGAACCTTCTTCACCTCCTGTTCACCTGCTCTACTCACTCTCTTTTCAAATTAACGTACGCACAAAATGAATTTATATAAAACAGATTCAAACTATAACAAGAGGGCTAGTTGGGATTCTTTTTTGGGGTATGTTAAATGGTATCTTCTGCTGGGGTTGCATCTTCACACAATTTGATTAAAAACTATTTAATTTCTGTGGGTTTACTTCTGTATGATCCTTTAAAGAGGTTACGTAGTGAGGCAGCAAGTGAAAAGCTGCATGTGTACTTTGTGCTCACTGCTATACTCCATGTGAAGGTGTCGTGGTTTAACCCCAGCCAGCAAATAAACCCCACGCAGCCGCTCGCTCACCCCGCCTCCGGTGGGATGGGGGAGAGAATCGGAAGGGCACAAGTAGGAAAGCTCCCGGGTTGAGATAAAAACAGTTTAAGAATTCAAATAAAACGAAGTAGCACAGTAATAATAACAATGAGAACAACAACAATAACAGAATACACAAAGCAGGCAATGCACAATGCAACTGTTCACCGACCACCGACTGCGTGTCACGAACGGGGGTGAGTCCCCCCACACACCTGGTTTTTATACTGAGCATGATGTCACATGGTATAGAATACCCCATTGGCCAGCTGGGTCCACCACCCGGGCTGTGCTCCCCCTTCCTGGTGCGAGCATCACCCAGCAACAGCCAAAGCATCAATGGGCCATCAACGCTCCTTTCACACCAAACCCAAAACACAGCACCCCCCCCAAGCTACTGGGAAGAAAGTTAACTCTGTCCCAGCCGGAACCAGGAGAGTATCCACCCCTTATTCTATACCATCTACATCATGCCCAAGTCTCACATTTTCCCATACATTCCAATTAGTCACCACTACTTTTCCTGCCTTTTGATATATACGCACACAGAGATATCACTAGATATTCATTAGAGAAGAGCCTAGGGGTGGCACGCCAATGTTGGGGGAGAAATCGGGAGCCCAGCTCAAGTGCATCTACACCAATGTACGCAGCATGGGCGGCAAACAGGAGGAGCTGGAAGCCATTGTACAGCGGGGTAGCTATGACTTAGTCGCCAGCACAGAAACATGGTGGGATGAGTCTCACGATTGGAGTGCTGCAATGGATGGCTATAAGCTCTTCAGAAGGGACAGGCGAGGAAGGAGAGGCGGTGGGGTAGCCCTGTATGTTAGGGAGTGCTTCGACTGTCTAGAAGTCAATGATAGTGATGATGAGGTCGACTGCTTGTGGGTAAGGATGAGGGGGAAGGCCAACAAGGCAGATATCATGGTGGGAGTCTGTTATAGACCTCCTAGCCAGGACGAGGAGGCAGACGAAATATTCTACCAGAGGCTGGCAGAAGTCTCACAGTTGCTAGCCCTTGTTCTCGTGGGGGACTTCAACTTTCCGGACGTCTGCTGGAAATACCACACGGCAGAGAGGAAACAGTCGAGGAGGTTCCTGGAGCATGTGGAGGATAACTTCCTGACGCAGCTGGTAAGCGAGCCCACTAGGGGAGGTGCCTCGCTTGACCTGCTGTTCACGAACAGAGAAGGACTGGTGGGAGATGTGGTGGTCGGAGGCTGCCTTGGGCTTAGCGACCATGAAATGAGAGAATACTCAATACTTAGTGAAGTAAGGAGGGGGGCCAGCAAAACCGCTCCCATGGACTTCCGGAGGGCGGACTTTGGCCTGCTCAGCACACTGGTTGAGAGGGTCCCTTGGGAGACAGTCCTGAAGGGCAAAGGGGTCCAGGAAGGCTGGACGTTCTTCAAGAAGGAAGTCTTAAAGGCACAGGAGCGGGCTGTCCCCATGTGCCACAAGAATGGGTGGGGAAGGCGACCGGCCAGGCTGAATGGGGACCTCTGGCTGGGACTCAGGAAAAAAAGGAGAGTTTATCACCTTTGGAAGATGGGGCAGGCAACTCAAGAAGAGTACACGGATCTCGTTAGGTCATGCAGAGAGGAAATTAGAAAGGCAAAAGCCCGGCTAGAACTCAACCTGGCCACTGTCGTGAGAGACAGCAAAAAATGCTTTTACAAGTATATTAATGACAAAAGGAGAGCCAAGGAGAATCTCCATCTTCTATTGGATGCAGGGGGGAACGTTGCCACCAAGGATGAGGATAAGGCCGAGGTACTCAACGCCTTCTTTGCCTCAGTCTTTAATAGTCAGAGCAGTTATCCTCAGGGTACTCAGCCCCCTGAGCTGGAAGACAGGGATGCCGAGCAGGGTTTATCCAAGGTTAATCCAAGAGGAAGAAGTTAATGACCTGCTACGCCACCTGGACGCTCACAAGTCTATGGGGTCGGACGGGATCCACCCGAGGGTACTGAGGGAGCTGGCGAAGGAGCTTGCCAAGCCACCCTCCATCATTTACCAGCAGTCCTGGTTAACTGGGGAGGTCCCGGATGACTGGAGGCTTGCCAATGTGACGCCCATCTACAAGAAGGGCCGGAAGGAGGATCCGGGGAACTACAAGCCGGTCAGACTGAACTCGGTGCCGGGGAACATTATGGAGCAGTTCGTTTTGAGGGCGCTCACGAGCCATGTCTGGGACAACCAGGGGATCAGGCCAAGCCAGCATGCGTTCATGGAAGGCAGGTCCTGCTTGACCAACCTGATCTCCTTCTATGACCAGGTAACCCGCCTAGTGGATGAAGGAAAGGCTGTGGATGTGGTCTACCTGGACTTCAGTAAAGCCTTTGACACTGTCTCCCATGGCATTCTCCTAGAGAAGCTGGTGGCTCACAGCTTAGACAGGTACACTCTTCGCTGGGTGAAAAACTGGCTGGACGGCCGAGCCCAGAGTGGTCAATGGAGTTAAATCCAGTTGGTGGCCGGTCACGAGTGGTGTTCCCCAGGGCTCAGTATTGGGGCCAGTTCTGTTTAATATCCTTATCAATGATCTGGACGAGGGGATTGAGCGCTCCCTCAGTAAGTTTGCAGGTGACACCAAGTTGGGTGGGAGTGTTGATCTGCTGGAGAGTAGGAAGCTCTGCAGAGGGATCTGGACAGGCTGGATCGATGGGCTGAGGCCAATTGTATGAGGTTCAACAAGGCCAAGTGCCGGGTCCTGCACCTGGGTCACAACAACCCCAGGCAACGCTAGAGGCTTGGGGAAGAGTGGCTGGAAAGCTGCCTGGTGGAAAAGGACCTGGGGGTGCTGGTTGACAGCCGGCTGAACATGAGCCGGCAGTGTGCCCAGGTGGCCAAGAAGGCCAACGGCATCCTCGCCTGTATCAGAAATAGTGTGGCCAACAGGAGTAGGGAGGTGATCGTGCCCCTGTACTCGGCACTAGTGAGGCCGCACCTCGAATACTGTGTTCAGTTTTGGGCCCCTCGCTACAAGAAGGACATGGAGGTGTTGGAGCGTGTCCAGAGAAGGGAAACGAAGCTGGTGAAGGGCCTGGAGCACAAGTCTGATGAGGAGCGTCTGAGGGAACTGGGACTGTTTAGTCTGGAGAAGAGGAGGCTGAGGGGAGACCTCATCGCGCTCTACAACTACCTGAAAGGAGGTTGTAGCGAGGTAGGAGCTGGTCTCTTCTCCCAAGTAATTAGCAATAGGACAAGAGGAAATAGCCTCAAGTTGCGCGAAGGGAGGTTTAGACTGGACATTAGGAGAAATTTCTTTACTGAAAGAGTGATCAGGCCTTGGAACAGGCTGCCCAGGGAAGCGGTTGAGTCACCATCCCTGGAGGTATTTAAAAGACATGTAGATGAGGTGCTTAGGGATATGGTGTAGTGGGTATGGTGGTGTTGGGTTGACGGTTGGACTCGATGACCTTAGAGGTCTTTTCGAACCTTAATGATTCTATGATTCTATCATTCCCTTAGTCCATGGGCCATCCCTCTAAAACATCCGTTGAGTTCATTTAGCCCGTGACTTCGGGTTCCAGCTGTCATAACAGTTTTTCAGGGCAGGAGAGATGGTGTGTGGTGTTGGACAGTTGCATGCTGAGGACAGTTCAGGGCGCTCGTCCGGTTCTACCATCGTTGCACTTTGCTCAGTTTCATCGGAGTTCATCCTATATTAATCTGGGTTATTCTTACCGTAATACTGTTAATATGGCATATAGTAAGCATAGAAGTGACGACATACAGTATTATATAGTAACTAACATCATACAATTCAGTTCATTGGCTATTTTCACCCACAATTAAATCCCCTTGAGGTACACACCGGACTTCCCCATCCTTTTGCATCACCCACCAAGTGCACCCAGGTCCCTGAGCAAAAGCAATCCCCACGGATGGGTTTTCCCTTGCCAGAGGCAGGAATAACCCAGACTGTCTTCCCCAGCATATTCCTCATATCCACGACACGGACTTTATCCCCCTCTACAGTACAGAAGGGTTTGGATTGGGCAGGGCCAGCTCGAGTGACAGATCCCTTAGTGCTTGCTAACCAGGTGGCTTTTGCTAAATGTGTGTCCCAATGCTTGAATGTCCCACCACCCATTGCCCTCAGTGTTGTCTTTAGCAGTCCGTTGTATCGTTCGATTTTCCCAGAGGCTGGTGCATGGTAGGGGATGTGACAGACCCACTCAATGCCATGTTCTTTGGCCCAGGTGTCTATGAAGGTGTTTTGGAAATGAGTCCCGTTGTCTGACTCAATTCTTTCTGGGGTGCCATGTCGCCATAGGACTTGCTTTTCAAGGCCCAGGATGGTGTTCCGGGCAGTGGCATGGGGCACAGGATATGTTTCTAGCCATCCTGTGGTTACTTCCACCATGGTGAGCACATAGCGCTTGCCTTGGGCGGGTCTGTGGGAGCATGATATAACCAATCTGCCAGGCCTCCCCATATTTATATTTCAACCATCATCCTCCATACCAAAGAGGCTTTACTTGCTTGGCTTGCTTGATTGCAAGCACATGTTTCACATTCATGGATAACCTGGGCAATAGTGTCCATGGTCAAGTCCACCCCTCGATCACGAGCCCATCTATATGTTGCATCTCTCCCTTGGTGGCCTGAAGTGTCATGCACCCACCGAGCTATAAATAATTCATCTTTACGTTGCCAGTCCTAAGCTACTTTGATCTTAGCAGCCTGGTCCACCTGCTGGTTGTTTTGGTGTTCTTCAGTGGCCCAACTCTTGGGTACGTGAGCATCTACGGGACGTACTTTTACAACCAAGTCCTCTACCCGGTCAGCAATATCTTGCCACAATGTGGCAGCCCAGATGGGTTTACCTCTGCGCTGCCAGTTGTTCTGCTTCCACTGCTGCAACCACCACCACAGGGCATTTGCCACCATCCATGAGTCAGTATAGAGATAAAGCACTGGCCATTTTTCTCGTTCAGCAATGTCCAAGGCCAGCTGGATGGCTTCCACCTCTGCAAATTCACTCGATTCACCTTCTCCTTCAGCAGTTTCTGCAACTTGTCGTATAGGACTCCATATAGCAGCTTTCCATCTCCGATGTTTTCCCACAAGACAACAGGACCCATCAGTGAACAAGGCATATTGCTTCTCGTTTTCTGGTAGTTTATTATACAGTGAGGCCTCTTCAGCACACGTCACCTACTCCTCTAGGGATATTCCAAAGTCTTTGCCTTCTGGCCAGTTCGTGATCACCTCCAAGATTCCTGGACGATTGGGGTTTCCTATTCAGGCCCGTTGTGTGATCAGTGCCACCCACTTACTCCACGTAGCATCGGTTGCATGATGTGTAGAGGGGACCCTCCCTTTGAACAGCCAGCCCAGCACCGGCAGTCGGGGTGCCAGGAGGAGCTGTGCTTCAGTACCAACCACTTCCGAAGCAGCTCGAACCCCTTCATATGCTGCCAATATCTCCTTCTCAGTTGGAGTGTAGCGGGCCTCGGATCCTCTGTATCCCCGACTCCAAAACCCTAAGGGTCGACCTCGAGTCTCCCCTGGTGCTTTCTGCCAGAGGCTCCAGGTAGGGCCATTCTCCCCGGCTGCGGTGTAGAGCACATTCTTCACATCTTGTCCTGCCCGGACTGGCCCAAGGGCTACTGCCTGAACTATCTCCCGTTTAATTTGTTCAAAGCCTTGTTGTTGCTCGGGGCCCCATTTGAAATCGTTCTTCTTCCTGGTCACGTGGTAGAGGGGGCTTACAATCAGGCTGTAATCTGGAATATGAATTCTCCAAAAGCCCACAACGCCTAAGAAAGCTTGTGTTTCCTTTTTGCTAGTTGGTGGAGACATGGCTGTTATTTTGTTGATCACATCCATTGGGATCTGACGGCGTCCATCTTGCCATTTTATTCCTAAAAACTGGATCTCCTGTGCAGGTCCCTTGACTTTACTTCGTTTTATTGCAAAGCCGGCCTTCAGCAGGATTTGGACTATTCTCTCCCCTTTCTCAAAAACTTCCTCTGCTGTGTTGCCCCACACGATGATGTCATCAATGTATTGCAGGTGTTCCGGAGCCTCACCCTGTTCCAGTGCGGTGTGGATCAGTCCATGGCAAATGGTAGGGCTGTGTTTCCACCCCTGGGGCAGTCGGTTCCAGGTGTACTGGACGTCCCTCCAAGTGAAAGCAAACTGTGGCCTGCACTCTGCTGCCAAAGGGATTGAGAAGAAGGCATTAGCGATGTCAATTGTGGCGTACCACTTGGCTGCCTTTGACTCCAGTTCATACTGAAGTTCTAGCATGTCCGGCACGACAGCACTCAGTGGTGGCGTGACTTCGTTCAGGCCACGATAGTCTACTGTTAGTCTCCACCCGCCAGTAGACTTTCGCACTGGCCATATGGGACTGTTAAAGGGTGAGCGAGTCTTGCTGATCACTCCTTGGCTCTCCAGTCGATGAATCAGCTCATGGATGGGAATCAGGGAGCCTCGGTTGGTGCGGTACTGCCGCCGGTGCACTGTTGTGGTAGCGATTGGTACCTGCTGTTCTTGGACCTTCAACAACCCCACAACAGAAGGGTCCTCCGAGAGACCAGGCAAGGTAGACAGCTGTTTAATTTCCTCCATCTCCAGGGCAGCTATACCAAAAGCCCACCGGTACCCTTTTGCGTCAGTGAAATACCCTCTCCTGAGGTGTCTATGCCAAGGATGCACGGAGCCTCTGGGCCAGTCACAATGGGGTGCTTCTGCCACTCCCTCCTGGTTAGGCTCACTTCGGCCTCCAATACAGTTAGGTCTTGGGATCCCCCTGTCACTCGAGAAATACAGATGGGTTCTGCCCCTTTATAGCTTGATGGCATCAGGGTACACTGTGCACCAGTGTCTACGAGAGCCTTACACTCCTGTGGATCTGATGCGCCAGGCCATCAAACCCACACAGTCCAGTAAACCCGGTTGCCCCTTTCCTCCACCTGGCTGGAGGCAGGGCCCCTGTAGTCCTGGTCATCATTTTCGCTATCCACTTCTTGTAAGTATGAATCAGAAGTCCCTTTATTAAGGTCGGAAGTGGAATCAGCCCTTCTACTCTGTCTGGGGAACTCACTGGAGACTGGAGCAGCAGTTTTCCTGGAAGAACCCCCTTTTGTGGTTTTTTTTCCTTGCAACTCATGTACCCGTGCCTGTAGGACTGAGGTAGGTTTTCCATTCCACTTCCTCATGTCCTCTCTGTGGTCACGCAGGTAAAACCACAGGGTGCCCCGGGGTGTGTACCCACTATGTCTCCTCTCTTGAGCAGAGGGACGCTTGCTCCTAATGGCTGAGACACTGGCTCGTGCAGGTGGGGAGTAGGACATATGAGTTACTGGACCTCCTGGGACAACTTCTCCACAGCAGAGACACAGGCCCATAGGGAGGAAGAGAGACTTTCTTCATATTGCCGGAGTTGGCCAGCCAGTTCATCCACTGTTTGTTCCTCTCCATCTTTCCAGATCATTACTGCCAATGAGTTTGCATGCGATGCTGGTGCGCTCTGTACAAACTTCCGCCACATGGGTCAGGTGCATTTGACTTTATCTGGGTCTTTGGGTAACTGCTCGTTGTTCAGGTCATCATAAATCACTTCCAGCACAGCTAATTCTCTCAGATACTGGATACTTCTCTCCATGGTGGTCCACGTGCCTGGGTGGCATATAACATCTTCCTTGAAGGGATACCTCTCCTTCACACCTGACAGGAGTCGCCTCCAGAGGCTGAGGACTTGTGCCCCTTGTCCAATCGCTTTGTCAATGCCCCCTCTTCCCTAGAAAGGGATCCCAGCTGCTTGGCTTCCCTACCCTCTAATTCCAGGCTACTGGCCCCGTTATCCCAGCATCGGAGCAGCCAGGTGATGATGTGCTCGCCTGGACAAAGGCTGAAGTCTTTTCGCATATCTCGCAGCTCATCCAGGGATAGGGATCGGGTGGTTACCATCTCATTTACGGGTTCTGCCTCCTCCTCCTCCTGTTCTCGTGATGGCCCTGGTTCATCTTCATCTCTTACTAGACGAGCTGATTTTCTTGTGCATTTTCTTTTTTGTATAGGGGCGACTGATACCGGCATGGGTTGGTTCCCTGTCGCAGGGGGCAGAGTAGCTGCCTTGCCACCCCGGCTGTGCTCCCCTTCCCGGTGCGAGCATCACCCAGCAACAGCCAAAGCATCAATGGGCCATCAACGCTCCTTTTGCACTAAACCCAAAACACAGCACACCCCCCAAGCTACTGGGTTAACTCTGTCCCAGCCGGAACCAGGAACACCTACTCACAGATATATCAGAAGTATAGCTGATTGAGAGATATAAAAGCTCCCCCATTTTCTTTTATCATTAAATGTTATTTTTCAGTAACGTAAGATATATTTAATTCTGACATAATAAAGCAGGTATATCTAATCTGCATTTGAAATAAAAGCATATAAAAGCATTTAAAACACTGTTTAAATCCTGTGATTCAGGAGGTTCATTTGTTAGAATAGTTTTTTCATTCAGTACCAGCATGCACCTTCCCAGAAAGCAAGCAAGCATGAGAGCAACAAAAAAAAAAGAGCTAAGGCACACAAGAAAAATGTTTCCTGTCCCAAAAGATTTAGAAGTAGGTAAGCGGAAATATGAAAATGACAGTGCTCTGGCCAGGAACCATAGTCCCAGAGCTCATTCCCTGACAGACTCAATGCTCAGAAAGTCTTACTGGATTGCAATTTTGTATTTGTGGCAACTGACTATTAAATTATTTCCATAGGAGGAACCTGCATTAGTTTAATTTTCTTAAAACTGCAGTCATCAATAACAGTGATAAAAAGATGGAACACTGGTTAAATATTGAAGAGAAAAGATACAGTGTTAATATAGTGCTTCTTCCCTGTCAAACAACTGGAAAAAGTTATTGTGGGATGGTCATAATACAGACCAGCATGTATGCTCAAAGAGAGAGAATGAGTAAGACTGGCTGTTTAGCTAGTGTAAATTAAATGAATACAGTCTTGATAATTTGTTGTGAGTCCTAAAGAGAACTTCCTTAATTTCTTCTATTGCACAGGTTCAGCTTTCAAAATCTCAGAAGTACTTCCAAAAAATGAACTAAAATTTAAAAGCTAATAGAAGAAAATAAAAGAAAATAAATAAAATTGAAGGAGGACTTAACCCAAAAGTATGTTTTAGCTAATATGTAAAATGTGGTCATTTACCTAACTAAATCTTGCTGAAGATGAGAAATGAGGATGTTAGTATAAATCAAACATATACAGAACAAACACATATAAAACAAGCTTATACAGAATCTATATCCTAAATTTTATTTAGCAGTAATCTAGACAAAAAGAAGTTTTAAATATTTTCATTTTACATGATTGCTTGTGTTCACATGTTCTGATGAATATGCAGGGTAAAAGAGTGAGTTTACATGATCTATTCCTAAACAATCTGTCTTTATATTTACACATATAAAACAGAATTTTGAAGTGGATCTGCTTAAAACTTTGCCTTACAGTGAACTCCTCAAAGTAAACCAGAAGTTTTTTAAACTCAATTACACCATAAAATATAATTTTTTTTTTTTTTTTAAATAGAGAACCTGGAAACAGCCAGGTAAGGCAGAATATAAATAGAAGACAGCTTATAAACAAGTAATTTCCTGCCCATTTCTCTTTGTTCAAAGAGAATCCTTGCTTTCAGACCTTATCTCTGTCCCCTCAGGAATTTCATGAGTTGCAGAAAACTCTGAAGTTTCCTCCAGAATCAAGGAGGTTTCCATTTTATCACCTGTGAAATCTGACTTGCAGCTCTGTGGCCTTTGCAGCAATTTCTCCTCATGACTGTTTTAGAGCTGCAGGCTCCTAGACCCTTGCTGTGTTTCTCTCTGCCTTTTTACTCCTTGGTAAATGTGTGTTTTCTGAAGTCATCTTTTCTGGAGTATTTTTCAATGTCCTTAAGCAATGAACAACCTTCTCTGCTTGCATGAGGACTTACCTGGTTCAGTCACCTTTATTAATGGAACACAGCAAGTGAAAAGAACAAAACCCCCCAAGTTAGGCAATCTGCCATACCCACCTATGTTTACATTAGCATGTATGCGGTAGGATGAGTTAGCTAATGGACAAAAGGATACACTTTTCTTCAACAGTTTGCACAGTATACGCCACATTGTAACCAAATTATTTGTTCTCTAAAATCAGAGGTATTTCCACTGTTACTGAATGAAATAATTTCTTTCAGACAGTGTAGGAAAAGCTTTTATCCAATACTGATTATCTCCCGTGTTTTTTTTGGTAGCCAAGAAAAACCCGTGTTCCCAAAGCATTTTACTTTTCCTTTAAAACTATGCTATAAAACACTGAATGATTAATGATTTTCCATTTTACAAGCTGCTATTATAAAACTGTTCTGAAGTAGATTACTCCTAATTTTGCACTCAAAATCATACTACAGCCTATGACTCACTAAAAGAATGTCAGGGAAAAAAGCTTTAGCATTTTAAAATATCAAAAATGGGGAGGAGGGTAAGAAAAGGCACAATAAAAAGCATTTTTAGTGCTATAAAGTAAAGCAGCCTAAACCACATATACATTAGCTACTATTTTGGAAACTAGAAGTATACAGTATTTTGTAGCGTTTCCATTTTTCACCCTGGAACAGAGTCTGAGTCCCTCACTTCTAAACTGCTATGGTCAGTTTAGACCTGTACCATACAGATACAGAGTCAACCCAGCAAAACAGTTCACAGAAAGCATTCCGCACCTTAAAGGCCTGGGCAATCTTTGGTTAACAAAATTCAGCTACATTTAAAAATATAATTTAATTGATGATTTCCTGAGAGCACACCATGGACATTCTGTATTGAACCATATTTAAGAATGCCAGACTGATATACTTAATCCAGAGTCACTTTTCTGGATCAAGACGATTGTCCTCATCAGGCAGACAATGGAGTTTTTACCCCTTCTAATGTTCTGGGAAGACAAAAAGAACGCCAATGGAAACGAAACAGAAAAATGACAAACAACTTTTCTCACCAACCACCATAATAAAACAGCAATTTGTGCTCCAACCTTCTGTGGAAGAAACTCAAACAGCCTTTAAAGAGCAAGAGCAGAAGTACAGCAAATAATTTTTAAGAATCTGGTTTGAAGTTCTGAATTTGTATAGAAGTAGAGCCTTAGTACCAAAGGTTAAGTCACAGCCCTTGAGCCGTCAGATCTTTTTTGAGCTATCACTTACTACAAAGACTGTAAAAATAACAATTATTAATGTTAATAATATACCTCAACAATCTGTTGGCCCTATTGAGATTTTAGCTTTGCCAAAATGCAAGCAGAAAAATTAGGCACATGAGCAGTGTATTTAATTAGGAACTTGCCATCTGGCAAAAGCAAGTAAATTATAAGTGTAGCCTTTTAATACAGAAGAAGCTATAATCAACCAAGGAATAGACCATAAGCTATTTCTTGTTTGATTGAAATGCATAAATTAGGTATGGGAATAGTGTAATTATCTAGTACTTTGAAGGGTTATCCACGAGGCTGAGCTGTGGGCAACCACAGCAAGCAGAGTAACCATAGTAAAACCGTTGACAGCTTTGGCAGCCTTTAAGAATTGACACCCTACCTTATTAAGGAAAGTTAGAATATACTTGGAAAATAAATAGTTGAATTAGTTTAAACAAGAAATAAAAGCATGCCTAACATTCTTTCTGGAGTGCTATCTGGAGCAATGTTTATTATAACTGGGCATCTCATTCTGACAGGCTATTTTGAAAAAAAAAAAAACCAAAAGCCAAGTACAGAAACAGGAAACAAAATGAAGTTTCTCCTTTAATGAACTTGTGATTTGTAATAGTTTCAGAATTACTAGTCAAAGTAACAGAAGTCATGGTTAAAAGTCCTCTTCCCTGTCATTTAGTCAAAACATTTCACTTTACATCTTTACTCCTCACGCTTAGTTGGCTTTGCATCAGCTAAAGTGAGAACAGCTGCATCCTACTTCGTACGATCATCTCATTTACTGTCTGGATAACCATACTACCTAGGCAGGCTGCTTCATTTTTAGCTGTGCAAAAATGGACACCCAGTCCATCAGCTGTTAGCAAACGGCTGCAGTACCAAACACAGAGCCAAGTCATAGACCAGTCCCTCCAACGGGAAACAACTTCCAGAAATTCACTGACCGCTTCTGAGATGAAGGTGTCTGACAATCTCTGACCTACTCTGTTACGTTCTTTTAAGCCCTCAGAGTAGACAAGCACCAAAATCAGTGCCAGCTGATCGGCTACTGTACAAAACAGAATGGACCCTTTTATTCACAGTCTAATTACCTGCATACCCAGTTTAACCATGACATACAGCTATCTGCACTGTTTGTAGCATTTTCTAAGGAAGTATCCTTGATGTTTCCTGGAATATTGATAGGAAGAGGCCTTAAAGGATGACCAGTAACATACAAGTAGTCAGTGCCAAGCCTTTCAGATTTTCAGAATGTGCACGTCTTTGGGACTCTTTTTCTTTTCTTGTGGTTGTTAGACTTTATAATTAACTGATTTTACCTGCCTCATGGGTTCCTTAAAATTTGATTCTGGGCTTAGCAAAAACATCAATACCAGATCACTTAATTTTTATATTCTCAAACAAGCTCTAGTAGATAGTTAATGTACTTCTCTGTGCTTGATGTGCTTGGATTTAAAGCTTTTTCTAAAGTCAAGGATATATTGGTTTACTATCAATAGCTAATAGTTCTTATTTCTTATACAATTTAATACTCCTTGGCTGCCTTCTATATAATAGCCCCGATTATCTCCCCGTCCCACTGAGGGGGGGGGGGTGGAGTGAGCGAGCAGCTGCATGGTGTGCAGCATTGGCTGCATTGGCTGCCTGCCGGGCTAAACCACAACATAAAAACAGACATATAACCCGATACATACCTGGGTGCATGTGACAATATATATAGATATCTCCCCAAATTCCCCCACAAGTCTCTACTGGTTGCCACAGGACAGAGCAAACAAAAAGGATGGTGTTTTTTTAGGCTACTGAAATAGTTCAGGAAGAAAAGTTCTGGCCAATACTATATTCAGCTTTTCTCTAGAGAATGGTACAGGAAGAAAAGCAGTATTTTTGGATCCTTGTGTTCTCCTTAAATTTTTAAGACTGATTCAAGGAGGGATTTGCACTTTGACATGTGACTTTGGCCAAGTGACTGCAAAAAAGTGAAGACAATGACTCACCTTCAGGTTACGTATTCAGAAACTGTTTGGAAGGAGTTGAATGAAAACGTGTTTGGACTGTTGCTGGTGAAATTGTTCAATCATTGGGGCAGATTGTAACAATTCTTCATGGGAAGGTCATACCTTAAGAAACCTGCTCAAGAGCAGGTGGTAAAGTATTGCAGGAAAGTTTGACCTTATTCTGAGATCAACTAATGGAGGTAATCTCACTGCCATAAGACAGACCCCGAACAAAGAAGGAGCATTCTGAGGCTGCTGTTTTAGTAGCCAATCTTCAGTAGGCAGATACCACTTCTGCTCTTCATGCTTAACATGGAAGTTACAGGTTAAGGAGAATAGCCTTTAAGATTTGGAAGACCTCTGTTAGCAACAAATCTGTACACACTGAACATCTTCCAGTAACATGTTCCCCAAGATGATTAGTACACACATTTAATCATACAATGTAACCTCTACAGGAAAGGCCAATAAATAAAGAGAGATTCTTCTGCAGTTAATTGTATCTCTTTGCTCAAGTAGCATTTTATATCCTCATACATTGCAAGGATCTTGTACCCCTCCCTTGTCTTTCACTGCAAGAGAATAGATTTAATACACCTCCCATTGCCTGTCAGTGGTTCTCTGGCGAGTACCAGCTGTCTTCTCTTAATGAAATTGGTGGTGGTGATGGTGTTTCTTCATTCATGTTCAAATAATCTGAGATAACTATGTGGGCAGTCTTGGGCAGATACTTGGTTAATCCTCAAACCATGTGTCGTGGTTTAACCCCAGCCAGCAAATAAACCCCACGCAGCCGCTTGCTCACCCCCCCACTCCGGTGGGATGGGGGAGAGAATCGGGCGGGCGCAAGTAGGAAAATTCCCGGGTTGAGACAAAAACAGTTTAATAATTGAAATAAAACTAAGTAGAACAGTAATAATAACAATGAGAACAACAACAATAACAGAACATACAAAGCAGGTGATGCACAATGCAACTGCTCACCGACTGCGTGTCACAAGTGGGGGGTGAGCCCCCACACACACCTGGTTTTTATACTGAGCATGATGTCACATGGTATAGAATACCCCATTGGCCAGATGGGTCCACCACCCCGGCTGTGCTCCCCCCTTCCCACTGCAAGCATCACCCAGCAACAGCCAAAGCATCAATGGGCCATCAACGCTCCTTTCACACTAAACCCAAAACACAGCACACCCCCCAAGCTACTGGGAAGAAAGTTAGCTCCGTCCCAGCTGGAACCAGGACACCATGGTTTAGAATGGATAAATCATATAAGGATCTATATGTTACACCTATATATTTTAATCAAACAGACATGGATTGGGATACAGAGATATATATGAAATGGTCTGCACTAAGCATTATATGTAGGCATTGTGATATGGACTTTAAAGAAACATACAATCAATTTCTGATTAGCTAGGCTATATTCCCTTTGCTTCAATAAAGAGAATGAAATAAAGAAAACATCTAATTTATGTGAATGCCCTCTAAAATTTGAAGTATTCTGTCAGATTTTTCTAAATAACATGAACCAGTCTGCTATCTATACTGCACTTTGGTACTTTAAACTCTAGGCCAGATGAAACACCATAAATCATATGCCTTAAATTTTAAACAGTTTTAACATTCACAGAGGCATTAAATAATTTTAAAACTAATGAGAAAGCTTTAGTTGTTACACTGTGTTACTCCAAATTACTCACAGTGACAAAATTGGTTTCTCAAGTCACAGTCTTGCAGAGATACGCACATGAATTAGACTATGTATTTCTTGTACTTCCTAGACTACAGTGGGCTCACTGGCATAAGTGTAAGCATAAATTTAAATTTTCACATAACTGCAGTCCATTTAATTATCTGTTTGGTCCAGATCTGGCAAGACAATTTTCAAGAAGATACACCAAATAGATTTGTATGGCTTCATGGATTACACCACTGGGTTTTTTGTTTTGTACTATTCTTTCTACTTGTGGCATATTCTTAAAGTAAGCCTATACCTTACATAGCTTACTTTCTTCTCAAGTAATCATCAACATTTGGATCAATGATTTGCATATGGTCTATACATTCTCACTTTAAATCTTCTTCTTATACTGGTAAAGATAAGCAGGTAATTTGCATTTGTTAATTATTTTATGGTTTACCAAAAATATGGAGGAAATATGTCAATGTAATTCATATTTACTTACAGCATGAGTGTTATACACCCATTTATAATAAAAAAATCAACAGAATTAACAGAAAATATTTTGGGATATATAAATTTTTAAATGGCTTATTAAGAAAATAAATATGACAAGCAAAGACAGATTCATAATCCCACTTCCATGCTCAGTAAACAGTAAAATTAACATGCTTACTTATATTCCTCTATGAAAAATACAACTACCTTAAAATAATTTTTTCAAATGCTTGTACTGGAAATGCCACAATGCTTGTTCTGTGTAGGCCCAGGGAACAGATCCAGAGGAGGGCAAAGGACCCAATTAGCAAGATGAGCTAAAAAATAGCAAGACAAACAGACAGACACATATGGCAGCTAGTAGTGTGTCAATTTCTTATGATTTAAAGTTAAAAAAAAAAAACCCTTATACTTATTTTGCATTCCCAAAAGATAACTAAGCATAAATGAGCTGTGAGTATTTTTTTTTTTGGTCTTATTGAAACAATAATTTTCAATTATCAACATAGTGAAGGTTCTGTGTCACTCTCTCAGAAGGAATAATCATTTCAAACTTTGAGATATATATTTAATGTGTTTGGTGCAGAAGAAGCACTACTGATAACTGGCTACCTCTGAAGGATGCTTCCCTGTATTCAGTAGATCGCAATGCAGTATCTGTAACAATGCCAAGTAATAACAAATCTCACACCTCATTCCTAAGCCAACCTGTTGTGGTTTAACCCAGCAGGCAGCTAAACGCCCCACAGCCACTCACTTACTCCCCCCCAAGTGGGATGGGGGAGAGAATCGGAAAAGTAAAAATGAGAACACAATGCACAATGCAACTACTCACCGACCACTGAGCGTGTGTCGCAAACGGGGGGGGGGGGGGTGGGGTGGGGCGGCGGGAGACGAGTCATCCCCCCCCTCCCCCCAGTTTTTATACTGAGCATGTCGTCACATGGTACAGAATACCCCACTGGCCATCTGGGTCAACCACACTGGCTATGCTCCCCCACCTCCACAGCTTCCCCTGCACTTGGCAGAGCATGGGAGGCTGAAAAGACCCCGATGCAGCACCACCCAACAACAACCAAAGCATCAATGGGCCATCAACACTCCTCTTATACCAAACACAAAAACAGAGCACACCCCCCCAGCTACTGGGAAGAAAGTTAACTCAGTCCCAGCCAGAACCAGGACAATATACACCCCTTATTCTATACCATCTACATCATACCCAGGTCTCACATTTTCCAATACATTCCAATTAATCATCACCTCTTTTCCTCCCTTTCGATATACATACACAGATATCATTCCCTTAGTCCATGGGCAATCCCTCTAAAATGTCCATTGAGTTCATTTAGTCCATGACTTTGGGCTCCATCATAACAGTCCTTCAGGGCAAGAGAGATGGTGTGTGGTGTTGGATTGTTGCATCCTGAAGCCAGATCCAGTTCCATTATTGCGGCACTCGTCCAGTTCTATCATCGTTGCACTTTGCTTGGTTTGATCAGAGTTCATTCTTCATTAATCTCGGTGGTTCTTACTGTAATACCATTGATATCACATATAGTAACCATAGAAGTGATGACAGACAGTATTATATAGCAATTAACTTCATTGGCTATTGTGGACTATACCCAAAATCAAATCCCCTTGAGGTACACACCGGACTTCCCCATTCTTTCGCATCACCCACCAAGTGCACCCAGGTCCTTGAGCAAAAGCAACCCCATGAATGGGTTTTCCCCTGCCAGAGGCAGGAATAACCCAAACTGTCTTCCCCAGCATATTCCTCATAGGCACGACAGGGACTTTATCCCCCTCTACAGTATGTAAAGGTTTTGATGGGGCAGGGCCAGCTCGATTGAAAGATCCCCTGGTGTTGACTAACCAGGTGGCTTTTGCTAAATGTGTATCCCAATGCTTGAATATTCCACCACCCATTGCCCTGTGTTGTCTTTAGCAGTCCGTTGTATCGTTCGATTTTCCCAGAGGCTGGTGCATGGTAGGGGATGTGACAGACCCACTCAATGCCGTGCTCTTTGGCCCAGGTGTCTATGAGGGCGTTTCGGAAATGAGTCCCGTTGTCTGACTCAATTCTTTCTGGGGTGCCATGTGACCATAAGGCTTGCTTTTCAAGGCCCAGGATAGTGTTCTGGGTGGTGACATGGGGCATGGGATATGTTTCCAGCCACCCAGTGGTTGCTTCCACCATGGTGAGCACATAACGCTTCCCTTGGCGGGTCTGTGGGAGCGTGATATAACCAATCTGTCAGGCTTCCCCATATTTATATTTCAGCGCCATCGTCTCCCATACCAGAGAGGCTTTACTCGCTTGGCTTGCTTGATTGCAGCGCATGTGTCATGGTTTAACCCCAGCCAGCAAATAAACCCCATGTAGCCGCTCGCTCACCCCCCCCCTCCGGGAGCATGGGGGAGAGAATCGGGAGGGCACAAGTAGGAAAACTCCCAGGTTGAGATAAAAACAGTTTAAGAATTGAAATAAAACTAAGTAGAACAGTAATAATAACAATGAGAACAACAATAACAGAATATACAAAGCAGGCAATGCACAATGTAACTGCTCACCGACCACCAACCGCATGTCACAGATGGAGGGCGAGCCCCCCCACACACCTAGTTTTTATACTGAGCATGATGTCACATGGTATAGAATACCCCATTGGCCAGATAGGTCAACCACCCCGGCTATGCTCCCCCACATGTGGCAGGGCATGGGAGGCTGAAAAGAGAAACAAGCAGCACCCAGCAACAACTAAAGCATCAATGGGCCATCAACACTCCTCTCACACCAAACCCGAAACACAGCACACCCCCCAAGCTACTGGGAAGAAAGTTAACCCTGTCCCAACCGGAACCAGGACAGCATGTTTCACATTCATGAATAACCTGAGCAATAGCGTCCATGGTCAAGTCCACCCCTCGATCACGAGCCCACCTATAGGTTGCATCTCTTCCTTGATGACCTGAGGTGTCATGGGCCCACCGAACCATAAACAGTTCACCCTTATGTTGCCAGTCCAGATCCACCTGAGCCAATGTTCAATCTTAGCAGCCTGATCCACCTGCTGGTTGTTTTGATGTTCCTCACTGGCCCAACTCTTGGGTGTATGAGCATCTACATGATGTAGCTTTATAACCAAGTCCTCTACCCGGGTAGCAGTATCTTGCCACAATGCGGCAGCCTAGATGGGTTTACCTCTACGCTGCCAGTTGTTCTGCTTCCACTGCTGCAACCACCCCCACAGGGCATTTGCCACCATCCATGAGTCAGTATAGAGATAAAGCACTGGCCATTTTTCTCGTTCAGCAATGTCCAAGGCCAGCTGGATGGCTTTCACCTCTGCAAATTCACTCGATTCAACTTCTCCTTCAGCAGTTTCTGCAACTTGGCGTATAGGACTCCATATGCAGCCTTCCACCTCCGATGCTTTCCCACAAGACGACAGGACCCATCAGTGAACAGAGCATATTGCTTCTCATTTTCTGGCAGTTTGTTATACAGTGGGGCCTCTTCAGTACGCGTCACCTCCTCCTCTGGGGATATTCCAAAATCTTTGCCTTCTGGCCAGATCACTTCCAAGATTCCTGGGCGACTGGGGTTTCCTATTCGGCCCCATTGTGTGATCAGTGCCACCCACTTACTCCACGTAGCATCGGTTGCATGATATGTAGAGGGGACCCTCCCTTTGAACATCCAGCCCAGCACCGGCAGTCGGGGTGCCAGGAGGAGCTGTGCTTCAGTACCAACCACTTCCGAAGCAGCTCGAATCCCTTCATATGCTGCCAATATCTCCTTCTCAGTTGGAGTGTAGCGAGCCTTGAATCCTCTGTATCTCCGACTCCAGAACCCTAAGGGTCGACCTCGAGTCTCCTCTGGTGCTTTCTGCCAGAGGCTCCAGGTAGGGCCATTCTCCCCGGCTGCGGTGTAGAGCACATTCTTCACATCTTGTCCTGCCCGGACTGGCCCAAGGGCTACTGCCTGAACTATCTCCTGTTTAATTTGTTCAAAGCCTTGTTGTTGCTCAGGGCCCCATTTGAAATCGTTCTTCTTCCTGGTCACGTGGTAGAGGGGGCTTACAATCTGACTGTAATTTGGAATATGCATTCTCCAAAAACCCACAACGCCTAAGAAAGCTTGTGTTTCCTTTTTGCTAGTTGGTGGAGACATGGCTGTTATTTTGTTGATCACATCCATTGGGATCTGACGGCGTCCATCTTGCCATTTTATTCCTAAAAACTGGATCTCCTGTGCAGGTCCCTTGACTTTACTTCGTTTTATTGCAAAGCCGGCCTTCAGCAGGATTTGGACTATTCTCTCCCCTTTCTCAAAAACTTCCTCTGCTGTGTTGCCCCACACGATGATGTCATCAATGTATTGCAGGTGTTCCGGAGCCTCACCCTGTTCCAGTGCGGTCTGGATTAGCCCATGGCAAATGGTAGGGCTGTGTTTCCACCCCTGGGGCAGTCGGTTCCAGGTGTACTGGACGCCCCTCCAAGTGAAAGCAAACTGTGGCCTGCACTCTGCCGCCAAAGGGATTGAGAAGAACGCATTATCGATACCAATTGTGGCGTACCGCTTGGCTGCCTTTGACTCCAGTTCGTATTAAAGTTCTAGCATGTCTGGCACAGCAGCACTCAGTGGTGGCGTGACTTCGTTCAGGCCACGATAGTCTACTGTTAGTCTCCACCCGCCAGTAGACTTTCGCACTGGCCATATGGGACTGTTAAAGGGTGAGCGAGTCTTGCTGATCACTCCTTGGCTCTCCAGTCGACAAATTAGCTCATGGATGGCAATCAGGCGATTGGTGCGGTATTGCCGCCAGTGCACTGCTGCGGTAGCGATCAGCACCTGTTGTTCTTCAACGCTCAGCAACCCCACAACAGAAGGGTCCTCTGAGAGACCAGGCAAGGTGGACAGCTGTTTAATTTCCTCCATCTCCAGGGCAGCTATACCAAAAGCCCACCAGTACCCTTTTGCGTCAGTGAAATACCCTCTCCTGAGGTGTCTATGCCAAGGATGCACGGAGCCTCTAGGCCAGTCACAATGGGGTGCTTCTGCCACTCCTTCCCAGTTAGGCTCACTTCGGCCTCCAATACAGTTAGGTCTTGGGATCCCCCTGTCACTCCAGAAATACAGATGGGTTCTGCCCCTTTATAGCTTGATGGCATCAGGGTGCACTGTGCATCGGTGTCTACGAGAGCCTTACACTCCTGTGGATCTGATGTGCCAGGCCACCGAATCCACACAGTCCAGTAAACCTGGTTGTTTTTTTTCTCCACCTGGCTGGAGGCAGGGATCCTGTAGTCCTGGTCATAGTATTCACTACTCACTTCCTGTAAATACGAATCAGAAGTCCTCCCATTAAGATCAGGAGTAAGATCAGCCCTTCTACTCTGCCTGGGGAACTGCCCACTGGAGACTGGAGCAGCAATTTTCCTGGAAGAACCCCCTTTTGTGATCGTTTTCCTTGCAGCTCACGTACCCATGCTTCTAGGGTCAAGATAGATTTTCCATCCCACTTCCTCATGTCCTCTCTGTGGTCACACAGGTAAAACCACAGGGTGCCCCCGGTTTGTACCCTCTATATCCTCTCTCTTGAGTAGAAGTACACTTACTCCTAATAGCTGAGATACTGGTCTGTACACGTGGGAAGTAGGATCTATCCTCCTTGAGTTGCTGGACCAGTTTCTCCACAGCTGAAACAAGGGAAGAAGAGTTTCTTCGTATTGCTGGAGTTGGCCAGCCAATTCATCCACCGTTTGCCCCTCTCCATCTTCCCAGGTCATTACTGCCAATGAGTTGGCATACGACAATGGTGCATGCCGTACAAACTTCCGCCACATGGGTCACATGCACTTGACTTCATCTCGATCTTTGGGTAACTGCTCATTGTCCCAGTCATCATAAATCACTTCCAGCAAGGCTAATTACCTCAGGTACTGGATACTGCTCTCCATGGTGGTCCACTTGCCTGGGTGGCATATAACATCTTCCTTGAAGGGATACCTTTCCTTCATGCCTGACAGGAGTCTCATCCAGAGGCTGAGGACTTGTGCCCCTTGTCCAATCGCCTTGTCAATGCTCCCTTCCCTAGAAAGGGATCCCAGCTGCTTGGCTTCCCTACCCTCTAATTCCAGGCTACTGGCCCCGTTATCCCAGCATCGGAGCAGCCAGGTGACAATGTACTCGCCTGGACGACGGCTGAAATATTTTCATATATCTCGCAGCTCACCCAGGGATAGAGATCGGGTGGTTACAGTCTCATTTACGACTTCTTCCTCTCCCTCTGAGGAAGAGGAGGAATCCGCCCGCTGAATTCTCCCTTGGGGGAGAGCGGGTAATTCTTCCTCTTCCTCCTCCCATTCTTGCGATGGCCCTGCTTTAGAATAGCCTGCCTCCTCGCTGGTGGGACAGTATGCTTCTTCCTCCTGTTCTCTCTTAGGAGAAGCTTCTTCATCCCTTTCTAAATGAGTTGACTTCTGCTTCCAATATTTCTTCTTTTGTATAGGGGCAACTGATACTGGCATGGGTTGGTTCTCTAGTGTAGCTGCAGTGCCTGTCACCGGGGTTCGGGTAGCCACAGTGCCTGTCACTGGGGTTGGAGTAGCCGCAGTGCCTGTTGTTTTGTCATCAGATCTAGAGACCTTCTCTTCCCCTTGAGGGTTCTGAACAGTGTTGAACAGGGCTCGGTAGGCATGGGCCAGGCCCCAGCACGTTGCAGTGATTTGTGTCTCTGGAATTGCCAGGGTGACAACAAATATTTTACTAGTTTTTCAGGATTCTGCACTTGTTCAGGGGTGAAGTCCCAAAACATTGGAGGCGTGTGAGATAGTATGGACAAGTACCTAGGAGCGGGTACTGTCCTAGGTACTTGCCCATACTATCCCACACACCCTGCCACTCATAACTATCCAGCCTCGGGGCAGATCTCTGGGTGATATTCTTAAATAGTTGTTTAACCTTAAACAAGGCCTGAAACACATTCAAGAGACTTAGAAATAGAAACATGCTGGTTTGAACATCCCAAGGATATTAAAAATTCTCGAGAGCTGTTGTAATCAGCCTGGAGGAGAAGGGGAAGGTGTAGGAAGGTGTCTCCCCTGTAGATTGGCTCTCCAAAGAGAAGAGGTAAAAAGCATAATTATTAATAGTTTCCGAAAGGTAGCTACCAAACTACCGGGATGACGGCAGCGCTGAGTACAATCTCATAACCAATAGTTCTATCATACCATAACCCAATGTTACACAGTACAGCAAAGCGGTAACTTTAATCCAACTCCCAGAGGTGTGAAACAGCACCACAGGGAGTGCGTACAGCAAGTATGGGGTTACATAGCACAGCTCTGAGAACAAGGACAACAACTCTGAGAGCAAATGAATCAACATTGTGACCAGCAGCTACTAAACTAATATAATGAATGCTTACCACAAATTTGTTTTAATATGCTCTGGTCAGATCTGTCGTTATCTCAAACCTTTGAGCCCCATGTTGGGCACCAAAAGAGACTGTCGTGGTTTAACCTGGCAGGCAGCTAAACACCACACAGATGCTCGCTCATTCCCCCCCTCAGTGGGGTGGGGGAGAGAATCAGAAGACTAAAAATAAGAACACTTATTGGTTGAGATAAGAACAGTTTAATAATTGAAATAAAGTATTATAATAATAATAATAATAATAACAACAACAATAATAATAATAATAAATGAAAAGAAAGATAATGAGAGAGAAATAAAACCCAAGAAAGACAAGTGATGCAAAAGAAAAATAAAAAACCAAAAACAATTGCTCACCACCCGCAGACCAAGGCCCAGCCAGTCCCTGAGCAGCAGCCCCCCACCTAGCTTTCCCCTAGTTTATAGACTGAGCATGACGTCATATGGTATGGAATATCCCATTGGCCAGTTTTGCTCAGTTGTCCTGGCTGTGCCCCCTAACAGCTTCTTGTGTATCTCCAGCCTTCTCAGTCGGTAGAGCATGAGGAACTGAGAAGGCCTTGACTCTGTGTAAGCACTTCTCAGCCATAACGAAAACATCTCTATATTAACACTGTTTTCAGCACAAATCCAAAACATAGCCCCATACTAGCTACTATGAACAAAATTAACTCTTTCCCAGCCAAAACCAGCACAGAACCCCATGCAACTAATTACAGTTCTTGGTTTCACCTGCTTCAGTAAGAATCCATACACATCATCCTTGTGAGAAAACATTCAATTCCCTAAAATAATGCTTTCCTGAATGTGAATAGTGTAAGTTTTTCATCGAGTTGGTTCCATCCCAATGATCACATACCTGGTGACCTGCCTTTGGAGGTATCTGTAACTTTTCTTTTATTATAGCTGGATGCCTTAGTCATTTTGCTTCTTTTTAGCCACTGTGAAACTAACGTTCAATCTACTACTTTTGATGAGTAGCTATTGAACTTCATTTGAGATAAAATTTGCTCACGTCATATTTACTTTTCAACTGCTTCAACTAATTTACAGAAATATGCAAAAAATGTAGCATAAAACCAAAATATTCGCTATCTACCATGCATCTGTCCCTAAAGTAGATGATTTTACAGCTTTTTACCGTAAGGCTTAATTCAAGACACAAAAATAAATTATCTTTTCATCAAGCTCCTGTCTGTGAAATTCTAATTCAGGATTACATATGGGAATTCTCCTATCAGCATTCATAAACACAGCACATTGTAGCTAGGCAGAGAAACAAAGCTTATCTCCAATGGTTTTTTTACCCTCACCCAACATCTTCCATAGCTTCTCAACTGAAAGGGCTGTTATATCTCCAATCCCTTCTTTACCCTGGTATTCTTGCTTAGTTGCATTTTTGAAGCTTCTTCTCGTGATTGTAGCTTTCAAAACCAAAGGGGAAAATTCTCCTTACCAGTAATGGTGTTCCTTCCTTGGATAATTCACAAGTGCATTTTAACAAGGGATGTATTTCTCCTAATCACAAAAGACTGAAGTCTTCCCTTGCAGTATCCACAGGAGAAATGCTCTAATCCTTGCCCCACTAACGTTGCACGAGATAGAACATACCACTGCCATCTTCAATCAGTTTCTTTCAGATGCAGACATACCTTGCATCCTTCGGATGCATACAGAGACTTGCCTTTTCAATCTAACATATGTATAGACTAGAAATCACTTTCTTTGAGGGGGTCACATAAGTATTCTAAAAACAGCTGATGGCATGCACTACCCAACCATCAATTGAACAGTGGTGGTTTGAAAAGTTCCACTATAAAAGGGACTGTAGACTTTGGGAATGGCGCAGTGCTTTATAGGTGACTTTACGGCAAGGTGTCTGAGGTGGGATGTTAAAGAACACAGCTACTGAGGTCACTCAAGTACAAGTAAAATGCTGGTATCATACCAGGTCCAGATACAACACCACATATGTTAGGGCAAATTGCTACACTGAAACAACAGAACGCACTTCCCATAGTGGAAATTAAGAGTTTGGGAAACTTCCTGTAAGGCTTACACACACAAAGGTAAAGAACAAACACCTTTTTGATGTTGAATATTTAACAATACACTGCTAGCTCAAGAAGCATAAGGCTAACAAAGAACATGAGGAGGTGAATCTCCTAGATTAATTTAATGGTATTTTGATGCAATGAAGAAAGCATCAAGGAAACATACTGAGGGACTTTCTGTCTTTGAAAAGGACAACATAGCAGCTGGACTAGCTCATTGTTGAAGGTCCCTTCCAACTGAACTATTCTGTTCTATTCTATTCTAACATACCTTACATTTCTGTAACCTGGATTTCATTTGCCATCCTACTGTCTCATCACTCAGCATTCAGAAGGTCCTTCTGAAGCTATTAAATTGATCCTAATTCTTACTTCTTACTTACCTCCAAACCTCTGCACAGCCCTTTTTCCAGGTCTTTTCTATGATACTACAAGTCATGTGCATTGTGCAAGACCTGTGTTATGTGAACAGGTCTCAGCACAGACTGCTGCAGATCTCCAAAGACAATGTTCCTCCACTGCAAAAATTTAGCATATATTCCTACTCTCTGTTTTTTAAGTTTTAGCCATCTGTTTATCCTTTCAGTACCCTACTACTTGTGCCATGGCTGCTTAGTTTCTTAAACTTCTGGTTAGGGAATCTCTTGAAAGCTTTCTGGAAATCTGAGGAACCTGTAATCAATGAGATCGTTTTTACTGCTGTAATTTTCCATGCGTAGGGACACATGATGTCATACATCTAGAAAGAAACTTAAACTGGAATTGCTCAAAAGGCTAATCTAAAGTTTGAAAGCAAAAATATCTAGCCAGATTCCAAGTCAAAAGTATACAATCATTTGCTTGCCTTCATGACACATACTTCAGAAACTTAAGAATTTATCTCATTTTTTACTTCTCAGGGTACAAAAACAACAAAATAAATGTCAAAAAGCTGCATCTAAAACTTTCAGATGCATCAAAGAATAGAAAATACACATGACAATGCTAAAGACTGACAGAATGCAAAGAAGCTTTTATTTTAGCATCCAATTTTCTGAGAATTAAAGAACAAGTATCAAAGTGGTAGCAATATTACAATGAAGGTTGAAAAGTGTCAACTTTTGATAGGAAGATTAAAGTGTTAGAAACTAGTCAGATGTTCCTAAGCCAAATGAGAGCAAATTAAGAGCTTAAATGTTCAGGTTTACATGCAATAGGTACACACTAAAATACAAAGAGAAGAGTCTTTAAAAAGAGGCAGCTTAAAGTTTACAGAAAGGCAGAAGAGGCAATTATACCAAACAAAATTCCATAGAATTGATATAGCTTCTATTGCCGTCACAATTATTAATGTAAAGGAACATGCTATTTTATTCAGGTAGAGTTAATTTACTATTTAATGAGCCAGTGCCAGGAATTCTGAAATCTACTTTGGCAACCTATATGCATGGTGATTTAGGCACTCATCACTCTTCTAGCAAACAACCTTGTGGATGATCTGCATGGCTTTAGACTCTGGAGATAAAAGACTACAACTATCCAAACATCTAGATTATGTAATACAACTTGGTTTTAAGGGAAAACAAAGGAAAGACAAAAGAGAAAGAAAAACAGAGCTTCATGAGGGTTCTGGGTAGTTCTACTGAAAATGGAAGTACTCTCAGAATTATTTAGAAGTCCTGATACAGAAAAATGGAAAGAAACTATAAAGATGTATTTCAAGTTGTAAAATAGTCTCTAAACATTCCTGAAAAGAGAAACTATATGTTTTTATCATGGAAATATATCGGTAGTTAAAACTGTACGCTCTTAATTTGTTGGCTATACCTTTTAACTAATCTTTCCCATCTTTCAGTGTACACTTTTTTCTTACGAAGCTTTTTTACCTACTGTTCAGAATTTTCTTGTACATATGATGAAAGAAATATTACTTATGTGTATGTCTTTGAAATGGGATGCTTTACTCACATTCACACTGTGTGTACACTTCCTGTGTGTTTCTGTATGTTGGTGTCTGCATACAGATACGGGTGAAGTAGCACTTCATCTGGATGCCTTTTGCATCAGCAGAAATATGCCATGAAATGCAAAAAAAAAAAAAAAAAAAAAAAAAAGGCAGTGATCATCATTGTATTCTCAATAACCCCATGTCTCCTACTAGGAGGAATTCTGAAGGAGAGGTAAAGGCAAGCTAGTGAATGTGCATTTAAGCAATACATACATATAGAGGAACTTTCTCCATTTCTTTCTTTTAGATACTTTCTAGATGTACATTCACAATGTGAGCTAGCTCACAAAGCTCTGCCATACTCAGTAAGTAAGTAGAGGTTGATTTTAAAACCCTCTGAGGAAATCTGCTCTGCCAAGCAAATGCAGCATCAGTCCTGCATGCCTCTGCAACAACAAACTGGTTACTAAAAACGTGAATGGAATTAACAATAGCCATTCTACAAATACTTAGGTTTAGTATCTTTTTTAACAATTCCGCTGATGTGGTTTGAACACAGCATAGACTCAAACTGACAGAACCACTTGGGAACCTTTTAACCATTTGGACAGCCTCTGAACAGACATGGTGATGCCCTTTTGATTTCCTGGTAAAGGAAACTGCTGTAGAAAATCATCAGAAGGGTCAAGTAATTCTATCCTCCTTTTTTTTGTAAAACCCAGACAAATACTGTATGAGGAACTGTTTTCCCACCTTCCCCCCCGCAAAAAACCCAACCAAACCACAAAACCATAAACAACCCAAACCATGAGGTTTGGGCCAGAAAACAGACATATTAACATCCTGATTCCAATCCCATCCTGGAATTCCAATGCAGCTTTGGAACTTTGAAAGGATTCTGAGAAAATCCTGGCCAGGGAAAACTAATGAATACAAAGGATGAGGCATGAGAGAGCTTACATACCTCTAACTCATCCTGATGCAGATGATAACTGTAGCTAGAACACCTAGAAATTTTAAGTGTTCTAATCAGGGCATAATCATTAGTTTGCCTTGAACCCAAATGTGTACTAAAACTACTGTAAACAAAAGTACATGTAAAGTACATGTACTGCAAAAAGTGTACTAAGACACTGTAATTAAAACCAGTATGCAGGTATTTTGTAACACTGTGATGACACAGCCAGATACAATGTGTAAATATTTTATGTAATATGTGAGCAACATGACCACCAAAGGGACAAATGAAGATATATGTAGATGCAGTAGGCCTCCAAGTAAAAACAAATTGCCAAAGAACAAAATAAGCACAAGATATTAACAAGATAGAGGATTGCAAATAGGCAGAACATCCCGTCAAATACACAAGAAGGACAACTGGAAAGACAAAAGAAAATAAGTTAAGCAGTATCAGGAGACCGTAAGACACCCGCGCCCCCCTTTTTGGAGGTAGAGAGGCAAAGAGGATAAAAACATGAAGAGGAAATAGAGAAGAAAAAAACAAGTCTGCTTCAGTTCTGGCTTCTCTCATCAAAGGGCTCTCAAATCTGATCACCTTGATCTCAATGACTGAAAGAAAAGACCACAGTCATCAGTGCTAATTGTATGGCATCATCCCTGTGGTTTTATGTATTCACAGCTAACCTGGAATATGATCATTAAAGACTCATATTTTTGTATATATAGTGATAATGATGTAAGTACTAACACAAACTGTGTTGCTAATGAATGCATTTGGCAAAGTGTTGCTTTAAAATTTAAAACTGGCCTGATTTGTCAGTCTTCTAAACAGTCCCTTCCATTACAGCAATCTGCAATTCCCTGAATATATGCATGTACATACATACATCTTACATATACACACACACACATATGTATATCCATGATTATATACACACACCCATTCAGCTACAACAATAAGGACGACATATTCTCAGAGTGGTGGAATTAGTAAGTGTGAAACTGCAGTATTCTTAACCAAGTTTCAGTTGGACATGGGATTCCTGATAGGTGGAAAAATTTAAGCAATTGTTTACACAACTGTAGCTATCGTATCACTCTGTTCACTCCTTTTCTGCTTTACAAAGCTGCCACAGCTCATGAGGGAGGTCCTGAATGCATGGGGTTGTAGATGTAGGGGTTACAGAAAAATATCAAACTAGATTTGCTATTCACCACAGTTCCAGAAGCCACGTAATTCACAGCAAATAAAGCTCAGGTTTTGCAAAAGCTGACATCTTCTGCTTCAAAAAGTGATGGAGAAAGAACAGAGAGAAAATGAAGCAACACAGAAGAGAGGTCAACAGCCTACCTTTTTGTCGCAGATTGTGGTAGACTTTCTCTTTATACAAGAACTTCACAGGTGGAAAGAGATTAAGTTACCATCATGGAATAGCCGAAGACCTACACTGATAAAATATTCATCAGACATAGTTGGTCAAGGTGGGTTGATGATAAGTGGGTGTACTGGTTCTGCCTGGGATGGAGTTAATTTTCTTCACAGCAGCTCATATGGTGCTATGCTTTGGATTTGAGACCAAAACAGTGGTTTAGTCTGTGTTTCAGCTATTGCTGAACAGTGTCATGGCCTTCTCTGTTTCTCACACTGCCTTGCCAGTGAATGGGCTGGGGGTGCACAAAACTTGGGAGACGACACAGCCAGGACAGCTGACTCCAAAGGGATATTCCATATTATATCCACAGATATAGTAGATATACTATATGACGTTGTGCTTAGGAATAACAGCCTGGGGAAAGAAGGAGGAAAAGGGGGGGCATTTGGAGTTATGACGTTTGTCTTCCCAAGCAACCATAACACGTGATGAAGCCCTGCTTTCCTGGAAATGACTAAACATCCACCTGCCAGTGAGAAGTAGTGAATGAATTCCTTATTTTGCTTTGCTTGCGTGCACAGCTTTTGCTTTACCTATTAAACTGTCTTTATCTCAACTCACATGTTTTCCCACTTTCACCCTTCTGATTCTCCTCCCCATCCCACTGGGGAGAGGGAGCGAGCAGCTGTGTGGTGCTTAGCTGCCTACCGGGGCTAACCCACAATGGTGGGAAAAACAGTAACTTCTGGATGTGATAGCCACTCTGGACTATTTAGGGAGACATGGTTTTCTTTCTAGTAATCACAGCAGTACCCCTCTGTCCTGTACATGCTCTGACTTGTGGCTAGCAGTATTGCTCTTCCAGTAGATATTGGGGTAGTGAAGTCCCCCATAAGTAACAGGTTGTGTGATCATGTGGCTTCCTCCAGTTGTTTAAACTATGTAGAAATATAAAATAATACTCTCATCTCTTTCTAGAGATTGTAATTATTTCTCTGATCTTTGGATTGCAAGAATATATTACTTATCTTTACATCACTAATTGTCTACTATACTATAGCTGTTAATTCTGAATTGTCAGGCAAATGAGACAGTATTTTATATCCACAGATGTGAAAATACATAAAAACGTAGCTATGCCCAGAACTTCACAATACAAGAGTATCCAAGTGAGAAGAATGAAGGTCAAGAGGGAAAGGCATGTAAGCTGGCTGAAGCCAGCCACGAAACTTCAAGAAACATCTACTCACATTTCTACACTCTGGTAACTTTCCCAGAGTCAGTCCCCTCTCCAGGCATGATCTGGTCCAGGGACTGAACACCGTTGGCACAACTGGCATTTTAGGACAGGGTGAAGGACTTTTCTGTTTAGCAACAAGGAATGGCACTCTACTGCTGATCTCAAGGTCCTAATCTGTTTTCCAGAAAACATCTAAAACAGCACAACTTTTTGATTTACTCAAGGTAGACTACAAAAGCACAAATGGCTGTTAGACCAGTGCCTCTCAGGGAGCAGACACAAACCACTTCTTTCCTTCTCTTTTCTTCCTTCAGCTGCAGAGATTCAGAAAAAAACACCACCTTAAATTGACTTCGGCCATCACTCTCAGGATCACAGATGGTCATTTACCACCAGCTGGCATGCAGTCCTAGTCAAAGCAATGTCCAAGTTATCTTATTTATATATGTGATCTGTGATGGAATGACTCCAGCCTAGATATCCACATAGAAAACTGCAGCATTGTTCTTTCACTGTGTGTGCTTCAAGATGCCAAGCCTGGGAATCACAGTCCAGTTACTCAGGACTGAAATGTTTGGAATCATTGCCTCCACCAACTCTGATCACATTTCAGACATTGGCTCACCAGTATCCAATCTCCATATGCTAGTCCATCTAGCACAAAGATACTTGGCAAATGACTTCAGACTGAATTACAGTTTAAACTTTCAGGGCATGGTAGAAAATTTACTGACTAAAGGAGGATTCTTTGACCAAACTCCAGGCCCAGGGCAAGGAGGAAGAAAAGGACTGGGCCTGACTTCCTTCACTGTTTTCATAGGGACTTCCTGAAGAACTAAACTAGTGAAAACATGCCACAGTACACTATTATTTCAAAGCAAAGAGTAGGCACGTCAAATGCAATGATGCCCCTAGACAGTCTGTATGCTAAGAATTTAGCCAGATTGAAAAAGGAAGGTGGAGAAATTCCTGGAAGACATCTGTCTAAAACTCACATCCAAAGGCATGGCATCTAGCTCTGATAATTCTTGAAATATGCATAGAGTGCAGGAGAATATTCTGGGGAATATCACTAAAAGCTTGATGTTTCCTGTCCTTATATTCTTTCCGAGGCACTTCTTGTGAGCCACTGTCGAAGACAGACTACTGGGCAAGATGGAGCTGTGGTATTTCCAAAATTTGTCATAAATACAGCACTGGAGATACTGGCACCCCACACAACTCTCTGAGTCCTCTGTTTTATGTTAAGGTGAGCAAAGGCATAATTCATTTCTACCTGCAAGAGTTCAAGACTGAGCCGTTGTCCCTGTACTGGCTTCAATTATCAACAGCTGTCACCTCGAGCAGGGAGCAGGCCATGAGTGGCACCTATCACAATGTAGACTGGCATGTCGAGACTGATAAAGATAACATCTCAGGAACAGCAAAGAATCCTATCCTGTCTACGCTGGAAGGTATCCAAGTCATTAAAAGAAGTCTTACCTATACAACGTACATTCAGCTGATAGAACCAGTCAGGGAATTCACAAGTCTTCCTTCGCACTCCAGAAATCTCTGTAGAGAGCTATGCACTGCAATTGCCACAGTTACAAACATTATGTAGAGAAAGCCATATAAACAGACTCCATCTACTATCTCAAGATGGGAACTCCCCTTGAACATATCCCCTGTAAGCTTGGTTGTTTTTAATATAGATGAATTGCGCACATATTTTCTACAATTGACTATGAAAAGACTCATATTTTACTCACTTAGGTTGAAGTCATTCCTCAGGTACGAGCTAGGGTTGGCACATTCCAAAGAAAAGTATCATTCTTCTATTCAATAGGGACAGGTGCCCAGAAAATGGAAGAGCAGGTGTCAGATATCCTAGGCTCCCAGACAGAAAAATTCTAGACCCAATCCTGATCTCACCTCAATGGGACAATCTAGTTCAATTTTTCTCAACCAACGTTCTGTGCAGTGAGGGCTGACACTTGAGGAAAGCAAACAGGCAAAGAGAATCATCCTTGACAAGACAGTCATTTCCTCGAAACTTTGCAGTACAACATGATCACAGATGCCAAATTACAACATTTTATGTTAGCTCACGCTGCTGCATCCCATAAAACAGGATAACCCTAAAAAACCACTCTGGGATCACAGCTTCACCAACTGTGACAGTTACAGCAACATCATGTCTAGGCAATTACTGCAAACCAATGGCTTATATGACCATACTGATACCATCACAAGGCATTCAAGAGATAAGCCGTTCAAGAACAATGAATCCTATGTTGTGAAAGTCCAAAGTGTTCTGAAGTAGCTGCTACACATGGTACCCTCCTGCTTATAAGCAGCAGGGATGCAACTTATCTCTCCAAAGAGTCTCAGGCTTGAGAAGAATGGACATGAGCCAGTCCCTACTAATCATCTCAAGGAACAGTTCTAGTCAGTGAACATATTTCTCTCTGAAATCCTTTTCTGATTACACTACAATGTTATGTTCCCTGTTACTTATTCTCTGTTATATCTAAATCTTTTATTCTTTGCTGCACCATGATCCAGCATGAACAGACTGGCTTGCGAGTGAACATATCTAATATTAATCTACAGCCTGGCTGTAAGGGCATTCTCTTGGAAGATGAATCCATGCTCCAATAGTAAGTAACTTTCTGAATTTGGCTTCTCACTTCCCTGTCCCTTTCTGTAGCCTATGATCAAAAAGGTGGATAGCTCATCAACTATATCTTTTTCCAATTTATATTAAATAAAATTCAGTACTCTCCAGTGTAAAATAACTCATTTGCTTCTGTTCTGGAGAAAGGATTTTGGACTTCTAAAATGTATAGCCATTGCACTATATACGTCTATTTTACATTAACCATATGTGCGTTATACACCAAGTGATAAATTGTTTTAAAGACCTGTTGAACTATACACAATAGGTCATATTTAACACAGGCAAATGCCTCCCAAAATATTCTCAAAGAGAAGCACCCTTGAAAAAAGGGATACCCTGCTAGTCATTGTAAAAAGATAAGCCCTCATTATGAGACTGTATTTGGTTTTGTATATTTTATAAATTTGTATACAAAAAGTTCAATGTTACACATAGTATTTCTTTTCTTATAATCTAATAAGAATTACATTATATTTAGCTTGTTTTTACTTGGCTTGCAGCAGGTAAATTGCAATTCTTTATGGTACTCATATTTAAATCTTTCAAGAACCAAGAAATACAGCCCATAAATACAACTTAAATTCTTAACATAAAATCCTCAAAACAGTCTGCCAAAACACATCAATATGAAAAAATTTACATTCACTTGATTGTGACCTATAATTTTTCAGGATGACAGCTTGGGCAAAGATCACGTATTCCCCTCTCTGAACGACAACTTCCATAGCATTTAACCTGTCCTTGACATCTGCTTATCTTTACTATGTCCATTATGACCTACATATGTATCCTGCACCAAATATTTCTCATAATACTTTAAACAGGTGTGATGTATTTTAAGAATATCAATATTCCAAACATCTAGTATTTACAAATATAGAAGATTTGTTATAAGACTGTGACTTTCAGTGAACCCAACAACAGAATTTGTCCTTTTACCTATGCAATGTGTGTGAGAATCTGCTTTTACAATTTCTTGTAAAGGGTGTGTCATGGTTTAACCTTGCAGGCAGCCAAACCCCACCAGCCACTTGCTCACTCCCCCCACCCCAGCGGGACGGGGAGAGAATCGGAAGGGTAAGAGTGAGGAAAACTCCTGGGCTGAGATAAAGACAGTTTAATAGAACAGAAAAGGGAAAATAATAATAATAATGGTAGAATATACAAAATGAGTGATGCACAATGCAATTGCTCACCACCCGCGCTCACCGATAACCAAGTAGCGATCGGTACTTCCTGGATCACGCCTACCCTTCATATACTGAGCATGACGTCACATGGTATGGAATACCCCCTTGGCCAGCTGGGCTGGCTGTCCTGATTATGTTCCCTCCCATCTTGTGTACCTAGCTCAGTCAGTAGGCACGGGAGCTGTCCTTGGACTAGGAGGCCACTTAGCAACAACTGAAAACATCAGTGTGTTATCAACATTCTTCTCATACTAAATCCAAAACACAGCACTAGGAAGAAATTTAACCCTATCCCAGCTGAAACCAGGACAGGGTGCTTGCTCTTTAGTAGTGCATGAGTATAATTCACTTGATACTTAGCCTTCTCTCAGTTACTTCTTCTCCAGAAAACTGTCAGTGTCAGGCTACAGGATGAACTAATTGTATCAGCAATAGCAGACCAATCCACTTCTGGTGCTTTCTTTTCTCAGGATCCTTGGGACAGAAACCAAGGAACAAGCACTGTACTGGACAAGCCCTTCTGGTGGCGGCACATTTTCAGTGGGCTGATTTTCAAAGGACCAAAGAGCCCACTTCCTGTCACAAGGGCAAATGCAATCTCATGCTAAAGGAGAGTCCGTAAGTCTTCAGAAAAAGACAGTTGCTGGAACTAAACAGCCATCACAGAATGATCCACAGTCTTTTCTCTGCACTGTCTCACAAAGATTTTTGGAAAGAGTTCAGGAGTAGGGCTAATCAATTGTTTTTGATGGCAGCAGCTCACTCCACCTACTTGGAGTACCACACATGGAAGACTACAGTGAATATGGAGTAAGCCTAACATTGCTGGAGTGGGGAAAAAATATTTTTTAAAAATTACTCTAACGTTCTATTTTCAGCTTTGCAGCAATATAAGGGAAAAGTTTAGGCCTGAGAAGTTTGGTAAATGTTCTCCCCTTGGCCAGTTACTGTCACTTTATTTGTTACTTACAAAGGAAAACAAAGATACGGTATTTTTGTTCAGTTGAAATATTTGAACTGCCTGCTAGAATTGCTTTTGATTAGTAATTACATGCAAGGTCAAGCTGTTTTGACACCATGCAGTTTTGATAAGGTGCTTCCATGGTTAAGCTACAAAAACACTGTGACCTTAATGTTACTATCAACTCAAGTTTGACGTAAATGTGAAAAAGTGGTTTGTGTAGTCAGGAAATTATTACATACCAAACGTATCAGCAAGTCTAGCTGAGAAGTAAATATGTAAACATAATATTAAAAAGTGTATGTGTGGGGTTTTATATATATATATATAAAAATTTTTTTTTTATATAAACACATAACAAAAGGGGGTTGTTCCTTGCAGCTTTTTCAGAGGTAACGTTTACTATATTACAGGATTCCATTCTGTCATACCTTGCTAAAGATAAACAAGATAATAGGAAGGACTTGTGATAAAACACAACAGCTTTTATTCCAGTTATAAAAAATGTTCATTCTGCCACCTATCTGCTGAAGTAAGCCTCTGAATTCTCATTACAATTTCAGCATGGCTGGTCATAACAAGAAAGGGTAGGAAAAGTTAAAAAAGATAATTGGATTCTTAGTGATTGCAATATAGTCTGACACTTCTAAGTAACACTATACCTTCTGCCAGTGAACAAAAGGTTACATGGCATGGAAAGTGCCTCCTGTCACTAAATAAGCTATGAGATTTATCCACTTGGAAAGCTGGGCCCTACTTAGTCTGTTATTTACAGAAGTTAGAACATCATGATTTTATTATAAAATTAGACACATAACCAGAGTACAACTTCTCAGTTGTACATATTACATATGTATTCTGTACATATGTATTCTGTACATATTACTATGTATTCTCTGTATTTACATCAAATCTATGTTAGATTTGCTATTAAAATGCAAAGCCAATATTCTGAGAGACACAAGGCACTCCTAATGGCATGAAATGGTGTCATGTCTTACTTCAGTATTTACTTCTATAGGCAAAATAAACTATTCAAGAACAGTAAGTCACCAGAACCACAGCTTTAATTATATTTGTTTAATTCTGGGAAGAAGCACTAGTGAGTAGAATGTTCTCTTCATTGTAAAAAGACATTTTCTGAAATGGAAAAAGTCCAAAGATCTCTCAGTGGGACAGACCATCATTCAATAATGATGATGGAGAAGACATATAAAATTTAGAATTATCAAACTCACTGAAACAAATCTCATGGTTTCTTATGACAGTTGTGATGAGAAAGACTATGTATTAATTTCCTACAGTACACTAACTACAGTATAGACTCTTCAGTAAGTCAAAGCTCAAGAAAACGCATAGAACAAAATGTTTTACCTCTATCTTACTTACAGTTAATTTGCGATGACCTCCTGAAACTGCTTAATGAGAAATCTTCCTCTAGGCTAAGCAAAACTTCCTGTGCAGTTTCCCCTTTCAGTTACTGGAGCGCACGATGGAATTTTGCTATAAAATGAGGCCAGACAGCTTTTCACTGGGCTTTCTAAATTCATTTGGCTTATGCTCAGGCAATGAATAGAAAGGAAAAGTTATCTATAATAAAGAGAAGTGATAAGATTGTTTTATAAGAGGTAAGAGTCATGAAGATAGGGGAACAATATGCAAAAGAGAAACCAAGAAATAGGATGAGAGAAGCAAACAAAAGGAAGGGACTGAGAAGGGGTGGAGAAGATGGAAACAATATGCAGCGGTAAAGCACACTGACAAGGAACAACTGCAGATAGTGAAATAGGACAATATATGGAGAAATAGGCAGAAATATGAAAAAACGAAGATGAAACAGCTAGGTGGAAAGGCACATTCTCACACACAACCTGAAATTCAACTAAAAATTCTCAAATCTTCAAGCGTTTTGTAGAATAGCTGACTGCCAGTAAATCCATTGAAAATTATGTTTCAATGGCCTAGTAATAACATACATAGTGGAGAGGACAATCTGCTAATGCCATCAGTATCTCCATTTACTCAAGTAATATAGGGCTGTGTTGCATAGGTATGGATGATGATTGATGATAACTCACATGATAAAACAATATAATAAAATGTACAGTTTTTCTTTAATCAACTTTTAAAATTACCAAGAAAAGAAGACATAAAAATAACAGAGAAGTCATAAAGGCAATGACAGCCATTTTATGTAATTATGTAATTATTTATGTAATTAAAACTTTTATCCGTGAACAGAGAGTAACAGCAGTATCCCATAAGAAAGGAGTTATATGTCCAGTATTTCATAGGAGTAGATTGAAAGTACTTGCTACTACCAATTATTGGAAGCTTAGGGAAGTTTCCACTTTCCTTAAGAACTGAAGGGGTTTGGAACAGAATCTTGTTCCTTTACATGATTTTATAGTAAATAGAGACAATTACTGAAATTTCAACACTACTTAGCAAAATTTAATAGTACTACTTAAGAACTGGAAAGCTATAAAAATGGTCTTGCTTAGGTAACAAGTCAACACAGACCACCAGAACTACCACCTCAGTATTAACCTGCAGTATCACCAAAATCACTTCATTTCAGTTCTTGACGGAATAGTTAATATTGTAAGACTCAATTACTGTGAAACAGAAGTTATTCTTTTGCTCAGTTTGTGGATGTGAGCTCACCTGTGTCTACCTACAGGAAATGAAACTCTGACTCCCTGGACACAAAAGCATTTCAACTACTTCCACTTTAACGTTTTCTGTTGGATTAGCATCTGAGCACTTTGTAACATTTACAAGTGTCATAAATGTCATTTTCATAGGGAGTCATCATCATTCAATTAAACATTTGATCCTCATAGATTTTTTGAAACCTTACTTATAATGAAAACCTAAACATAACGCAGGAAAAGAAAATTAAAACTTAAAATTAAAAAAGAAATTTAAAACTTTTCCATTTTCAGCTGCTCTACTACCAACTCAAGCTCTAGTTTTAGAATCTCTTACTAAATTTTTCATAATAAACCAAGCATTTCTCAGTACAAGGCAGTTCTTGAATTTAAAGTAGTTATCAGCACAGATAGAGAATATGAAACATGAAAGTTTAAAGTATATTGGTAAACACATGTTCAGAAATACAGAATTTTACTGTAGTTATTTAATTAGTTATGTGATTTTATAAACTGTTTCAAGAGTCCTCTTCAAATAATGTCATGTTTATAGTAGAATGGTGTAGAATGTTAAAACTATGCCAGTAATAATAAGTAAAGATAGGGCACGCATCTTCCCATGGCATTGTGCTTGCTGCATCTAACAGACTTATATTGGCAGCATAGTCACAGCGATTTCCACAACAGTTGCTGAAACTCAAACACCTGCATAAATCTGCACATACCTCTATGCAGATGGCCACCCCTAACTCCTAATATGATTATCTCGAATGATATATAGGCTACTGTATGATCCCACACTCTTTTGGGACACTTAGTAGAGATATAAAGACATGTCAAAGGAGATTTATTTCACCTACTGTAAGAGTATATCATTTCCCAGAACTGTTATCAGAAAATTATTATGATTTTAACACACATTATGAGCAGATAAATGAAATTGCTTTGAATATCTTTCAGATATTTTTACATATGAGCGTTTTGTTCTTCCTATTATCAATACATAATTTCAGTTTAAGATTCTCACTTGTTCCTATCAACTGATTCTAGAGAATAATGATATAGCATAAGACTGTTTTACAAGAAAAAGAGATCATCTTTTCTTTCCATTAGACTCACTCTGTTTCCTTAATCTCCTGTGACTATCAAAGATATCACCAGTTGTCCCTATTTCTCATGCAGTACCAATTGCTTTCTTGTGACAAAAGCCTGGAGCATCTCAATTTTATCTCAGGATTTTTTTTCTCATTAAAGACCTAGATTGTGAAAAAGCGTAATTAATGTACTTAATGCTAGATGAGTTTACATCTAAAACTAACAGGAGGAAAAGACATGCCAGCACCTCCTTTAGAAAAATGTCTGCATTATTAAGCTATTCAAAAGAATGAACAGAAAGAATGAATTCATTTTCCAGTTACTCAGAGAAAATCATGGCAGCCTCTGCAAATGTTATCAGGATCAGGCAACTTCTATGAGATGTCTGTTGCAGCTGATTGCACAGATAGCTTGTCACTACAACCAACTGCAGTCAATCCACTTACTGTCAGCTATGCATTTTCTTCTTTTTACACATGACCACTGATAAAATAATAAAAATATTCTTATAGTTTTAGTTAATTTATTGCTTTCATATAGCCATTGTCTTTGGAGAATACTGTAGAATGGAAGAGAATTAAGAAAGAAATGGTTACTTATTACTTATGTACTTTTTTTTTATTGCCATACATACATATTTTCCATTTTTAGCACTCACTTTTTTATGCACTAAAAAAGACAACCTGGTAATTTTGAGTCAATGGGGTCAACTGGGGCAGCATAGGTATTTCATGCATTTCCAGAACCTGGAGGACTTTACAGAGTAAAACCACTTTGAACCATTTCCTTTATCAATAAATCCCTGATGAACTCAGATTCCAAACTTACAAGATTACAGGTAGAAAAAAGGGGAAGAGAGGCCAAGATATAGAATATATTTATGTTTATACACATAAATACCTTTTTACAATGCAGTCACCAAAATCACAGCTCTTATTTATAGTAACAACAGTTTCTTACTCATCAAATCAATGTACACATGCATATTTTGCTGTTGAATATTTTCAAGAAGTATCATTTTGGCTTTGGGAAATCAGAGTGCAATTTACATCAAGATTGGGAAAAAAAAAATCTACATGGACGTGTCTACCTGTCAGCAAAGCTGTACTCTGTCAATAGAGGACTTTTTCAATTGCCTAAAAAAGTGTATTTTAGGTACCCTAGAGTATCTGAGGCATCTACATAAAGCTACGAAATATGGGAGACTCCTGTCCTTGTACAGCAACAACTACTGGCCAGACAGGACACCATACAGCACAGATGACCATCTTCAGTCAACTAAATTGTACCCTAATTGTCTACTTTAAAACTAGTCTCAGAACTCTTTTCCTAAAGTTTTTATAAGCTACAAACACAAGCACAGTATTTATCAAATATGCATACTGACAATTATGCTGTTCCTCTGGTAAATAAGAAAAAAGCTGACAGGAAGATTATATCTCAGAGAGAATACTACTGCAGATCAAGCCTAACAACAGTGTGTGTGATAGTCTTAGAATCTTTCCAAAGTTTTAGCAAGTCTCAAGAGGGTGAAATTGGGTTCAAAATTCCTTCAGAGTAAGTTAACAATTCACAGGAAGGATCCTGTTTGTGCAGACAGTTATGCTGGTTGAGAGATACCTTGATATTTGAGATGAAATTTCAGTAGAATCTTTATCCTTATGAAAAATCTGCATGTGGGAGACATGTCAAAAATATTTGTAGCTTCCTTAGCCCGTGTACATAATATTAGTTCGATTGTTGTAACTCATAACAAAAAAACCACATAGTAGCTCAAGCTGCCAAGACAAATTCAGGTTCCAAGGAGTAGTCTTCTGCTAACTAATAAATCTGTATTATCTTTTTAGAACATTCTGCGACATGAATAAAAACATAATTGCCAGGAAAAATGAATGAATCGTAGACATAGCTGTGAGGTAAGCTTGTAGTGAACTCATCCAAAGCTGTATTCCTATAGAAATTAGAAAGAGTGTATTAGAAATAGTGTGGCCAGCAGGACTAGGGAGGTGATCGTGCCCCTGTACTCGGCACTAGTGAGGCCGCACCTTGAATGCTATGTTCAGTTTTGGGCCCCTCACTACAAGAAGGACACTGAGGTGCTGGAGCGTGTCCAGAGAAGGGCAACGAAGCTGGTGAAGGGCCTGGAGCACAAGTCTTATGAGGAGCGGCTGAGAGAACTGGGGTTGTTTACTCTGGAGAAGAGGAGGCTGAGGGGAGACCTCATCGCGCTCTACAACTACCTGAAAAGAGGTTGTAGTGAGGTAGGAGTTGGTCTCTTCTCCCAAGTAACAAGCGATAGGACGAGAGGAAATGGCCTCAAGTTGCACCAAGGGAGGTTTAGATTGGATATTAGGAGAAATTTCTTTACTGAAAGAGTGATCAGGCCTTGGAACAGGCTGCCCAGGGAAGTGATGGAGTCACCATCCCTGGAAGTATTTAAAAGATGTGTAGATGAGGCCCTCAGGGACATGGTGTAGTGGGCATGGTGTGTTGGGTTGATGGTTGGACTCGATGATCTTAGAGGTCTTTTCCAACCTTAATGATTCTATGATTCTATGATTCTATAGCCCCACTAAGTATTCCAAAACCTCATGGAGCTGCAATTTAAATCAAAACAGGATTTTGTATGCAGCCATGAAAATTATTTTAGTTTAGTCACTCCTGCTGTTAATTAGGATTTTCTGCACACTGTGCAAAAAGACTCTTTGAGTCCATGCTCATCATTTACACAGTGAGCTGGAAGCTTCAGTACTCATAGTAAAGAGGCTGACCCTGAGTCAGAGATTATACCTGAAAATGACAGTACAATCAATAAACCCTAATGATGGATAGATGAGAAGCAGATTTCACAGATGGCCTCAACTCTTGGATATTTGCATGTAGAGCTGATTTCTGGATAGGCATGGACCTTGAAGTAAGCCTGCCAGCCAAGAGTGGATGCAGCAAATGTCTGCTGGAAACATGAGCTGGAAAAAATGAGAAAAATTTTCTGCACTTGTTCACCAGCTTGATGATAGGACTAAAGAAAACACATGAATCAGCATACATGTCCAAAAATGATTATCTGGCAATATAACTTCTTCAATCAGTTTTGCATTCATCACAGATAAAAGTCTGGCATGCTGAAAGACGTATGTGCAGGTGCCAAGTGTATAAGCAACCTGAGACAAGAATTCACTGGCATGCTTAGGCACACTTGCATTTTTTGTTGGAATGGGAGACTGAATGGATTTGTTATTAGCAGATTTTTGGACTCAGCTGGGCAAACAATAACAACAGGTGCTGGTTTTGAGTTACTGACTGAACTGGCTGCAAGTTAACCTATCATTCAGACACCAAAAAAAAAAAAATCCTGAATACAAATCCAGACAAAAATTGCCCTACTTTACACATACTTTCAAAATATTCCAAAGAATTCAGTAAGTGTTGTGTAAGAGACATTGTATAATGACAATAACAATTCCAAGAAAAAGTGTTGGATACCCCCTGTGTCTTAGATAGATTACCACAAGAAAAGATAATCCCAAAATTGAGAACAGTTTAGCAATCATTAGGTTTAACCAGAAGATAAGAGATATACACAGCACCATACTTAAGGGGAAGGAGGCATGTTTTCTTTTAGTATAGATGTTTCATTTGTCTCAGATTTAAGAGACACTTATGGGAATAAAAAAGCAATGACAGTGAAAATTCCCTTATCATCTATACATACTTCCTTTATTGCTCAAACGCTAGTGTTTCAAAAAATACAATCTATTCCTATTCTCATGAAAACAGTCTCTAAGTAGGGATTAGAAAGGTAGGTGCACGCTGGACAAAGAGCAGAATCATACATATATCATAATTATACGGTATTAAGAACCCAATAACTCATGTTGATGGGTTACTGCAGACACTTCAGACAAAGTATAATGACTTCCCCTAAAAAGGCAGGTCTGATGAGACTGCTATTTTGCTCTCAGCCATCAGTCAAATTTGCTGTTAAGACGACAGCATACGCTAACAAAAAGGTGTTATTAAAGAAGAGAAAAAAAACCTTTTCCCATAAATGTATACGTTTTCCTTGAAGTCCTGTTATTTTAGCTGGGGGGTGGGGTGTGGAGGGGGGAGAAGTTTCACTGCTGGTCTGTGTAAAGTTGACTTTGCCTTTCTTTTGAGAAGTTAGAATTCAAGATTTCAGTAGCCTCAAGTTTGCTATAATCCTAAACATGCAATGTTCAATACTAACATGAAACCAACTATACTCCTTAAAATGTAGTATCTTTAATTGCATTTTCAATTTCTTAATGTATGCCCTTGCATTAGAATCAATAAAGACCTGTTCAATACTATAGTATTGTCATAGATTTCAAAGCAATGTTCAGTTGCATCAAGAACTGAAGCACGTCTACAATGCTTAACCTGAAATAATCTTTTAGAACAGGGAAAGTCCTTATTGATATCTTGGGTAAATTCTTTGCAAAACTTGACTGAAATGTCCTGGTCATTCCACCCTTGAAAAAGCAATGATGAGGGAGTCTACTTATCCCCCAAACCACAGCTTTTTTTGGTCTTTTTTAGTGGTATTTTAACCAAGCAGTACCACAACTTAACGTCATGACTATTAATGATGTTTTAGTTCAAAGGAGTATAAGTGATTCAGACCATCTAAATTTTGTGCTGTAATGTTCTCTACACAGACTGAACAAGAAGAAAGCATTGAATGTTCTTGCATTAAAACACTACATGTGACAAGATTTAATTAGACTCCAGTAGAAGGCCATCTGAACACATTCCTTTGAGACAGATGTCCATTTGTAGCTGAACACAGCATCCATAGCATACAGCTGAACATAACGGTGGCCAGATTTTGTATATCAAGTTACTATCTTGTTTCTGATAAAAAGGATGCTTATGAAAAAAAATGTAAGAAACAGGTCAAGGACTGACACTTCCATCATTGGCATGTTATTCTACCTCTCTGCACTCAAGACTGACTAAGAGAACACCCAGAAACTGCCTCTGGACTTCATGGCTACCAGTGAACTCACAGTCCATAAATCTGAATACTCTGCTTTGAGGTCCTTTATATGTGTGCCCGCTATAACATCCTGTGGCAATGAGTTTGACAGCTTAATTACTTAATAATTTGTTTTATTTTATTGCTGACTGATAATTTCACTGAACGTTCTCACACAATGAGAAATGGTGAATAATGAGCCCACCTTCACCTTTTTTCCTGCCACTCAATGTCATTGACTTCTGTCACATTACTTTTTAGCACCTCTTTTACAAGCTGAAGAGCTGTAATCTGTTTGATCATCTGTTGAAGAAGGTATAGCACCTCCTTGACATGTTTTCTGCCTTTCCCTGAATTGTTTTTAAACTCCTATCTTTTTTTGAGATAGAATAACTGTAACTGCCTATGGTATTTAAAATTAACAGAAACACATCCATTTTTTCCATTATACAATTGTTTTTATATCGCTCTTGGTTCCTATTCTACTAATTCGTAATACTCCATTCACTTTTCTGATCATCACTGAGCCATAATCTCACATTTTCAGAAAGTTATATTCAGTAATTCCAGTACTCCTCTTTGAGGATCCAACAGTAATCAAAAACAAATGACTGAGGGCAAAGGCTAAAGCAAAGATCCTTTGAGAAGTTACTTAGCATCTACTGAGAATGAAAGCTACATGCCCAGGAAATAATGCTGCTGGTTTAGTAGCAACTACCTTGATTAATTCACTATTATTCAGCTAGAGCTCTCACCTTCCTACTAGTTTTCTTCTTCAAATAATTTATGAGTTCATTGAACAGTATATGTTCCAGTATCTCTTATCCCAACACTTCACTGGTAACCTGTCTCATCTGGGGAAAAAATAACCATTTATTCCCACTCTCTCTTCCCAGGTTTTTAAGTAACTATTTGCCTTTGAGAGAATCTTCTCGCCTACAACTCAGGCTCTTTGAGAGTTTTTGGTAATAAATATTTTAATAACTTTGAGGAAATTCATTGATAGTTCTCTTCCATGTGTTCTTTATTTATGTCAGGAGATAAAACCCAAATAATTATCTCCTACAACACTATTCCAGAACTGTTTATGTCATATCATACGCCAAGGAATAGGTGGGAGTGCTGAAGCTTTTAACAAATAGATTAGGAATATACATAAGTACTCTCTCATTGCTAGCAAAGGAGACCTCAATCAGATTTGGTACAAGCAACTTGGAAAGACCGCTCCTTTAAATTTTAAAGTACTTCTTTAAAAGCATACACTCATTGTAGATATGTGATGGAGGAGGAGGAAAACAGCAGCAAGAATCAAAACCGCCTCTTTTAGAATAGAACTTCAAACAGAAAAAGTGGAAGCAATAGATGACAACATGACAAAGGGCTTCTGTAGGGAATTTGTGTCTACAAATAGTGCCTTGTTAGAATGAAATGATCCTCCAAAGCGACCAAACTACAGCACGGAAAAAAAGTGTGCAAAGTCTAGAACACCAAAAGATCTGAATTTTCACAATCAGTAGAGGATCAGGTAGGAGCTGCTAAGATTCATCTTCCATTGGGATTCAAGAGGCTTTCAGAGTGTCTCCTGTTTTACTTTAAACATCCGTTTTTCCTGTTATAGAATAACTGGAACAAAGATGCTTATCATCCTGCCTGCTGATGCTGGTGACAATGTAAAGCAGAAAGTGAGCTTCATAAAACCAGCAAATGATTCCTAAATACATGAGAGGTAGTTCTGCTCTGTCAGTTAGAAGTGGCACCTCCCTTAGAGAATGTATTTTTCACTTAAAAATATATCATTTATTAAAAACGTTAAACAGTCTTGAAAGGAAAGAAAAGAATCCTCACCCCCCTGCAGAATGTCAGAATCGCTCTTCATAAACTCTTCAGGTGTCTAGGAAACAGGGTGCTGAAGGCAAAGCACCAAGTGCTGTGCTAAAACCAGACATATATATATTTATGATTGCAATGATAAAGTTAGTTGCTACACACATCATATGAAGTGATTCGTATTGCTTGCACCATTCTTCCAGCTAAGAACAGAAATTATATTATTTCTCACCTTTCTTTCTTCAAACTAAGGCTTTACTGTAGACTATCCTTTCCCTAAAGTAAAATTGTGAAAACATGCAAAGTAAGTAAATAATTTTTGCCCGGGACAAACTGCTACAGAAATTAATCTTTCTTTTCTTTTAGAAAAATCTTCAACTGTATTTTGAACATATTAATACTTTTTTCAGAACAACAAATTCAAATGATCTATGGTCTTTCTTTATAATACTTCTTGGGATGGAGGAAAACTTCCACAGTTTTCATTAGCTCATTCCACTTGCAAACACACAAAAAAAAGCTGTTGTATGCTCAACAACAAAATTGGTTTCATGTTTTTCTAGCCTTTTCAATTAAAATTTTTCTTTAAAATTTTAGAATCTTCTTTTTAAAGAAGTAGCCTGACTGCAGACATCTAGCTCTAAATATTTCCAGACTGGCTGATCTCCAATTCCTTCTATGGATGGAGTACCCAATGTATGTGACAAAATACAATTTTTCCAGCTTGGCAAAAACAGTAGGAGGAAATAAAATCCTGCAAGGGAAAAAACCCTAACCAAAAAAGGTAATTCCAAAAGAGACATGATTATTTAAAAAAAACAAAACAAAAAAACAAACAAACTCGAAATCCTGTTGAATTCATCTGCAAGAGTTTGAGAAACTGGGTAAGCTAACTGATAAAAAGTTAATTTCACTGGTGATATAACATATCCAAAACATCATGTTTTCTTGACAAAGGAGACCCAGTTCCCCTTGCTTTTTGGTTTACATAGTACACAGTACTATCAAGAGTTGTCAGTTCTCATTGGCAATGAAATTCATGTAAGAATAATTTGCATGCATTTGGGGCTTCCTGAAACTCAAAATGCTGAAATGAAGCAACTGCTTCTCTGAACACCATTGATCTTGATTCAGACAAGTCTCAACCTATGCAGTAAGCATCCATATTTTCACTGACTGGGAAAAGTGAAGAAGCATACTGTCATGAGTTTGGTTAACCTGCCAGAAAAGGGAAACCCTGATGTCTGAAGGAATAATCACCCAATGCTCAAGCAGCTGCCATCTGAGTGAATTTACTATAAAATGTTAGTTGGAGAATATGAAGCACCAGGAATATGTATGCTACCATACAGTACACATATCAGACACTATCACTTATACCATACATACATACAGAAGAAATTCCCCAACCACAATGTTTTTTCCCACCAATGCCCACTGATTTCAGGCCACTACAATGGAATCTGGTGGAATCACAATATGGGTGTCTATAATTGCATCAAAGAATTTTATAGACTGATGGGAACAGGAGAGCATTCTTCACACTGACAAGACCATTAAGGTTGTTCAATTTGACTTGTCTTGCACTGACCAAAGCAATTAAAGAACTTCCTGGGATGACCTTGCATTAGCCAGCCAGTGAACTAAGGGAAGGAGGAGATCGCACTGTCTACAAGGCTTAGTGAACTCATTACGTGCCTGAAAAGATCCTGAGAAGACCTCTAATCATGTAGGTAACTGGGCCTGACTTCCTTCTAGGTCTGTGAAGAACACAGGTCATCCAACAATTAATAGAGTAGTAATAGTATGACCTTGCACGTCAGACAAAAAGACAGCTCTGGCCAGTGCCAAGCCACAGTAAATGGTTTTCTAAAAACTGAACTTTCTTTCTAAAGAATAGAAGGCTTCAGAACACACTGTCAGCTCAAATAACAAGGAGGAGGTGGCAGGCCATCTCTGGACTTCCACAGTGGCTGCTATCATACTCTTTTCAAGACTGGTTACAACCTTCTTTCTCAAATGACTTTGAGAAGTTTGTTTTTGAGAGCGGAGTGTAAGATTCCAGAAAACAAATATTTAATCAGCCAGATCTTTCCATTTCGATTCTCTTTCCTTGGTGTTTGATTCAAATACTTGCAGGTTTTGAAATCGGCACCAGGAAAAGACTGAGTACTTTTTATTTATGTGCATGTGTACCTCTGTGAAAAATATATATAAAAATATGAGTGTCTTCAAATCTCCTAGCAAAAATCTTCATGCAAAACTTCATAGCCTGAAGAAGTGTTTTGTCTAAAGAAATCAAGCCAGGGAAACAGTATTATGCTATGATTTTTCACATATTACGTTTTTCACAAATAACATTGCAAATTAGTTTACAATTCCTCATTAACAAAAACTTTATTTTGCCAGATATCTATGTAAAGAATTTCCTTGTTTCTGAAATCAAATAAATTGCTGTTTAGCATAAACTTATACGTATGCTATTTTGTCATTTTTTTAATTAATGCATGTTTTTGTTTTGCACACATTGTACAATTTCTTGACTCTTGAAAGTTTTTCCTCAAAACTGTCCTAAAAGCTATCTACTTTTCTACAACACAGAGAAACACGTTTTTACCAGTAATTTTTTATGATAATAAAGAGCAATGGTGTTCCCTAAACAAAATCCAAATTCCACAGATCAACTCTTAGAAAACAAATAGAAGCTGTCTCTCCAGGTTTATACAGACATGATACTATGAAGTTTTCAGAATTGTTTATAATAAATGTTCATCTTCAGAAGTAGTAAATGCTTAATGCACAACCACAAGTTAGTAATTTATTTGGGTATTTTTGTATGATTTACATGTTGCAGTTTACTAAAGTAATTCTTCAATTTCAGAGGCTGATACATGCTATGTGACTTAAATCAACATCAATATTGACAAATATATTAATTTGGAACATCACGGTGAATCTCTCCGCTGAAGTGGAAAAAAGGATAATTAGATATTCAGTATCACTCTGTTAAATCTAAACCTCCACGTATTAGCAGAAAGCAGGTAAATTTAACATCAAATTTAATGTAATGACAATTTGTTAAGAGACTTTAGATTGCTAAGATTTTCAGGGACACCTCTAACAGCGAATCCGTTTTTTTAATACTATATGTAGTTTTCCTCTAATGTTTTCATAAATGTGTACAAATGTTGACTTTGCATGACCTTTAGAAATTCTCCAAAACATAGTATATAATCAAACAGCTCAGTAATTTGACATATTATTCCCCATTGTTTGCTGACTAAAGTAACTTACTATGAATAATTGTCAGAAACTAAAAATAAAACTAGCACTTATATTACCTTGGTAATTTTCATTAGGTTTGTGGACAGCATTTTAATTACAAAGAGTATACATGATATGATCGCAAGGTATGTTGCCCAGGAGTATTTTGACCTGACATTCAGGGAAAGGTATTTGGTTGCTCAGTGAAAATTATTGTATTAAAAAGAACTTCTAAACTAGAAGCCTCAAAAGCACATTCTTTCCTTGAAAGCTGTGATGTTTTGTAACAGAACCTTCATAACAGAAATACATACTACTCCTGCTTGGGCTTTATAATAGTTGGTAACAGACAATAATACCCATATCTATGCACTCATTTATGCAGACTGAAACCCATTGCATCGATTTTATTTTAAAAATAGGTTACAATACCACATTCAGAGAATCATTATTACCGATTCATTGACAAACTGGAAGACTTTCTGAAGAGGGGCTCCTCTAGTCTGTCCTGATAGATAATATTTATCGCTTTATTAATAACTTAAATGACAGAGTATACTTGTTAAATCTAAGCATGACATTAGCCCAATGAGAGCTAGAAGCCAGAGCTAGAAGCCTCAGTATACAGGACTAAAATTCAGAATAATCATGCTAAACTGAAGACATGATCTAGGAGAAAATCAAGATGCAATTCAAGAAGGTAAATAGTTTAGCTAAGAATAATCAACTGAGAAAATACAGGATGAGGACAAATAATATGTAGCTATTCTTCAAAATGGTATTTTGATGATTAGAGTTACCAAGAGCTGATAGTGATCAGCAATAGAATATTCTTGCATAAAAAACAACACACTGCCTTATGTAAACTAATCTTTACTTGTTGGTAAGGCTACAACTTTATATTTTTATAGCAGGTACTCTACCTAAGGAATACAGAAGAACTGAGAGGAATTCAGCAGAAAATATTAACTACCAGAAGTCTAGAAAAGGTGACATAAAAGGACAAATTAAAGAATTAGGAGTCTTTCAGTTGAGAGGAGACTAAGTGGAGATGTAACAGAAGACAGGGAAAAACACTCAGAATGGGCATGCAAAGTGAAAGCTCACTCTGCTCATTCTGCAGGAATACTACTTGTTTGTGATTCCACCAGAAGGAATCCTTTCCCAAAAGCTAGCCCTCACTTTCTACAGATTTATAATATGCACTCCTCAGTGCTTGGGTGTTGAACTTGTAACTAAGATAGAATTTTCCTTAGTCAATATTCCATTTTGTATCAGTCTCTTGCTTCTACAGAAACACTACACTGTTAACTAGTTTCACCATGATTTTACCTACTCCAACCACACCAGACAGATTTAACAATAAAGCAACAAATCTTCTATCATGGTTCAAGAGAAGCCTTCAAGAAAAGGCTTTAAAGTATAGCAATACAAGGTTTGCAAATAGAAATACAAGAAAAATGCTGTATATGCAACCATAGTTTTCAGGTAAAAGCAAATAGCTCAACTGTTTGTCCAGATATGCCTTTACCCCAAATCCTCAAGGTATGCATTATGTTCAAAAACTGGTAACTTAGTTTTCACGACAAAAGTTCATGTCCAAAAGACCTTCAATTCCTAAATTCCTTCTCTTTTTTTCCCCTTTTACCAAGCTTCCCACACTTCCGTACCTTAATGGCATTTTATACGCCTCCCTTGCTCCACCTGGCCATTTTCAATGCTTACAGTTTCACATGCTATAAAAGAACATTTGTTCAACACACAGTTATATTTAAGCTCCTCATTGTAACATGAGGTCAGCTTTTGATAGCAATAGCTACATACAATTTGGACATGTTATCAGAACAGAAAGCTTACTAGCAAACAAAGCATTTTGCTTCAGTATGTTATAAAAAGACAAAATTGCACACTCCACCTCTCCGTGACTTAACCACTACTGCCTCAACAGTACTTTCGTGAGTTTAACTGACATGCCAATATGAAGAAAATTAACTCGCATACCTGTTTACAGAACTAAGCACTAAATCCATCGGCATCCAAATATTAAACCTGTACACAAAATCTTAAATTAGACCCTACATCACTACATTAATTCCTTCTTACCTCTTAGTTACATCCTAGTAGTCATTTTACAAGTGATATATTCACTTTCACAAAAACACATTGAAAAGTTAGTCAATGACAGTTTAGAATGACACCTTCCTTTAATGCACTACACCTGCTTGCTCCTATGCAAAGCAAGTGTTAACTGTCACACTGTCAAGAAAAATGATAATTCCCTCATCATATCTATCTTTTTAAGGAAGTAAGAACTACAGAACATTTTACAATAGAAAATTTTTTCATATATTTAATAAAATCTGCCACTTGCATGAAAGCCCAGAGAGATGTTATATTGGCAGCTGACAACAAAAAAAAAACAACAAACCCTACCACCAAATTACAAAACACACAAAAGTGGGAAGCATTTCAAGTTTTATACATGCCCATACTTCTCTTTCCTCAGCCCTCTCTCAGCTTAATACAATGTAGAAGGCCATTAATAAAAAACTGAGCATACATAAAGTGGTCTCCAAGCTGTATTGGGTCATTAACTGTGATAGACCTTCTCAGGGAATATAACTGTGCGTTTATTAAGAAAAGTCCCAACCTGAAAATCACCATGAGTATAGTGCCTTATTAATGTCCAACGAACAATCATAGGCATTAACTGCAGAAACAGATGCATGTTGCTCAACCTAGTCTGCTTTTGAATGCCCCCCTAAATTTGGTTCCAAATTTGCTATATTAGTAAAAAAAAACAAGACCCAAAAAGCTATACAGGCTTTTCTGATCTAAGGAAATTAAATTTTTCCTTTGGCTTTTGCAACAAAAAAAGGTGGAATTACCTTGGTTCTTGAAAATTTGGAAGTAAAACAGAACTGCAGCTGACAAATCTTAAGGCAGATTCTCTCTGATTTAACCAAGGGAGTTAGTGCAGAACATTCTCTTATTTGAAATTACTGAAATCTTTTCACTCTCAGGGTAGCTTGCAACGTACGGTTCTTTGTCTGGGCTGGTAAAGAAGCGGGGTTTTGAAGGTATAGAATTTTTTTGTTTGTTTTTCTTTAAGGTGGTTCAATGTTGTTTTTTCACTTTGTAGCAAAGGTACATAGAACTTCTGTGAGGCACACTTTTTATTCCTGAAATTATTTTAGAAGAACTAAACAAAAATGGATCTGACTCATTGTCCTTTACATAAACTATGAGCAAAGGGGAAAAAAACTAATTGTGAAACATTTAAAGTGGGATTTAATCTCCAATAGTGTTAATGATAATCCACATATTTTATTAAACGTTTATACTTAATCCGCAAATGTTCAGCTAAAAAGCCCCAGCAAAGTGTGATTCACAAAGAACAGCATTTAGAGTTATGTCATACAACACAACATATATACTGAAGTCTCTATGAAGTACTGCTATGCATTTCTTTCTTTGGTAATTGGTAAATCTTTGGTAAGATTTTGTTGTTTGTTTTCTTTTCCTAAACATATCTAAGCTGACACAAGGGGGTAAGGAAATTTCATAGAAGACTAAAACGTGACTATTAAAGATGCCAACATTATACCCCTACGAATACTGAATCCTACCTCTCCCTAACAAATGGCAACTGAGGTCGCATGAGTGACACAAGTTCAGTGAACTGCTGGCAGCACCACTCCTGCCACGCGAAGGGAAGCCGCAGCACCCACTGTCCCCTGGCAGCAGCGTTGTGTATCTCCCAGCACAACGCTGCATCCCCACCCCACGCTCACCCCCCGCGGCGATCCTCTCCCGCTTCTCTCTGCTCCTCACCCCCGCCGGAAACTTTCCGGCGGCCGCAGCACCGCCACTGACACCACTGCCGACCGACCCGCGGCGAGGGGATGCCGGCGGCACAAACGCTACGCCTCTCAGCCCTCCCCTGCCTCACCCCCAGCGGCAGCAGCGCAGCCCCAGGGGCCCGACTGAGTTTCTAGAGCACGAAGTGGGATGAGGGCTGTAATAGACGGACGTGCAACCCTACACCGAGGACTGCCTCCTCGCCTTCCTCCTCTGCCCTTCGCCCCTCGGCAAGCGGTGGGAGGGTAACTTTTCAGATGACACCTGCCCTCTCCCGGCACTTGAGGCGGGTCGGGCCGGGGGCGAAGCGCGCACGGCTGAGGGGGAAGGCGCGGGGGGCTGTTACCTGACGTCCCCGCTCGGCTCCAGGGCAGGGCAGAGTCCCCGCGGTCCCCTTCATGCCCGAGGGGCTGGCCAACCCGCCCTGAGGCACAAGTCTTCATCCAGCTTCCTCCCCGCAGGCAGCGCCTCCTTCCCTCGTCCTGGCGGGGCAGCGGCGCTGGGCTGGCGCCGCTCTTGCAGCCTCGCCGGTGCGGCGGGGAGGCAAGGAGGAACAGGCGGAGGGAGAAGAGGCCGAGCAGGGGGCGGGAAACGAGCGGTGTCCTTCCTCCCTCCCCTTCTCTCTCCTCCCTCCTCCCCACGCCGCCGCGCCGGCACACAGCGGCGGCGAAGTCCCTCTTCCCGCGCCGCCGGCTCCCTCCTCGCCAGGCCGCCGTGAGGGAGGCGGGACCCCCTCCCCCAACGGCCACACGGCGGCGGGTGAGGGGCCGCGCGCGTCCCGCCGCAGCTCCCGCCCGCCCCGTAGCAACAGGCGCCCGGCGCGGCCCCGCCGCCCCACCGGCAGCAGCTCCGTGGCTCTGACAGGGCCCGGCCCTGGGAAGTACAGGGGGCTCCCTCCGAGCGCCGCTGCACCGCCGCCCCCTCGCCGCACCAAATCGCAGCCCTCTTTCCCCGTCTTTCGCGGGCGGAGGGTCCCCAGGGCAGGGCAGGGCAGGGCAGGGAGCAGCCGGCGGCTCTGGAGGGCGCTCCCGCCCCGCTTGGTGCTCCGCGGAGTGCGCCTGCGCGGGGGCCAACGGCTGGGCAGGCAACGTGCTGGGGCGTGAATTCGGGGTCATGGAGGGGCAGGGCACGTTCGGGGTTCGTCTGGGAGGTAGAAGTTTGGGAGCGCGTTTCCTGGAAGGCTCTGAAATGCGTGGTAGGAGCCGGGGCAGGGCAGAGGTTGCGGAGGGCACAAAAAGAGCAGAGGGCGGATGCTGGAGGAGGTTGGGGAAATATGGGATTGGGAAGTTTGGGAGAAGAAAAAGGGATCTGGGAGATAATGATGGAAATTGCCCATGACAGAGAAGAAGAGTGGCTTGCAGATTGGGAGGATAAATGATAAATACATTTTTTCTGACAAGTTTTACAACCAGGGTGTTCAGAAAGGCAGAGAGGAGTGAATACCAATGGGATACCTGAAGAGGAGAAGGGAGTGGGAGAAGATTGTCAGGCAACAAAGGAGAAAATGTATTATGTAAGTGGACAAAGGCAGGGTTTTAGAAGGTGAAGAGAATGATGATATAAGGGGTTTGGGGAAGCCAAAATTTTACGTGGCTTGGGAGGAAATGCATGTGAAACTGAGATGATTGGTATGGAGGAGAAGTTTGGCTGCCTTATCATGGAGGTTAGAAAATGAGCCGCTGAGGAAGGGATTTTAATTTATAAGGGATTTTAATTAAGGGAAATATGCATGAGTGAAAGCATTGGAAAAGTAGGAAATAAGCGAAGCGCTGCAGGAATTGTTGGACAAGAAGGGACTTGGAGATGAAAGAACAAGTCACAGCTTGAAAGAGCTAGCAAATCCAAGCAGAACGCATAGAAGTAATTGGCTGAAAGGAGTGGGAGTGTTGGTTGTATATGGAATAGAAATTGCACTGTCCATAAATTTTCTCTGTAAGAATTGTGCAGTGTATCTTGCCCTTTTCCAGCAAATCATCCCATCCCACATGGGTAGTGGAGAGTTGGATTCCAGCTCTCCAAATTGAACTCACCTTAACAACCAGCATAGCAAAGTGGATCCTAAACACCCAGGATTAGCAGTAAAAGCAATATTGCCTACAGACTTGATGTCATCCTAGCCCTTGGAGAACTGAGTTGAATATTAACTTTTAGCCAACCCAATTTGAGGCACATATGGACATGTAGTTTCATTGCTTCTAATGTTTGCTGATGGCAAGGGAAGGTCATGCTGCTGGACTGAACTGCTTATGGCAGTTCATGAATGGCTACTGTCCCTTAAATGGAAAAAGACTGAGATATGAGATGGGATACACACTGTGATTAATGAAACTGGAGTAGGGATTACTGGGTTACACTGAAGTGTGTCATTGAAGTATTTACTGCAGAAATGAGAGGAGGAAATGCTGAACATCAAATTAATCTCTTCATCCAGATTATCATTTATGTGTGGAATAACCTCTTCCTTCTTTGACTTCCTGCAACTTTTTTGGCATGACCTACAACACTTTAAACTGTTTCTCTTTCAGTCAGAGTCTCGTTCTGTTCTTTTCCAGCCCCTTGTATCTCAGCTATTCCGGGACAGCTGCAGTGAACTGTAGTGAATTTGTGTCTGGCACAGGACTTGTGTTGTATGAGTGATTTATAATAATCAAGGTATTGTAGGCACAGACTAGCCAGGGTAGAGATTGGATTAAAAAAAATAAGAAAAGCTAGCCTGCTTTAGTGTAGGACTATGTAATCCATATCTTTCCCTTTGGTTTTCTCTCTTCATTATTCTTCCTGCCCTCTATTGTGCAGAATCTTCCTTCTTCTTGTGGCTCATCAATCCTATCGCTTTACCAATGTCTAAAAATAATTTTAAATATTTTGTATGTATAGATATTTTTACAAAAGTTGTTACCAGATATCTAGAGGATGATACTTTAGTAGCCATCTCTTACATAAAAATGGTGTGCCAGTCTGGACTTCCAGGTGCTGTTGTAGTATTCGTGAAAATAATAATGGTTAATAATAAGTGTTTAGCTGGTTGTTCATAGGAGTTGGAAGGTCCCTGGGAGTTACTGTTGAGCTGCTGCTCAGGACTGGTGAAAATTCTGTACCCATGAAAGAAGGAGAAATCAGCATTTTCAAGTTATTTCTGAGATTCATTGTCCCTGGGTTTTTTTGTGGTCATTATGAAGCAACCAGGATCTAGCTAATTGTGAAATCTTTTGTGAAAGGCCCCACTTAGAGGTGCTGTTTGCTACCAATTTGTATTGTGTGTAACAAATCTCTTCGGCTCCCTTGAACTGCTATGTGTCTGAACTTGAGATAATGTACTGTAAATTATTTTCCTGGATACACTAGTGAGTTAAATCAAAATCAGTGGAAAATTCAGTCATTTTCGTAAAGAAAAAAGATTAAGAAAATAGACGCTTTATATCATAAAAAAAGTTGCTAGTGATCAAATTAAATCTTTCTTGCAGAAAAAATTATACAGGACAAGAATGACATGCTGGTAAATGAAACTAGTTTAAGAACATTCAACTTGCTAGAACATTGCGAGTTTTGCATATATATATTTACTGTATATTTTCAGGTAAATATACCTTCATAAACTGTAGTTTCTCATAGTTATATACAAGTGTATTTTTCTACGAGAAGCAGGTAATACTCCATTTGCTCTAGCTTGTTTCAAAAACTACGTACCTGCTAACATACTATAATATACATGGATTTGTACATCCAAAATATGATTTTAAAAATCATTGGTGCAAGTAAAATAGTCACAATATGTTTTAATCACTGGGACAGCAGTAAAATTTGATATGTTGATCACCTAGACTTAAAGGTAGTAATAATTTGCACACAAGAATCTGTTCCATAGAAAATAAAATATTATTGATAGCAACTATAAAATCCCTGAAGAAAAACTCATTTATTTTGAGTGACTGTGTATTCACTTGTTTTCAAAGACAGATTGCTTGTACAATGGAATAAGCAATGAGTGAGATATGAATGTGAAGACATTTGGTTTTGTAACGAACTGGCTAACATGTTGATCGGTTAGGTTTTGTGGCATCTATACCATCATGTAAACAGTCGAGTTCACCTCCTTCCTCACCTGTCCCCATCCTCCATCCATTGGCCATGTTGCTTATGTCTTTTTTTGTATTTCTACTTAGCTGTAACAGAAGCTAAATGACTTTCCCAATGAAGAAACTCAAGGTCAGAATTGGGAATAGCTCATACTGACAGCATGGATCCGCCTGTACTCAGCTGGCTCATAGCAGCTTATTCACCATTCTCCAAAGATACAGCCCTTGGGTTATTGCATGACTTTTCACTGTGCCATCACGTGCCCTGCTACCATTAAGCTGCCAACATAGCTCTGCCCTGAGTGCCCAACTTCAAAAGTATGTATACTGGACTGTGAAATAGCCATGTTTGTCGTTTCTGGGAAATCTGTCTGGCTCATGCTACGTATCCAGTTTGAGCACTTTTTTTTTAAAAAAAAAAGCAGGGTTCTTAATGTTTTGAGGGATTATGCCTGAGTGATCAGCTTCCCTCTGAGAAAAAGCCTTAGGTAGTTTTATGAGGCCGTCTCCCTGGACACCATCCAAACTGTGTCAGTTCAAGGTCCAAAAAAATTCAAGGTGGTCTTCCTCAGGACTAGAGGATGCAACAACTGTTCTGAGGCTATGTATCATCACCTGCTTCTTCTGTGAGGACCTATACAAAATATAAAGCAGGTGCCTGTCTAGCTTGACAGCATATTACTCCCTCCAAGAAAGACAGAGCTTTATCTGAGCTCCATGATTAGATATCAGTAATAGCTCCCCTCTTGAAATTAGAGGATAGGATGATAAGGTGTTTCTTCACATTCAGACCCAGTATCCATGAAAAGGACCCAGCCTAGGTATGAGCTTCAGAGGACTGAAGCCCTTGGGGGACGTTTAGAAGTACGCTGACTTCTGTTATAACCCAGTAGCAATGAATACATTACTGTGGACACTACCTTTCTCCACTGGTACTAAGAAGGCACAAAGATGTGTTGGCTCTGGCATGGTAACTCTTGTAATTAGACACTAGTTGGTTTCTGGATCTGGCAGAGGATGGAGGAGCTGTGGTGAAACGTTTCTGAACAGCTTGGTTGGTTTTACTTGAACATTTTTGATTAATCACCATTTGGACACTTGGAGTCCACACAATTGTACTTGTGTTCCCATATTTATCTGTAGGGTCTTTAGTTTCTGTCCCTGGCTTCTGCTGTTGTATTTAGATTATAAGTTCTTAAGGACGAAGACTATCCTTTCGCTCTTCGTACGGCATCTAGCACAAAGTGGTTCTGGTTTCTGTGTAGGACTCACAGTAACTATGGTAATAAAATGATAATACTGGTATTAGTGACAACGATAGCAGTATTTATACTACTAGAAAATTATATGGAAAGCTAGAAGATAGACAACTTCTATTGTTCAAAGTTCTGTGACAAAAAATGATAGTTTTGCTCATACTAGCAACTTGTTGCACACACATTTGTATATTGTGATCTCTTCTAATAATTAAAAGGATAAGCATCTGAATTTATAATGAAAACATCCCTTGTTTTCCAAGTATCAGTTTGGTTTTGCAGCTCAGTAGTTACTGACAAAAACAAAGAAACAACAGACAGTTAAAAAATTCTAACTTGAAATGTCTTTCAGCTTTCATTCTTTATTGTACTTGATGTCACAAATATACAAGTTATCAAGGAGTCTTTCACATAAGATTTTAAGCTGCAAGATTCATCCATCTTGAGCACACTTTTTGTCTAAAGAAATATGTTTTTCGTCTTAGAAAAGCAGAAGGGAGCAAAGTTTTCTTATTTGTTCTGTGGTTTACATTCAAACTGTAACCACATAAGCTACAAAAAACCTGGTATTACCTCTGAAGAAGTCTTATCATTCTAAATCCTCAGTGGACACAGATGCCTAAGGCTCAGCCCTGAAGCAGGCACCTAAGCTGCTGAGGCATGTAGAAATTCAGACATGCTCCTCTTCAGTTTTTCTGTTGCTCATTGTATTCTTCACACAGCATCTGGAATCCATGATTGCCTCTCAAAGTTGTTTAAGTTCTTTATATAGCCTACAAAAAGCTAAGTGTATCACTTAAGCATTCTGGAGAACATTTTTGGAGATTCCTCTCTACACCTGTTGAATCTGCAGGAGCTTAGGCAATAATTTGAGGATTCATTTGTGAGTAACTGAGGTTTTCAGCTTTTTCTGGCACCTTCTTCTCTGAGGGGCCCCAATGTGTAGGTACTGGTTCAGTCCTAGGCTCCTTTCCGTGCAAACCTACTAGGTCCAACCAAGAGGAGACGCTGACAGGATAGTTGCCTCGGTGTTCATTCCTGGCAGGCAGTATGGATGAGGACCTCTGGCTAGGACAGTTCTTCCAAATTATCCCTTCAGACTCTGCGTGCTTTCCTTGTTCCCTTTTTTCCTTCATTCTTCTTGCTTTTTTTCCCCTCTTATCTTTGAACGTGCACTTTCAAAGATTCCCTGCTTCAATGAAATTTTACTGTAATTAATTCAGACTACATATTTGGCTTGTCTTTTTATACCTTTTAGATCTGACCAATATGAATGCATGGTTAGTGGAGCGTACACAATTCTCATTTCTACCAGTTCTGTACCAGTTTATATTGTATTATTTTCTTCTCAGTTGCTATTTTGTCTTATTTTTTCTTCTATCTGTGGAGAAAGGGACAAACTAATTGGATTTTAAATGCCATATTGCAGTTCTAAATAAGGAATTATTCATTAAAAATAACCTTTTATTATGACACATCTTATTACAGTAGGGCACATGTTGACTGTAAGTTAATTTTTTTTTTTTTAATTTTTAAATTTTTTTTAATTCTATCTGCTTAAACAATCAGTCAGTGATACAGTATAGTTGGATAAGTGTTTTGGTAGTATCATGATAAAGGTGGTTCAGAAGCTTGAAAGTGTTATTGTAAAGCAATTGTAGTAGGGTGGCAATTGCTTGAAAAAGTAATTGTTTCACAATGATATATTTTATATAGTGTATTATATTTAAAGTGGTTAAATACAACAACTAAGACTTACTTGTCTTTCTTTGAAAAATGGATTTGTCTCCTGAAATTATTAGAATCTTTATTTTTGTAGTCGTACAAAACCAAGCCTTTTCATGTCCTTCGGAAAACTGGGTTTACAACATTGTTAACAAGGTTTTTTTGTTTATTTTTTTTTCTATCTAAATTGTACTCTGTCTCTTGCCAAATTGCTATGGACACGCATGTAGCATAACAATTTTATTTTCAAGTGTTTACTGTCAGCCTAACAATGTCCTTCCAGGACAGTATATAGGGAAATGTGAATTCCTTGGGGTCTTTATAGTGGTAATCAGTACTTTTGAAATTTCTTTTGTGCCGTTATTCAAACTTTAGCAAGAACATCATGGAGTCCTGAAGAGGAATCGTTTTGTTAACTCACTAATTCTCGTGTCATCCAGATGAATGCATGCCCACTCTATGTCTTTTAAATGTACCAAGTAATGGGTAAAAGTAGTGGTGGTAATAAATCTAGTGCTTCAGCTATGTTACTACATTGAAATGTTATTTTACATCATTCTTTTACTGTGCAGTAGTTGTGCTGGAATTACTTCTGCTATCATGTATTACATCTGTCATAAAAATTTAAGTTTAATTTATATTGTTATGTGCATCTATGTTTCACTTACATTTTACTTTTAAAAACATAGATAACACATGTCCCTGTAGGAGCTCAAGGAAAGTAAATAAAAATAAAGAAACCAAATATTGTTCATTACAACAATCAATACAGAGACAAATTAATACATAATAGTACTAGCATGAACACGTCATGAATTCTACCCTATTTGTAGGCTGTTAGGAATATATACAACTCACTTCAGCTGGATATATCCAGTTATATACATGATTAAATATTTACAGAGTGGACCATTAGTTTATGTAGAGTAATGCATAGAGAAGTTCCTTGATAGTGCCTAAAGATAAAACTATTTAGAATAGTTCATGAGAATCAGTATAGGGTTCATTACAAATGCCACAATCTCACACGTGGAATAGTGATGTGCCATCTGTCCGGTGCCATTGTTTCTATCCTGACTAAAACAAGAAAAATTTGGACTGTTATGAAATCCTCATACAATTTGGAGTCTTTCAGAATTGCTTATATCTAATTAAAGCAACTTTCACCTTTTAATCTAGAGGCTACACTGGTATTTAGAGGTGTATCCTTCCATGAGAGGTGAGTGATGCAGTACACTCCAAATTTTCCTTTGTGTGCTCATAGAAGAATTTCTACTGTATGTTTTTACAGAAGTTCAGATAGATTCCAGTGTGACAGATCACTTACGACTTGTAAGAAAATATGCTAGCTTGTGAGAGCCCTCAGTCTTGTGTTTCTGCTGTTCTGAAACACAATAAAGAGACAGACATATTTTCCCGCTGAAAAAGAAGGAATTGTAGCAAATGGCAGGCCAGAATAAAATAGCTACTTTAGAATTGCAGTCACCTCTGCAAAATTAAAGCCCAGTTCCAGGAAAATACAAGAATTTTCAGTAATAGTAATTGAGATGAAATAGTCATGAAGAAAGCCACTATTAAATCACAGAATTCTTTAACATATTTTCTCTGTTAAAAAAAAAAAGTATCTCAGCCATTATTGTAATATTAAACATACATTTTTTTTTAAACAAAAAACATTGAAAAGGACAACCAAAGAGGTTTTGCTTCTGTGTAACTAGTGCAGGATATAAAGTTTCTTTGTAAAATATAAATTCATTTAGGATAATGTAATAAAAAAGGTAAAAGTTGCTTATACAGGCATAAAATGGGAAAAATGTTTCAAAATCTCCCATAAACCCCCACTACTCCCAATTCTGCTTCAACTTTTCAACCTTCAGTGTTATGAAGGGCATAAATGTAGTTCCTGATTAACTTGTTATTTCTAGGATCTGCATTTCCACAGTTGAGTTTGTGAGCACATTAGTTTCATTCTTTAGAACTGGTGAGCAGTGAAGGAAAGAAAGGTTAGATACCCCTCTGTGGGCAGTGTTTCTTAGCTTTCTGCTTAACCTGTGTTATTTTGGATTTCATTATGGGAATCCTATCTTTGATTGTACATTGTGTATGACTTAGATACCTAATGCAGGTTCCTATATTTTGTACTGGGAACTAGAGCCTCCATTAGCTATGAGGATTAACTGAAATCCTATGCATTCTAGTGGGAATTAAGTATATGTATATCTGAAGCCATGTGCTTAAAATTACCTTCATAGAACCATAGAGTAGTTCAGATCGAAAAGCAGCTCTGGAGGTCATCTTAGTCCATTCCCTGCTCAAAGAAAGTCTAATTAGGTCAGGTTGCTCTGGGCCATGTCAAGCTGAGTCTTGAACACCTCCAAGTCTGTGGACAACCTCTCTGGGCAACCTGTTCCAAGATTGGATAAGCCTCAAGGTAATTTTTTTTCCCTAATATCTAATCAGGATTTCCTGTGTTCCAATCTGTGTCTGTTTCCTCTCATCCTACCCCAGCGCACCTCCAAGAGTCTGCCTCCATCTTTCCTGTATCTGCTGATCAATTCAACTTTATTTGCATAAACACAGTATTGGATATATTCCTAAGTGATGACGGAGCCAACTGTCCATTTATTTCTATAAGATATTGGAAGAAGCAGAGCCACCACTTCTCCTCTGTGTCTTTAATAGAAGCACTTGGAGTGCTCGGTGAAGAGCTTACATGTCGGGTCCTTTGGGCTCCTTGCTGTATTTCACTTCCGCTTGGGTGGGATCTTGGCACTGAGCTGTGGAAGCCGAGTTGTTCTGAATACATGTAGGTGCAGAACTGTTGGTGACTAGAGAGCTTTACATCAGACCGGGAACCCCATAAGATTAGGTGCGCCAGAGAGAACATTTTTTAGCCACGGTTTTTTCTTAGGCACCTAATACCCATACAAATGTTGTTTTAAGAGTCATGTTAATTGGCTATCTGTAGGGTCCAGTGCTCTTTGATATGCCCTGAGGGTATCTTACCTGGCACCCAGCTGCCACTCGGGCAGTATGCAGCTTCCCTCTATGTCCTTTGTCATTTTGCCAGCCCCAGGTGGATTTCTTGGACAACCGAAGACATCTCAGATGACACTAGACACTTTGTGGGCATATGTTTATCCCCATTATTTGTTTTTTGCTCCTGTTCTAAGGGTGGGATTCAGTTTGAGAGTAAGAAACCTTCATGCAAGTGCCCGTATATATCTAACTGTAAACTGAAGGTTTAAGCTTCCATTATCATCAGTGGGGATCTGGGACTTGATTCATTTGCTTACACAACTAAGTGAGCGTGGTGTGGTCTCGCATATCCAAGACAGCCATGGGATCTAACAGATACGAGATAGGATTTGTGGGAAACCACTGTCCTTTTGGGGTGGTAGCTGGAGGCCAGTTAAAACACCCTACAGGATCTCGAATTGCAGTAACCATTTCCTTGCTAGCTGAAAACTTGTGACATGCTTATTTCTTTGTTCACTTCAGGATGTATCGTGGAAACCTTTTCCCCTTTCTGCTGCTTCTGCTTCACTGTGCAGTAGTATGTCACCCTGCTGTCACCATTCAATTATCACTTAATTGAAAATTGGCTTGATTATTAATTGCATGCTTTATTAAAATCAATTTAAACATAAATTGCAGTTCAATAACATACTTTGATGTCATTCAATGTTATTAACAAAGATGCTATGTTTTTTTCATACTTCACTGATGCTTATTTCAAACCAATGAATAAATATTTCATTAAATATTTTATAAAAATATAATGAAAAGTACAACTCCTTCCTTACACCCAGTTTTTGTAGTACATGAAATGTGCTTTGCAGACTTTTTCTCCAGTTTTGTTAGGTGCAGTTGATTCTTGTTTTCCTATCTTCCTTTTAGTCATTTTTCTTTGAAGTTGCAAATGCATATGTATAATGCATCTACTTATATGTATAGCCATACATTTCTCTTTTGCAGTGTATACAACCATAAATCATCTCATTAAGTAATTTGAGGGGTACATAATGAGCATCTTTGGGATATAAACTTTATTGTACATATGAGCTGAAGTCTTCATAACTATCCTTGAAAGTCTTTTTTGACTAGTGGGATTAATTATATATCTCACAGATGCCTGTCATGCACTCTGTTTACACTATAGGGAAATGAAATAGGATAGTTAATTTTCTTTTATTCTGTTAAAATGCCAAGGTTTAATTAAACTGCTTCAGCTTGAGTATTGCACAGCTACTTTCAGCTGTCATGAAGCATACTAGAAATTGATTTGCCATTGCCTACATGCCCAAGAAGGCATTCAACAGGCATTGTAATTTCACCCAAAATTGTTTTTATTAATCATAGCTGCTTTCTGATTTCTAAAATTTGTATGAGAAACAATGTATTAAAATAAGTTTCATCCATATGTTCAGGGAATAAAAACAATGCAGGTGCCAAATATCTGAAATTTACATTCAGTTTTGAATTAACAGCTGGGTTGTGCTTTTATGTAAGATTTTTATAATATTGAAATTTCATGCATTTTGAAGATTTTACATAATTATTTCAGTTATCCAATAACAATTAGGCAGTGTCATGAATTAGCAAGACAATTGCAAAGCAATAAATCCATCATTTTTACAATTATGAGAAATAAAAACATAGCAACAGACAATGAAAATTAACCACCTGCTTAAAGCAATACGTATTTATATATGTAATGTATAATAGCCATGATATGGAGGATTTTCAAAAATGTTGGCAAAAGTTACGTAAAAGTAGCTCACTTCAAGCACTCCCCACCCAACCTTCAGTGATCTGAGAAAAACAGCAACCATTCTGAACAAGAGAATGCAGCAACTACTGAGTCTGCATTTCCATTAAAAAAAGCACAAAGCCAAAAGCTAGATATATAAGGAGGCCCTTAGTGCTCTCTTTAAACACTCAGGCAAAACTGGTGTCAACAAAATGCTTTTTGCTTCTACCACTCATGTTGTGTAGGCTGAGTTTCTAGTGAAAGCTCTAGCTGAAGTCTGTACACAGCCTGCTGTCAGTGTGCACAGAACTGCCTAGGGTTTGGCAATGTTAAGTATCAACTTCTGCAGTAATGAAAATGTAATGATTTCACATGAAATGTAATAATTTGCATAGGAATAATTGCATAACAGGAATAATAATAATCAGTAGTACTGTCTGCATGGGGCTTACTTCCTAGGTTGGGATCCTGTGTTAGTCCCGTTATTGGGATTTCATTCTTAATCCAACCTTCCCATTTTCCATTCCCCAAGGGTAGCTAAAAATTTTTTAGTTTCTGTGGCTGTGATTAGCATGGGGTCATTTGGAAAGTTCTGTATCTCAGATGCCAAGAAAGCATAAAAAGTCTGAAATTTTCAGTCAAGGTACTGATGGCTCTTGATTCTAACCTGTAACTATGGATAAAGTGTTTTCCTGAGTGGGAGAGTGAGGTTCAAATACCTGGTTCAAATCAGATAGAAACTGATCTGAAGCTGTTTCCCAGCCAGCTCCCTTGAGCCCAGTTAGAGACATCTAATTCTTTTTGAAAGGCTGAGCTTGGATTTGCTTCCTTGTAGTTTGTGCTGCCTAACTTAGTTTCTCTCTTGCTTGTCATGCAAGCAGACCTTTCTTCTTGACTACCTTTTTCTTCCCCAAGTATTAAGCAACTAATCTGAGGACGTGGTTTACAATTAGCAACAACTTATTAATCAAGCATTGAGCATACCTCTCATCAGGGTATGCATGTGAGGTGAGAGTGCATACGTCTGAGAGTGATACGAACAACTGCAAATATTATAAAAAGATTGTGACAATCTTACCAAAACAAGTTGACAGAACAAATTAAGTTTAGCAAACTGAATGTAGGGTTCTAGGATATAGTTAATGATATTAACTATTAAAGGAAAGTAAACTGAATCTTTAGGGACTACAGTAATAGACAATTCATAGTATTTTAATAAGGTAAAGGGAAGTAATCTAATATATTCCATGTGTGGCGTCCACCAATTGTTTTTATATAGACATTGAGATATTAAAACAATCACATTTGCATAGAAATTGTTGTACAATATTTTTGTTTGGAGAACCAAGTGGAATAAGTGGTTCTAAATACCCAGTATCTTTTTGGGAGGAGGAGTGGGAGGTAGGTCATCATGTGGTGTAAACTGGCATAGATCCTTTCCTCCTGTTGGATGTGATGCTGATGAGGATCTGGGCTATAGACTTTAGACAAAGAGAGTTAAATGAGAAAGAAAAACTTTCCTTTCATGCACGCCCATGCACTTTAGTGATATTTCATTTAAAATAAAAATCTTCTCCAAGTTAAGATCTCCAAGTTAAATTCTCATCATAGTTGTGTGGTTTCTGGAACAGTAGAGATTCTTGCATTTTAATTTGCCAAGGTTTGTCTACCACACTTCATTTATTTTAAAAGCACACACAGTGAAGCTGAAAATACTTTTCTGGGAGATTACCTTCACTTTTTCCCCTTGCTTCAACTGTCGTCTGCCTCAGATACAGTAAGTGACATTATTTCATACCGTTCATGCAGGGATGTACTTAATAGGCTCGCAGGAAAAGTCATCATTAGTTGATTGACTGTAGCTTGATTACCTGTGGATAACTCTTACAGGTTTATTTCTTCATTTCAGCCAGGAATGGAAGCTGCCACACCTCAATCTACAGATTTATGAATACAACTTCTATTGGCATGGGGAAACACCCATGCAATAATAAAATGGCCAGTGCAAAATGTTCAGCTGCTGATATCTTCAGTAACACATGGGTATTCATAGATCAACGATACTTACAATAAATAGAGAACAGAGCACAGGAGAAGAAAGCATTGGGCGGAGTCAGTTAGTAGTCAACTTAAGCAGTAAAGCTAGAGGTAGATCCAAAGTTGTAAGCAAGTAATGTTTGATATTTCTTAAGGAGCTAAATGCCTTTGAAGAGAAAAAAAGTCTTTTAATTGGGGTATGGATAAGGAGGAGGGTAAAGATGGTAATTATGGGGGAAAAAAGAGTGGAAGTGTGCTGAGGTAAATAAATAGAAATTATTCATCCAAACACAAGATTTTTTTTTGGTGGAGAAGTAAAAAATTAAAAAAAAAATCTTCAGAATTAAAATATCGCCCCCTAATAAAATGCAAGTGATTTAATTAGTATTTTAATAAAACTGTGTTTTAATAAGTAATTCTTAAAATAATATGATAAAATAGTCAATGGATTATATCTACATTAGTAATATTTTGTTTATATGCCTGGGTTTTTTTATAAATTGAAGGAATTGCACAAAAGTACTTGGTTTACCTATTGTTGCTTTTTATTATAAGCCCAAATCATACAGATATTAAAAAAATCAACATTTTCCTATAATTAAGGTAGGAAAGTTTCCTGAAGTTTCCTAATAATAGTCTGTAAGATCCGTATTCTCAGTATCGTTCCCATACCAAATGTCTCAGGAATGTGTGTAGTTTTGCGCGACTTTCCTAGATATTCTAAAGGAGTGAAAAAGGTTCTTTTATTTTGCTTTATGATCCATATTTTATGAGCATAATCAAATAGAACATGTAAACTTTCTTGTAAGCAGGGTTGTCCAGGGTGCCTGGTTTGGTAAAACATACAAGTGTTAAGTTAAGGTACTCACAAGACAAAAACATCTATAAAATATGAAAAGTAAAACAGCTAGATCTATCAACTATTTTAGAGAGGCTGTTTTTTAAAGATATATTAAATAACTTATTAGCAGGATTCAGTATTTTTTTGAGCTTTGTTTTCAATATTCGTTGGGAAATTTCTGATCTTTGGGAGAGGAAGGAAGGCCTCAGAAATGCTTCTTTTCAATAAATGTTTAGCAAAAACTTGTTAAAACCTTTAACCAAGTATAAACGATTGTAGAACGAGTGGGTAGAGGGACACCATTTGTTCTTAAGTGTTGTGACGAACAAAGATGCCTTGTTTTCTCAGTCCCCTTTCAGTGGTAGCAGCCCTCTGTCATACGCACAACTCTTCTTAATCAGTCTATCTGCCTGCCAGCGCACCTACATATCCATGATGCTTCTCTGCCTTAACAGGATTTGTGAGTGTATTTGTAAAGAAGAGCAAATAGATTTAGTCTCACATAATAGATGTTAGGAGCTATGTATTCCCCCATCACTCTCTTATAAAGTTTCCTTGTGCATATTTCAGTTTATCTTTAAATTTCAATATACATTTATTATTTCTTACTGCTTTGCATAGATCTTTTCACAAGTTAAAAGGGTGTTTTTATCAGATTGCTGATAGAATAATGGGAATTGAAATTAATTTGAGTTGAGCAGAAAGATAACACTTGTGTTTCCTTTATGACTGAGATGGAAATGAAGTAGCAATGAAAGGGGTGAAAGCTGCACACAAGCTAGTCTGTAGATGTGTTGTGTGATGTGGTCTTTTCAGAGTGAGTAGCAAACAGCCATCATTCAGAAATATAATTTTTAACAGTTTTTTACTGTGTTGTTAGTTTAAAATTCTGCTATGACTCAGCACAATAAGTGGTTGTGAAATTAAACCAAATAGTGCATTTTTCTTAAGCTGGCAGAATTAGTTGCTCCTTTGTGCAATTAATATCTATCTCCATTGACTATAGAGAGGGTCTGGACTATGAAGAGGACTTGAATAAGATTAGCTGGGTAAATGGGGATAAAATGAGGAAAGGTGAATGCTAAGCAATATATTAAAAAAAAATGAAAATTGTTTCTACTGGCAATGTTTGAAAAAGTAAGGTCTTTCAATGCTGCATAAAGTTTGCACACGTTAGCGTATGGCTCCATAACATGTTCATGACATAACTCCAGTATGTTTACTTGCAGATGTGCTCCCAGTCATGCACTGATGTTATAAGGACTACTTAGTTATCACAAAAAGTAAACCAAATTACAGTATTTTGTGCTCTTATATCTTGCCCATTCCCAACAAGACAAAGTCTGAGGGGAGTAGGATTACTACCATTATAATGCTAGTGGTGCAATCAGTATTGCAACATTACTAACTCTAGGGACACATTGCAACCCCACTGGTTTTATCTTCCCATGATTGAACAGGAGAGCTCTTGTGCAGGTAAAATTGTTCCACATATGCTTTGTCGGGTAATTCAGAGTAACGGTTGAAGAAAAGGGGGAGAGTACTCTGTTTCAGCTCAATACAGTTACCCTGAAGAAGGTATATCATGAGGATTATCCTGACAGATGGTCCATCTCATGAATTGTAACAATCTAATTAAATGCATGCAGTAAAAACAGACTCACAGTTAAATGGTCACATATTAACTCATTTGTCTGTACAGTCTCTCTTCGGAGTTGGCTCCAAGTTAATTATGAGTGTTGTGAAGTGCTGATGCTCAGTGCAGTGCAATTGCATCCTGTTTTCCCAGACCACATTGTCTTTCTCTTAGTGCTAGTTTCAGTCTGATTATTGTATCATTGACGTGTCTCACCAAAGGTCATCACGGAAGCATGCTGCCACCTGGCTGTTGTTAGACTAGATTCATTTTGAGATGAACTTTAATTTATTATGAAAAGTAGTATCTGACTGATTACTGAACTTCATGGCCTCAGAGATCCCTTTTTATGCGCAGCTTTTCTATCGCAAGGTTCCTAATGGAGCATTGAACACTTTTCTGCATCTCAGTGCCTTCAGAGATGTTGTAATGATGCTGATCAGTGTAATAATTGTTTTATGGCAAAGGTCTCCACATAACAGACTTTATTTCCTTCCCTAGACTTAATGAAAATCATGTGCATGGTACATTTTGCTGATATCTTGTCCTTTATCATTTGGAATTTATACAAGTAATGTTGCACAATATAGCAGAACAGACTGACATATGGATCACAATAGAATAACTGTCTGTTCCCTGGAAAATACAGAGGTCATCTGGTCTTCCCATTTATACTTCAAGTAATTGAGAAAATAGATTAGCCTATATTGAGGATTTAGCATGTAGTGAATGAAAAATACAAAATGAGATTAGCGGGTCACACAAATTGAGTACAACATATTTGCTTGATGAGGAGTAACATGCCTTCATGCTTTTCTTGAACTCTTCAGCCTCTGGACTATAAAACTCCGGGCCTGAATCTTGGTTTACAGTGTGGAGGGGCCAGTTAGGAGAACTGAAATTCAGAATTGATACAGGGGTTTTGACAATTTTCATTAAATGTAAGTGGGAGTAATAGAACCTCATATTACTTGGAAAAGGAGCTATTAACTAATTCTGATGCACAGATCTGTCCTAGTTTATAAAATTGTTCTGGATTTATACAGGGTAACTGAGAACAGAGGGCATAGATCACAGATGGCAGCCATAAGACAGGGAGCTTGCTATTTGGCAGAGATGCATGTAGTCTCTGCCTCACGAATGACAGACACAACGATTACGTGAAAGGAACAGGATGAATCTTGTAGGAAAGGAGGCAATGTAACTTATGCAAAGAGCAACTGATTAATGTAAACGCATTGTAAGTAAATGATTGATTAACAGGCGTGACTAATACACGAATTAAGTCATATTTTTCAGCTGCAAACACTATGGTCTCACATTTTAAAACTCTGTATAATTACAGTGATTATGCATGCAAATCAGATAATGACACATACAAGTAGTCACTTAGATGCACAACTGGCCATTTGCATATAAATTTGCATGCAATCACATTACAGGTCCATTAAGTACGGAACTTTGATTAATTTTGTGGTCACTGTCGTTCTCTGAATGAGGTAGATCCTCAGAGAAAAGAAATATATGACCGTACAGTTAAATAAGGCGCCTAAGCACCTGAAAACAAATTTAAAGTTACACAGGCAAACCTTAATTCTAAGATTTTCTAATCTCTGTGTGGTTAATTTTGCAGCCTTAATGTTTTTGGTTTTTTTAAGATTGCTTTTAAATTGTGTAATTAGCATTCAGACTGAACCATACGTATAAGCATTAATTTTTACATCTAAACAGATTTTTAAGATGAGATCACTGTCCTTGTGATTTTGAAATCTAATGTTCTTCAGGCTACCGTGACCAGGCTGGGTAAATGTTAACTCATTTTCAAAAAGGGTGGCCTTTTCAAAAGCACATAAGTAGCTTTGAAGCCTGTCCCATTTTCACAAGGTGACTTAGTCATTTAGAATCTAAGTCCCGGAGACTGCCATTGGAGTTAAGACTCTTGAATCACTTGCATGTCTCTGGATATCCTGTCCAAATCTCTTTGTTCCTAAATGTCAAAGGAGCATATTTAATAGGTGTATAATTACCTAAAATATTTATGGGTGATCAATGAGAATTTAGTGTTACTTTGTTATTTGACATATAAACTGCTTATGGCTACCTCTATCTCTATCTAAATGTCTTTGCAAATCTGGCCTTAAATGACTTTTGAAAAAAATGTGGCTTAAAATTCCAATTAACTTAGGTACTTTACAATGTTGACTCAATATATTAACTCTCCAGATTTTAGCATTTTTCATCAATCACCCGTCAAAAAAAAAAAAAACAAATTAGTTTGAAATCTTGATCTTTAATCCTCACTGTAACCATTGTAGCATGAAGACTTTTGGCGGAAAATCCGGAGAACTGAGGTCTGAGTTTCTAGTTGATTATTCTTTAATCCATAAATATTTCCCATTTTCTGTGGTTGTAAAATGTTATTGTAAAATGTAAAGTGTTACTGAAGAAGAGCACTCCCTAGGTTCTCAAAGATACCTGCAAGTCCTACAAACAATAATCTGTTGGTTAATCAAGTACCGCTTTCACTTTTTAAGTACTTCCATGACAGATTTTATTTTCTCCCATGCTTGTGATAAAATTTTTGAGTCTACAGTTAAAGTGAAAATCTGTGAGACTTCTATGGGTGCCTGGAACTATTAGTTTTAGTGTCATGTCAGTTTGGAAATTCTTGCCTCAACAATTAGAAGGGGCTATTGGATCGATAGTCTTTCAGGGTTCACAGCTGTGATATATAATGTCTGAAACTCAGTGAATCCTAAACCCTCTTTGCCAGCTGTTGCTCTTGAATAGACTTCAAAAAGAGCATCACATTTTAAATCTGAAAAGACAGCTTTGTTATCTTTTTATTATGGAATAAGACTGAGAAGAATAGAACAAATTGTTTGTGTGGACTTTTGTCTGTAAGTTTATTTCTGATGAACTTCACTCCTTTTCACAAAGGAGAAAACTTCCCTTTGTTTTAATCCATGAAATACTCAGACCATATAGTTTGGCTTTCTTTCAAACTTGTGAGTGCTTTTGAAAGAAGGCCCAGTGTTTGTAAATACCACTGAGTCACAGAAGAGCTGAGGTTGGAAGGGACCTCTAGAGATCATCTAGTCCAACAGGAGTCAGCTAGAGCAGGTTGCTCAGGTCCATCTCCAGTCAGGTTTTGAGTATCTCCAAGGATGGAGACTCCACAACCATTCTGGGCAACCTGTGCCAGTACTTGACCTCATTTGTAATAAAAGAGCTTCTTCATAAGTTTGAGTGGAATTTCTTGAATTTAATTTGTGCCCATTGCCTCTTGTCCTGTCACTGTGCACCACTGAGAAGAGTCTGGCTCTGTCTTCTTTACTACCCCCCATCAAGTCCTTATAAATATGGACAAGATTCCCCATGAACATCCTCTTCTCGAGGCTAAACGGCCCCTCTCAGTCACTTGTATGTCAGATGCTTCAATCCCTCGAATCCCTTCAGTCGACTTTGTGGCTCTTCACTGGACTCACTCCAGTATGGCCATGTCTTTCTTGTACTGGAGAGCCCAACAATGGACATAGCACTCCAGAGGTGGCCTCGCCAGTGCTAAACAGAGGGGAAGGATCACCTGCCTCAACTTGCTGGCAATGTTCTCCTTAATGGCGGGCAGGATGCTCCTGGTCTTCTTTGATGCAAGGATGCATCACTGGCCCATTTCTCCTGCCTGTTGAGGTCCCTCTGAATGGCAGCACAACCATCTGGTGTATCAACCTTTCCTTGCAATTTTATATCTGAGGATGCACTCTGTCCCATTGTCCAGCTCATTAATGAAGTTGTTAAACAATATTGACTCCGTACCGACCCCTGGGGTACTCCACTGGTGGCTGGCTTCCAGCTGAACTTCTGTCACTGATCACAAGGCTTTCAGACTGGCAGTTTAGCCAGTTTTCAGCCCACCTCATTGTGTGCTTACCTATCCTGTAATTCATGAATTTGTCCATGAGGATGTTAGAAACGCTTGCTAAAGTCAAGGTAGACAACATCCAATGCTCTCCACTTGTCCACCAAGAAAGTAATTTTATGATAGAATGCTGTCAGATTGGTTAGGCATGGTTTTCCCTTTGTAATTCCATGCTGACTACTCCTGGTCACCATCTTGCCCTTCATATGCTTGGAAATGGCTTCCAGGAGTATTTGATCCATCACTGTTCTAGGGAGTTGAGGTAGGGCTGATTGGCCTGTAGTTCCTGCCCTTCTCGCCTTTCTCAAAGATAGGAGTGACATTTCCTTTCTTCCAGTCCTCAGGAGCCTCCTCCAAGCACCATGACCTTTCAAAGATGATGAGCGGCCTTGGAATTGTAGAATAGTTTGGGTTGGAAGGGACTTTTAAAGGTCATCTAGGCCAACCCCCCTGCCATGGGCAGGGACATCTTCAACTAGATCAGGTTGCTCAGAGCCCCGTCCAACCTGACCTTGAATGTTTCCAGGGGTGGGGCATCTACCACCTCTCTGGGCAACCTGTGCCAGTGTTTCACCACCCTCATCATAAAAAACGTCTTCCTTATATCTAGTCTGAATCTACCCTCTTTTAGTTTAAAACCATTACCCCTTGTCCTATTGCTACTCGTCAGATCCATGGACCATGTGTATGGCCAGTTTGTTTAAATGCTCCCTAATCTGATTGTCCTCTATCAAGGGTAAGTCTTCCTTGCTCCAGGCTTTCCCTCTGCTCTCAGTGGCATGGGATTCCTGAAGAAAAATCTTACCAGTAAACACCAAAGTGAAGAAGGGACTAAATACCTCGGTCTTTTCCAAGCCCTTTGTCACCAGGTCACCTGTCCCATTCAGCAGCAGGACTACATTTCCCCTAATCTTCCTTTTGCTGCTAATATACCTGTAGAATTCTTTCTTGCCCTTCAAGTCCCTCCCCAGATTCAACTCCAGATAGGCTTTGACTCTCCTAACCCTGTCATCGTATGCTTGGACAGTGTCTCTAGAGATCCCTGGTCATCTGTTCCTGCTTCCACCTGTTGTACACTTCTTTCTGATTTTGAGTTTAATCAGGAGCTCCTTTTTCACCCATGCAGGCTTTCTGTCACCATTGTGTGGCTTCTTGTGCATGGGCATGGACCATTCTTGACCACGAAGGACATGATCCTTGAAAGTCGGTCAGCTCTCCAGGACCCCTCATCTCCCCAGAATGGGATGCTTCCAAGCAAATTCCTGAACAGACTAAAATCTGCTCTTCTAAAGTCCATGATTGTGATCCTGTTATTTGCTTTGTTCCTCTTCTCAGGAGGAACCCTCTCTCTTTTTTTTTTTTTTTAAACCCCTCAGTTTGTTTTTAATACATTTTATACATAATAAATTTTTTGTATTATATGGCTTCTAAAGTTCTGTTATGCTCGTAATTATTTGTAAGTATTGGAGGAGTGTTAACTGTAACAGGGGGTGTCTATTCTTGAAGACAGAAAATATAGTATACTTGTAGTTTGGCTGATTCTTGGAAGACTTGTAATGAAATCATATAGCAGGAATACTGAAAAAAATAGTAGTAAACTAGGGGTATAGATTGCTGTGTTGGAATTAAACAGTATTGTTGGCAATGGCTTTTAAGCTTATAATAATTCATATTATCCCCATGTGCAGTACAAGAAGGAAATATCTGAGACCTTTAAAGGAGACATAAAAGGTTATTTTACTTTTCATGGGTATCAGTCCTTAACAGTAAACAAATGAGAATCACTTGGTACAAAAATCAACATTTAAAATGCATTTCATTTTGTGGTAAATAGAGCAAAGCATATATGATAAACAAGACCTCTTCTTTTGTAAGCTCTTCAGAACAGGGCTGTATATATATTTAAGGTGATACGAGACCTTGAATATTTTAACAGCAAAATAGAAACTAAAAATAATAGTAGTAATTAATATTAAACATCCATGTTAAACCATGAACCTAAGAAAATCTTGAAAACTCTAGTGATCTCCTCCAAGCCATTTCCCTGTGCTACACATAGATACCTACATACAACCTACATTCAATATGTAAACTACATTTATTTGTATCTTTTTGCTCAGTTCCAATAACATATGAAGCCCATTTTTCCTTTCCTATGTGTAGGATACTCATACATTCCTGAAGCGTTATCATAGTCCTGAATTTTTCTAAATTACAAAGTTTTATTTAAAAGTATCCATTGTATAATAAAAACTAATTTGCATTAATATAATGAGGTATTTAGTCTAAATTATTCTAGTGAGAGTAGCTATGAAAATTGTTTTGAAGGATTTATTTTCCACTTATGAGTTTCTTTCTTAATGAGGATTACATCCTCAAAGGAGAACAAGTAATTGATAAAAATAGTTTTTCGTCTTTCAATAATATTTTCACTCCTATTATCTTGTTCTAGAATAAGATGTTAAATCTTTACAATTCGAGACAATGAAATAATAACCATCCCTAAATCCTTACTGTAGGTCAAAGAGTTTTAAATTGTTGGCTAACCGCATTATAAAACTCACCTAACTTAGTTGTTCAAGGTCTCACAATTTTCTTTTCTGCTTTGTTCAATTGTATGAATGTATTACACAACAAAAACAAATCTCTGGATTAGCCACATGCTAGTGGCTTTATTAACATTGTAATAAAGTCATTTACAACCCAGTGATGGGGCTTGACTACTGTTGAAGAGTCATAAATCTGAAGCAAATAGAAAAAGCAGCCATTTTGTGAATACATGTAATACTCCTTGGGTACATCCATGCACAGTTTTGCCTACATCAGAGCTGGAGTGCATCCTCTAACTTCTCTGCCATCCACCTGGTACCATGGTGATGATACTAACCACAATGAACTCAGTGCCCTGCTAGCCTGTGCTTAGTTGGACTCGGTGGTATCATCCTGATAACCATGGAGCATCATCCACTCCAATCCTACCCTTACTGAAACTGTAGAGCTGAAAATGCGCACTGGTGAAAATTATACTGGTGTAAACCAGCACTTAGTTCCGAGATGAGTTTCTGTGTCCATGCTGTCCTATTTGCTCTGCTCTTTAATCACGTCCCACAGTGGTGTTTACATGGGCTCTGTATACCTGATAGAGAGATCCTGTACCTGCTCTCCTGATCCACCTCCTCTGTTCTTCAGTCTTTGCAGTCGAGCTGCTTAGCTCACCAGTAAAACACTTCAGGTACAGCAGTGCAAGATAGATGCTGAACTTGGCTTCTACAGCTTTTCTACATGAATGTTTTCTGCTCTTGTAATAAAAGCTGTAACAAGAGGCAAGCTGCAGGAGGGCAGAGAAACACAATTCTGGATGAGATCAGTGGTGCAGGCTGAGGAAGAGAAAGGAAATTATTTTCATATTTTGCTTTATTTTTTCTTCTTTAGCTATAAGCTATAACAGTTTCCTTTGGCTTAGTTCAAGAGAAGGTGAAAGATAATTTGTTCAAATCTGAAATTCAGAATAAAGGCCTCCTATTAATTTGGCTTAGTGCTACATTGTATGTGGTATTGTGAGGTAATTAATGTTAGTATTTAGAGAAATAATTTATTTTGGGTCAAGCCTTCTAAAATAACGTAGATAATTAAAGAGTACAAATAGGAAAACTTCTTTGTCTAGATTCTGCTTTGCTTTAGGCTCCGAGACATCACAGCAACATTTTTTTTCAGTAATTGTCAACTAGTTAAAGAAAACAACAGTTAAAGATAATCACCATTAGAATATATGAACTTGGCAAAACAGGTTTTTTTAAATGATAACAACATTTTCCGTGTAGTTTATGAGCTACCTGGGGTTGTTTGGCCTTGGCCTATGATTTTGACAGGTGGAATCACACTTGATGTCTACATGCTCTAGGACCTTATGTATCTGTCACAGAAAACTTATGTTCCCAAATGGGATGATATTAACGGCTCAGTAGGCAGTACTCTCTTGTCTGAACTCATAGTGTTAGAAAGTGCTGTGATGTCCAAGTTTGCAACCCTCTGATTAGTTTGGAGGTGGAAGACCACCTTTAGGTAAAAAAAAAAGGTTTCATATTATTTTTGCAAGAATTCAGGTTCTAAACAGTGTAGTCTAGAAAAATATAAATTGACTTAGTAACGTCTTCCTAAGCTTTGTTTTGCTATATTGACTATTCAAAATACTGTTATGTTGCTATGTTTTTTGAACTAATGTTTCAAATCTAAATGCTTTTTAAAAGGAATTAGAGTGCCTCACACTTCTTACAAAGTGTTCAGCTTTCCATTTAAAACTCGGGAAAGTTCAGCAAAAAACCTTCAAATACTCATGGCCTTTTTAGATAACCTATATATGTATATACACACACATATATCAATATTTACTGCATTTTTTCAGGAAAACTATTTTCAGGTAAGTATTTTATTAACATGCATCTAAGTAGGGCTGAATAGGTTATTTAGTTATTGTAATGCAGAAGTTTCTTGGATAATTCAGGTTAACCTTACTGCTAAGAATTCTTTTCCTTGTATCCTTGGAAAAATTGCAAGACTTTCTATAGAATCCAAGTTATTCTTATCTCAGTTTTAAGAAGGAACAGTAGATACAGTTCTGGGAAGGGACAAACAGTGTGAAGAGTTAAATGAACATTTTAAAGACATCTAGAATGTCCGTTTTGGAGAAAGTGATTTCTGAACTTTGGAAGAAGTCCAACACATGCAATTTATTAAGTGTCCTAGGGATATGTAGCAGGAAATTGCAAACTGCTTTGTTTATCATCAGTTGTAAGAAGGGATTAAATATGACTCTAACAGATAAAAAGATTAAGGTAGAGGATCTGGTTTAAAAATAGTTTCACCACCATTAAATGGCCAACATTGCACAAGGAAAACAGTCACAGCTTTTCCATTTATACAAAGATTTTACATGGATAGAGTCCAGAACAGAAAAGTTGGTGACCAAAATAAATGCTTGTTTTCTTCAGAAATGATTCTGTATAATCTTAATATTACAAAAATATTTGAGTAAAAAGTGCTAATGTGACCATGGAAAAGGAACACATCAAAAATAGAGGCTGTTGTAGTTTTTTGAGTCTCACGTGAGCAGAGCTGTAATGGGAGCCTGGGGAAGATTTCTGACTTCATTGATGATGCATACCAGGGCCATGGTTCTGCTGCCAGAAGGTCAGATAGGGCCATCATCCAGATCTTTTCAGAAGTATTGGTAAGCAATTCTCTTTTCCTTGATGGAACAGTTCCCAAGTCTGTACAAGGAACAGAATGAAGAAAAAGTCCTGCTTCTTTCTTCCTGACCTTGTCTACATATGCTGGTCAGGTTCTTTGGGCCCCAAATATTTCCAAACAACAAGGAAATCCTATAAAATTGTTTATGCAAAATTGACTTTAAAATATTCCAATAAATCTTTATACCTTATCAATATTTTACTCAATCATTTCCTGATTATCTGACCACTAGCTTTATTCAAAGGCTTTGCCTGCAATATTCAAGATCATCAGGACTTTGTCACGGCTCTTCCTTTTTCCCGAAGACTGTTATTTCTCTTGGTGCAGGGTACTGTAATCGTACATAATGACTTCACTGGAGTCTGTATAATTTCAAATGGAAAAAAAGGCTTTTGTCTGAAAATACTCTCTGAAGAAAAAATGAACTACATTGTGGAGCTTTGGGTCCATTTTGAGCCCAACTTCAAGAGCAACCTTTACATTAAAAGGTATACAGCTACATATATATGCGTGCAATCTACACATCAAAAAGGAACTGATTCATTGCAATAGGTCTGTTGCTAGGAGGCTGTCCTGGTTTCGGCTGGGAAAGAGTTAATTTTCTTCCTGGTAGCTGGTGTAGTGCTTTGTTTTGGATTTAGTAAGAGAATGATGTTGAGTACACAATAATGTTTTAGTTGTTGCTAAGTAGTCTTTAATAGTCAAGGACTTTTCAGCTTACCATGCTCTGCCAGGTGTACAAGAAGCTGGGAGGGAGCATAGCCAGGACAGCTGACTCAAACTGGGCAAAGGGATATTCCATACCATATGACATCATGCTCAGTATATAAACTGAGCTGGGGGAGTTTGCCGCAGGGCAGCAATCACTGCTCAGGGACTGGCTGGGCATCGGTCGGTGGGTGGTGAGCGGTTGCATTGTGCATCACTTGCTTTGTATATTCTTTTTTTATTATTATTATTACTACTACTAATAATAATATTTTACTTCATTTTATTTTATTTCAATTATCTCAACGCATGAGTTTTCTCACTTTTACTCTCCTGATTCTCTCCCCCATTGCACCGGAAGTGGGGGGAGTGTGCGAGTGGCTGTGTGGTGTTTAGTTGCTGGCTAGGGTTAAACCACGACAGAGGCTTTAAGTACAATGGTCTAGGTGACTAAAACTGGAGAAAAGATAATTGTGATGTTATCATGTTACAAAACAGTTATAAAAATGGTCTTTTATCTCTAGGCATATCAGAAAAGATGATTTGGGTTCCTGAGCTGTAGTCCCAAGCAGTAATGCAGTAGTGTTTTACAGTATCATTATAAAATTATAGTGGGAGAGAGTGTTGCCAGGAGAGAGACTCTGAGGACCTGACTAACAAAATTGGAAAAGTCCTTGTTCGTTAGTACATTGCTGAGTTAGGAGCTGGGAGAGACCAACTGAACTGAGGCCAGGCCACTGTTATTCCAGGCAATCATGCTTCCAGGCAATCATGCCTGCTTAGAAATTTAACAGTGTTGATTTTAGCTAATGAGAGGTTCATCCCACACCAAAGCTATCTCTAGCATAGTTCCAATGCAATTACTTTTACTCCCTTTTGTGGTCTGATTTATTGAATTACCAACACATTTCTGACAGAACTGGCCTCTTGCTTCCATGCTGTATGTCTGTAGATCACCTAATGTATGTGACTGTGGACACATTATCTTTGGGATATATTTGGAAGCTGAGTTTGACTGAAGTTACGCTCCTCTAGGCAATAGAGCCAGCCTAAGTACTCTTGATGATACAGGTTTATTTTCTTGATTAAGTTTTGCCTGTGGTTGTACTAACACTTGTTCCAGCACAACAGGTGGTTGTATGTGGCTGTGGTCAGAATAATACTGTTCAATAAGTGTAAGCTGGTGGTAGCAGCCCTGAAGACGTGTCTAGCCAGAGCCTAAACTGGGAGTTGGGACATTCAAAAGACTAGGCAAAGCAAGTGGGAGATGGTAAGATACTTTCTTTACGTAGATATGACTTCTGGTTTCTGTGAACAAAGCAATTGCTGTAGATGCTCCTTTTCAGGACCTTAGCTTCTTTTCTAAATTCACATTACAGTGCGTGGGATTTCAATACTCTAGCTGTAAACTGTTGCCCAGTATTTCCAAACAATCCAAACTCAAGAACTGGACTCACACTTTCAGCAAACTGGAGGACTTTCAGGTAGAAGCAGCTATTTTTAAAGTGATTTTTAAAGTTCCAGAGTAGGGTTAGGTTGTCCACATAAATATTGATTATTTGAATCCTGGTCTCTTCTGATTCGTATAAGGAATTTTGTTGATAACTTTCTTTTGAATGTTTTAAAAAGAAAAAAATAATAGGAGGAGCTGGTGGTGCTATTTAAAACATGACTGCCCATCTGAAAAACTCATTTGTCTCTTAAGTACAATACTCTACTCTCTACTACGTGCATTGTTTTGTGACTAAGCCTGCCTATTTGGTAGCAGAAGTTAGGTGCTGATGAACCATTCAAGAAGAAAAGGAGTGAATACACAAAAAAAAGACAAAGCACAATTACGCTGCAGGGATGAACTCTCAGTATTATCCTGGCATTTAAAGAATTTCTTAATGTATAAAGTGTCTAGTCTTTTAGAGAACTTCATGCTCCCCAATTTCACAGAATCACAGAGTGCTTGAGGTTGGAAGGGACCACTGGAGGTCATCTTGTCTAACCCCACTGCTCAAGCAGGGCCACCTAGAGCTGGTTGCCCAGGACCATGTCCAGACAGCTTTTGAGTATCTGCAAGGATGGAGACTCCACAACCTCTCTGGGCAACCTGTGCCAGTGATCAGTCACCCTCACAGGGAAAAAGTGTTTTCTGATGTTCAGACAGAGCCTCCTATGTTTCAGTTTGTGCCCATTGCCTCTTGACCCAAATTTGGATTTGTATTGATCTTTCTTAATATGTTCACTTTTTTGTTGTTGTTCTTTGAATTGGTGGTTGAATTTTCAAGCCTAACTTGGCTGTTGTAAAACTGAAGAGAACTTTTCCTTTGGCCTAGATGTTTCTTTCTTTAATCTTAACATTAGAGTATTATTCAGCCAAGAAAACACCCTTCTTTTGATTAGACCTAGTGCATTTTTCTACACTCCTCGCAATAATTCTAAATCCTAACTAATTCATGTTAAAATATTTCTGGGTGAAAGTCAAACTTTTACCAAAGCAATCCTATTCTGAGGATTTTAAAATAGTGCATAGGTCTTAACTGGCCTTCAACAGAAAAGACCTTTGCATTTAGAATGTGTATTTTACACATTGGTAAATTACCAAAATATCCCACCACTGAATACATCAATAGGTGTGAAATCTGTGGTCCCCTAAATTCAGTTGTTTTTTGCAGTTTCAATTGGGATAAACACAAGGAATTCAAACTAAGTATCTGTGATTAAGTAACATAAGAGCTATTAACTTTCTGTGGGATTTAGACTTATAAGTTACAAATGTACTTTGAGAAATTTGCCGAGACCTCTATGAAATATACTGTGGCTAGATATAATAAAGTAGCTAATTATCGAATGTAATTTTTTTCTGGAATATAAAGTATTCTATAACAAACTACTAATCCAATTGAAAACTGTAATTACTAAAAACTGTTTGCTTCTTCCGTCAAATTTCAAATGTCATCAAAGCCCATCTTTGACCTTATACTTTGCTGTCTGATATACTTTATTTTTGTCACAGAATGATGGTACAGGCTTATGAAAAGATGAGTCATTTAACAAAAGGAAAATTAAATTAAAAAGTAGGACTTCATGCAGTCTTGCTTCCTTAGACTTCAAAGATGAAGTGAAACTGTTTCAAAGCTTTCAAATAGCTAAATTATTCTTGCTACAGTTTTTACTCATTCTTTATCATCTCATATGTGAGGTTTACATTAATCATAGCTGGAGACTTAGGTTCCACGATGTAGCCATGGTTAGGAACACAAGAGTTCTGAGGCTAGTTCTTTAAACATTCAATTCTACCCTAAAACAGTTGTTTAGCCTCTTTCTGTGGAGTAGAAAGGCTGCAGTGGGAATCCATTCCACCTGTTTTAGGCAGCTGTCATGGGTGGAATGAAAGGATTGCCTCATGTAGTGCTTGTCTCTTCCTACTGACCTAGCGGGAGTCCAGGAAGCTTGTTTAGATAGGACATGTAGTTACTACAGGTTTAGCATGAGGCACTAATTCCCTCACAACTGAAATACCATGCACCCTAACATCTCCAAAGGGTCTCTGACTATGCTTCTGCAGACAAAACAAATTTTCTCACTTACATTTTTCTCCTATTCTGCTTGCTGTTAGTAGTATAACCTCTATTGATACCAGCTGTACTGCCACAAGTCCACATGAAGCGATGTGACATTTTCGATTGCTAAAGGATAAGAAGAATCCAAGTACAAGAGAATAGCGTATTTCCCTGAACCTGGCCTGTTACCTTTCTTCCTCCCTGGTTTTGTTGAGTTGAAGCCACGCTTTAGTAATCATGCCGCTTACATAGGGGTTAGAAGAATAAATACCTTTTGCTATTCTTTAAGGAACAAATCATGGATAAAGACAGGATAAATAAAACACTGTATGTCCTTGTTCTCAAGGAGAAAGTGATCATTCTTTTTGCAGAATATAGTGGCTTAGATTGCTTGATATCATATGAAATATGTAGCCTGGGTCAGCACTGACTTCCATATAGCCAGTTGTGAAAATAATGCTAACTCAGTACAATTGCAAAGCAAAGCAGAATGTGACTAGGCTTGTCATTCAAATGAAACATTCTGGTATTGATAGTACCACATACTGAAAGCAGAGCAACTTGTGTAATATGAAGGGATGTATAAATATCAAAATAATTAATCATATTTTTATATAGATTTTTCGAATATTTTAAATTGCCTGATTTAATGAGCTAAGCACATAGTATACATCTCTGAATATTGCAATTATTAATAATTTTTGGATTTTCCCCCACAGATTTCAATGGCAAATGAGACAATTTTGATAACTGATCTGATTGACTGCCCAACCCAGACTAGGTAGTTCTACAGCCGTACCTTGGCTTCAATGCTTCAAACTGATCACTTCTCATTGGAAACACGTCCTTCCAGAAGGATCACCGACCTTGATCCCCAAAATTGAAGTCACAGAGAACCACCTAAACATCTTAGCAGCCTTTCCAAACTTGTTAATTATCTTCAGCCTTGATAACATATGAATATGGAACCAAGTCAGTACTCTGTATTCGAGGCTTTGGTCAGACGTGAAAAACAAAATCCAAAGCAAGTCAAAATGATATTTTTGCTCCACTTCAGCAAATTATTACCTTCTGTAAGACTTCAGATATTGGAAATGTGTTCTAGAGTTCAAAATATGGAAAAATAATCTCCACAGAATATTGACAGCTCATAATATCATAACATCTAGCCAGATATAATGTGAATTTATAATTACAGTTCCCAGATGACAGTTTCATGTAATAAGAGAAATTCTGTTTTTTAAAAGCTGGTGGGTTGCTCAGTAATAAACAGGAGACTGCCAGATGGACAAGGAAAACATTGTCAGAAATATCAAAATATTTGTAATCAAAATAGGACTGATTAATTATAAAAGACATACTAATACAAATTGCTAGCCTCATCTCCCTTTTCTCCCTGTACCTTTAATCATAGAATTTAATTTTTCTTCCTTTGATAAAAAAAATCTGTCATTTTCTATCCTAACTTTTGCAATGGACATGGGTCTAAACCTACTGCCTTAATTAAACAAAAGAAAAACCAAAGTTCTAAAAATTCCTTGCATGAATCAAGAAAGCTCTTCATATCTGTAGCATACACACAAGTCAAAGTAAGTTAAATCTATTTTGCTAACAAAAAGAATTTGCTGCTGACTTCAAACCCTGTAATAACTAATAACTGCAGTAAAACCATAAAATCTGTTCCTTTTTTCATAAACTGTAACTTTTTCCACCACTGCAAAACCCAGGGAGTTTTGGTAACTTTCAAAGATCTGTTAATCTTACCTCTTGCAAAACTGTGATACTCTGGTAGTAGATTCTCCATACTTGGAAGATTCCCGTGAATATATAAACATTCAGCAGTCCATATTCATAGTTTAGCCTTTTTCATGTTAAGGTGTTATTCATATTATGCTTTTTTCCCCTCTAAAGTTTAAAGTAAAAAAAAAAAAACAAACTGATACACTATCCCTTCAAAATGGCAAATGAAATACAGCAGCTGATCCAACCTCAGCATTTTTCAGGTTTTCAATACACTTCTAAAAATAGTCCATATTTTTCAAAATAACATGGGTTGGGCTCCAGTTTAACCTGTCAGGGTCTTGATCTAACAGCATGCTGTTAGAATGATAAAGCATCAAGAAGTCCTGCAGACATCTGTGGAGCTCTGTAAGGATGCAACAGTCTCTTCACACATTATTAATAGCAGGATGAGTCTCTAAACTAGTTTATCAGGCAGGTTAACTGGCAACAGCAACCACCACAAAACCTCAATTATCAAAACCCTTCTTTCATGTAGAGGTTAAGAATAGCTGAAAATCTGAAAATTATTTTGTATTACCAATAGGCAAATTGGTAACTAGAGAAAAACTTACAGGTATCAGAAATGAAATTAAAGACTGAATATATTTTTAAATGGCAAAAAAATAATGTTATCTAGGTTATCTATCCTACAGTAACAGTCATTCTGCTGTGGGTGAAATTTCTTATCATGAACTCATTTGAAGGTAGCAATGCCTCTATATAAATCTTATTTCTCTGGAAAGAAGAAAGACGACTCAGAATCATCATCAGTTGTTCCCAGTTAAAATGCCACACTGTACTTTTTTGATACCAATGCTGTTTCCCAAGACTCTGATGTTGAAGTGAATTAACAATTTCTTATTTTATCCCCATGTCATGAAGTGTCCCACATCTCCTGGGTTCTCACAATGAGGTCCAAAAATGAAGCAGAAAGATTTTTTTTTAATAGAAAGTGAAAGGAAAAAGTATCAGTGCAATTATCAAAGATAACTAAAAAGGGGCTAAAATGAACCAGAGAACTTGACTGAACCAGAAGAACCAGCTAGGAAGTTGGGCTGATTATATTTAACCTGGATTGCTCATCACTTTCTGTCAAAGAAACAAACAATATTATCACGCTGATGTGGAAAAGATATTAAAAAAAAAAAAGCAAGCAAGCACAGCATTATTCCTACCTCTGCAAGGGGAGATTTTTTCCTCCTCGTTCTGTCCTTGGTTTCTTTCTGGGCTTACTGAGAAGAAGAACCTGTGCCAGTGTCATTTTTCCTGAGTGGAGGAAAATGACTTGCGTGTTGGAGTCCTCTGCCCTGTGACTCAGTGCTCTCTCTGTTACACTGCCTGGAATTTGAAACAGGTATTTAGGATTTTTCTGCCGTTCAAAGCTTTTATAAACATAGACACACCATGGGAGTTGCACACATGATGACCTGCTGCAGCACGTGTTTGCCGTCCTGTATTTATAGGAGAGAAATAGTGCAGTCAGGTGTTAAACATGAGTAGCCATAGGCAGTGTATTCATTTTTCCATATATTCTGCGGAAATGCCGCTGCAGTTGTGAACACCATGCCAGGAGCAGAGGAACGCTACCGGACTTGCTGTTTCCTCTGTCGCAGAGGATAATGCTTTATGTATTGTGGTCTATCTGCTAAACAAGATGCTTCTTGTAAGATGTTTCATTGTGTTTTGTTTCTGCTATTTAGTTTTTCATGGACAGTATAGACAAATTTAGGGGGTGGGGGAAGGGTCTGTGGAGTTATGTCTGCATGCATTTTCTTCAATAATTGGTCTGGCTTTCAAGAGCTATGAGCAGGAGAGGATCCTGGAGACTGGATCGGTGACAAATCAGCTGTTTAATTTCACTGGACTGTTTAGTATAAAGTGTTTCTTGTGCTACTTAAGTATTTCTGTAAGAAAATACAAACTGAAATCTAGGAACAATTTTTTAAAAGGAAAAGATGTGTCATGCTAGTCATCAGACACTCATGTATATCATAAAAAAGAAAATACAAATATAGGGATATAGAGACAAATGGCTTTTTTTAACCTATGCATACCACATATTCCTCATTGCATGGGGAGCAGACTTGAAGTCCATGCTGAGTAAGTACATATTTTCCTAGGAAATAAATTTTGACTCCATGTCACAGTTTGTTGCTTGTTTTCACATCTCTGCTTAGAAGTCATACAGTCACTGTCTGTATGAGCAGCTAAGCTGTTAATTCATCCCAATGGCTCTGCTGTACTAACTGGAGATCTAGGAGCAAGGTAGAAATTTTGCTAGCAAGGAAACTCATACACCAGGAGACATCTGTGCCTCCTTTTCCTGCTGTGGAGATGAACAGAGCTTTTCTCCTAAAGGGAAGTGGCCTTCTCCAGAACCTTTCTAGCCCTCAGGTGGACCCCTTTCAGTGACATAGAATTCCAGAAATCCATCTATTCCCTGACAAAGACTTTGGGTTCATCTTTTTGGTTGCAGACCTAACAATCTTAACATCAGCATCTGCACAGGTTTCCTACCAGGAGCTATGGAGCACTATGCTGTCTTCGCAAAAATAAAAAGTTTAATCGCCAAAGGATATGACTCAGAGTTTTAAATGGATTTATAACAAAGTAAAAGTGATACAGAGCTGGAGGGATTCATGTGATAAAATGCAGATTGCTACAGCTGAGCTAGTCACAATGGTCCTTTTTCAATGTCTTAGAGAAGAGACAAGGACCTGTCTGAGCTGGGGTGATCTAAAAGCCTTTAGTTCTTCCTCATGACTTGAAATGATCCAAAAGTGAGCAGCTCAGAAGTAAGTGTGTATGTTGTAGTCATCTAAAGTTAGGCAACATGTATGTCACCCATTCTGTCCCACCTACATCAACTTCCAGTCTGCTCGCCACAAGCTTGGGCATCTCAGCCTTTCTGAGCTGATGGCTATTGCTGTGACAGAGCAGTCCCTCAATATCCTTTCCCTTTTGCAGTTGGCATATGGGAGTTAACAGTCTTCTCCTTTGAAGCAACTTAGTCATCAAAGAAACCTATGTGGCATTTTCTAATTAACAGATTCTCCATTTTTTCTCCAAGAACTTTTATCTGCATCATAGTTTTGTCTCCTCCTTGGTCTCTTCTACAAATCCTCTAGATGCAGCTGCATTGTAAATTTGCTAGTTTTCTGCTATAAAAAGCACATGGATGGGTAATACAACTTTAATGCAAGACAATACTGAGATTTCCCACTTGGTTTTCCATGAGCCAGAAAAAAATTCATACTCATTAGCAAATATATTTTCTATTTTTGAGTGAGTATTCCATGGCATAATTAATTCTAAGCACTTCCAAATATACCATTGTACATAACATATTTTGCTTTCTTGTCACCTTTCCAATTATCTTTTTATACTTTAGTACTAAAGAAAATTTTCTAGTGTACCTGCCTTACTGGTTTACCTCATGCATTTTCAACCACTGGGAGCAATTACTGATATTAAAATTATTAGGGAGTGTGTGCAATATGTGTTATGATTATTTCAACATTTTTACCACTTTTAAAATAAAAAAGCCAACATTGTAAACCTGTTAAATTTGCTTCTCTTTTATATTTGTTTACAAACTATTACATTTGTTTACAAACTATTACAAGCAGTTGTAATCTGTAAAATCTCTTTAATCCTATAGTTTTTGGCCTACGATTTTTAATATTATGTCAGTTTATCTCACATTATTTATCTCCATTATTGAAAATAACTCTGACAGCACTAAATAATAATTGGTAACTAGGAAAATCTTTCTCATGACTTAGGACACAGAGGTCCCTTTTTGATATCTCTGTTTAGATAATAAAAGGAGAAGAGTCTTAATTTGTTTTCTCTGGTGTCCATTTGTTTGGAATTTTTCTTTATAAGTATTCCCATAAGCAGCAGTAATGTCTCAGTGCACGTAAGTCTTGTCACCATCTTTCCTTTTTACGAGCTTTATTGGAGAGGCTTGTTGGAGCTGGTTTACTCAAACTTGATGTAATGCCACTTTTCAGGGTTATATATATCTGTATCCATATCTATATCTCTCTGAGCTCCATTGCCTTTGAGAGCCAAGTGACTCAAGCCCTGCTTCATTCTAGCAAAATAGCTCTGTGTTTTCTCCCAACCAGGGCTATGCAGAAAACATCAGAAAACATGTGCCTCTGAAGATAATACTTTTTGAAAATGTAGTGGTGGGAGAACAGCGGATTTACCTTCCTCCCAGCAAAGTTCCCTTTTTAACTTGTGAAACTGGCCATTTGGCATAGAAATTGCTCATTAATGATGAAAAATAACTCGATATCAAATACTCTTTTTAATCCTATATATTACTTTTATTTCTGTAGTACTTAGGAGTTGTATCCATAAACAGACACCTGCGTACACCAAGCCCTGTACAAACACAGATTTAAAAAACAAAATCTCTGCCTCCACCCCTAAATTTCTACATCAGCATGAAGGGAAGGGGAACAGATGGGTACAAACAAAGGGATAGTACAGAAACATTGAGGCTCTGTTGCTCAGCAGCACAGACCTCAGCAGAGGTCTTAGCGCATTGGCAGTCTAAATCATGTCAGGCACTTTTTAGTGTATAAACATCACAGTAAAGGGAGGATTTGATGGAGAATAAGGAGGGAGTTTTGCAGCTTTTTACATGGAGCTTCTTCCAAGTATGGTGGGTAGAGTAGGAGAAAGCAAGACATTGTTTGACTTGCAAAAGGCTGCAGTCAGTTTAAACCATGTTGGCCAGCATAAGGCTATTCTGCCTCCGATGTTGGGTCAGTAGGGGTAGGATTTTTTCCACCTACCTCCCTCTGACTAACACGTAGACATGCGGTCTATCCTAGTCACTCAGACTCCATCAATAATCAGGGGAGAGAAGCAGGCAACCTTTGGAGGAGATATATCCCCTCCCAGGTCAGCCATCTGTAATGGATGAGTGGTATCACTTGTTCTGCAGGGGTGCCTGTTTCTTGCCCCTGACGCCCTTGACAGAGCTTAGCTAACAACCTCACATATCGAACTGCTAGACAGGTAGAGCTAGGGAGTTTGGCCTATGGGTGGGATTTCTTTTGTCTTGGTTTAGCAATTTACCAATTAGGCAGTTCAAATTGCTTTTATATGCTTTAAATTTAAAATTACTTGAACAGTCAGATGGTTGCTTTTTATACTAAGGCTTTTAGCATGCATATCTGTGAAGATGTACAAAAAGAAGTCAAAGTTTTCAGAGGCTTACCTGAAAGGTCTGCCAGTTTCCATAACAGATATTTGAACCTCAAATTCAAAGCATGTTATGTTAGAGGTTAGAGCATATTGTTTCTGTTGGAATTATAACAACAATGAACTATTCAGTGAATTTATGCTCTAGATTTGAAATGTTTAATGCCAGGTAATAAGGGTCATCTAGAATGAAATATCTTTCAAAACAAACCAGACAGGTTTTCACGTTTGACAATATTATATGTCTAGAGCTTTTCTAATACAGGAGTGACGTAAATATATCAGCTTGTACAATGAAATATTTTAAGTATGGTCTGAGATACATAAATAGTGGCAGAGTTTGCAAAAGCATGTGTAAATCAGATGGTTCAGGATAAAAGCATATTGAGAGTTTAACAGGAATTTTTCTGTTCTTGATCACAAGGCCAAATCTTTTTGAAGAGAGATGTTTAACTGATCTGTCATTATTTAAGTACCGATAGGGAGAAAGATCCCCCTTGCTCTGATCCGTCTGCTAACATAAACATTTGGTTTCTATAACCAAATTTTGTATTGTTATTTGAGAAAAGGCATATATATTTAACTGGACTTTCTGAAAGAAGAGATGAAATACTTTTATCACATTATGTTGAGCTGGCCTAGATTCTCCTCTGGGCTTGGTCCACTCTGGTGTAGTGGTACTGCTGCCTGCCATTTGCACCTGGTTCTTAGCAACCCAGTCCCAGAGCAGCATACAGCTGCTGGGAGGCAGCAGCTCTCTTCTCCAGCAGCAGTGGGTGACTGGGTGAAGCAGAAGCTTTCTGCGCAGTGTCTCGGTCCTTGTTGTCATGTCCCTGTCATGTTTCTTTCAGCACAGACAAAATGCACTTGGGAGTCCAGACTGAACTTGTGAGGGAGATTAGCTATTTGAATTGTGTTCTTATCTTGTGCTTCACTCATGCCTCATTTCATTTGTACTGGTTAATTTAAGATGGCATACCTGGAAAAGGGAGAAAGCCACTGAGTTTCCATGCCCAGCAAGACAGTCTTAGGCAGAGGGTAATTCTTCAGCTGCATTTTGCAACTAAACAGTGCTTTCTATGCTGCGAAGTTATATTTATGGTGTCCTCTATAATCTTTCTTAAATAACACAGAATTTGGAGAAATTTACTCATGTTCCTGGACTGCCTGAAGCTATTGATGAGGAAAGATAAAATAAATGTATTTGTATGTTTCAAAATATCTTCATCAAATCAACGCTGCAAAGGTTTTGCTTCTCAGGAGCACAACAGTGCAACAGAACAACTGTTCCAGGGAGAAGAAAGTAATTTTTCACATTTTACCCTTGTTGATGTTTCAATTCTATTACAGTGGCAGTTGGTAATTGCTAAATAACACAAGTCACTTGTCAGAAGTTTCTATTAGCATGTTATTATCTCTGCTGAAAAAGGGAGATTAGCTTAGCATTTCAGTTACAGGACCTAGGTAAGATTTCATACAGGAAAACATCAACATGCATAGCACAAAGTTTTCTCCTAAGGCCAGATAAGTATGGGAATTTTCATTTTGACTGTTAATATGAAGTAGCATCAGAATATAGATACAAAGACTGCAGTGCTGAAACATTAGCTATAAAGTTATCAAATTTATGAATTACAGATATTTATTTCCTTTTATTTCAAATTAATTTCAAGATAGTTTTTTGTTTGCTTTTTTTTAAGTGTTCACTCATGCAACAAAAGCTCTCCATTCTCTGATATTAACTGGTTACTAGATGAAATTAATGTTTGAAATAAAATTGGTTGTCAGACTCATAGTACACAATATTATGTTAGAAGCAGCATGTAATTAAGGTGTTTCCCTTAACAGTAATGAAAGATTTCACCAATCATGAAGTCATAATAAAAAACTGTTTTCTGTCTATTTGCTTGGCAAGCATGAAGTTTTCTACTCTTTTTTCCCATTTTGTAAACATTCAGTTACTCTGATTGAAAAGATCTGACTGCAGCACTAGAAAGACACAGTCCTGCCCTGAAGAGTTTATAGTCTAAAAGGCAGAAGACTGCAAAAAGGATTAAAGCACACAGGTATCTGTGTGATTAAGGCTATGGTTCGTGTCTTTAATGATGATATCTTCTGTAGATTGCTAACTAGCCGTTAGTTTTTCCTATTTTATTATGTATCCTGAATCTTTTTGACTGCATCTCTCATTTACCTGTTTGTTCTCTACTTCTAACATAGACTTATTCTCCACAATGTATCCCCAGCTTTCCAAATCCCGTAGCATCCATCTTCCCTACCTTGTCCTGGCTTTTGAACAAAAGAAAATAACAAAAAAATGCCATCAGAGAGAGATCACAACACCAATCTTGACTCTGAATGTGGAAAATATTTTTTTTATCTAATAATTCAAAGGAGTCTCTTTTCTTCACATGATAGCCATACTCCATGAAGAACACATGGCTTTGTTTTGGGGTAGAAGATTTAGGAAGTAGAGAGGGACTGTCCATAATGATGGAGATGGTTGTTCGTAGTCTCCAGATTATACGATTCATTTCCTAGAGACCGAAGGGTCTGAAGTTTCCTCCTGGTATGCACTTCTGCAAAAGCAGATCACAGGCTGGCCATCTGATAGTGAGATTACTGCAATGGCATGATAGACTGCTTCTGTTCCCAAGTGTGAATGAGAGACAGCCCTCAGAATGGCAAATCCAGCCAGAAATTATGAGCTTCATACACGGGAGGTTTTACACTTTTTACTGTCATTTTTGTCTGATCTTTATTCGAATATCCAAACACATACAGGCTTTTATTTTTAAATTACAGACTGCTTTTTTTCATCAGGTCAGCAAGCCAGCTGGAATAGATTTTCTAGATAACTGTCATTCCAGTGTTCACTGACAGACAGTCAGAAGAGCTTAGCACTGAAGATAAGATCTCCTTAGTCATTGCAGCCAGTTCTCTGCCCTTGCAGGCAAACAGGACACACAAATCCCCTTCATAAACTTATTTAATTCAACTCTAAACATGTGAAAATGTTTTGTTCCCATTACTCTTTCTGGAAAGTTGTTCCAGACCGGTCTGTGGATAAATTTGTTTCAGTAGCTTCAGTGTTAAAGATAGTTGTGTCCAGTTTATTACCCCCGGTTGTTCTTGTGCAAGCATTGTTCTTTAGCACAAACAGCTTTATTTGCTCTTAGCATTTAACCCAGTATATATTTGTAAGCAGCCATATATTTTGTGAGCCTGCATTTTGCCAGGCCAAACAAGCAAAGCCTTTCACACTCTGTCTGATTACAGCGGTGCTATCCTGCACCTTTTCCAAGTCAGAATTCACTCTTGTTGAGCATTGGTGACAAGCGTTATGTGCCATACCGAGGATGAAGTGTCACGAGCACCTTCTACAACAGCCCTGATGCTTCACTACCTGTACAGCTAATACTGCTTAGTATTGTATTTTGTCGTTTCATACTGATAGCTTGTTGTTACCTCCCCTCATGACCATTTCCATTCATTATCTTCTAACTTGCAGCACAAGTTCCTCTTAACTGTCTCCAAATCCTGGATTTATCCCAGCCACTAGAGCTGTGTGGTCCTTGTGTAGGCCATGGAGAGATGTAAGCACTTCCAGTGAGGGTTCAGAACAGAACTGCCCTTTGGAGATGTCTCTTTCTCTCTCTTTTTATTGGCTTCTGGGCCAATAAGTAGCTGAAGTGAGGTGCCTGAGTTAAAGGTGATCGATATAGATCTGAGTACATGGCACCTGGTCCATTCCCTGTGATCCTTGTCCTTAGGATTTTCAAGCTCCTGCTGTAAGTGGTGAAGATCCCCTTCAGTATCAACTGTGCCTCTTTGTTTTATGTCACCAGCAAATTTGTCAGCACAAGATGTGCCAGTTTCATTCATGGAAACCCTAAAAATGATGAAGCATCAGAGCTGTTGTAGAAGGTGTTCGTGACACTTCATCCTTGGTGCCAGTCATTTGCAGAATGATTCTTTATACAAAGTTAAGATCTGCAGTAAAAGACAAAAATTTGTCATTCTTTAAGTTCCACAAAACAAATCGGGAAAGAAACTACCGATGTCCCGGGTTTTCCTTTTTGTTAAACATGGTAAACATTTGTTAAACAAGGTAAACAATACAATGTTAGAAAAACCTTGCTGCAGAATCTGCAAGTTGATATGGCAGCTCTTCCAAAGTTTTGGAAGATAGCTATCTTTAATCAAAATTCACTAATGTCTTGGGGTTTTGCTTCCACTTAAGTTGAGATAATTTCCATTCCCATTATCTGTCCTGCCTTTGCCCCCAAATTCAACATCATTATCTGTATTGACAAGTGAAGCAAGTGCTCATTTAGTTTTGAGGACCTTCCAAGATTATCTTTAATCTTGACCTTCTCAACAAATGTATTTTTTCCTTGCTTTATTTTAATTAAAATGCTTGAGAAATGTTTGCTACTATTTCAAATAACCTTTGAAAGCCCTGGCAGAGCTTGACTTGCTATCCTTTTGAACTCTTGAAATACGACTGTTTATTCTAGCATTTCAGTGCGAGGTGAATGCTAAATTCTTCTGAAAATCTAGCTCCAGGAGTGAGTTCCAAGCTCATAAAAATTCTAGCCTGAATTCTTAAGTATTTTCAAAAGCATACAAGAAATGAAGAAGGTTAATTACCAATGACTTTCATGTAAGTCATTTAGATATTTTTGAAATTTTTATCCAGGGTGTAAAGAGTGTCAGTCATGTAATCTGAATCTTTTGTAGTTAGCTCATTTTGTATACAATGAAGAACTACTCATTTATACCTTCTGTATTTTCAAGCATAAAAAGGCTAAAATTTTTCAGAAACAGCTTTCCATATGTACTTATGATCAGTATCATTTCACTCCACGTTCCTTATTTACCATTTCACACTTTTGAAACACTTTCACAACTTTGAGTTGATACAAAAATTACAACATATCAGCTTGTAACATTTTCACTTGCTGTTTTTTTCTAAAAATTGTCAACATTTGTTTTATTACAAATTAGTAAAAATTACCATATTTTAGAATCAAGAACTGAAAAGATCAAAGTCACCTACTAAATCTTTTTGGGGTTTGCACTAACAATTATAAGCTTGTTCCTTCAAACTAGTTTGAGGCATTTTTTAAAATGAAATACTGTTTCATGATTCTACATTCTGGATTACTACTGGGGAACCAGCTGCAAATGTCCTGTCACTTTTAATACAGACAATATTTTTTACTTCTGTTTCATATATAACCATCGGCAGTAAACTGGAGACTTAAAATGCTTTTTCAAATGAGGACTCTTGGTATTTCTCACTTGGTATGTACACTATGACGATTCTGACAGCTGGATAAACACTAAATAGACTTTTTCCTAAAATACAGTAACTTTATAGAAATTAGAAAGTGAGAATCTGACATACTCTCAAGGTTATATAAAGACAAAGCAATTAAATACCAAGACTGTGTACATAAAGGAAAGACTGCCTGTCTCTATACTTTAGACACAACCTGCATATACTGGGAAGGAGAGCACAGAGGACTATTCTGCCGGTACCAACACACATACAAGTGCTACGGATGCTAAAGTATTGCCCTTATGACAGGAACAATCGCTGCAGTTTGGGTCACTGATCCTCCATCCATTGGCATAGAATAAGAGTGACACCGAAGAGGATTAGTTTGACAACTTCCATCTTGTCTGGGAGCCAAACTCAGGACTGGAATGGTTATTTTATTAAAAAGTAGTAATTTCTGCAGAAGCGAAGAAAAGGAGTTTCATGTGCAGATTTTTTTTTATTTGGCGTTGTGTGAATATGATGCATGGGAAAGCTGCCCTGTGCTGCTTTTGGGAGGTGCCCTGTCATTCCCAAGCCATGAGACATGTTTTGTGTGTGTCCATACTCCTGACACCTCAGTCTGCTTGGTGAAGTGTCCTAGTTTCGGCTGGGATAGGGTTAAATTTCTTCCTAGTGCTGTGTTTTGGATTTAGTACGAGGAGAATGTTGATAACACACTGATGTTTTCAGTTGTTGCTAAGTGGCCTCCTAGTCCAAGGACAGCTCCCGTGCCTACTGACTGAGCTAGGTACACAAGATGGGAGGGAACATAATCAGGACAGCCAGCCCAGCTGGCCAAGGGGGTATTCCATACCATGTGACGTCATGCTCAGTATATGAAGGGTAGGCGTGATCCAGGAAGTACCGATCGCTACTTGGTTATCGGTCAGCGCGGGTGGTGAGCAATTGCATTGTGTATCACTCATTTTGTATATTCTATCATTATTATTTTATTATTTTCCCTCTTCTGTTCTATTAAACTGTCTTTATCTCAACCCACAAGTTTTTCTCACTCCTACCCTTCCGATTCTCTCCCCGTCCCACTGTGGGGGTGGGGGGAGTGAGCGAGCGGCTGCGTGGTATTTGGCTGCCTGCCAGGTTAAACCACGACAGTCCTTTTTCGGCGCCCAACGTGGGGCTCGAAGGGTTGAGATAACGATAGATCTGACCAAAGTGTGTTAAGGCAAAATTGTTATAAGCATCCATTATATTGATTGGTCACAATGTTGATGTATTGGCTGTCAAAGTTGTGGGGCTGGCTCTCAATGTTGGGTCATGTAATACCTTGCTTGCAGTATATGTTCCCATTTGTGCTGTTTATCATTATTCGGAACTGGGCCAAGATTATCATTGTGCTGCTGTTTTATGAGGTGATAAAATCATTGGTCATAAGTCTAATCTGGTATCTGTACTCGACACTGCCGTCATTTCTGTACCTCGGGAACCACCTCTTAGAAATTATTGGTAATTGCACTTTTTTCTCCTCGGAGAATGAATTTAAGGGGGAGACAGGATGGGATACTCTCTCCCACTTGTTCATCTTCCCTTCCATATCGTCAGAAACTCCTTTTTCTTCTATCCTCTTCACGAAGATGTCCACAATATTCCCTGAGACTTTTGAATATCCTTGGGATGTTCAAACAAGCATGTTCATATTGCTATGTCTCCTGAATGTGGTTCAGGCCTTGTTTAGGGTTAAACAACTATTCAGGAATACTGTCCAGAGATCAACCCTCAGGAACAAGAAAAGAGGGAGGTGCCTCATCGGGGCAGGCGGAGCGGCGAGTCTCGGGGGCGGCTACAGACACGGTGGCTACTCAAAACCCCACAACAGGCACTGCGGCTACTCCAACCCCCACGACAACCCCTGTGGCTACTCAAACCCTGGCAACAGTCACCGTAGCTTCTCCAACCCCTGCGACAGGCACTGCAGCCACTCAAGCTCCGGCAACAGGCACTACAGTTACTCCAATCCCCGCGACAGGCACTGCAGCTACCCAAACCCCAGCAACAGGCACTACAGCTGAACCAGAGGACCAACCGTCGCTGGTATCTGTTGCCCCTGTACAGAAGAGGAAATCTTGGAAGCGGAAGTCAGGTCGTTTAGAAAGGGATGGTGGAAGAGCAGGACCATCACGAGGAGAGGAGGAGGAAGAGGAAGAACTCATAAACGAGACGGAAACCACCCGATCCCTATCCCTGAGTGAGCTGCAAGATATGCGGAAAGATTTCAGCCGTCGTCCAGGCGAGCATATTGTTACCTGGCTGCTCCGATGCTGGGATAATGGGGCCAGTAGCCTGGAATTAGAGGGGAAAGAAGCCAAACAGCTGGGATCCCTTGCCAGGGAAGGAGGCATTGACAAAGCAATTGGAAGAGGGACACAGGCCCTCAGCCTCTGGAGGCGACTGCTGTCAGGCGTGAAGGAAAGGTATCCCTTCAAGGAAGATGTTATATATCGCCCAAGCAAATGGACCACTATGGAGAGAGGTATCCAGTACCTGAGAGAACTAGGTGTACTGGAGGTAGTTTATAGTGACCTGGACGATGACCAAACACCCAAAGATCCAGATGAAGTCCAGTGCACGCGACCCATGTGGCAGAAATTACTACGGAGCGCACCAGCGTCATATGCCAGTTCGTTGGCAGTACTGTGCTGGAAAGAGGAAGAAGCACCAAGGGTAGATGAGTTGGTTAGCAATCTCCGAGAATATGAAGAAACTGTCTCCTCCTCCCTTGTCTCAGCTGTGGAGAAACTGTCCCGGGAGGTCCAGCAACTCAAAGATGATAGGTCCTATTCTCCACCTGTATGGACCAGTATCTCAGCCGTTAAGGGTCAGCGTTCTTCTGCTCAAGAGAGAGGATATCGAAAGTACACACCACGGGGCACCCTGTGGTTTTACCTGCGTGACCACGGAGAGGACATGAGGCAGTGGGATGGAAAACCTACCTTGACCCTAGAGGCACGTGTATGTGAGTTGCAAGGAAAAAATATCACACAAGGGGGCTCTCCCAGGAAAAATGCTGCTCCAGTTTTCAGGAAAAACCTGTCTCATGATGGTCCAGTTTCCAGTGAACAGTTCCCCAGACAGAGTAGAAGGGCTGATCTTACTTTGGATTGTAATGAAGGAATTCTTGACTCATGTTTGCAAGAAGTGAGAAACAGGTATTATGACCAGGACTAGAGGGGCCCTGCCTCCAGCCAGGTGGAGGAAAGGGACAACCGGGTTTACTGGACTGTGTGGATTCGATGGCTTGGCACATCAGATCCACAGGAGTGTAAGGCTCTCGTAGACACTGGTGCACAGTGCACCCTGATGCCATCAAACTATAAAGGGGCAGAACCCATTTGTATTTCTGGAGTGACAGGGGGATCCCAAGAGTTAACTGTATTGGAGGCCGAAGTGAGCCTAACCGGGAAGGAGTGGCAGAAGCACCCCATTGTGACTGGCCCAGGGGCTCCGTGCATCCTTGGCATAGACACCTCAGGAGAGGATATTTCAAGGACGCAAAAGGGTACCAGTGGGCTTTTGGTATAGCTGCCTTGGAGACAGAGGAAATTAAACAGCTGTCCACCTTGCCTGGTCTCTCAGAGGACCCTTCTGTTGTGGGGTTGCTGAGGGTTGAAGAACAGCAGGTACCAATCGCTACCACAACGGTGCACCGGCGGCAATATCGCACCAACCGAGACTCCCTGATCCCCATCCATGAGCTGATTTGTCGACTGGAGAGCCAAGGAGTGATCAGCAAGACTCGCTCACCCTTCAACAGTCCCATATGGCCTGTGCGAAAGTCTAATGGAGAGTGGAGACTAACAGTAGACTACCGTGGCCTGAACGAAGTCACGCCACCACTGAGTGCTGCCGTGCCGGACATGCTAGAACTTCAATACGAACTGGAGTCAAAGGCAGCCAAGTGGTACGCCACAATTGACATCGCTAATGCGTTCTTCTCAATCCCTTTGGCGGCAGAGTGCAGGCCACAGTTTGCTTTCACTTGGAGGGGCGTCCAGTACACCTGGAACCGACTGCCCCAGGGGTGGAAACACAGCCCTACCATTTGCCATGGACTGATCCACACCGCACTGGAACAGGGTGAGGCTCCAGAACACCTGGAATACATTGATGACATCATCGTGTGGGGCAACACAGCAGAAGAAGTTTTGAGAAAGGGAAGAGAATAATCCAAAAACTTCTGAAGGCCAGTTTTGCCATAAAACAAAGTAAGGTCAAGGGACCTGCACAGGAGATCCAGTTTTTAGGAATAAAATGGCAAGATGGACGTCGTCACATCCCAATGGATGTGATCAACAAAATAACAGCCATGTCCCCACCAACTAGCAAAAAGGAAACACAAGCTTTCTTAGGCGTTGTGGGTTTTTGGAGAATGCATATTCCAAATTACAGTCAGATCGTAAGCCCACTCTACCACGTGACCAGGAAGAAGAACGATTTCAAATGGGGCCCTGAGCAATGACAAGCCTTTGAACAAATTAAACAGGAGATAGTTCAGGCAGTAGCCCTTGGGCCCGTCCGGGCAGGACAAGATGTGAAGAATGTGCTCTACGCCACAGCCGGGGAGAATGGCCCTACCTGGAGCCTCTGGCAGAAAGCACCAGGGGAGACTCGAGGTCGACCCTTAGGGTTTTGGAGTCGGGGATACAGAGGATCCGAGGCCCGCTACACTCCAACTGAGAAGGAGATATTGGCAGCATATGAAGGGATTCGAGCTGCTTTGGAAGTGGTTGGCACTGAAGCACAGCTCCTCCTGGCACCCCGACTGCCGGTGCTGGATGTTCAAAGGGAGGGTCCCCTCTACACATCATGCAACCGATGCTACGTGGAGTAAGTGGGTGGCACTGATCACACAACGGGGCCGAATAGGAAACCCCAGTCGCCCAGGAATCTTGGAAGTGATCTGGCCAGAAGGCAAAGATTTTGGCATATCCCCAGAGGAGGAGGTGACACGTGCTGAAGAGGCCCCACTGTATAATAAACTACCAGAAAACGAGAAGCAACATGCCCTGTTCACTGATGGGTCCTGTCGCCATGTGGGAAAGCATCGGAGATGGAAAGCTGCTGTATGGAGTCCTATACGCCAAGTTGCAGAAACTTCTGAAGGAGAAGGTGAATCGAGCCAGTTTGCAGAGGTGAAATCCATCCAGCTGGCCTTGGACATTGCTGAACGAGAAAAATGGCCAGTACTCTATCTCTATACTGACTCATGGATGGTGGCAAATGCCCTGTGGGGGTGGTTGCAGCAGTGGAAGCAGAACAACTGGCAGCACAGAGGTAAACCCATCTGGGCTGCTGCGTTGTGGCAAGATATTGCTGACCGGGTAGAGAATCTGGTTGTAGAAGTACGTCATGTAGATGGTCACGTACCCAAGAGTCGGGCCACTGAGGAACATCAAAACAACCAGCAGGTGGATCAGGCTGCTAAGATCGAAGTGGCCCAGGTAGATCTGGACTGGCAACATAAGGGTGAATTATTTATAGCTCGGTGGGCCCGTGATGCCTCAGGCCATCAAGGAAGAGATGCAACATATAGATGGGCTCGTGATCGAGGGGTGGACTTAACCATGGACGCTATTGCCCAGGTTATCCATGAATGTGAAACATGCGCTGCAATCAAACAAGCCAAGCGAGTAAAGCCTCTTTGGTATGGAGGACAATGTTTGAAATACAAATATGGGGAGGCCTGGCAGATTGGTTATATCACATTCCCACAAACCCGCCACGGCAAGCACCATGTGCTCACCATCATGGAAGCAACCACCGGGTGGTTAGAAACATACCCTGTGCCCCATGCCACTGCCCGGAACACGATCCTGGGCCTTGAAAAGCAAGTCCTATGGCGACATGGCACCCCAGAAAGAATTGAGTCAGACAATGGGACTCATTTCCGAAACACCCTCATAGACACCTGGGCCAAAGAGCATGGCATTGAGTGGGTCTATCACATCCCCTACCATGCACCAGCCTTTGGGAAAATCGAACGATACAATGGACTGCTAAAGACTACGCTGAGAGCAATGGGTGGTGGGACATTCAAGCATTGGGATACACATTTAGCAAAAGCCACCTGGTTAGTCAACACCAGGGGATCTGTTAATCGAGCTGGCCCTGCCCAATCAAGACTCTTACGTACTGTAGATGGCGATAAAGTCCCTGTCGTGCACATAAGAAATATGCTGGGGAAGACAGTCTGGGTTACTCCTGCCTCTGGCAAGGGAAAACCCATCCGTGGGATTGCTTTTGCTCAAGGACCTGGGTGCACTTGGTGGGTGATGCGAAAGGATGGGCAGGTCCGGTGTGTACCTCAAGGGGATTTGATTCTGGGTGAAAATAGCCAATGAACTGAATTTTATGATGTTAATTGTTACATGATATTGTATATCATTATTTCTATGGTTGCTATCAATGGTATAGCAGTGAAAATCACCCAGATTAATGAAGAATGAACTAACTCCGATGAAATTGAGCAAAGTGCAATGATGATAGAACTGGACGAGTGCAGCAGTACCGGAGAGAGAACTGGCTTCAGGATGCAACAGCCCAACACCACACACCATCTCTCCGGCCCTGAAAGACTGTTATGACAGATGGAGCCCAAAGTCGTGGACTAAATGAACTCAATGGACATTTTAAAGGGAATGATATCTGTGTGTGCATATATATATATATGTATATTTAAAAAGAAAGATAGTGGTGATTAATTGAAATGTATCGAAAAATGTGAGACCTAAGCATAACGTAAATGGTATGGAATAAGGGGTGGATACAAAAAAGGACTGTCGTGGTTTAATCTGGCAGGCAGCCAAATACCACGCAGCCGCTCGCTCACTCCCCCCACCCCCACAGTGGGACGGGGAGAGAATCGGAAGGGTAGGAGTGAGAAAAACTCGTGGGTTGAGATAAAGACAGTTTAATAGAACAGAAGAGGGAAAATAATAAAATAATAATGGTAGAATATACAAAATGAGTGATGCACAATGCAATTGCTCACCACCCGCGCTGACCGATAACTAAGTAGCGATCGGTACTTCCTGGATCATGCCTACCCTTCATATACTGAGCATGACGTCACATGGTATGGAATACCCCCTTGGCCAGCTGGGCTGGTTGTCCTGATTATGTTCCCTCCCATCTTGTGCACCTAGCTCAGTCAGTAGGCACGGGAGCTGTCCTTGGACTAGGAGGGCACTTAGCAACAACTGAAAACATCAGTGTGTTATCAACATTCTCCTCATACTAAATCCAAAACACAGCACTAGGAAGAAATTTAACCCTATCCCAGCCGAAACTAGGACATGAAGATACGGCATGCTTGTCTGGCATGTGACAGGAGTGGTTGTCCCTGCTTTGGCTATCCTGTAGTCCTTGTGCCGTGACAACATTGACTTCTTTTAATACACCCTACCCTGAGTGGTCTGCATCACACCCTGTGCGGTGGCACTGCCGTGCTCCACGCATGGGGGAGCGAGTCTGACACGACCAGCCCCTCGCCCCGCACTGAGGTCCTTCTGCCTCCTGCTGCACCTGCGGGCCGGTGCCTGGCTTTGCTTGGACTGGGGTTGTTTGGACCCTCTGCATCTCACAGCACATGGCAGAGATGGGCACCGACCTGCTGCTGCGCCGAGCCTGGAGTCAGGGATCTCACTCCAGTCCTGGAAGGAAGGTGAGGGGTCCCTACCTGTGTGCTCCTCTTTACCCTCCCCAAACTCCCACATGTCAGTCAAGGCCATGGCCATGGCCCAACTCCATTTTACCTGCACAGAGACGCAGTTTTGGCAGAAGGGAACGAGTGACTGTTCTGTGGGTATAGGGCAACCACGCATATCTTCTTATCCAAACCTACCCTCTTTAATGCAAAGAGGCCACATTCCTAGATCCATGCAAATATCTGGCAATTGCCCAGCAGCAGCAGAACAACTCCTTCTGAGGCCCCACTTCCTTGGGCAAGAAGGTCACCATGGTCCTGCGCTGCCCAGTCGCTCTCACTCAGATTAAGGTGAGAAAAACACTTATTGGCTCAGATGTAACCAAAGCACATGAGGCCAAATCTCTCTTAACTGTAATTGTAGCGTTTTGCCAGGCGCGGTAGTCTGGAGCAACAGGGAAGCAGGGATGACAATACAGCATGACCTAGGTATCTTCCATATTAGAGAGGTCAGCTCTGGGAGGCTCGTCCTACCTTCAAATCCTCAGACGTGCCAAGCCACCAATAGCTGACAGACAGTGTAAGTTTGGTAATTCACCGTCTGCACACATTAAGCACAATTATCGACTCAGCAGTGCCAAATGACACAACACACCCTGATGGGGAAACCTGGTAGCAAAACAGCTTTAAATGGAAAGTGATTACTGGAGGCTTGATCCTTTGTCTTACACGTGTAGGGTGTGATGTCTTGTGTCTCAGTGGCTTTGTAGCCAGGATGCTCAAGGAACCTGAGCAAGTATTATCTGGTCACTGAGTCACATTTGGGTTCTGACAGGACAGGAAGATGGTCCAAATCCAGGGGGCAATTTCTGTATTGAAGACGAAATCGCCTCAGACACAACTGACCTTCCTTTGTCAACCAAACAGTTATTAATGGTAATTAATACCTCTATTTTTAAAAGCAAGGGAAGGGTCTGTAAAGAATATGAGATTTAAACACTCAGAGTGACAAACTGTAGATTATCTCTAATGCCTATGTAATCAGTGAGATCTGATGGTTGAAAATCTAAATTCTGGTACCCACAAGTAGCCCCATGAACACCACTAAATTCAGTAGTCTTCCTGCCTTCCTATGCCTGCACAGGAACTTGAAGTTTGGTACCAGTATAATTATTGGTCTTATTCTTTATTTCATGATCTAAAATTCTAGACATTCACATGTAATTGAAATAAATGTTATTGCCTTTATTGTCCAGTGTCATGGAAATGTCTTCCAATATTCTCATGTTATTATTTCAAAAATTTTTAGGGATGCAAAAAGCTTCCAATTTTACTCACTTTTTACTCTTTAAGAAATGTGGCTAACAATTTTTGTGTTCTGAAATAACCATGAAAAGAAACAAAACGAGCAATAGAATAAGTATTTAATTCTTTCTGGTATTTTGCTCTGAAAAACTAATATGAACCATTGGAAAATATTATAGCATCTGACCTCACTGAATAGTAATTTACAATGCAAATATATGTAATTTTCCTTAGGCATAGTAGACTCAGGGAAAAAAAAAAAGATATGCAGTCCTGCTCTGTAAACACACGAAGAAAACTGCCCCTGAAACTGCCATTCCAATCTGTTTAAGAACTCTATTTTCATTAAGATTGTATTATATTGTTGGGTTTTAATTACTGTCCTGGCAGTCCTATGTGGAGACTTTAAACAATGGTAAACATTAATAAATAACTCCTAAAAGTAAGATCTCAAAAAGCAGAAAATAATTGATTTCTTTTAACAAATCTTTAAGTCTCAGTTCAGAATGAATAGGCTTATATTGCCTCTCATGTTTTAAGCCGTGGTGAGGAATAGATATGTTGATAATTGAAGGTCTCAGTGTCTGTCCCAGCAGAATGACAGCTCTAGGCTCTTTCATGTGTTTGCTGTGAAGTGGTAGAAGGAAGGAAGGAGGACCAGAGGAGAGGTGGTAGGGTCCATGGATCTGCTTCCCTGGGATCACATGAAAGAAACATGGCTGTAGGAGTTAACTGTGAAATATGTTTTCTTACCAGCCTCCTCTCCCCACCTGTGGAGCCCAGCATTCCTCATGTCTAGCTGGCTGTATGCAAGAAACTGGAAAGCACTTTAGCAAAAATATTACAGTCTGTGGAATTTTTCTTGGTGATCAGATTCATTTTTCCTTTCACCTCTTCTCATTGTTAGTGCTAGTATGTGTCTTGACTATGATGACTCTCAGACTGTCAAAATTTACAGTTACGTGAAATCTAGTATTGTCACACTGAGTAATAACCCAATAAAGTGTCTCTCTGTTGTTTTCAAACCTAAGGCAGATACTTCCAGTGGCCTCCCTCGCATTCAGAGCCTGTGGCTTAATCTCTATTAGGGTTTTGGGTTGGAACAACAGTATGGGCTTGAAGGGAAGCCCTGAGTGTCCTCATTTCCCACATCTCAGAACTTGTAAAGCAGTTCTGGGCAGTGGGGACTGGATTTCATTTGGAGGAAACTAAAGGGGAAGCTCCCCTCCCAGATGGATTACATGCACTGCAACTACAAACGCACATAGATGTAGGAACCAAAGACTGGCCCTTCAGAGAGCTTCAGGCTGTATGCTTCGTGATGATGCTTGATCCAGGGGACCAGACTACATCTAGCCAGATAATATCCCTGAGCCACAGGATATGTGGGATTAGGGAGTTCAGCACCACCTCTTTTGGTCTACTAATCCACTCCTTTAATGCAAAATTAGGTGCTTGCATAGACATACCCTGAGTGTCACAGCTAGATTCCCCTCTTCTTAGAGGAGCCATTATATATATATATATATTTATATACTGAGTGTAAGCACAGTGAAATTATAGTCTTTTTCCTACTTCCTAAAAATGCTGTAATGGAAATTTCCATGGAAATTCAATGCTTACAGAATGTGATTTTCAGTGAGACTCTTATTAATTCAGTTTTCCAGCAGGTCTGATTGATACTGAGTGGGTGACAATCAAGTAACCTGGGAAGGTCACACACTGAGTTGTTGCTTTCCCTAAAACTGCAGCCCAGCATCCTGCTGATTAGCAGTCCTTCTTTATACAGGCAGCCTCCACCTGTTAGGAATTAATAGAAATGGCTATATAACTACCAACCACTGAGAAAAATGGAACAACATTTAATGGTCCCCACATTAATGGATCTAGTTTTCAGGTGAATACTAAAGAAAGACAGAAACAATTTTCTCGGCTGGATTACTGAATAGCATTTTCTTCTGTGGTGATCGCAGTCACGTTATTTTGTTGGCCAATTTAACACGTCCAATGCACTTTTAGAGTGCATTCTGAAAGATTTTTTTTTAAGATTAATAAGTATTTGGGATTAAAAACATAGCCCTGTGCTCTTCTTATTCATGACCTACTTTGATAAAGATGAATGTTTAAGTTGCCCTATGTGAATTATAATGTGTAGAGGAGTGACGTTCTTTTATCTGTGCTTCTTGTAATGAAATTATTTCTTGTATTCTTAGTGATGCCTCATCTCCTGCTGCCCGGGTATGATGTTTTGCTCCATACGAAGTCTAAATGTGAAGAAAACTATACTTTTGCCATTCAGACCAGAATAACTGAAGTGTTGTTCTTTTTAGTCAGAATTACTGGAAATATTTAATGCCACTTGATTCTTCCTTGTGCTCAGAATCATCAACTAAATGGATAAGAAAAGGGTAGTGAAGCCTGTAAGCATGTTAAGAGAAAATAATTATGAAATGCTTGATTATGTCACTCAGTGGCAGTGTAAGCATACTTTGAAGGTATGTATCAGCCTAAGGTTCCAAAATCAGGGGTGATGTAGAGAAAATGAAATGATCTCTTTCAAAAGTAGAAAAATAACATGAAAATAAAATAAAAAGAACTTGACACAGGTTATAATCACTAAATGATTTAGACTTAAAAAATATGTGGCCAGATGGCTTTACAGCGTGACAAAACAGAGAGATCCAAACTCAGAAAACTCACCCACCAACTTAGAAAACATCCTCTACAGTGCACAGCAGCACCTACAGATTCAGGATCCATTCCCTATCCCCCCATTATTCATGTATATGGAAAAGATGTAAAAGAAGCCAAAAAAAGAAACGGTTGCAGGAAGTCGGCTATTCCTTGTTCTGGGTCTTTATGTGCTGTCATGCTGTGGTGGGTTGACCTTGGCTAGATGCCAGGTGCCCAACAAGCCGCTCTATCACTCCCCTTCCTCAGCTGGACCGGGGAGAGAAAATACAACGAAAGGCTCATGGGTCGAGATAAGGACGGGGAGATCACTCACCTATTACCGTCATGGGCAAAACAGACTCAACTTGGGGAAATTAATTTAATTTATTACCAATCAAATAAGAGTAGGGTAATGAGGAATAAAACGAAATCTTAAAACACCTTCCCCCCCACTCCTCCTTTCTTCCCGGGCTCAACTTCACTCCCGATTTTCTCTCCCTCCTCCCCCCGAGCGGCGCAGGGGGACGGGGAATGGGGGTTGCGGTCAGTTCATCACACGTTGTCTCTGCCACTCCTTCCTCCTTGGGGGGAGGACTCCTCACACTCTTCCCCTGCTCCAGCGTGGGGTCCCTCCCACGGAGACAGTCTTCCATGAACTTCTCCAATGTGAGTCCTTCCCACGTGCTGCAGTTCTTCACGGACTGCTCCAGTGTGGGTCCCTTCCACAGGGCACAGTCCTTCAGGAACAGACTGCTCCACAGGGTCACAAGTCCTGCCAGGAGCCTGCTCCAGCGTGGGCTTCTCTCTCCACAGCGTCACAGGTCCTGCCAGGAGCCTGCTCCAGCGTGGGCTTTCCATGAGGTCACAGCCTCCTTCAGGCATCCACCTGCTCCAGCGTAGGTCCTCCATGGGCTGCAGGTGGATATCTGCTCCACCGTTAACCTCCATGGGCTGCAGGGGGACAGCCTGCCTCACCATGGTCTTCACCATGGGCTGCAGGGTAACCTCTGCTCCAGCACCTGGAGCTCCTCCTCACCCTCCTTCTTCACTGACCTTGGTGTCTGCAGAGTTGTTTCTCTCACATATTCTCACTCCTCTCTGCAATTGCTGTTGGGCAGCATTTTTTCCCCCGTCTTGAATACATTACCACAGAGGTGCTACCACCGTCGCTGATGGGCTTGGCCTTGGCCAGCAGCAGGTCCATCTTGGAGCTGTCTGGCATTGGCTCTATCAAACATGGGGGAAGCTTCTAGCAGCTTCTCACAGAAACCATCCCTGTAGCACCCCCCGCCAAAACCTGGCCACACAAACCCAATACACATGCTCACACTTTGCATTGCAAGGGGAGCAGTCTATCTTGGGGGTAGTGTCCAAGAGTCCCTCAAACCTAGACAACCTCCAGCCTTACCCAGAGACATGCCCCTCAGCCAGATTCGGGTAGCACCACCGCAGCCCATCGCCGCCCGCGAGTCCGTCACTGAGCTGTGTCCCTACCGGAGGATCTCTGCTCTGAGGTTACTCTGCTTTTTCTGATAATCCTGTGGACCTGCAAACCAGATGGTGCAAATACCAGTCATTTCCATGAAACCAACCTGTCACCCAGTGAAAAACAACTGCAGAAGAGAATGTTCAAAGATAAAACATATTTTTGTATTCTGCTTTAATTTATGCACTTGTCCATTTAAATGGCATTGACAAGACCATAAGAATTGCTTTGTGGGAAGGAAAAGCTTTCTCCTTGTTAAAAAAACAGCTTGGTTCAAGCATAGAATAAAGTAAGTAGCCACTTTAAATCTTTAAATATTCATATTATTTTTATCTATGTGATCTAAAAAGATTATTTTCAATTAATTTTTTTTTTTCCTTGACTAATTAAAGGCAATGCTTTCAAATGCAAATATGCAAGTAAACAGTGTATCTCCTAGTGAAATTACCAAAATATGAGGTTAGGACCACTAATTCAGGCAATGATCTTCGGAAATGCTGACTATAAAATGTCTGTCTGCCTGACATTCAAATCATTGTACTGTGCAATCACATAAAAAGCATTCAGAAAGTGACAGGTTGTGCCTGACTGGTTTTGAACATCTCCCTGATAAGCAAATCCTTATCAATCTTAAGCATCTCTTTTCTCAGTGTTCTACTGTTTTAAATCCAAATCACCAAGAGATGTTTCCTCAGAACAAGCATTTTAAGGAAATATGATGTCACATAGTATGTCATGACTAACATCTCTCTTGGTCCAGAACAAGAACTAAGTATTTTCTTGTTACTCCAAACAATACAGCAATTGCTGTAATTTTAAAATATACTACATTGTATCTTTGAAACAGATTATTTAATGTTAGCTCCTCTTATGTTGACACTTTGTTTTCAATCAGTCTTGAAGTTTTTTATGCATATACTTAAGGAGAATTCTTATGAGTAGAACAGGGTTTTCACAATTCAAGACACACTCTACAAGTGACGTTGTCGCTTTAGAAACTCCACTATAGACCAACCAAAATTAAGAATAATATGGTAATCCAAACTGTGAAGGAAAACCTACATAAGTTTCAGACTAGACTCGTGTAAGGGATCTTTCAGACATCACAGTGGAGTGTTCCTAAACAGCTACGAATGTATGCAGTTTTATCCATTTCAGCTAAAACTAGTTAACCATCTGAGAGACGATCCTCTCAGGAAGGTGAAAAAATAGAAACAGACTTTTTTTTTCACAAGCCTTTCCCTGTTGGGCTGCCTAGCAGTACAGGAACTGCAGAGATCCCTCTAGCTCCAGAATCGGAGAGAGGGATCAATAAAGCTGCTTTACCAGGAAATCTTTACACCTGGTGTGAAAGGCCATGCACTCCCCTTGCCATTCACATTGGTGCTCCAGCTGCTGGGGTGGTTTCAACTCATTTGCCATGTTGCTGCATTCAGAACTGTTTTGTGTGGACAAAGAGCAGATTCAGATGCCTCAGAGAAAAGCAAAAGTGAGGGGGCCAAGAATTTTAGATGCTGTCTGGGAATATCTTGCTAGCCATCTGCAGTTTAAACAATTCAAAAAACAGCCTGTCTAGTGCACGGTGTGCTTTGCTGCAACGGGGTATCTAAATCTATAACAGGATGTTTTACAGTGTTTACTGGAGCCTTTGTTTCCTCCCATATTAATAAGTAAACTAAAACCTGATCCTATCAAGGAAGTACAGATAATTTATTCATTAATATAGCCAATAAATAGGAACAAGTCCATGCAGAGAGGTATTAATGAGAATCTCATCCCCTAAAAATATTTCAAGAGAGGAAAAGAAAAGTAGTGTGTGTGGACATAATAATCCCCTCAAAACAAGCAGATCAAAACTGCCAACAAGAAGCAGAAAATCTGTTTGAAGTTACTTTTTTCACTGGAGAACTCTGATACAGATCTTGCATCATGGTTAAAAGACTAATAGCCTTATAAATCTAGGGTCAGTTATTAGATCATTTACCAAACACCTAGTTATTAGGTACAGCCTAATGGGATGCTTATAAGTGCACCTGGAAGTGGATTATTGTTAACACAGTAGATAATGTTCAAAAAGAGTTTAAATGAACCAACTTACTTGAAAAAGACATTTTTAGATTCTGAAATCTTTCCAGAGCTTTGTTCGTTCCAAGACAATAGCTGGCAGGCTGCCTAAGAAAGAGAATGTGATAAAGAGAAAACTATTATATCTGGCACTTCTTTTGCAGGAAACTGTAGCTCCTATGTCTCATTTTTCTGCTCTGCTTGATAATGTAATAATTCTCATGAAAGCAATACACAGAAATATAATGAAAAATGATAGATTGTGCAGTGAAAGATAAAGCTATTTGAAACTCCATGGTTTCAAAGTACTGCACAGTGCTTTAGCTGTGTGGCCGTCTGTTGAAGTCAACACGACTCATTTGCCTCCAGATATTCACACTACCTTAAAAATTGAGTGGAGTTCATTTGAGTCTTAGTCTCTGTCTACCTGAACATATCTCTAGGTGAGTCATTTCAGACTCTATGCGTGCATAGGGCAAGTGCCACAGAACTGCATCTAAATTTTACTTCCAATCACAGGAAAAGCCCATTCAGAGAGCAGGGGTGATACTCCAGTGTTAACAGTTCAACTCCTCTTTCCTGTTCCACAATAAGTTTCTGCCACACCTGATTCTCTTTTCAAAATATGAAATAGTAATATATGCAAAATATTTCTAAATAATAAAAAAGTACAATCTGCAACTGATGTTGGGATGTTACTATTAATGCTGTTGTTATCAATCAATCAACTACAGGCAAACTGCAGGTTTACTTGTAGGCATTCCTGGGAAATAATTCATTCAAGAATTAATCCAAACTGTACCAAGTTCACCAGCATTTTTTTTATTGACTACAGTAGTCAGCTTTTGAACAAACCCTTACCATCTCCCATTAGATGAGTACATTGAGAATTTGATCTACCTGATTTATTAAAAAAAGCACTGAGCAATTTTTTCTTGTGGTATCAGCAAGTAGCATTCAAATCTGGAAAATAACATCAAGTGTCAGAATATCTCTGTTTCTCAAAACACGGAAGCATTTGGAAACACGTGAAAGCCTCCGTACTAATGAGGGCAGAGTGCTCTTTGCAGGCAAAGCATCACTGCTGGGCAACTCAGCCTCCTGCACGCTCCGCAGTGGGATGTGCCGCCCAGTCTCCTCCTGTGGGTAAATAAAATTCTCCCACTGGGTTGCAGGGCTGTGCGATGAATAATGTGCTGCAGAGCCAGAGAGAAACAGAAGGAAATCTAAGAGCTGCAGAGTACTCCTGCCACAATGGAGCACGAGACCCAAGTTCAGGTGTCAAAGATCGATTTCATTTAGACACATCCTCAGAGCACTCAGCAGACAGAGCAGTCTCAGGGCAAAGTCCTTCAAAACAAGTGCTATCTGCCAACCCAAACACTGCTTTTCAGGAGATAAGCCAAGTGTCTATTTTTGTGACATTATAGCTACTAGATTAATTTTAAGCTATTCTGGCAAGTTCTGAAAACAATAACAAGAGGAAAAGATCAAAATCATTTAAAGGTATTCCTGAACCCATAAATAACAGTTTCTTGTACAGATAGGTGGCATTTGGGGACTGAGTTAAAAAGATCAAATCAGCATCACTAATATATGACCCCAAGGAACAACAACTCAAGAACTTATCCTTGAGGGGATAAGCAGCTTCAGATCACTGGTCTTTACAAAATAGTTATTTTATGTGGACCTGATGAATAACACTTCAGCCAGGCTAAGGCCAGCTCTGGTATATGCTTGTCCTATTACTTTCAGCTATGCTGGCAAAAATGATGCTTAAATATCAAATAAAGAAATATATTTCTCTATGAACATCTCTTATCTTAGGATGAAAAAATGTTAGTCATGTGAAGAGTGGTAAATATAATGCAACATGGAGACATAAGTCAAAATATTGGAACATTAAAATTGCATTAGTAGTTGTATTAGCAGTATAATAAGTTATAGTATGGAAGCACTTTACAGCTGCCAGTAGAAAAGAGAGTGAGAAGGCACTGCAACAGAGACAACAGCCTGACCTGGGACAGCACATCCATCAGCATCAGCTGGACAAGTAAATAGGACAACTGGGAAATGACAGTTATATGTGCAACTTTACTTTTAAGGCTTAAGGATAATTTTCTATTTTGTAAAGTTAGAGATTTTTAAAAAACCTCCTTACTTCAGAGAAAAGGTAAATACACTGTATGTTAATGACTAGGAGTTACAAAAAAATTCTCATTGAATAAGGAGCACTTAGTCATAAAATGAGTAAGAGTTGTGGAATCCAGCTTTGTGTAACGCAGTGACATCAGCCTAAAAATTTACAATTCACAGTTTCATTGTAAGTATAATGAAATGAGAGCTTGCAGATCAAACAAACTCATCATTAAAAGCTGTGAATCAAAGAAGCATTAAAGCACAGACATATTTGACAATCTGATGCAGATATTGAAATTGGTATTGGGCTAATTAAAATGTTCACTAGAATACAGAATCTTTTAGATTTAAAAATGTTATCATAAGCTGTCAAAAATAAAGATTTAAAAGACTGATAAAGCAATTCCTTAAATGACTTAAATCCCTTATTCTTTCCTTGTAGGGTTCTGGGGTTTACTTCAAACGGAGCAAAGTGTTTAGTACAGAATAAGGAGAAGTTGCATGGAAGAAGATGCTTATTCCAAAGACTGGTTTCAGAGAATCACGAAGTGGTAGAGGTTGGAAGGGACCTTTTGAGATTGTCTAGTCCATCCCCTCCTGCTCAAGCAGAGTCAGCTAGACTACGTTGCCCAGGACTGTGGAGTATCTCCACAAATGGAGACCGCACAACCTCTTTGGGCAACCTCTGAGTGTTTAATCACCCTCATAGTGAAAAAAAAAGTGTTTTCTTGTATTCAGATTGAATGTAATGTGTTGTAGTTTGTGTCCGTTGCCTCTTGTCCTGTCACTGGGCACTACTGAGCAGATCTGGCTCCCTCATCTTAATTCCCTCCCAACAGGTATCAGTACACATTGATAAGACCCCCCCTAGCCTTCTCTTCTCCAGGTTGCCTTTTAACCTCAGCAAAATTTTTTTTTTTCGTAATTCAGCCGGGCCTTGGGTAAATCTCACAAAAAATTCTGGAGTTAAAATACTTGGAAATTGTGCCCCCCTGCTCCAGCTTTTTAATCCAAGTGGGATTCCCAGAGTTTGTTCCATCCCAGATTTTATGAGGCATTTTGAGAAATCTTGGAGAGACTTTCTGTTCTTGGCTCTTTAATTGTAATAAGTTGCTAATGGAAAGCTGTGAGCATAGTTAACTTCAGAAGGTTTGTTTTCCTTTGCTGAAGAAAGGATCCTAAACAGTGTCTCTTTGTAGCGCTGTGTCTGTCTGCAAAGAAACATTCTACCCTGAAATCCTTACACAGATCTAAATATATAAGGCTATAAATAAATGAGGTTCTAAGCTAAACCTGTGTTTACCAGAGGGGCCATAGCTTGGCCTTTAATTATACTCCCACAAAAAAATTCTAGTATCAATCAATTGAAGGAAAAAGTGGATGCTGCCCTGTGTAATATGAAGGCACAATTTACCTTTTGTTCTGTAGATCACAGATTGGGAGTTGTACCACGTCTAAATTCTAACATTTATGTCCTCAAATAATTGTGCTTGAAAAGTGATATGTGCAGTTAATTTCAAGCCTTGTATATGTTTTGGATCCACATGGCCGTTTCCCTAGTGCAGCCCTGAACTGCATAGTTCTCATAGTTCACCAGAGAACTGACGGGGGGAATGCCGTCCACGGGGCCCCAGCCCCTCCCCAGAGGGTCCCATATCCTGGGGATCCCCCTTGCAGTTGACCCCACTCAAAGACAAAGTATGTAGACAAGGGTCCTCTACTGCAAAATATGGGGGGGGTCATGCCCAAAAGAGGTGACACAATACGCCTGAACCCTTATATAATTTTGGAGGTGCCTTGGATGCCAACAGAAGACACCCATTCAGGGTCTTTTTAGTAAGTAGTAGTTCACTGTCACTTGAAATGAGTCTTGATTTGCAGATTGAAAAACCCTAGGAAAAAATGAAGTATGCTAGCCTTCTTCAGTTATCAGAAAGCAATTAATATTCTGCAGATTTCAGCTGGATACATACTGTGTTTTCTCTGTTTTCAGAAGAAAGAAAAAAAATGTTAACACCCTGATGAAAATATTAAGCAGTATGTGGAACATTGCCAAACATGCTGGAAATACCCTTTTGTTGGAGAGGTTACCTGGCAGTTTATTCAGCTGCTTTGCTGGCAGAAGGAATGCAATGGTGATATTTCAAAGTGGCTGAAAAACAGTCAGAGCAGTTTCACATAGCTGAGTATTCAAAATGAGATAATAGAAATCTTGGCATTTAAATCTGTGAGCATATTGATTGTTTTTATTTTTAACTGCATTATTAGATGTTCATTGTAATTTTGAAATCTATGTTTTGTTGAAGTAAACAGTGACATTAAGATCCCTCCAACAAAATACTCAATGAATGGTTTAATTTCTTTAAAATCAAACTTCATACTTCTGTACCTGATTTGTCCATCTGAGTTACATTTTAGAAGTAGCTATCAGAGCATTTGAGTGAAGGTGCTCTCGGTTCAGCTAAAAGTGATAATCATAATGAAGGTAAGACACCCAAAGCTAATATCTCTCAGAAACAAAGAAGAAGAGCTATTCTGGACAAAATTAAAGGCTTAGGAACACTGAATACATTCTTCTGTATACCTACGCACCCAATGGTTTAGAAAAAGCGGCAAACAGTTTAATAAATATTAGAAATAGTATACAGTCACTTAGTACATTAACTATAATGTCTACTCAGTGTAAATATAGTTTTCATCAATTACAGACAAACCAGGGAAGATTATTCATGGAATAGAAATCACATTAATTAAATGTGCAGATGATACCAAACTCAGATCTTTTCTTAATATTAGGGAAGAAAGCAAAAATGACGTGAGAATACAGAAGTATTAATATGTTCAGTAAATGAGAATTCAGAATTCCTATTAGAGCTTCCTTTGCAAGCTAACAGATCTGCTTGAAAATCATCTGTGATAATCAATATGAGAGAAATATTATCCTCAGGGTATTCAGCCCCCTGAACCGGAATACAGGGATGCCGAGCAGGATAAACCCCCCATAATCCAAGAGGAAGCAGTTAATGACCTTCTACGCCACCTGGATGCTCACAAGTCTATGGGGCTGGATGGGATCCACCTGAGGGTGCTGAGGGAGCTGGCAGAGGAGCTTGCCAAGCCACTCTCCATCATTTACCAGCAGTCTTGGTTAACATGGGAGGTCCCGGACAACTGGAGGCTCGCCAATGTGACGCCCATCCACAAGAAGGGCCGGAAGGAGGATGCAGGGAACTACAGGCCGGTCAGCCTGACCTCGGTGCCGGGGAAGATTATGGAGCGGTTCATCTTGAGGGCGCTCACAAGCCATGTCTGGGACAACCAGGGGATCAGGCCCAGCCAGCACGGGTTCATGGAAGGCGGGTCCTGCTTGACCAACCTGATCTCCTTCTATGACCAGGTTACCTGCCTAGTGGATGAGGGAAAGGCTGTGGATGTGGTCTACCTAGACTTCAGTAAAGCCTTTGACACTGTCTCCCACAGCATTCTCCTAGAGAAGCTGGCGGCTCACAGCTTAGACAGGTACACTCTTTGCTGGGTGAAAAAGTGGCTGGACGGCCGAGCCCAGAGAGTTGTGGTGAACAGAGTTAAATCCAGTTGGCGGCCGGTCACGAGCGGTGTTCCCCAGGGCTCAGTACTGGGGCCGGTCCTGTTCAATATCTTTATCAATGATCTGGATGAGGGGATCGAGTGCTCCCTCAGTGAGTTTGCAGACGACACCAAGTTGGGCGGGAGTGTTGATCTGCTGGAGGGTAGGAAGGCTCTGCAGAGGGACCTGGACAGGCTGGATCGATGGGCCGAGGCCAATTGTATGAGGTTCAACAAGGCCAAGTGCCGGGTCCTGCACTTCAGCCACAACAACCCCAGGCAACGCTACAGGCTTGGGGAAGAGTGGCTGGAAAGCTGCCTGGTGGAAAAGGACCTGGGGGTGCTGATTGACAGCCGGCTGAACATGAGCCGGCAGTGTGCCCAGGTGGCCAAGAAGGCCAACGGCATCCTGGCCTGTATCAGAAATAGTGTGGCCAGCAGGAGTAGGGAGGTGATCGTGCCCCTGGACTCGGCACTGGTGAGGCCGCACCTCGAATACTGTGTTCAGTTTTGGGCCCCTCGCTACAAGAAGGACATGGAGGTGCTGAAGCATGTCCAGAGGAGGGCAACGAAGCTGGTGAAGGGCCTGGAGCACAAGTCTGATGAGGGGCGTCTGAGGGAACTGGGACTGTTTAGTCTGGAGAAGAGGAGGCTGAGGGGAGACCTCATCACACTCTACAACTACCTGAAAGGAGGTTATAGCGAAGTAGGTGTTGGTCTCTTCTCCCAAGTAACAAGCGATAGGACGAGAGGAAATGGCCTCAAGTTGAGCCAAGGGAGGTTTAGATTGGACCTTAGGAAAAATTTCTCTACTGAAAGAGTGATCAGGCCTTGGAACAGGCTGCCCAGAAAAGTGGTGGAGTCACCATCCCTGGAGGTATTTAAAAGACGTGTAGATGAGGCACTTAGGGACGTGGTTTAGTGGGCATGGTGGTGTTGAGTTGATGGTTGGACTCGATGATCTTAGAGGTCTTTTTCAACCTTAATGATTCTATGAAAAGCAGACGAAATAGCGGGCATCAAATGATATCATAGAATCATAGAATGGTTTGGGCTATTCAGATTATTTTTCCCACTAAACACTCATAACTCTTTCTAACCTTGTTCTAACAACAAGCTGAGCATGAGTCAGCAGTGTGCAGCTGCAAGGAACAAAGGCAAGTCGGATCCAGAGCTGCATCCACAGGAGCATTGCTAGCAGAGATAGAGACATAATCATCCCACTCTACAGCACCTGGAGTACTGTGCCCAGTTCTGGTCCCCACAATTCAAAAGAGAAGCGGGCAGACTGGAGAGGGTCCAAAGGAGGGCCACAAAGATGATCAAGGGGCTGGAGAACCTGCTCTATGAGGTCTTTCCTCCCTCTGGAGAAGAGAAGGCTCGGACGGCTATAAAGATGACGGAGGCTCTCTTTTCACAAAAAGCTACATGGAGAAGACAAGAGGCAATGGGTACAAGTTGTACTGGGGGAGGTTTCATCTTGATATAAAACCAAAATTTTTTACAGTGAGAATAATCGTTCACTGGAACAACCTCCCCAGGGACGTGGTAGAGTCCCCATCACTGGAGGTTCTCAAGATGTGATTGGACAGCATGCCAGATAGTCTCACCTAGGCTCCCTTTCCCACAAAAGGTTGGACCAGATGGTCTTTCGAGGTTCCTTCTAACCTGGGCTGTTCTATGATTCTAACCTACTTTAGAAGAACTGGGCAAGGTAACAGCCAATGCTGTTTTGGGGCAATCTCTTGAATGTGATTAAATATCATCTTAGGAAAACACTATGAAAAATACCTTTGACAAGCATAGATTGAATTAAGTAAGATTCTAACATAATTAATTTTCACTGAATCTGGATGGGTAGTTTATGTAGCTAGTATTAAGTGCATTTTCTTGAATGGGACCTTTCCACAGAGATAAATGACACTATTTATTCATCTCAGTTTTCCTGTAACAGTAAGAGCGAAATAGACCAAAGGTGAAATCTTCATCCCAGCCTCAGACAATTGTTATGGTCATGTCATTTAAAGTGACCTAGGCACTTAGAAGACCAAGTATCATTGCAGAAGACCTAGACATGAACTCGCAAATCAGAACTGGGAGGAAGAAGTTGCATTTCATTTAAGAACTTTAGCTTAGAGTTCTTTTTTTTCCTCATTGTTCAGGAAGAATGCTGACTACCTTGGACTTTTGGGATTATAAATAATGCAGGCAATTACATTTGCTGGCCATAAGCAATGGAAATAAAATCTAAAGATCAATCCTGGTGGACAGAAGTATATCTAAAAGTATAGTTTTGGTTGGTTTAAAATAATTTTGAAATAGTATGAAATATATCATACTGATTTTTTTTTTACAATTCTAGAAGGAATTACACACTGAAGTAAAGCATGTGAATAAAGACTACACGTATTACTAGAGATACTGTTTTTGAATGAGGAATACTCAAAGTTGCCCTGTGCTATTTATGTAAAATTGGTTAACTGTTTTTTTCATAAAATGCTAACTAAACAGCAAAATGAAGAGGCATGCATATGTGTTACAACAAATTGATTCTGTACTAACTTTTTAAAAGGATAGTTCTAAAAAGAAATCTATTGAAAGAAAACATGGATGGTTTCTCTACTACGCTGTCCTTTGGTAACCATGGAAGCTGCAGACTTGCCCAGGACATAAAAGAGAACTATATTGCATTGGACACATTTATTTGTTTAGATTCAAAGTTTTACAGCAATGAAAGTCGTATAACATTGTATGGTGGTTCTTTGTCAGGACCGTGACCTCCACACTGCAGCAATACTCCTTGGAAATAAGAAACTCTGTAAATCTCTGGTGGTCTGGTACAACAACAGCTGTTATTGCTGTCAGGTCTGTGTTCCTGCAAAGCAGAAAATCATTACTGATCAATAAATCAGACTTCTAAAGAAATACTGGAAGATGATGGCATCATCTCTCACTCTTCCATCCTTGCAGTGAAGAGACATACAGTGAACATAGAAGCTGCCCCAGCAGCATCTCGTCCCTGCAGAGATGCACAAAAGAAGTAGCCCTCGAGCACTCACCCCCTCTTTATGAAAATGGTATGTCATATTCAAGAATTATTATCTCATAAAGATGGCCCAGACCCCTGCTGTCTGGAGACATGGAGTCACATCTATGCTATAGGTACTACTATGATACTCAACGATTCTGTTTTGCTTCAAGGTAAAGGTGATGGAAAGTGCAAGGTAGTGAAGAACTGGCCAGCTGAAACTCAAAATGCTAAGGAGATTGTTCCTGAAGAAGGGAAGACAAGTTTAAAAGGAAAGGAATTTGAATACAGTTTTGTCTGAGAATTTTTCACTTGCAGCATTCAGTGATGAAGCGGTTGCACAGATGTTTTTCCCAAGTAACTCCATAGCAAGAAGGGATACTATTTTAATTGCCAATTTTGTCCAATGTAATTTGGAAAAGATACTTAAAGGTAAGTTGGTGATACATTTTAATTAGAAGGTCTATTAAGAGTTTTGGATTAACTGTTGTTTATACACATACACCCCACAATTACAATGTTAGCTGTAATGAACATTCACCCCAAAATCCCGAATGTACTAAGGATTATTGAAATGTACTGAGGGTTAGCTTTTAAAATGAAACTTTTTTTTTTCTCCTTAATTTAACTTAAACAATTTTTTAATGCATTCTGGAGCATATAATATTTATTCCCTGGTGACTAAATGTGACTAACTGCTGCTGTGCAGGTTTTTAATCAGACATGTGCCCTATGCATTACAGATCAAACCAAAGGTATTCTGAATTCAAGATGCTGCTGGGTTTATTGGAAGCATTCCCTACTGCTTTAGGCAACATGTGGCCGTTGAGCTGTGTGAACAACAGAATTTGCAGCTCTGTGACCAAAAAGAAAAAAAAAAAGGAAAAATATTTTGAGTTTATTAATTGAATTAAAGTAAACCTCTTTGGCCTAAAATTCTTGTCTTTAAAAACAATTTCTAAAGTGAAGTTGATTTCAAAACTAAAAACATTATAAAACCCAAAATAGTTAAGATTTTTAAAGTATCTATTTTTCCTTTTTTACCTGAAAATATTCAGCAAATACTATTTGTAGCGTGAGTAGTTTTGGTTATGCTTTGCAGCTAATTGTTTGCTGTGTACTTCATAACAAATGTTTTGCCAAGATCTGGTGAGGACTTGGTAATACCATAAAAACCTTTACACAGAGCACAGAATTGTAAGGAATTAGATCCAAAGAAGCAGACTTTGAAATATTTGAAGATAGATTTCTTTCCTTGGAATGGTTCTGCACTGAAAGGTGGATGGGGTTTTTTGTTTTGTTTTCATTAAATGTCAAGAGAATTCATTTGGAAAATAAAATGCTATCCTTTTTCATCAGCAAACTTCTTTTCTTCCTTTTAAATTCGAGCTTTTCAGAATTCAGTGTTTCAAAATGGTACAGGGAACACATTTCCACATAGTGTTGTGACTTCATTTTCCTTTTCAACCATTTTAACTATTTTTCACCTTTTGCACATTTTAAGTGAAAATATATTTTATAGCATTAGTTATGAAATACATGCATAAACAGAGAAACAATATTGGTGCAGACAGTTTATTTATGTCTTGAAGAGTTTTGACATAATCTTTAAAATCTTATTCCAGCAATTCTTTCTTAGCTTTAATGAGAGTTTGGCTTGAATATTAATTTGGGCAAGAGTCCAAGGAGGAGGAAAGAACGGGTGACCCTTCTGTTATTATGGACTGTAAGAATGAAAAATTAATAAAATGATTTGGAAAGCTGCCAAGGCTTGTAATTTATTAATCGTGAATAACTTCTTTGAAAGAAAACAAAACAAATAATACAAAATAAATAACATGATTGTCAAAGAGCAAACTCACATGGAATCTCAACATGAAAAATAAATTAAAACTGTATTTAAATTTCAGAGATGACAGATAAATGGAATCTTTCATCACGCTGGACAAACACAATTCTTTTGTTATTTAGGGTCTTCCAGGTAATTTGAGAAAAAGAATAAATGTGTATTCTAAAAAGCTAAGACAAAAGAGAAATACTGTGTGGAGATCGTAGAAAGTAATTAAATGCCAGCTCCCTTGGCAATTAGTAATATGAAAACTCTGTAAACATGCTCTTAGGATTATGGGATTATTATAATTCACTAGCTCAATGCATTCCTTTGTCTTTACATGCAGGAAAAGCATTTGACAAGGTTGAGTGGTCAGTTTTTAACCAAGTAAACATTTTAAAAGTGTTTCAAGGATGCAGAAGTGCAAAATGAGTTTTAAAAAGCAGTGGCCTTGACATGTTTTCCAATGAAATTTACTTCCAAAGAGCAAGTAAAAGATTTCAGAAGTTCACAGCTGTTTTGAGAATTATATTTCATTCCATTTCCCAAATCTGCTGGTATCCTCCCAAGTAATCATAGCAAAAATAAAGCATTTTGTTAGGGAGCTCTTGATGTCTGTATGTGCCATTTATATTGTAAATTCTATTACATTGATGAAGTGCGTTATAAAAGGGAATTTCAATACTGATATGTGAGCTGAAACCATATTATAACTACCAAACATATGGACTGTACTTGTCAGAGGACAGTGACATACCTGTAACACAGCCGCTGAAGAGAGGAACATCAGTAAACCTCGCCACGCCAGGCAATCGAGTCTTTGCTGGGGTGGGCTGCAGGACAAGAACTTTGCCACTTCTGACCTTCATTCAGAGTGTAACTTACAGAATTATTGATAATAGTGGAAAGTGGGGAAAATCCTGATCGTATTGTCAATCCTGTTCTCGCCACGTGTTAGGGAGCAAAGAAACATTAAATTCTCTGCTGCTTCTCGTGAGAGGGAGAGCGCAGGATGTACAGCCCGGGAAGGGGATGGGTGTTTAAGGAAAGGGAGTGTTTAAGGAAACCCTCTAGAGCAGATAAAGTGAATCCTGTGGGAACACAATGCTGCATACATCGACACGATGCAGCCCAGGTGTCGAAAGGACTCCTGCCCAAACTGTTGGCAAGACTAATACGCTGATAGGGTTGTGTGAAGAGCTGAATTAGAAGCCAGCATCTGGCCCACTTATTCTAAGTTGTTAACTATGGACTTTACTCCTCTTTATTTTTCATTTTTTCAGAGAAATTTATGGTAGTAAGTATTTAGTACAGTTTTATTTTAAATGTTTTATTAAGTTCTATTATAACTGAGGGTATTGGTGGAGAAAAGGCATAATTTTTTCTAGATTATTATTATTATGTATTTATTGTTCACTTATTTAAATTTTGCAGAACTTGTTACAAATTAAAATAATTTCTTTTCAGTAAACTGGAAGCTGAAATAGTGTGTGATTCTCCTGAGATTTGTGACTGCTGTTGGCTTGTGTATGCCATTTGCTTTGCGAGTGAATGAGAGCATCACATTGTGTTGCTCATAAATATGCCATTGTGATATACAGTAGACTTTAACTCTCCGAATGCAGCAACACATCCACATCTTTTTCTTAATCATAAACTGGAATTAAACTTGTTCAGCTCATCTCTTATCTTAACAGGGGCATCCTCCCCTCTAATTGCAGCAAAGGTTTTATACCATCTCCCTTGCTTAGAAGACTTTATTAGGTTTTTTAGGCTGTATTAAATTGGGTAAGGGTTATGCCAAGTAATTTGTCACTCTCAGCAAGCCAGCATGAGAGGAACAATAGATTTATTCAGGGTATTTTTCCAGTCAATGTATTTACAGCCTCCACATTTATTTTAGATAAAGCTAAGCCAATTCCTAGAAGTTTTATTTTTTAAAATAATTTAGAAGCAGAGTCCTCCTGCATATTTTCTCTCTTGATTTCTATTTCTACATCTCTTCTCATCTTTGGAAAAACCATCCCCAGGTGAATGGAACTGGCTCCTCTGAGAACATCTGTGCTTTTTTGGGTCACCTCAGAGGACAGAGGTGCTATGTTTGGGGCAGTAAATTAAACTGCTTTTGGCTTGCATTTGTCTTTTGCTTGCTAGAAATCTCCCAGATACTTTCATGACTGAGAAGGGGCCATGGACAATAATTTACCTCTCAAGTATTTTCTGTTCTTTATTCTAGAAGAACAGAAGTTTATGAAAAAGCTTAGTATACAAAATTAGATTGGAAAGTATTAGTGAGTGTTTTAAATAATTAATTTTACCTTTATTTTCCATACTGTCGTGGTTTAACCCCAGCCAGCAAAAATAAACCCCACGCAGCCGCTCGCTCACCCCGCCTCCGGTGGGATGGGGGAGAGAATCGGGAGGGCACAAGTAGGAAAGCTCCCGGATTGAAATAAAAACAGTTTAATAATTGAAACAAAACGAAGTAGAACAGTAATAATAACAATGAGAACAACAACAATAACAGAATACACAAAGCAGGCGATGCACAATGCAACTGCTCACCGACCGCTGACCGCGTGTCACGAACGAACGGGGGCGAGCCCCCCCACACCCCTGGTTTTTATACTGAGCATGGTATAGAATACCCCATTGGCCAGATGGGTCCACCACCCCGGCTGTGCTCCCCCTCCCCGGTGCGAGCATCACCCAGCAACAGCCAAAGCATCAATGGGCCATCAACGCTCCTTTCACACCAAACCCAAAACACAGCACACCCCCAAGCTACTGGGAAGAAAGTTAACTCTGTCCCAGCCGGAATCAGGACACATACCTTCCCTTTATCTCTTATTCCAGCACAGCAATATTGCCAGGCCAGTAGGTATATCTCTCTTCTTTATATGAAGAGCGCTCTGTGATTTTTTTCTAGTGCTAGAGATGATCACTTCTACACAGTTGTGCATGTTCAGAAATGCCGTGACTGGCTGTTGGTAGGTGGCACGAAGGTCTGTGAGTGCACAATGTAGTGGCTCAAGTACAAAACTAGATCAAATGCCATTCTAGGCTCTGATGCCAGGGGCTGTAGGCATACCTGTGTTGCAGTCGTGCCTACAATGCTGGAAAAATAGTGGAGGTGATTCTGGTACATTGGATATGAAAGCCAAAGGACAGGGAACAAGGAGCAGAGAAGTACAGGTGCTGCTCCACCTATTACCTCAATCTAAGGCTTTACTATTTTTCTCTCAACAACTAAATGAGAATATTTGGTTGTTAGTGACTTCAAAAAAACAACAGAAAAAGTGGCCATTACCTTGTAAAGGACCTTGCAACTCTGCTATTTTCTGCTTTTGCAATTAACTGGCATTGCTACTCCAAGTTACAATGTGTAACAGATTTCCATTGGTATCTCTTTTCAGTGAGGTCTATGTGCACTGCAAAATTGTCATTGCATTGGCAGACCCATGCAATGCTTTCAGAGCGGATTTTGCTGCCATGGACAAGTTTGCAGAGCAAGTACTGGCTCAGGTTGAGCATCAAAAGAGGCATGGAGAAGAAATTACATATCTATGGAACACATCTAACAGTATTGTTTAAACTATTTTGGGGTGAGGGGGCTCACTGAATGGGGACAGCAGGGCAGGTTGGGATGCATCCATGGGCAGTCCACTCATTTCTCTTTGCCTGTATACCTGTTTTTCTTCTTTTGCATGGGAGAGGTTCAGAATGGACATAGGGAGAAACTTTTTCCCCATGAGGACAATCACATCTTGGCACAGGTTGCCCAGAGAAGTTGTGCAGTCTGTGCCTCCAGAGCATTTTCCAAACCTGCCTCTTCCAGCCTGGATTGTCCTGTGATCCTACAGAAAGGAAGGAAGGCACTGCCTTTTGCCTGTCAGAATGCTGGAGGAGCTTTAAGTCAAGATTATTCTCCTTGTACATATGGATACACAGGTAATATAAACACCATTCCTCAAAGATTTGCTTTATAGTGTAAATACAGAGGCAACATACAGTAAAAATCAAATACTGAATATATTTATGGTGAACCATTAACACTGCTAAGAATACTTAAAGAAAAAGGTCTTCCAGCATTTCCCTTTCTCAGCAGAATAGGCTGGTATTACCATGTAATTTCACAGTAAATCTAAGTAACAGTCTTGCTAGCTAACGGCTGAAGGTCTAGAAAATTTCAGGCTCCAGGTAATGTGTATATTTCTATATTCATATCCATAAGTTCACATTTATACTGAGATAAATGACCAGCCAAAGTTGTCAGCTTTTGTTCAGCAGAAAGATGTAAAATGAGGGTGACTGTAGTTAAAAATGAAAGACCTATTACATGGTGTGGTCTTGTCTTGGTACAGCACTGCTACTTACATCAGTAGAACAGGTGGCTAAGAAAGAGAAGAAAGACAGTTTGGCCTGGAGACAAGTCCTTCTCCAGGATTATCTCAAATAGCTCCAAGTCCAGGGCACTCACAAGACCAGAAAAGGTCATCTCCATCCATGCTCCTAAACCTTAAGGATAAGAACATGCTTAGATGTTCTGCTGGATCTGGACTGAATTCTCTGTAACATGTTCAGTCTGATCTCACTGAAATCTGAGTGAATGTTATCATCTCCATTGTTCCAGGATTTGCTCTTACAAGCCCATTGTGTGTCTCTACCAACATGGCAATACCAGGGAATAAAACACATTACACACAATAAACTGAAAACAAGCCAAGAAGTTTGTCCTGGTTTCGGCTGGGATAGGGTTAAATTTCTTCCTAGTGCTGTGTTTTGGAACAAATTTAACCCTATCCCAGCCGAAACAAAGTTGTTCTTCATCCACGATCCTTGAAATGTCAGGCACACTAAAGCTCACAAGTGCAATAGATTTTAATTATGTGAACACTTTATGTTCTGCATCACATAACCATACAAAATCTTTCTGAAATCTAGCTTAATTCCAATGTATTATTCATCAGGTTTTCTTTTTGTCTGGAAATGTTACAATAACCTTGGCTGAAAAGGCTGGACATTACAGCCTCAAAATGCACATGAGGAATACCGGCACCGCTCTGTTACAAGAGAAGCATTACCCATGGTCCTGTGTGTAATCCTATTGAAATACTTCGGAAACTTGATGATGAGAGGATTGTATTTCAGACTTGTTCCTTTAGCTCACTTTTGGAAAAAATAAATGGTCAATAGAGCTTTTTCATCTTATATTTTCTCAAAGCAAGACAAAAAAAAAGGTATTTGGATACATGTATGTATCTGATAAGAATTTTATCTCTATTAATAATTTTTCCCACACATTGCACTTCCAAAACAAAGATAAACCCCTTACAGTTTAATTTATATTTAACGTACTCACATATTACTGATTTGCGTGCTAGTCACAGTAGCACAATCCTAATTCTGTGAGAGTTGTGAAGGTCCTACATGATTCCTGTTAAAGTGAACGGTAATTGAGAACCCTCAACACAATAGAGCCTCAGGCCACATAGAGGGTACAGTATAATGTAACTCCTCTGTATTAATTTCTTTGTTGTTCTGGTAACAGAAAGGTTTTTCTTTTCATTCCTTATCAGTTATTTGCTGGATCTGGTTTTCTCTCTCAAGACCGTGAGCAAAGTTCTTTGCTGACACAGATGGGTACATCTGCTTTCTGATGTTGCGCTTATCTGCACCAGCATATTATTGACCCCCACCTTGAGAACAATAGTGATTCCATGATATGAATAGGCTGCATTATTTTGCCCCCAAATATTTGAATAATGGACTGAGAAACACCTGTATTATTTCTGTGACTGTGGCAGACTGTTCTCACTGAACTGGTTGCTGTGGCATTACCCAAAAGAGACTGCTAAAAGGGCAAGCAGGTAAGGTGAAACGATGACCTTAGTATGGGGCAGGCCACCAACAGCAGCCAGGTACAGACGCGGCACAGGTGAACCCCAAGCCCCAGCCGGGTGACAGTGGCACACTAAAAAGAAATAGATGTGAAAGGAAAGGCCAGAGTTTCCCCACAGCCCCAGCAAGAGCTGTCGGGCTGCAGTCACTCCAGTCCAGCACTTTGTGACCAGGATACTCACAGACTCGGCGAGCAGCTGTACCAGGTAGAGCTAAATTAATGGCAAAATTAAGATGAATTTAAGACACATTTGTGTGCAGCCTGTTTGCTGTCTTGTGAGTCCAATGTGTAAGACACCTTGTAACCACAGCAATTTGCACACACAAAGAAAGATGTTAGCTAGTGAGTAGGTGCCCAGTCTTACAGGATGAGACAGAAGCGGAACGCCTGGGTGTCCTGCAACCGTCTCAGCACAGCAAGACAAGGAGACGTTTCTCTTTCCCTTCATGACCAGTTTGGCCATGTCAAGAGGAATTTGACCAGGAAGATGGACCTCAGAAACTCAGATGACACCAGGAAATAGCAATGGACATCTAATAACAGCAAAATGACTGCTCTGTAGCACTGTTGAATTAATTATTTTGCTCCCAATATTCCCCTTGGAACTGCTCGCAAACCCATGCTATTCAATGACCTGCTCTCCTTTTTAAATACTAGGATTATAGCTTGTGGTAAAACATTTGCAGTAGTAACTGATATCTCTACTTCTTGCTGACATTGAAAAGATAGCATTTGTCTAATAATGTGTTGATATGTTTGAAGAATCCTTTTTTTAAAATAAAATTCATATTACAAGTTTTACATAACCTTTATTTTCTTGGAAATTTAAGGGGTGGATTAAAGCCCCTTCAATTCACTATTGCTTTAAAATGGTTGATTTGATAATGCCAGATAGCATTTAAATCTCCTTGTCTATTCAATCACTGTCAGCCTTTTCTTATTTCAAGCAGCCCAATGGCATCCTCTGCTTTATCTGGAATGATTACAGATATTGCAGTAAATGCAAAAAATGTCCTTGATAAAATACTGCTTCTTATTATTATCTCTTTGTTCATTGAACAAAAAATGGTTTTGGTCTATCAGTCTGCAAGTTTCTTATAATCATTCAGTGTGATCTCATCTTTGCTTATCCTTAATGAATCTGGTTTAATCATGGTTTCTATAACCTGAGAATGTTATTTAAATCAGATTAGAGAAATTCCAGCCTAGCCAGTTGATTCGCATGAACCCTTTCTCTTGCAATCCAACAATAGCATGGCCAGGTGAGATGGCTGTATATAAAGTTGTTCATAGTAAAATCTCCTGTCCCAAAGTAGCTTGCCTTGTCTTCGGATAGATAGATTAATTAGATGACCCTTTCAAGATATCTTTCAGGCTTTTCCCATAGTTATCATAACTCTCACCATTAAAACCATTCAAGGACCAAGTTTTACTTAGAATACCTTAAAATGCTCTTGGAAAACAAATAGGTTTCTAGACTATTGCCAGGCTTTGTATTGAATACTCCCTCGAGGTTTTCTTGGTTAGCCTAGTGCTCAGCAACAGAGAAAACAGCAAGTGGTAAGTTGATAATAATTGGTAGTGAAAGCACAGAGGAGGAAACAAGGCTGATCAAAATTATGGAGAAGCTTCTATAGAGGAAACAACACAGATGAGGACTCTGCAGCTTGGAAAAAGGAGGGCCAAGGGAGGATACAATACAGTTCTATAAATCCATAAGCGGCAAAGATGACATAAATAGAGAAAAAATATTCGCTGTCTTTTTGAAGAAAATTGAAATGAAACCAGAAGGTGAATATTTCAAGATAGGTAGAAGAAGTGGTTGTTCACATAGCAATGGTAAAGCTGTGAAACTACTCTGTGCAAGGGAGTGTGGAATAAAACTTGCAGAGGTTTACACTGAGTAAAAAAAGGCAGGACAAATGCACAGGAAAAAAGGTTACACAGGACTATTAAATAAAAACAACAATAAAAAATGCCCAACCTTTGGCTCAGGAAATCTCTGATCGATAATTTTTGGATGTGGGAACAATACATACAGGAGGTATCACTATTTGCTTGTCCTCTTTTTCACTCTTTCCTAGGCACTCACCATTAGTCATTGCCAGGGACAAGAAACTGGGCTGGAGGAATATTTAATCTTACTCAGTAGAGCTTCTTTTGCGTTACTTCTTTATAAGTTTCACATTGCTTTAGCAAGCTTGCTATTTTAGAGTTTTCTTTCCATTTCTTAGAGGACTGATGTATAGATTTTTTCTTCATAAAAAGCTGCAAAAGTAGCATATACTGCATTAGAGATTGTAAATAACCTTTACCAGTTGCTTTTGTGCATAAAATAAGAGCTAATTCCTGAATCATTTTAAGCTTTAGCGCCAATAAGTTACAACTTTATTTTCCTTTTTCAGAAAATGTTTTGTACGCCTAAGGGTTTTTCTAATGGTTTCTGTTATCGTATGCTGTTTCCCTCTAGTATTAGTGACTTCTCAATGCAGTGTTTTGCATCGGCATTCTTGTGAACCACTTAGACATTTTTTATCTTTTGTCCTAGTTTTGATTTTTCTTCAGCTCTGTTTATCAGCAGACTGTCAAAGATTGTTTTATGACATCCTTTAGAAGATCTTTCTCTATGCTGTCCTTCCGATTTATTTGAAAGCAATGTCCTCTAATTTTTTGCAAATGAATCTCAATCCTAGAGAAGATTTAGTTTCTTAAACATGTGATCTCAATTCTACTGGGATGTGGTCCAACCATGCTAAAATAGCAGAATCTTTACCACTTCATTAACAAATTTGAAAGTTAGTCTGGAATAAATGTATAGTGTGACTAAATTACACAATCTTATTCCTCTAGTAGAAACTATTGATCGAATTGTGAAAATAAAAAGGTTAAATACTTCATTATCTATTATCTTTTATTTCCTTTTTTTTTATAATGAAATTATATACAACTGAAGTCCTTCTAGACATAATTTTCTTTCCCAGCATATTGCAATAATTCAAGGAAACACCTAATGTAAGAGTTTCTTTTTAATTGGGAGTGTACTTTATTGTTACTAATAACCGAAAAATGTCCCTATTAATAAGACCAATTATCTCTTCTTTTTCTTAAACAGATATTTGCTTTCAAAAATATACATTTGACAGATGTTTCTTGTTATTTTTCCTAAAGCAATAAATGTCTGCCAAAAGGGGCTCTCTTTTACACCTGTTGAAAAATGGTAAAATAATTTAAGTAAAGATATTTTAGTGTTTCCAGTGTTTTCTTCCCTTTAATTAGAGGCTGCTCCTTTAAAAGAAAGAGGTGCTTACATTCAAATTATCAAAAAGCCTGGAAAGTTTAGTGGTTCTTTGGATGTTTGATAGGGTTAGGCCTCATTGGAAAATGTTTTTTTTTGTATGTACTTATGGAGTATGCCTGAATATGGCATGACCGTAAACTTTGTGTACTGATTTCTCACTGTGTGCCAGTCCCTGCCTCTCCTGCTGCCTCTTCAAGTTAAAAAAAAAAGAAGAAAAGAAGAAAAGATCTAAATCAGCTCTAAATGGCTGCGTATTGCTGAACTATAACTTCCCAGACAACACACCTGGATATGTGAACTATTTCTTTTGCAGTCTAGAAAAGGTACATTTCCCACCCATGGTGTTATCTGTGTTAGGGACGAATTACTCCAGGTTCTGGCGTTACCCACCCAGGATGTGCCGGGCACTTTGTCCTCTCTCTTTTCTCTGCTCTCATCACAGAGGGCACTCTGGTTCTTTCTTTTTAGCCTTTATTTTGTTTTAACATACAGAGACTTGTTCTGCCCAAGTTTAAACAAGCTGTAAGGATACATGAAGCCACAGTTAGTATGCAATCGGTAGTGCTTGACAATGACTCAAAACCAGTAAGATTTTGGGAAGAGCAAACGCAGTTATTGCAGCACTACCATGCCGCTATTAAATCAAACTTCCTATAGGCTTCTCCACAGCTTTACCCTAATATTGACTCAAGTGTTTGACATGAGACGTGGCATTCATAGTGCCTATCTCTCGCTGTCTAGACACTGGATGTTTAATGTAAGCTGGTTGTCTAGGAGATATCTCCTTAGCGGGATTCATCCCAACGGTGTTATGTATTATCTTAAAAGAAAGTACATTTCTTCCGTCATTTCTCTGTCCTTTGAAACACAGAAGCACACGAGAAAACTGCAGGTAAGTGACAAACGAAGCTTTATATTGCCCCATTGTAGTGACCCTGACCAGAAGACTGTTGCACATGGATCCGTTAGTGGTCCACACAGCAGTTAACGTGAGCACACCCAGGCTTGCGCTGTGCCATGCTGCACGCACAGCGTGGCTTTCAGGCCTGTGCTGGGCTGCACAAATCCCTTGGCTGTGGGATAAACTCAACCACTTACTGTGACAGAGCATCCCGCAGGCAACTCCCACCCGTTACCAGCGATTATGCCACCTGCGTGGCCTTGCCTTTATCTAAAAATGCAGCAAGAAGTTCTCATGTGAACATAGTTTGACTGTAGAAATGATAAATAGAGATGTTTATTTGTAAGAAAATCCTAAAATAGCTTGAATGACTGAGAGGGGAGAATCTCTGCCATGGACAGGATCTGCACGGTGTGCTGCGCGTGGGTCGGAGTCCTCTTCGGTGCTACACCACCTGTGGTCCCCAGCATCTAAAGGCATGTAAGATTATCTATGCTGTTCTCTTCTTATAGTGCTACCTCTAATAAATAGCTTTGTGAATGATACCTTACGGAGTCTGAGTGCCTTTCTTACTGGTATCATAAGGGACCAGCACATCCTGGTGCAAAACACCTCTGTTAGGTAATATTAATACCAGAAGGCAATAGCTACTTCTACAGAGAATACAGTAAAGAACACAGAATACCTGGTTCCCATGAGACTCCTTTAACAAATCTTATTTTCAGACTGTTGTTACATATGAAGACCAAAGCTTTTAGAATTTTGGCATTTGTACTTTTATCCCCCCTTTTAAATAAAACATTCTGAGCAAATGTAACGAGATTAAGTCCATGACGAAAGAGAGTTGTGTATGTGCATATGCAGATGCTAGCTTTCAATTACTCAAGTATAAATATAACATCTGGAAAAAAGTTCTCAAAACATGAAAGAGACTTTTTCTCTTTTTACTTCTATATCTCAAGCAGCCAAATGGAGTTGACTGATATTTCCAAATCCATTCTTTGGTCCAAGAAAAAATACGAGAAACTTCAGTCTAAAGGTATTTTTACTCAGGAAGGAATTTTTAGTTTGAAATAGCAGTACTGCAAGAAAGACGTTTCCAGAATGTAAGGCCACTCTATGTTTGATGGGATCAGGAAATCAATTCAACAATGAAAAGCTGTAGCACAGATTGACACAGCTAAGGCATTTACCAAAATTGGCCACATGGATTTTTCTGAACCACTGAAGATACATGTCTTGCATTTAAACCCAGTGAACAAAACAATGATATGGTGGGAAGCAGATGACCTAATTTATTGGTAGTGGATATTAATTTAAGAGGTATAAGTTCTAGGACAACAGAAGAGGTTGGTCCTCTAGCCCCTCAGTTCGATCCTTTGTAATCTAATGTGAATTAGATTTAGCAGGGTTTGTGCTCAAGGCCAACTATTTCTCCAGAATTAAAGCTGAAAGAGATACAGATGGTTAGGTTACTCCTGTTGACATTATTAAAAACTCTTGCCAAACTGACAAGGGAAGTAATTAGCTTCATGTTTCTAAAACATCATTCTAGATAGTGCAGAATAAAATCAGACTTGCTCTCAATACTACTGAATTCTGTGGCAACATGATCATGTTACCTATTACATAGGTTTCTCCTAGACACACTATGACAAATCCAAGTATTTGTGGTGACTGTGGGTGTCCAGCCACCATGACACCGCAAGGCAGTGTTTGTCCTGTACAGTTTTCTTGTATCATTATGTGACTCCAAGTGGCATGTTTATTTAGGCAATCATGTTAAGTTTAAAAAGCTGCCTCGAACAGGTGTTGGCCCTTGAAAGACAGACGGTTTTACTCCAGCATGCCTTTGGAGTGAGTTTTGACTTTGAACCAAGCTCATAGCACCTCAGTCTGGAAACATCTGTGATAACTGCTAACTGAGCTGAGTTGCTCGGTTTTACTACAGTAATTGAAAATGAGTACAAAATAAATATAGATACGGTAGCACTAATATGAAATGTGGGCCTGACCTACCTTGATCTATGTTAAGATATTTTTTTAAATTTAAATTTGCTTGACCTGCAATCACTTAGGAATCTTTAGGTGAGACTCTGAGGTCAGGAAATAATTATCTGTCAAAAGCAAAACTCAGTAGGAGAAAGGATTGGGCTTTGAAGCCTTCTCATGTGGTACTGACATGGTTGAAACATGCCCTTTCAACTTTTAAAATAAAAATTTCAATACATTTCCAAATTTTATCTACTGCTTTCCTTAAGATGTGAAGGTTTTTTTAGCAAAGGGAAAATGAAAAAGAATTTTTCAGATATATTAAGACAGACTTTTCTGTAGTTGAGCTTTATTGTTCTTTTAATATAGTTCAGTCATGTAAAATGTCAACATTTTAACTTTTTGTTCTATTTAGTTAGAGATAAAATTTTCAAAACCTCAAAAGCTCTCGCAGAATGGAAAGCTAACCCTGCTAGACCCTGGTCTAGTTTTGAAGATCTTTTGCATAGATTTACTTTGAACAAATTTGAACAATCTGTTCCGGGACTCCTAGTCTTGTTACTTTGGAAATAAAGGTTAGAAACATCAGAAAAATAAGGTCACTGGTGGCAGTGAGAGCTTGATTAGATGCAGGAGGTAGGATTTATCTGAGCAAGAAATAGACACTTCTAAGGCATGGGACACTTCATCCTGAAATAGACACTTAAAATAGGTCAGATGAAGGCTACCCTGGAAGTTTCTGTTTCTTTTGGCTGGCTATAAAAAGATGACTAGTTTGAATCTAGACAGCTACACTTTAGACACAGAGATGAGACGAATCCCACCCACAGAGACTAAAAAGCGTTAAAATAGCTGGTGGTATCTCCATTGTCACCAAGTGAGGATGTCTGAAGTGTCTGAAATATTGTTATTGTCCATTCATGACAGGCAGCATGGGAGGTGGGGTGAAAATGCAACTGTTCTCTAGTAGGGTGGGCAGAGAAGTCTAAGAGACATCTGGGGAGATGAGACCAGAGATACTGACTGGTTTATGGGCAACATCTTCATGAATAGAGAGGCAAGGGGGAGGCTTGAATTTCATAGAATCATAGAATGGTTTGGGTTGGAAGAGACCTTTAAAGATCATCTAGTCCAACCACCCTACCATGGGCAGGGACATCTTTCATTAGATCAGGTTGCTCCAATGTCTGTCCAACCTGACTTTGAACACTTCCAGTGATGGGGCATCCACAGCTTCTCTAGGCAACTTGTTCCAGTGTCTCACCACCCTCATCATAAAAATTTTCTTACTTATGTCCAATCTAAATCTGCCCTCTTTCAGTTGAAAACCATTGCTCCTTGTCCTGTCACTATGTATTTATATTTAGGAGCTGATGTGATCAGATCAAGATGTGTCCAGCTCCAGAGAAACCTGGTAGCAAGCCATTGAGGAGCAAGATAATCAGCATGCTAGGAAAATTGCTTCTGTTCTGCCAGCATCCCTGAAATCAAAGTGTATCTATGACATGTTTTGATCTTGAGAATTGGGAGAATCAAATGGAAAGCATGTGTCCTCAGAGTTTTTTTCATCCACCTTAAAGCAAGAGCTTATTTTTGAGCAGTTTTTATTTTAAAATGATGTTCCTTTCCAAAAAAGATAGAGGAGAGGGTGTGAGAGGTGACACCACCATTAGCTTTATAAGCTTTTATGGAGCAGTGGTCTGATTTGCCTTTTCTCTTGAGAAAAATTATAACTAGGTTCACATAAGAAAATGGCCAGGCTTTTTAGCCAGTCATTTTAGATAGTTGCCTTCAGACTTGCCACACGTCAGTTTGGATTCTGTATCTTGCTAAACAATAACAGCACATTTTTAAAAAAGGTTCTGTTGCTCCATTTCAATGTCTACAGCTTAGGAGAATTCATTGTGCAGTCACCTATTTGCATCTACAGTTCAACACCCTCACTGTAGATGATTCTATCCATGGACAGTATCCTAGGCACTAAAGCAACAATTGTTTACTTCGCAATGCAGTGCACTGAGCATAATTAGAGAGTTTGAAGCGTATTAGAGAGTTTGAGTCACTCGCACGAGGCGATCAGCTCCGGTGCAGGTGCGTTCTGCAGCGGAACAGGGGATCGCAGCTTACAGGGGGGTTTCCTGAGCCAGGGAAACCCCAGGGGAGCACAGAGTCCTGCCAAGACCCGGCAGTTCTCACGAGAGCGGCTGGTGAGGCCTGGGCGGGGACAGGAATAATGGCGGCTACCCCCCACTCCTGCAAAAGGCAGCCCCGGGGAGCACTGGCGACCAGGAGCGCTGCGAACAGGGCGGGCAAACAGGGCCTGGCGCGGCAGCCAGGGCGCGGCGCGGTGGTTGGCGCGGCAGGTCGCACGGAAGGGCGCGCAGGGAGGGCGCCTCTTCAAAGGAGGGGCGTTCCACTGGCCAACGGGGAGACGTGGTGTACACGTAACCCAGCAACCGGGCACCGTTCTGTGAGCGTCTGCACAGGTCAAGGGCACTCATCCCGCCTGACCCCCCAAGGCAAATGGTGGGCACTCGTCTGAGAGCAAAGGCCGCAGCTCCGGCTGAGGGGTCTGCACCATCTACCGCAGCGGTGGCCAATGCCTCCATGCAGATGGAGCTGCTGAAGGGAGAGGCTGCAGTGCAGACCTCAGACTGCAGAATGTGCCTAGACCTTTCTCCTGGGGCAGGGACAGGTGGCAGACCTGCCTGCAAAAGTGTGCCCAGGGGGAGGACCTGCTGCAGCAGGTGGCTGAGCTGCAGGAGGCGGCAAGAAGGCTGCGTAACATCAGGGAGGCAGAGAAGGAGCTAGATAGCTGGTTCCAAGCGCAGTCTGCAGTGGACCCACAGCCCACGGCCAAACAGCCAAGAACTTCCCCACCAGCACACACAGAAGGGAGAGGGGCCAATAATGCAGAAGAATGGACAGTTGCAAAGGCGAAGACCAGCAGGAGGAGGACACTTCCCCTGAAGCCTGAGGTGCCCTTGCAGAACTGCTTCACCGCTCTGAAGACTGAAGAGGAAAGACCCGTCACACCAGGAGAGATGCTGGAGCTGAGTAAGGCAGCCTGACCTGCCCCCATATAACAACCAGCGCAACTGAGGAAAGGCGACGGGTGATAGTAGTAGGTGACTCTCTTCTGAGAGGTGCGGAGGCACCCATTTGCCGACCTGACACACTCTCTGGAGAGGTGTGCTGCTTGCTGGGGGCTCATATCAGGGATGTCACCGAGAGACTACCAAGCCTCGTACAGCCCACTGACTATTATCCACTGCTGTTGTTCCACATGGGTACCAGTGACACCGCCAGGAGCAGTCTGAGGAGTATCAAGAAGGATTACAGAGCCCTGGGAGCGGCGGTAAGGGACTTTGGAGTGCAGGTAGTTTTTTCATCAGTCCTGCTGGTCAAAGGGAAGGGGTTTGAAAGGGCCAGTCAAGTCTGGTGGATCAACAAATGATTACAGGACTGGTGCCACAGCCAGGGGTTCAGCCACTTAGATTATGGGACTCGCTTTGAGAAACCTGGTCTTCTAGGGGCTGATGGGGTCCATCTGTCAGAGACGGGGAAGAGCATCTTCGGTCATAGTCTTGCCAAGCTGGTGAAGAGGGCTTTAAACTAAAGTTGCCAGAGGAGGGGAACCTCAGTCCATCCCACTCCTACCAGTTTGTTGCCAGTGCCAGCAATAGATGCCCAGAGCCTGGAGAAGGATCACAGGTCAGCAGGAGAGCACCTGAAGAGCAGCACAAAGGAATTCCAGCCACTCCAGCCAGTAAGTCAGCTTCATTGGGGGCCCAACTTGAACACCTCTATGCAAACACACGTAGCATGGGGAATAAACAAAGGGAGTTAGAGACGTGTAAACACCTGCAGGGCTATGATCTTATTGGCATCACGGAGATGTGGTGGGATGGCTCCTATGATTGAAGTGTTGGAATGGAAGGATACATGCCCTTTAGGAAGGACAGGCAGGGGAGATGAGGAGGGGATGTCGCCATTATGTCAATGACCAGCTGGAATGCATGGAGCTCTGCCTGGGGATGGATGAGAAGCCAGCCGAGAGCTTATGGGTCAGGTGACATTATAGTGTGGATGTGCTGCAGACCACCTGACCAGGAAGACCAAGCAGATGAGGCCCTCTACAGACAGATAAGAGCACCCTCACGTTCACAAGCCCTGGTCCTCATGGGGGACTTCAACCACCCCAATATCTGTTGGAGGCACAACAGAGCAGGGCATAAGCAATCCGGGAGGTTCCTGGAATGCATTGATGATAACTTCCTTCTCCAAGTGACAAAGGAGCCAATGAGGAGAGGTGCTATGCTGGACCTTGTTCTCACCACCAAGGAGGGGCTGGTAGGGAATGTAAAGCTCAAGGGCAGCCTTGGCTGCAGTGACCATGAAATGGTAGAGTTCAAGATCCTTAGGGCACCGAGGAGAGCGCACAGCAAACTCACTACCCTGGACTTCAGGAGAGCAGACTTTGGCCTCTTCAGGGATCTGCTTGGTAGAGTGCCATGGGATAAAACCCTGAAGGGAAGAGGGGCCCAAGAAAGCTGGTTAATATTCAAGAAGCACCTCCTGCAAGCTCAGGGCCAATGCATCCCAACAAAGAAGAAGTTAGGCAAAAACACCAGGAGGCCTGCATGGATGAACAAGGAGCTCCTGGACAAACTCAAACACAAAAAGGAAGCCCACAGAGGGTGGAAGCAAGTACAGGTAGCCTGGGAGGAATACAGAGAAATTGTCTGAGCAGCCAGGGATCAGGTTAGGAAAGCTAAAGCCCTGATAGAATTAAATCTGCCCAGAGACGTCAAGGGCAACAAGAAAAGCTTCTATAGGTACGTCGAGGATAAAAGGAAGACTAGGGAAAATGTAGGCCCTCTCCAGAATGAAACAGGAGACCTGGTTATGGAGAAGGTTGAGGTACTCAATGACTTTTTTGCCTCAGTCTTCACCGGCAAGTGCTCAAGCCTCACTGCCCAAGTCACAGAAGGCAAAGGCAGGGACTGGGAGAATGAAGAGCCGCCCACCGTAGGAGAAGATCAGGTTCGAGACCATCTAAGGAACCTGAAGGTGCACAAGTCCATGGGACCTGATGAGATCCATCCGCGGGTTCTGAGGGAACTGGCAGATGTTGGTAAGCCACTGTCCATCATATTTGAGAAGTCATGGCAGTCTGGTGAAGTTCGCACTAACTGGAAAAGGGGAAACATAACCCCCATTTTTAAAAAGGGATAAAAGGAAGAACTGGGGAACTACAGGCCAGTGAGTCTCACCTCTGTGCCCGGCAGGATCATGGAGCAGATCCTCCTGGAAACTGTGCTAAGGCACATAGAAAATAAGGAGGTGATTAGTGACAGCCAGCATGGCTTCACTAAGGGCAAATCATGTCTGACAAGTTTGGTGGCCTTCTACGACGGGGTTACAGTGTTGGTGGATAAAGGAAGAGCAACTGACGTCATCTACCTGGACTTGTGGAAAGCATTTGACACTGTCCTGCATGACATCCTTGTCTCTAAATTGGAGAGACATGGATTTGATGGATGGACCACTCCGTGGATAAGGAATTGGCTGGATGGTTGCACTCAACTGCTCGATGTCCAAGTGGAAACCGAGTGATGAGTGGCATTCCTCAGGGGTCGGTATTGGGAGAGGTGCTGTTTAACATCTTTGTTGGCAAATTGGACAGTGGGATTGAGTGCACCCTCAGCAAGTTTGCCAACAACACCAAGCTGTGTAGTGTGGTCGACAGGCTGGAGGGAAGGGATGCCATCCAGAGGGACCTTGAGAGGCTTAATAGGTGGGCCCATGCAAACCTCATGAAGTTCAACAAGGCCAAGTGCAAGGTCCTGCACATGGGTCGGGGCCATCCCAAGCACAAATACAGACTGGGGAGAGAATGGATTAAGAGCAGCCCCAAGGAGAAGGGCTTGGGGGTGTTGGTTGATAAGAAGCTCAACATGACCCAGCAATGTGCACTTGCAGCCCAGAAAGACAACCATATCCTGGGCTGCATCAAAAGAAGCGTGGCCAGCAGGTCAAGGGAGGTGATTCTCCCCCTCTACTCTGCTCTGATGAGACCCCACCTGGAGTACTGCGTTCAGCTCTGGGGCCCCCAACATAAGAAGGACATGGACTTGTTGGAGCGAGTCCAGAGGAGGGCCACAAAGATGATCAGAGGGCTGGAGCACCTCTCCTATGAAGACAGGCTGAGAGAGTTGGGGTTGTTCAGCCTGGAGAAGACAAGGCTCCAGGGAGACCTTATTGCAGCATTCCAGTACTTAAAGGGGGCCTACAGGAAAGCTGGAGAGGGACTTTTTACAAGGGCATATAGTGATAGGACAAGGTAAGCACTTTAAACTGAAAAAGGGTAGATAAGGAAGAAGTTCTTCACTATGAGGATGCTGAGGCACTGGAACAGGTTGCCGAGGGAAGTTGTGGATGCCCCATCCCTGGAAGTGTTCAAGGCCAGGCTGGATGGGGCTTTGAGCAACCTGGTCTAGTGGAAGGTGTCCCTGCCCATGGCAGGGGGGTTGGAACTAGATGATCTTTAAGGTCCCTTCCAACCCAAACCATTCTATGACTCAATGATTCTATGATATCTAAAAATTATTTGTAGGACAACAGCATCTAATTAGGTTGGACACAGAAGTCTGGCAAGTAGCATGAACTGCTGTCAAGTGTAGCACCGAAAGAACTTTACCTGAATAAGAAATGTAAATTAAATGGCAAAATCAGGATGATGGAACTAGTTTATGTAACTGAAGGAAAACAAGAACTAATTAAATATATTGTGGACTGTGCAGAAAGTCTCTCTATAACTTAACATTATAAAAGTTAATTCTCACCATTGTTGTGCCTGTTGATGTGTTTTGTTTTTTGAAGAAAGACTAATTAGCCCACATAGATTTCTGTGTTTAGGTAAAAAATAATGTTCTTTGTGCTCCTTTGGTTTCCAAGCACAATGTGTTTTGTAGAACTAATCCTGTCACATAATTAGTGTTGATGCACATCTGCATTGATGTTTTAAGATATTGATGGTACATAATTTTATCTGGAAACATTTCTTGGGACAAACAAGTTACACAGTGATTGCCTACTAGTCTTTTTTGTTGTATTTCCCATTTGCAAAACAGTTAATGAGCCCCAAGAAGGTAATTTTTTCCCCCAAACATAGATTTTTCCAATATTTCCACATTACTTTTGAACTCGGAGCAAGCACTCTCCTAAGGGCAAGAACAGGTGGCTGCCTAGGGCAGCCAAATTCCAGGGGCAGCAAAACTGTTTGCACCGGTAACTTCAAGCTGGCAAGGTTGATTGGGCATTCAGCGACAGACTGGTTGGGCTGGGCAGTTTGCCTAGGGCAGCAGACCCCTCTGGAGATTACCCTGTTTGACTTGACCAGGCAAATAAGGACTAATGCTCATTGAACATATGACTGTACTGCTTAATGTGTAGGCCCTCCTCTGATAAGAAGTAATTTTGAGCAGCAGTAATTTTGAACTAGTCTTGCACTTAGTAAGTGGCTGGTTTCTTTCTTAGACAAGAAAAATGAGCAGGTATTGAGTAAATAAATTACCCCAATTAAGTTTCATTTTTAGTATAGCATTGGGTAAACATGGGTATTAAGACCAAATTTCAAGTATAAGCTCGAGATTATATAGGAGGGTTCAGCAGGGTGCAGAAAGAAAAATACTTGCCTCTGTGAAGTGGAGTAGACACAGGGCTATCCTGTGTTACCATTCTGCTACCTGGTAACTGTAGGTCCTGGTAATTGCCCAGGTCCTGTCATCTGTCAAGAAAAGCACCTTATGAAATTAGTGTAGGAATCTCCCTTCCCACCCGAGGATTTCTGGCTTCTTGTATAGTCTTTATGGTTTTGAAGAAAAATCTTAGGCTTGATCGACCCTACTCTTTTCTCATGACTTTCCTAGGAGGGGTTGGTTGGTTGTTCATGTCACAAGTTATTGTGACCTAAGACACTGAGAAACTTTTAACAATACAAAACCTACTATATCAATTGCTTGGTCATTCACCAGACAAGGTATCTTTGTTCATGAACAGATTAAAGTTTCACGGTTGTTTTTTTTTTTTTTTTTTTTTTTTGTGGAAGGTAAAACAGAACTCAGCATTGCTCTGTACAACAGGTACATCCTCCAAGGAAAGAATAGTGAAAATTCATGACAAGACAGAAAGAACAATATATGACTGGTTCCACCAAAGAATGGAGATAAAAGAGGCATGTGAGGCCAATTACCTGGTGTTGAGGCAACGACCTATGTTATCTGAAATACAGTGATTGGTAAGCACAGCATTAGTGGTAGGTGGACTACACTTACCTTGCCTTGTAGGCAGTGCTTAACTGATAATTTAACAGCACTGAAATAAGCAGGAATGACAGAAAAAATTAGACAGCTTGGCTGTTGAGGAAGGCAAGATAAAATAGAAAGAATTTTGACTCTGAGAAATTAAGACCGCAAGTGAGAAAAACGGAGGAATGAACTGCTTCAGCATAGTGTTAGGAAAGAAAGGGAATGTGAAAAAGAAGTGGAAAGTGGAATTTTCCCTTGTGGTATTAGGACTTACTAAGCTTGAAAAGATCTGTAGAAGTAGGATTTGTTCAAATGCAAACAAGATACAAATGTCTTAAAGTGATGGTGTTTTCAATAGCGCCTTTGTGGATGTAAAAACTGAATTCTAACAGAAGCGAAAGAACTATGGTACTATATACACGATGGGCTGAACACTTTGCCAGATGTAAATACTTAGCATCATCATATTGTCAGTAACTGATTCTCAGGAGTAAATGTCCTGATTGTAAACAATGTCAAGAGTAAAAGTATGGTGGGCATGAGAAGACACAAAGGCCTAGTACCATATTTCTTCAGGAAACCGTCAATCAGAACAGGTCAAGGAGCCACATACAAAAAACTAGGTGTGAAACCACCACCATCTGAGACAGAGCTTCTCTGCTCTTTGACTTCTACTGAAAAAGAAATTCTGCAAAATGATGCCCTGATATTAAAATTGGTTGTGCAAGAACAGCAGAAGCATCATCTTGGAGAGCTGTCGCAATGGCAGAAAAGGAATTCCTTCCTCATTAAAAAACCCTACAGTTAAAGGGAAGGAGAAAGATACTATTGAAATACTCAAATGCCTTATAACATTTATAACTATTTCCTCCTCTTTTCACTGTATCTTTAACAAAAAACTCAAAAGTTTTATTAACATATATCAGCCATATTATTAAAAAGACAAGAATTTTTTTTTGAAACCTCAAATATTATGATGATGTAGAGAGGCAGGGACATATCATATCCATGACTCTCATTTATTCCAAAGAGATTAGCATGACCTATTGAATACATAATTGTAATAACTGCCAAACTCATGTCAAGATACACTATTTAACAGTGAAAGCAACAAGAACTTTCCCTTTTTCTTTCCAGTAATATTATAGGACAAAAAAATCTTTTAAACATACTTTTAATGAAGAAATATCATTAGCTACACCACCTCTACTCCTAGGGCTGTGCTTGTTTTAGCAAAATGTGTATCATAAAGAAAACTTTTTATTAAACCTCAATTAGATGCTGGAATTTCATAGATATTCTCATAGGAAATTTTCAGATAACTTCAAGGTGAGCTTTTGTATCTTGGACTGTAGCTTCAAAAAAACATAAAGTGAATGATTGTGCATTTTATTTCCACTGAAGTTGGACAGCTGGGAACTGAATGTTATATTTTGTTGGGTTTCTGAGTAAATATCTGGAGATCTGTAAACAGGGTAAAATAAACCACTACTGAGGTAATATAAATTAGGAACCAGGATTGTTGACAATGTAAGTACCTTTAATGTGCTTTTAACAGAGGGACTGTTCAACTAATGAGGTACAACATCAATAGTGTATTTTAAAGTTTTCATATATAAGCTCACATATTTGTTAAGCCATAACAAATCCAATTAATATTCTCTTGCTATTTAATTAGGCATTTAGCTAGATTACAGTAAACGGGCTATTTAATCTAGCTGTTTATATTTAATCAAATAGCTACATTCTTGTAAACATGTGCCATCAACGTTAAAATAATATAATTACCACCTTGTAAATACCAAATTAGGTGCCCCCATAAAAGTACAAATGGATAAGGACCAGCCCTGTACTTCTATAAATATACCTCCTTTTGTTTGGGACTTAAAGCCAGATGCAGGATGTGCCAGTGCCTGCTCTGAAGCAGGAGGTACCTGCCCAGTACTCTATCTGAAAAAGGTCAGCACCCTCCAAAAACAGTGAGTCACTGCCCGTCCAGCACCTAAACACAAATCTGCTGGCCAAAATAGTCCTGGCTGGAGCTGCTGTCACCCCAAGTGGAGAAGCCTGCAGTAGGTTCAGTTTCCCACCATGCTCCACTGTGTCTCCAGCCCCTCGGGGCTGGGATCGCCAGCGGGGGCTCCCTGCAGGTGCGGGTGCCCCATGGGGTTGGAGAGCACTGCAGTGGCCCTTCACACACTCCCTGAGAGAGCTGGGAGGGCTCCCTCTGGTTCTTCTCTTCATGCTTGCTCACAGTGGGATTTTATAACAGTTTCAGAAAATGATGTGCATTTTCTGAATAAAGCCCCATGATTAGCTTGTCTTTTAGAATGCGATTTCTGATCTCTTCTTCAAGCATTCCAGATTAGAGTGAAAATAATGGGAAAAAAACCCATAATGGAGCAGGAGTTATTTTGCTCCATGTTATACCAACATAGCAGATGAATTTGCAGCCAGTAGGGCCTCATTCCCCCATTTCACCATGTCTAACAAACCCAGCGATGAAAACATTGTGCCCATGTAATGGGATCTGAAAAGCCCCTTGGCTTCCCAGTGATCTCCAGGAAGCTGAGAACCTGCCCAGGGCGGCAGAGCTGAAAGCATCGTCCCAGCTCAGAGCTGGTTGGAGGTGGCGTAGTGGGAAGCTGTCCCTGGGCAAAGGGAGCAGGAGCCAAGCCCAGGGTGCTGCCCGACACAGAACTTGCAAGACAGAATGAAACTCCTTTAAGGAGGCTCTGTGTGGTCTAAATGGTGGCATAGCCTACAGGACAGCAGTTGGTTCACACCAGAAGGTAGCTTAATCCATATATGTGTGAGTAGAGGGGTCCCTCGGCAGGTTTTGAACCTAGGCAGGTGTTTACACGAACACTTGGTCTCTGATGTATTTCTCTTACACAGAGTACAAACTGTTTCATGAGTCCCTGTCCTGGTTCCGGCTGGGACAGAGTTAACTTTCTTCCCAGTAGCTGCAGGGGAGTGCTGTGTTTTGGGTTTGATATGAGAGGAACATCGATGGCCCATTGATGTTTTGGTTGTTGCTGAGTGGTTCTTGCACCAGGGACTTTTTGGCCTCCCATGCTCTGCGAGGTGCACAGGAAGCTGGCGGGGGGAGCATAGCCAGGGCGGCTGGCCCAGCTGGCCAATGGGGTATTCCATACCATGTGACATCATGCTCAGTATATAATTAGGGGCGGGGGCGGGCTTTCGCAGTTCGGGACATGCAGGGCGTCGGTCGGCGGGTGGTGAGCAGTTGCATTGTGCATCACCTGCTTTGTATATTCTGTTATTGTTGTTGTTATCATTGTTATTATTACTGTTCTACTTTGTTTTATTTCAATTATTAAACTGTTTTTGTCTCAACCCGGGAGTTTTCCTACTTGTGCCCTCCCGATTCTCTCCCCCATCCTACCAGGGTGGGGGTGTGAGCAAGTGGCTGCGTGGTGTTTAGTTGCTGGCTGGGATTAAACGGTCCATAAATAGGATGGTCCCTCCCCACCCCAGTACGGAAGACTGGTAAAGAGAGGAGTAGGATGCTGAGGAAAGCAGAAGGTTCTAAGAAAGTAACAGAAAATGAAAGCAAGTTGGACTCCAAGTAATAGGAAGAATTTTAAACAAAAATAAAAAAAAATCCATAACATCGTAAGAAAGATAAAGGACAAAATTACATCTCTTCAGGGGGAGGGGATGGAAGAAGAATATTAATTGCTAAATAAGAGGCAAAAATTAAATGTGCATCAGAAAGTGATATGGAGAAAGCGGTACCAGTATACAAGAAACAAGAAAAACGCAAAAAAATTTTGGGTGTGTGTAGTAGTAATGCTATTAATGCTAACGTAGAAGTAATGCTTCTTAAATTACTTGGAAGCATGAAAATGGAATCAAAAAATGAAACACATAGTTCACCACTGAAGTTGCAAAATTAAATATTGCCTATCAAAATGTGGTAGACTACAACAAAAAAATGAAAGTAAATTAAATAATTTACTTCTTCAATGTAACATGGAAAATATTTGAGAAAGAATCCGGCAAAGATTGGATTACTTCTTTAAGTAGTCTTTTCTCTTCATCTGCTGACTTCGTTATTTCCCCTATTTACTTTCATTTGACTAGTTTAAAAGAAAATAATTTTTACTGCAGATAATTTTATTTAATGTTTTATTGAAATCAGTAGTTTAAAACAATGTAAAGATTACCTCTGGATTATTCATCAAATTTAACATCTATAAAAGTCTTCTGAATGCAAAAAAGGTTTTCAATATATTTTATATTTATTTTTTCCATGCTATCAATAGCTCTGAGATTTGCATTTAGGATCAAAACTTTGGGTACAATTTGAGCAAAAGAGGTGCACATTTCACATGGTAATTCCCTGAATTGCCTTTTGTCCTTTGTCCAGCTACATCTTTATTCTCTGCAAATACTTCCTCTCCCTAAAAACAGTTGATAGAAACCCCTATCTCAAACCTTACAAAAGAATAATGGCATTTTTAAAATTATCTGATGTAGTTTAAGAACAGCAATGGATAATTTCATTGCATGTTCTGTTCTCACTCCCTTTGCAAGAATTCCCAGTGATAGCCATAGGCATTTCACAAACAAAATATATGCATTATCTAACAGACGCCTTCTGAGACAGACTATAGCTTGAAAAGAAAGGGTGGTATCATCTAGACACTTTCTCTGTTTAGCTTGTGATTATGTCTGGACATATATTGCCTAGAAATTGCATAGAAGATTAGTTTTAAATCCAAAATTTGTTTTGGCTGGGTCCATGCTTATGTTGTATTCACTTTCTATTTGAGTCAAGAACAAAATTATACCTTGTGACCAACTGAAAAGCTTTAATTCTGATTCACAAACAGCAGACATTGAATGTTTCACAAACAAGCCACAGGACAATGATTAATCAGAGATTTTGTGACTATATTAGAAAAATTAGTATCATTTTCTCAAATGTAATTTTGTGGGGGGAGAGAGAAGTTATTTGTAGAAAACAAGATGATTTATCAAATGTTTTATTTGATAATAATTATTCACCTGGTGTTAATTTTAAGAATAAGAAAGAAAACACAGTTCTTTGTCTTGTTTGTACATCATGTTTCCTCTGCAAGGTCAGACCTTGCCAGAGCTCCGATAAGAAACTTTCAGAACAAGTAGTATGATCAATATGAGAACTAAGGATGCCTGGTTCCCCATAGATTTCTTTTGAGGTTGGTTGACTTTGATGTCTAAGCAGGCGAGATCTATGAATGAAGCTTTCCACTTCTTGACAATATTAATAATGGCTTGCTCCACATGGATCCTCTGATGTCTAATCAAGGTTAAACCTCCACTGCAGCCTTTTCATGAGTGGAGGCCCTAAACAGGCTGCCTCGGCTGCCTTTTTTTCTTGGCCCTTGTAAGAAGCAGATTGCTTTGGGAACCAGACAACTTTCACTAGTTTGGGTGCCACTGGCCAGTGTTTGTTAGGGAGATAAGTTATTTGGGAGGCAAGGCAGACAAGCAAAGCCAGGATAGGATCACAGAAATTTTCCCTGGAAAACAAAGTAAAAACCACAGTGTTTAGGAAATGGTTCTGAAGCTGAGACCCTCTCCTCTCAATTTGAGTTAAATCTAAGGCTTCTTGCTGCTACAAGGAGGCAATACATTCCTGGGTGTCTCATGAGAGACAAACTGAAGAGCCGACCTCTAATGGCTTTCTCTACTCATGTGGAAGGAGCTGTTATGGATTTCTCATTCAAAGCAGAGGCGTCTCTGCTTTGAGAGAGGTTTCCTACACAGAGACACTGGTATCCAGTAATGACTTCAGCTATTTTTGCCAGATGACTGAATCTTTCTCGGCAAGATGTAGGTAAGTCACTAACAGAAAGATCTGAAAACACAATTACAGAAACGTTCCAAATATCAATCCATATTTCCAAAGGTAGTGGCAACTTTGCAGAACCAAAGTAAACAAACACAGAATCAGTGTTAATACAGCTTATGAAAAGTCAAGTTATTGCTAGCACGTGTTGAGGGTATCCTATCAGGCATGAGCAGGAGCTGAGAAACTGCTCCCATTATTACAGACCTCATTGATATACTGAACAAATCAAGCTCTTCCACCCTTCTGATTTTTGCTGAGAAACTTTTGAAATACTCAAAATCATGGGGTTCGTTCAACTTCAGACAGATGAAGCCTTTTTAAAAACACATCAATATGTCAGTGATAAAAATAAACTTTCTTTTGTGCTGCAAAATTGAATTAAGAGATTAAAAGTAGCCGTTTCTTTAATTTTATCTCATTTGCACTATCTTGCCAAGCTCTGTCTTTTCTCTCTTACTTTCCAAGCTTGACCAACCTTCACGGAGAGCAAAAGGGGCTGCTGGAGCGCTTTACTTTGTTTTGGCTCGCAAAGTCAGACCATGAGCTCCTGATGTCATCCAAAGGAAGCTGAAGACTACGAGAGTCTTTCCATTGACTTCAAGGAGCGCTAGATCAAGCTCGAAATTCTTATGGCTCATGAAAATGGTGATATATTCATATCTGACCCTCCAGGTTACAAAAGATCATAAATTCTCATTGGGGTCAATAGAAATGAGGCTTTCTGCACCTGCAGGATCCAATCTTGTTGTGGTTACTTTTTCAGCTGTTCAAACAGAAACAGATTCCTGTGCTCCAGAGGCTGAAATAGATATTGATTTAAGATATTACCACTGGTTTTTTGTGTTCCTGAGAAGGTAAAGGCAACAGGGAAATGAATTTGTACCAGTGATCCCAGGAGTCAGACAAACACAAGAGGCTGTCTGAGTTCTTCTGCTAATTGGAAAATTAGCTACCACATAAATTCAAATCTCTAACAACACTAAGTGATTGTTTACTGTTTATTAAATAAGGCAGTTTAAAACAAGTGAAATAGCTAAGTGGAAAAACAAGAAAAAGTGCCTGCAAGTTAGTTTTCTTGTATTTTTCAAAAAAGCTCCCTGACTTGTCAACAAAGGGAAAAGGACAGTACACAAACTCATGATTCTGCTGTAGTCAGCAACATCTATAAGAAGAAAGCAGTTTGGCTAAAAAATCGCACTTGTTATATTTATACAGCAGCATGTGGGGCAGTGTTTTATTTGACTTTCCATTGCAGCTGTTGCAATTGGTCTTTGTGAATCCTATAGGCAGGTATAAAAATAATATTTGACTTTAATTTGCAGGTTCCTCATGTACTGAGGAAAATCTACCAGAGCTCCATTTCTCCTATTTTAAAGTATAATAACTCACCTGCACATTTTCAGCAAAGAAAGGCTTTATAAGGCACCTGCCAGTTGTCATGGAATCACACACTATTTTTTTAAATAGCATATCCCGCCTGGGCACAGGCAGCAATGATCATAAATCACAAATAGGTTAGAAAAAATGATACCACCATTGGTGAGAAAAGTATGATCTACATTTTTTGTGTATATAGTCTTTTTGCTCAGATCGAAGCATTTGAGACTTTTCTTTGCTTGTTCCCTTATAAAGAAAAGAAAGAGGTACTCTAAGTACAATTTTCTTCTTTTTTCCTTACAGAAAAAATAAAAAACAGAAGGCATTTTTATGAGAATGTGTTCCAGTGTATTGACATCATAAACATCTTTCAGTATCATATACATTTATAAATCTCATTTTTAAGATTCCACAGAATCCCAGCAAGCATAAAACACATTTTAAGCTTCCCACATGAAAAATCTTTCAAAATGAGCCTATGGGAAATGTTTGCCAAATGTTTAGGTCCTAAAAACTGAAATGTCATTTGAAAGAACCATAGTCTTAGGAATATTTAAGAATACTCAGCGGAGTATCTCAGTGCTTTAGTAGAATGAATGAAATGCCATAACAAGTTCATAAGGAAAAATAGGTTATTACAAAATTCGCAGTGCTACTAATAAGCTAACAATAGGTAAAATGTATATGGATTTAAGAGTCATCCATACTGTTGTATCTCCCTTGATCTACCTGAGCAATAAACAGTCTGAGATAAGAAGGGTGTGCAAGCAAGTTGCGAGGTATATTTTTGATGCACTGAGCATGAGAAGTGAATATACCCTGCAAAATTAAAGTTTTTTGGTGTATATATATATTATATATTATGTATAATAGGTATAGTGTTTAAACATATAATTTTAAATCTAAAAAAAATGTAACCAATGGCAAAGAGTAAATCAGCAGAAGCAGCTCTCAAAACTAAAATCCCCCCAAATAAATTAGATATTTTACTTCTTACTTAATACTTCCTCATAGATAGAGATAGTTTGGAAACTTCCATAGAAATATTTTTACTTGCGAAGGGAGTAACCCTTAATACTTGTTGGTAGCATAAGAATTTGTTAGCTATGCCCAGAGCCATCCATATTTGGCAAAAACTTTAAAGCAGACAGTAGAGGAGATAATTTCTTCCACCTGGAAGACTCAGAAGTTCATTATGCAATTTTTCATACACAACAACCACTAAAGTCAAATACTTATTTCCTTCAAGTCTTGATAGCAAGCAGAAGCAGCATCTGCATTCTCATAGATGAGAATAGAGTATTATTCAGTTCACTGGACCTATTTGAGCTTCAAAGATGTGTTACTGGTAGTGTATTGAAATAACTAAGGACTGATTCTGCTGTAAATCAGTGTCATTAGGACTTGCCTTTATTTACACTGGCCTCATTTTTAACTAAATGATGCCATTTACTCAAGTAGCGTTATTCATGATTGACAGCAAAGGAGCTTACAGCAGAAATGTACCTCCCTGAAGGTTCCCCCCTCCCCAGTTTTAGTTAACTTTCTTTGTCAACTTTATTTCTGAAAATTTTATAGTTAGAAAATAATAACTTCTATTAGGTACTTTGATTAGACCAAAGGCCAAAGGAGTTACTTCTTTCTGCTTGCCTTTTTTGGAGGTGGAATGAAGAGGTACCTTTGGCCAGTTAAAGCAGTATTATTTGAGTCACAGTATAGAGTCACAGTGTCTCCGTTAGCTGAACAACAGAGGGAACCTGTGAAAGTTTGTGTAATTTAGGAGCCTTAAGGAAACAGGATTACTCAGAAATTGCATAAGTCTTGATTCCTTACAGGGCTGCTTGTTTTTGTTACTGCTTTTCAGATTTTTACCTAATTTTTACTCTGGTTGCTAGGGCTTAAAGCAAGAGTGAAACATTTCTGCTCTGTTCATGGATCGCTGGACAGCCCAGAAAAAATTGAGAGAATGCAGGGCAAATGAAATGGATGTCTGCTAGATGTTGTTACCTGAGAGACATTTCTGTTAAAGGAAACATAAAATAAGTGCCGAAAAGTTTCTTATTGCAATAGTACATGGAAATTCAGACCAGCTACCTTTGCTTAAATGAATCTGGCATAACTGATCACCTGTTCTAAGGTGACAGTCACCAGTACTTGTGTCCAAAAACTATAGCCTGCAACTAAAAGCAAGGGTCATCTGTCATCTTTAAAGGAGGTGAAGATGTTTAAGAGTCGTCTTTATGCAAGACCTGCACAAGTCCTCAGAGATATAAGCATGCTTGCCAAACACTGAAATCACAGGAACAGTCCACCCAGCTGCAGTGGTTAGACACAGCAGCTAGCAGAGCAGGATGTACCAAGAAAAGGCTCATAGGACCTGAGCAAGGAGAAATGAGCCTTGCTACATGGCTGGGTGTGGCAGTCCCAAGCTGGCCTTTGGGTGTGATTGCAGGGTCAAGGCATCTAACTTGCCTGTGAGCCGAGGATATGACTATGCAATGCCTACAGCTCTATCTTGGGCAATGATTAATAGGATGAAATTTAACAAGTCCCAATGCTGGATCCTGCATCTAGGACGGAGTAACGCTGGGCGCAAATATAAAATGCTGGAAGAACAGCCCTGCAGAAAGGAATCTGGGGGTGCTGGTCGGCAGCAGGCTCACTATGAGCCAGCAGTGTGCCCTGGCAGCCGGGAGGGCAAACCGCACCCTGGGGTGCATCAAACACAGCATAACCAGCCGGTCAAAAGAGGTGATTATCCCGCTGTACTCAGTGTTGGTGCGGCCTCACCTGGAGTAGTGTGTGCGGTTCTGGGCCCCACAATTTAAGAAGGATGTGAAGGCCATAGAATCATAGAATCACAGAATACCAGGTTGGAAGGGATCTCAAGGATCATCTGGTCCAACCTTTCTTGGCAAAAGCACGGTCTAGACAAGATGGCCCAGCACCCTGTCCAGCCGAATCTTAAAAGTGTTCAGTGTTGGGGAATCCCCCACTTCCCTGGGGAGATTATTCCAATGGCTGATTGTTCTCATTGTGAAAAAATTTCCTCCTGTGTCCAATCAGAATCTCCCTAGGAGTAACTTGTACCCATTACCCCTCATCTGTTCCATGTGACTCCTTGTCAAAAGGGAGTCTCCATCTTCTTTGTAGCCACCCTTTAAATACTGGAACATGGTGAGAAGGTCTCCCCTAAGTCTTCTTTTCTCAAGGCTGAACAAACCTGGTTCTCTCAGCCTTTTCTCATATGGCAGCCTTCCCAGGCCTTTGATCATCTTTGTGGCCCTTCTCTGCACCCTCTCCAGCCTGTCCACATCTTTTTTGTATAGCGAGTCCTTGAATACGTCCAGAGGAGGGCAACAAAGCTGGTGAAAGGACTGGAAGGCATGTCCTATGACGAGGGGCTAAGGACTTTGGGCTTGTCTAGTTTGGAGAAAAGGACGCTGAGGGGCGACCTCATTGCTCTCCACAGCTTCCTGAGGAGGGGAAGTGGAGAGGGAGGTGCTGATCTCTTCTCCCTGGTATCCAGTGATAGGACGCGTGGGAATGGTTCAAAGCTGCACCAGAGGAGGTTTAGGTTTGACATTAGGAAGCGTTTCTTTACCGAGAGGGTGGTCAAACACTGGAACAGGCTTCCTAGAGAGGTGGTCGATGCCCCAAGCCTGTCAGTGTTTAAGAAGCATTTGGACAATGCCCTTAACAACATGCTTTAACTTTCCGTCAGCCCTGAAGTGGTCAGGCAGTTGGACTAGATGATCATTATAGATCCCTTCTAACTGAAAAGATTCTATTCTATTCTATTCTATTCTATCTTTAAAACTAACTATTAATGTTGCCCTATTTTTCTATCTTACTTTTCACACATAAAATACTATTTGTAAAGCCAGTTGATTCATGTTTGAGAAAGGGAAAAATTATTTTAGTTAGTTTTATTTACACAATCTTCCAGAGAGAGGCTACACCTGGTGTGTTATTAGCAATCCCCTTCAATCCAAACCTGACCTTGCTGATGCCAGTCACGTCCTGGAAGAAAAGTTGCATGTATATTTATTTTACTTTGCCACCATTGCTTTACAAGAGTAGCCTAATCAAGTGATTAATTATGTTTAGGAAAACCAAAACAAGACTTCTTTTTCAGTGGAGTTCACCTTAAATCAGAGTGTTTGTAAAAGCTACTTGAAACAGGTTGTGATTTGAGTAGGATGGGTGAGACTTCATGGGTCAAAGGCACTGGCCAGAAGTGAGAGTTCCTCTACTGAGGGGGAACTTAGTCTCTGAGACACACTTCTTTGCTCTTACTTACTCTAGAAACAGACATCCCTCCGGGCAAAAGGCAGGCAGGGCCATGGTCAGCAGCATGCATAATTAGCCTAATCTTGGGCAAAAGGTAAAATATCCTCCCTTCCCTGTAAACGTTTGCTCCCCCTTCTGTTGTCTTCAGGACTGAGGGCATGGAGCCACTGTGCCCCAGGACAGCAGTGTCACCTTTTCATCTGTGACCACCTCTGGGTCCTGTTGCCTCCTCCTCACAACCTCTCCCCTGGGAGGTCTCTCAGCTTCTTTTCTCAGTGCTGCTGCCTCTCTGATTCAGCCTTCTCTTGCCTCTCCCAGGGTTGTCAGGAGGTTGGTGGGAAAGAGCATTGGGACTGTCTTCACCAAGATCACACCTAGGAGAACTCTCATGTAGTTTCACCTTCTTTTAGCAACATTTGTCAGCAAGGCTCTGAGACACAGAAATGATTAAAATTGTCTTAATTTTCATGCTACGCATTCCATGAAGTGCTTTAGGTATCATTTGTTTCAGAATATCTGACAATTATAATCATGATTATCAGTTTAATTGTATTACGGTGCAGACAGGGGACCATGAGGTTAACTCAAATGTTCAAAACCTTGAGTATGTCCTTCCATCACAGCCTAAAGTTATGAGATTAAAAAAAAGGAAGTTTTTTTTTATTGTATGGTTCTGACTTTTCAGTTTTTAGAATACTTAGAGATTTCAAACTTTTCTTCAACCAAGAATGCCTGTTTAAAAAAGAAAAAAAATGTAATATTCTCATGAATTTGTATGTCTTCTGAGGAGCAAATGCCATTCTTGATAGAGCACATAATAGTGAATGAAGAGTTTCTTGGGTTTCTACTTACATTAAATTTTTATATTGGTAAGTTAGTCCCAGGTCTGAAAGTCTTTGCTGTGCTTTAAAGCACTGTAGCAACTCTTTCCTGCTGGTCCCACTGGGATCCCACGGTGTTCACAGAATGGTTGAAATTGGAAAGGACCTCTGGAAGTCATCTTATCTTGTCATCTTGAAGATGTTGAACAGGATTGGACCCGGTATTGATCCCTGGGGTACACTGCTAGTTACTGACCTCCAACTAGACTTCATGCCACAGGTCACCAATCTCTGAACCTGCCTGTTCAGCCAGTTTTCAATGTGCCTGTCTGCTCGTCCAGCCCATACTTCATCATCTTGTCTGTGACGGTCTTACAGTAGTGTCCATTGTCTATTTGGACTTCAGTGTTTACTGGCTTGTTTTCAGTAAACACTGAAATCCAGAAAGACAATGTTCGCTGCTCTCCCCTTATCTACCAAGCCAGTCATTTCATCATAGAAGGTTACCAGGATGGTTGGGCATGACTTAATCCCTGTTCATGCCAGTCTGTTACTGGCTGCTACTGGATTGCCTCAGCTGTGCTGAAGCTGGCTGGAGGGAGATACCAGCAAGTCTCTGCAATCCCTGTCACCTGCTTGCTCTGGCCAGGGACCAGTCTTAAGCTTGCAGAGGTCTCTTTGCCCTCTGAGCATCCAGTTTCATTCCCTAAGAAGTGACACCAGAGATGATGCAGCCAGTGGTACACGCTGGTGCATCTGAGCTTTTACTCAATGTGGAGTTTGGATGTGGACTGATAAACATAGACCTGGAAAATCAGAAACCTGATTAAATATAGCTCCTTTGAAGAAAGGGAGTTTCAGATGCTAACCCAGAAGGGCCAAAATGTCTTGGAAATGCACCCTTTTCTATATCAAATAGTCAAAGAGGCACAATGGTGCATTACAATAAAAAATTTATGGCAACTTCTTTTGTTCACACAAGATTTTTGAGCAACTGTGTTGTCTATATTGCTTGAGTTGGAAAAAATAATCTGAAACAGGTAGAGGGAGAAAGAAATAGCTAATCTTCTCCATGCTGTCTTTTGTGTTTTGAATATCTCATCTTCTTGTGGTTCTAATGACCAGAAAAGAAGAGAGATATGAGGTGGTAAGAAAGCTTATTATTTACACACCTGTTTGGGGGAATCAGGAAAAACACATCTACTATGTAATTGAGAACAAAAGACGTGCATGTGGTGTGATTAATATATGGCTAACAGTACAAGTGGGACAAGGATTTTTTTTTCTTCTCAAAAAGAAAACAAAGCCATAAACCAAAATATTTTCAATAAGGAAATAAACTGATGGATGATTTTGTGTGTCCCAAGGAAAGCTTTCGGACCAGCACATTATCACGTGAAAAAGCAAATCTCTCTTGGTGAAATCAGCACAGGAAATTGTATCTCCAGTGCAAAGTCATGCAATCCTCAGGAGGACAAACTTCCTATCCTCTTACAGTCTGCAGGAGCAGTCCCATCTGAGAGATGTACTTGCTGATGAAGCAAAACCATGAAAAAATGCTGCAAAATGCAGTCTCAGGGCACCCAGATTCTAACACTTTGCAGTAAATATGTTGCTTTGAAATAAAGGAGATGTATTCTTTTGAGTCAAGTCTCACAAAAAAGAAAGGAATAAAACAAATCCATCTAAAACAATGCCTCTAATTTTCAATAAATGTCAAAAAGAAAGAACATGCAAAGTGTAGCTGTTTGTCTTGAGAAGGACATTCATTCAAGAAAGCTCACAGGATGCTGGAGAATGCTGAAACCATGTCTGGGTGAGCCCAGGCGTCTACTCATTGTTCTGGCTCTGGCTTGGTTGAAATCGAGTCACAGTTTTGCTGCACTCACCAGCAACATGCCTTGGACATGGCTCTGTGCAGTTTTCACAAATGAAGAGCATTTGATTGGGTTTTGGCTCTTTCCTACCACAAAAACACAACATTCTGGGGAATTTTCCAGGTCTTTCTGTCAAACTGAGGAGGCAGATGGTCAGTGTTGGCACGGTGGCCAGTCAGTGCCTTGCAGAACTGGGCCCTCCCAGCACTAATTTTAATGGAGGCTCCACCTGTGGTCAAATCTATAGAGAGCCATTTTTATTTACCAAATGTTGAATGATTGGGTCATTGTCCTGAAAAATGATTACATTTCTGTAATACTTCCATTAAAAGAAGCAAATGAACTCTTCAGAATCATAGCTTTAATGACAGCCATGCAATTCATACATTTTAAATAAAGTCCCTAATTGGTTGTCTGTGAAGTAGGAAGAGAACTGGTGCAGTGAATGGCTTAAATGCAGCAGTTACAATATTTCTTATTCTTCGCCAATCTAAAATTAATGAAAACCCTTTCTTGCTGTGACCTTGACAAATGGTGGTGTAACCTTTTTAAATTCTCGGAGGGTGCTGAATTCTACCCTGTGAGAAAGTGATGTAACGGAATTGCAGCTGAACATTTCTAATTAGTAAACTGAAACTCTGTGACAGGGAAGAAAGCTAAAAGGCACTGATTGGATTTAACATATATTAGACACCATCCCCAGGGAACAGAATTTGAAGATACCTCTGAGTATTTTAATCTTTGCATACCTGATGATATCTGGGCATCACTGAATCATCTGCAGAATTTGTGTAAACCTACTAGTTCTCACTCAAGGTAAGATCTGATCCTGTAAAATGTTGGGTATGTTCAATTCCTACTGCTTTCAAGAGATGCTTAGCTCCTCAGAGAACTGGATGCAGAGTGCAGCTTCCCAATGAAAGGTCTAACTCTCATTTGCACTGGAGCCATTTCACCTATCACTGGCATTACTAAGGGGTTTTAACATCGAGGTACAGCACAGTTAAACCATCTTTAAGCCTTTTTACACTTCCAAGGTGATATGAGGGCATCTTCACATTCAATCTAATTTGTGTAAGTATCATTTCCATGTAGATATACATTAGTGCTGGATTACTAAAAATGATTTGTTGATTTGACACCACGAAAACTCCCGGGAGACTTAAAATCAAGAACATCCTTTTCTTTCCTTGCTAGGTCGCAACTCTGATGCATAATTATTTAAGTAATGTTGTGTTTTATCAGTTCTATTTTTACTCCTTCTAAGAGGCAAAGGATCTTTGGGTGACAGATAAAGGAGTATGAGTTTTTGTTCCGTCATACTTATTTGAACAAAAGGAGATTTCCGACCTCCACCATGTTAGAGTGATCTATCTGTTACTGAAGAAAAAATTAACTATATTCAATTTACGTATAGCATTAGGTTTCAGAAATTCTAGGATTTTCCATGGACCAGATCATGTGGCCCCTTCTGGTAATGGTAAGCCATTTCTGTGTTTGGACGAGTTATGCAAAGCTGACATGAGTCAGACTGCCCACAGGCACAATCCATTACTAGTGTGAAGAAAATGTTCACAACATGAGTGGTCTTAAAGACCACTAGCTGTAGTCTTTAAGATCAGGGATGAAAAAAATAACATCTAAAAAAATTGCTTTTTACATTCTGCTTTCCCTGGCTTTCATAACAGGCACAGAAGGGAAAAATATCTCAGAATAACACTGCTGAAGTCATTGGGCCATATGAACAGGAGAAATCAGTACAAACATGAACTTGCCCCTTCATCTTTTTTTGTGTTGCTAAATCCTATTTTCAACCACCAGACTGTCTAAAATCTCTAGCGTGTGTTACAAGTACTTTTACGATTACTATGATTATTTCCTAATTTCTTGGATAATTCAGAAAGTTCTCAATCACTTTTGAGAAGCTGAACATCTTGTGTTTTATTCAGTAATTCATATCCTGATAACCCTTCCTTATTATTAGTCCTACCTCCCTTTCTGCTAAGCAAACCGAGTGCAAATGTAGGTCAGGAGAACTAATACCCAAAGTCCCTTCCTCTCCTGTGAATGAAGCATATTAAAATTTTCCAGTGTAATTAAAGAGACCCTGCAAGGTTAGTGGAGCAGGTCTGTCTGACATTCATTTTTATTGTATGCTAACTATTTGGCAAGTTAATTTCATTTCTTAATTTTAAATTCAAAATAGGCACTTTTTCTTCCTAACAGCAACTGGCCATGTTCGTTCTTAGTTCTGCCACTAGAAATCAGCCCTGTAACAACAAATGATTATGTTTGTGTGAGACAGAATAGAGATTGAAATGAAATACGAAAATTTAAGTGCTTTTTGAGAAGTTATGAGTGAAAAGATATATCACATGGAATGATCTGTACTGCAACATATTCTTCAAGTCCAGGTGACTTTTCTTATTTTATTCTGTATTTTCCTTAATTCTTAATTCAAGGATTCATTTTATTTGTGCAATTCAAGATAGTAGTGATTTCAGACAGGGCTTTTAATGATGTTAGCAATCCTTCATTGCAAGTGAAGATGGCAGAAATGGCATCTGCTTCAACTTCATTTCCTTCCTTCCATCTTTCTTTCACTCTCTCTGTCCCCTTCCTCCCTCCAGTTTTCCTTAGCTTTGGTAATGTCTGATTTTTGAGTGAGGTAACTGTAACATTGGTTTATTGAATAATTATAAGTACTTGCTTTTAAACTTCTTTGTACCTGCAAAATAATATGTAACATATAATTGCACCTTAAAAGTAGAAACATAATAAAAATAATCACTCTGCTATATGAGAATATTCTTACCTGTGTGCAATGAATTTTCCTACTGAGTGTCTTTAATACTAGTTGAAAAATGTTAAGAATATCCCAGTACAATGAGTAAAATGAATGGAGACTAAATTATTGAATCACAGTAACTGCAATCCTAGATTATGTTAAAACTGATGGAACTATCTTCTGCATGAAGAAATCTTTCAGATTACATTTTTAATATACATATTTCCCCTCTAATATTGCATAAAAATCCAATTAAGTGTCAGTGTTACTACAACAAAGTTGAATAAAAGGGACAATTGGCCACATTAGTATTCTTGTGTTTGTTATCACTAGCTTCATTCCATAGGGCACTAAGTAACTGCAACATATTTGGAGTCTTTCTATAGTTTTTGTAATAGTATTTCACAATACATATTAAGATGGCTAGAGTAGTGAAACTGAAACAGAAACAGACCTTGAAGATCAAACTGTTCTGCAGTCTCCATTGTGCTGCCTTCAGTATTCTTTTTCTTAGGATCTTTTCTTGTTTCTGATTATTCACCTTTTTTTTTTTAACCTGTTCCAACTTTTCCTATGTATAAATACATTAAATTGCACCTTGGAGTGCTCTCAGATAACTTCCCATGAGATTATGTTCCCCTAAATGATGGCTTGATTTTATTTTCGTTGTGGTTAAGCTGATGAACTTGGAGTCAGATATAATTGGCTCAAGGCCAGTTTACTATGGCTCCTTTTAAAAATGGAAAATAAGTCAAAGTTTCCTTTCATATCACTTACATTGTCATTGAAGCAGGTGGCGGATTTCAAGGTTGCAGAATCACAGAATAGATATCTCCAGCTGTGGCCGATTGAAACCTATTTGAACTGAAGTCCGAAGTGGCCACAGGGCACTGACATTATATCTGGTGCTGGTGCCTCTGCCAGCACCTCAAGCCAGCTTTGCACCCTAGCTAAGGTTCTTCAACTTCCCTGTAGTTTTGATGGGAGTAGAGCAGATCTGTCATGTGGTATTAGCTGCTCATTCACACTTGTGTTTTTCAACAATTGCACTGTCAGTAATAAATTCCACCGGTATTTCCACTCAGACCTAGGCCAAAATCCATTGTTGTGAATGAAAATCACCCCAGATGATTTACAAGGGCCCTCCCAGATCTTGAGACAATCTAAATGTTTGGAAATCCTTCATAGTTTGTTGATAATTCCTACAAATGTTGACATTCTGAAGGAAAAAAAAGAAACGAGCTCTTAAATTCTTAAATTGAAACAGAGTCCTTTTTTTAAGTCAGTACAAATTTGTACAAGAACTTCATAAAGAACTCAGCAGTTAGCACACAAAAACTTAATAGTACTGGAATCAGGGCTCTGTTCCCAACTACCGCTTCCTGAGGCGGAAAAGTGGAAGGGGAGGTGCTGAGCTCTTTTCTCTAGTATCCAGTGATAGGACGCGTGGGAATGGTTCAAAGCTGCGTCAGGGAAGGTTTAGTCTGGACATTAGGAAACATTTCTTTACCGAGAGGGTGGTCAAACACTGGAACAGGCTTCCTAGAGAGGTGATGGATGCCCCAAGCCTGTCAGTGTTTAAGAGGCATTTGGACAATGCCCTTAACAACATGCTTTAACTTTCAGTCAGCCCTGGAGTGGTCAGGCAGTTGGACTAGATGGTCGTTGTAGATCCCTTCCAACTGAAATATTCTATGCTATGCTATGCTATGCTATGCTATTCTAATTACTCTGGTGTAAATCTAGAAAAGTTCCACCGAAGAGGATTGTTTTCTTTGGCTTTACATGTGTTATAGAGGTGAGGAGTCGGATACAACTTTTTCCCCCTGCTTTCCCTTTCTTTGAGGTGGGATGCTGTGTCCAGGAAGGGACTGGCTAAAATTTATTGCTCCTTATTGTACTTAAAAGCTTAGGGAAATGATCAGACATCTCTAAAGCTCAGCGGTTTTCAGCCCCATCGAACAGTAAGTAATACCACTTATTCTTTCTATTGTAAAATGAGTTTTTCCACTTCATTTCTCCACTGAAACTATTTACATAATGTCTGTGTTCTTTTATGACTCGTACAAAAAACAGTGCCATGCTCCTAAATTCGCATTGGCTTAGGGAGAAGGCTGAAATAGGAAAAAAAAAGTAATAAACGCATATGCCAATCATTTATCTTATTTTTACCCAGCGCATACATTATAAACTTCATAGAAGTTTCAGAGTAATAATTTCTAAAAACTGAAGGATGCCTATCTCCTCATGAACTTTCAATATACTTCTATTTAACATTTACTGGCCCAATTTTCTTTGTATAGGTCAAGAGGATTTTTTCACATCTTGTTACGGCAAAAAGGGTACTTGAGTAGAAAAGGTGCACTCTCTTTTATCACCGTAGAATTTCAAGTAGCTGAGCATATTCATTAGAAGCCGCAGGACGTTAGCACAGGTATGACTTATTAGACCAAAACTTGCACACTCCTATTAGAATAAGAATTGGTTAGATTTGAACTGATATAAAGGGCAAAGCTCACATGCCAAGTTGGTCTGAGTTTTAGCTGAGGTTTGCATATCCCACTCTTAGAGCATTTGCTAGTCTTCTAGACAATTAAATGACTTGCCTGTAAGAACATTTATATCACAGAAGTCCCAGTGACACGACCAAGGCTCTCTTTCCAGCTCCAGGCATACATTACTGTGTGATGTCATGAATTAGCTCATTCATGCTGGCATTGTAGAACCAGGGAGGCCTCTGTTCTTGCATATTAGAGTGCTGGGGAGAAATCTGGGGATGAAAGGAGGACAGAAAACTGAGCCAAAAGGTAAATGAGCAAGATATCTAAAATGAATGTTGTGAAAGATTATATTCCTTTCTTGAATTTTGTATTTTTTGAGTAGTTTCAGAACGAGGCAAATTAGTTTCTTTCAAACCTCTGAATAAAACTCAGCTATTTTGCCATCTGCCTAATCATTTTTTATGTATTTTAATATATTAAATAATTTATTTTAATAAAATTCAGATCTTACAGCCCATAGAGACATTTTTTACTTAAGTTTTGTCTAAGTTGGCCTTGAACAATTAAATTTCTCATTAGTTTTCCAAAGGACAGTTGACATTTAGGGATTAGTTAGAAATTATAGTTTTATTGCCCATGTTATTGCAATGTAATGTTCATTTGGAGAGAAACACAATGTCCTATTTAAGCAGACTGCATTTAAATTATCCATTTTGTTTTATTCTGAAAAGTATTTGCATGATGATGAATGGATAAAGAATAATGATTTCCAAAGAGACACTGTCTCTATCCTTGAGTTAGAGAAATGAAGGCCAAATTTGGAACAAATGGTCTGGGAAGATGCTGTTTCTACAGTAAAAGAAAGCACTGTTATCTGAAGGATGTCTCCTAAGATAACAAATCACTGTCTGAGGAGGGATGAAATACAACATGACTTAAAAGGACTTAAATTCTAAAATAAATAAGTTTTTTTTCTGCAGCAGAATTATTACAGCTGCCACAGCTTTCCAATTTATTGCTTAAGTCTTCATACATATCACTGACATTTTAATTTTCCATCATTTATCTTGATTTCCTTGTGTCAGTTCAAGCAAGTAAGAGAACACCTTTTAAAATCTTCAGACAGGATACTTCTCGATTGACAATACAGCTAAATAGAGTCAACATTGGATATACTCAGCTGGAATTTAGCTAGACAGACAAACACCTACAGAAATATCATTCCCTTCATTATTATGATATGTGCACATCCATCCACATGCACAGGTTTCTCACACAACCCTAAGAAACAATTCTTCCAGCTTGATCACACCACCTCATTTGAGCTCTCTAGGAGGAAGCACTAATCCACATAGACAGAGGCAGACCAACAAACTTTCTTTGATAAGGAAATCACTTTTCTAGAGAAGAAACACTGGGAAATTTCATATTTTTCATATTCTAATATCTAGATTCTAGTAGAATATCCACTATGTTGCTACCTGGGAAATTATAAATTTGGAGAAGGAAGGAATTAATAGGAGAAATGTAAAGTGTAAGAACCTGACTGAAGGGAGACAGCAGATGATGGTGTCAGAAAAGGAAATTTCAGATTGAAGGGAAGTCACTATTGGACTTTCTCAAAGATTAGTCTTTGGACAAATCTTTTAAATATTTTCATTAATGATCTTGGCTTAAAATCAAGAAGTGTGTGCATGAAATTTGCAGTATCATAAACACAAAAGGAAGACCAAGATATCAAATGACTAAAGGAGTAAACAACTCCTATGATTGCAGGAATGACAGAAGGCAGATCCCAGAATGAAATTCAAGGACAGGTATCTGAGGATTAGTAACAAGAAAATCAACAATTAGGTCATCGTTTGGAAGTGACTGAGGAAGATAAAGACCTGGTATAGTATTTGACTGTGGGGTAACTGCAAACCAACATCTGGAGAGTAAAAGTAATCCGGGGAAGACTCAATGCCATTGGTGAGACTGCATCTGGAATACTAGGTAAATTCTTCTCAGCTCCTTCCCTGAGAGCTGAATTGACATTTGAACAAGTGCAGAAAAGGTACACTGTGACAAAGGGTGGAGTGGAAAAATTCAGGATGCGAGGAGGGAGAAAGAACATGGATTAAGCAGCTTGGCAAAATGGAATATGGTCTTTAATACATCGGGAAGTATATATAGAAAAGAAGGAGTAGAGTTGCTTAAGTTAAAAAGCAGGGCTGGCATAAAAAATAACTGGTCATAAATATGCTCAGGGTGGAAATTGAGAGGGACATTTCTAATCAGCAGTGCAGTGAAATTCTGGAATTACCTTCAAGCAGAGCAGTAGGAGCACCTATACTGTTGCTTTCAAGCTAACATTTGACTAGTTTAAGAGAGGCCATTTTGAGAGATGCCAGGGATAACTGGGACTACACCACAAGATCCTTTTGAGCCCCCAAAACTTTGTATAGTTTTGTTTATAAAGGGACAGGTATTTTAAAATCACAAATCGTAAAAAGTGCCTTCCTCATTTTTGGGAGGGGGCCCGGTGGATTTACATTTTAAAGGAAAAAAAGAAAAAGGAATAGGCAAACCAGTTCCCGAAAGGAGTTCACCTGCTGTGGTTTCAGCTGATTGCCTTTTTCTGAGTTACCAACATTCTTTAAGGAGAGATGATAGACGGGAATACAGATGTGGTCCTTTCAGCCTACAGCACAGAAACAGTGGAGATTTGCATTTATTATGGCTTCCTATGTTATTTCACTCAGTTACATATCTACCTAATGACAGATAACTCCAAAACAATTTTAGGTTTGTTTTAATTTAGATTGTAGTATGGACACTTACCTGAATTATCCAAGTTACTTAGATATGCGTTACTGGACTGGAAAATTCATGTAAACATAATCTAATAAGATTTTGGATGCTTTTTGTTTCCAGGAACAAGAGATTCTATGTAGAAAAGTGCATGTGGGAGCAGGGATGACTAGAGATAGACAGAACAGTGATGAGAAAAACAAACAAGGGACTGCTGTTCCCTGAAGTCATAGAGAGCTTTGTAAGAGTTGAAATTCTCATTGTTTATCTAACAAACTTCTTAGGTGGCTGCAGCCACAGTAAGTGTCTTAAAATGGAGGTACATCTGCCCTTTTAATAGCATTTTCTGATCCTCATCTCTCGTTCCATCAGCTAACAGAATAACTAGACTATAACATGGATGATACTCCTCTCTTAGCATCTTTAATCAACAGGCAAACCAATGCCAGGCAATTCCCTCTTTCCAAGGAAGAGCTGCTGCCCGAGGAAGGGAAGTCAGGATAACTGTCGCCACTTACCTGGAAATGAAGCTTTAGACATCTGATGCATAGATGCCTACAGGGTGTGAGCTCCCTATACATTCAGTGGAGAGAAACAGGCACTTTTTCAGACACCTACTTCATGAAAAGAGAGGCATCACTGTAGAAGTGTGGATTTCTCTCCACTGTGGACAGATGAATTCCCATACTGTGAATGACCAGGTTAACCCAGGAGGACAATGGCAGAAGGTCTCCAGCTTTGAACTTGTTGCCCAGCTGAGTGATGAGTTGTTTTTCATGCTCTCAGGCTTGAGAGGTACAGCTGGTCAGATGTTAGGAATCAAGGAGTGACCGCTTTAAGCTAAGTACAATAAACAGTTTTTATTTCTATTGCACCCTTTAACATTTGCAAAGCACTTGATGCAATGGGAAAAGCACTTCAGAATTGAAATTAGAATAAATAAATCTGGTGTTCAGACTCATTTTAATGAATATGACTTTCCCGTTCTGTAACAGAGTCCCCTAAAATCCCTGGCATGTAAAGGTGAAGGCATGAAAGACAAGGGAGTTCCAGACTCCAAAAACTTTTAAGTGTGTCTCAAGGTTGGTGTCTTGCTAATGTGGTCATGGACTAAAATTACATTAAGGACTTCTCAAACTATTTGGTTTACGTGGAATTTTAACAGCCTTTACAATCTTGTATTCTTAATTAATGCATCCCTTCCAGCCTGGTGGTCTTTTCTATTTACAACAAAAGATTAAATTCACTAAAACTTCCAGGGAGTGGGAGATGGAGGGAGTTCAGCTCCAGAGGTTACAGGGAAAAGAAATCAAAATATCCATTGCTAGTATTTAATAATTGTTTCTCTAGGTATTAGTTGATTAGTAGTTATTTAATAAAGGATTTGTCTTGCTAAATACAGATTCCACCTAGATAACAGAACCAGGAAATACGTGAATTAAGAGAGAACAAGGTAATCCACCTTTGACAAGAAGAAGAGTAATAACAAACTGTTATAAGTAGCCCTAGGGAGTAGACTGAAGGAAAAAAGGAGCAGCTAAGACACAGGACTGAGACTGGCTAATGACTGACAAACAGTAAACCATATGTCGTGGTTTAACCCCAGCCAGCAAATAAACCCCATGTAGCTGCTTGCTCACCCCCCCACTCTGGTGGGATGGGGGAGAGAATCAGGAGGGCACAAGTAGGAAAACTCCCGGGTTGAGATAAAAACAGTTTAATAATTGAGACAAAACGAAGTAGAACAGTAATAATAACAATGAGAACAACAACAATAACAGAATACACAAAGCAGGCGATGCACAATGCAACTGCTCACCGACTGAGTGTCACGAATGGGGGGCGAGCCCCCTCGCACACCTGGTTTTTATACTGAGCATGATGTCACATGGTATAGAATCCCCCGTTGGCCAGCTGGGTCCACCACCCCGGCTGTGCTCCCCCTCCCCGGTGCAAGCATCACCCAGCAACAGCCAAAGCATCAATGGGCCATCGACGCTCCTTTCACACCAAACCCAAAACACAGCACACCCCCAAGCTACTGGGAAGAAAGTTAACTCTGTCCCAGCTGGAACTAGGACACTATAAAAGAGCTGGTTCTGTGAAGTGATGTTCAGATGTTGCTTGGACTCTCAGTACAAGTTGCTGTGACACATGCTGGAACAAAAGCTTGGACAACAGAAGGGCTAGGGACAAGCTTTAGACAGAACCTGATAAAGCATTTTATTATTTTTCCCTTTTGTAGCTTTGATTACAGTTTTGGGATTAAACACAAACACTCAGGTTTTCTACAAAAACCTTCATTTATTGTTTTCTACAACCTCATCAATTTACGTATAGTCCCAAGGTGAAAGAATAAGCACTGAGTACATCACCCTCAAGGAATAGCAAAACTAAGGGCATTTTTTTGGTGCTTCATTCCTGTGAAGGGTTTGGGGCTTCACAGAAGCTGGGTTATACTGTTTCTACCAAGCTGCAAGGATCAGTTTAGGAGTTGTTGATCCCGGAGGTTAGGAGAGTGGAATAGGCTCCCTCACATCAGAAGCACATCAATGTCTTATGTGGTGGACAAACAGCTTGTGACTTCGGAGACTGCACATGTGACATCAGCTTTTCTCTACTTTTTAAACACAGTAGGAAGATGCATCAGGGTAATGGACTCTTGAACTTGTGGTTTCATCCCAGAAGCAATGATGGGAGCACTGCAGACTTGTGTGGTTCCTTTGCTGTGTTCACTAGGTGAATACTAGTACTAGGACTTTTGCTTGGCATCTGAGATGGAAGCTGCTATAAAATTCCTCCTCTGAGCAATATGTAAGTTTGGCAGAACATTATATTAGGCTGATTTTATATTGAATCTTCCTATACTAAGATCTATGTTTCTCAGTGATGAAATATTTGTCATTTTAATGATTGAATATGAACAGATGTGTTTAACTTTCATGGTTAATGATCTCTTTGTTTCTGCTTTTAATCCCTGCCTATTACACTAATGGACTCAAATTACTAGAGTGTTCAAGAGGCCATTAGGCTCTTTTATAGGACATGGAATGCTAATGGCAATTCAATGTGAAAATTCAAGCATTTTGCTCTTTTACTGAAATATTTGTAGTCTTCACTTCTGAAAAAAAAAGAAACTTTTCTGTTTTAGAAGAGTTCATAGACTACGTGATGCTTTTTAAAAATTGTCACTCAGCTCATTCTTTCATGTATGCAAGTATTGATTTATGAAGTGTTCTCCTCTGTATGCTTTCTGGAACATGATACTAACCTTCAAGTGGAAATTAAAAACTCTGGGCCTTTTGCCTAAAGAAACCAAACAGTTCCCTCAGACCTGGGCAATAGCATCATTGCTGTCATAAATAATCATTTTAGGCCAAAACACTCCTAAACAAGGAAAGTAAAATCTGAAAATAAAAAGAACAATCTTTGTTCTCAGCTTCCAAGGGGTAAATCAACTTGCAAATTATTTTTATGAAATGCAAGATGATGAGGAATCACATCTCTTCACTAGCAGCTATATGCCTGTTAGGTTTTTTGTTGTCCAGTTGGTATCAGACTGTTAATACTTGAAAAGGTTATCTGTATCTCTTTACAACTGGCCAATTATCTAGGGTGAATCTATATATATTTACCCAACAGATGGTCTCATAATAATTACTAGAGTTGCCAAGCCATTCACGCATATCTTCTTTCCTAAGCCACTGAACAAAACAAACATTTTAAACTTTTATGTTGTATGTTTTACTAGGAAGATGTAAAAAGGGAGTTAGAGAATGAGAGAGAACGTAGCTAGGAGAAAAATAGAAGAAAAAATAAACCCCAAGTTAAATACAGGGGACAGGCACTGCTGAAGTGCAAGAAGGAGTGAAGGAGGAGACCCATTCTGGGCAAGTGAAGATTCATGAAATGATCTGTTCCCCATAGGAGAAAGGTTCTTTCTGGTCCTGCATCGTATGTGCTACATTTATACAGATTTCATGGGTCCTAAGGTCCATAAGTGATAAAAGAGAAAGTGCTGGGTTTGGCCCAATGCAATAAAAAGTATGGAATAGTTTCTATAGGAGAACAGTGAGTCCACTTCAGCTTGGAAGTCTATAAAATCTTTTATGGCATGGAAAAGGTGAATAGGCAATACTCATCACAGCACAGAAAGTCAGGGACAGACAGTGACATTATGAGCCCAAAACCAAAAGTGTTTTCACAGAACATATTGCTGAATTATGGAATTAATTGTTAAAGGACAGTGGGCAGTACAAAATTTAAATAGATTCACAAAGAGAGCAGAAATATTTATGGAGAATGTGTCTGTCAACAGATATGAAACACAACCAGGTAGAGGAAATTGCTGTCTGCAGCACTGTGTAGACCTCTGGTTGATAAAAGCTACAAAGGTTTCTAATGGCAAGCTTTACCCTCTACAGACTTGTTGGATATGTCTTTTCTCTAAGCTAGACATTGTCATTGCTGATTTCCTTATAGAGAAGATAGCTTGAAACAAAAAGCTCTCCTTGAGTTTGGGAGCTGAGAAGGGGACCTAGCACATAACACATAGCGATGAACCAAAATGGTTCTAAAAAGGAACTAGTAAAAGAAGAAAAAGATAGAAAGAATGGATTAAAAATGAGGAAATCAGGAAAAGGTTATTTAGCACTCAAATATAAATACGGGGAGGCCTGGCAGATTGGTTATATCACACTCCCACAAACCCGCCAAGGCAAGCGCCATGTGCTCACCATCGTGGAAGCAACCACCGGGTGGCTGGAAACATATCCCATGCCCTATGTCACCGCCCGGAACACCATCCCGGGCCTTGAAAAGCAAGTCCTATGGTGACATGGCACCCCAGAAAGAATTGAGTCAGACAATGGGACTCATTTCCGAAACAACCTCATAGACACCTGGGCCAAAGAGCATGGCATGGAGTGGGTATATCACATCCCCTGCCATGCACCAGCCTCCGGGAAAGTCAAACGATACAATGGACTGCTAAAGACTACCCTGAGAGCAATGGGTGGTGGGACATTCAAACATTGGGATACACATTTAGCAAAAGCCACCTGGTTAGTCAACACTAGGGGATCTGTCACTCGAGCTGGCCCTGCCCAATCAAAACTTTTAAGTACCGTAGAAGAGGATAAAGTCCCTGTAGTTCAGCTAAAAAATATGCTGAGGAAGACAGTCTGGGTTACTCCTGCCTCGGGCAAGGTAAAAGCCATTCATGGGATTGCTTTTGCTCAAGGACCTGAGTGCACTTGGTGGGTGATGTGGGAGGATGGGGAAGTCCGATGTGTACCTCAAGGGGATTTGATTTTGGGTGAGAATAGCCAATAATTTGAATTGTATGATGTTAATTGCTATATAAAATTGTATGTCATCACTTCTATGGTTGCTATATGTCGTATCAATGGTATTACAGTAAGAATCACTCAGATTAATGAAGAATGAACTTTGATGAAACTGAGCAAAGTGCAGCAGTGATGGAACCAGAACTGGCTTTAGGATGCAACAGTCCAACACCACACACCATCTCCCCTGCCCTGAAAGACTGTCATGACAGATGGAGCCCAAAGTCGTGGACTAAATGAACCCAAAGGATATTTTAGAGGGATGGCCAATAGACTAAGGGAATGATACCTGTGTGCATGTATCAAAATACAGGAAATGTGGTGGTGATTAATTGGGATGTATTGGAAAATGTGGAACCTGGGCATGACATAGATGGTATAGAATAGGGGTGGATATTGTCCTGGTTTCGCCTGGGATAGAGTTAATTTTCTTTCTAGTAGCTGGTATAGTGCTGTGTTTTGGATTTAGGATGAGAATAATGTTGATAACACACTGATGTTTTAGTTACTGCTGAGCAGTGCTTACACAGAGTCAAGGCCTTTTCCTGCTTCTCACACCACCCCACCAGCGAGTAGGCTGGCGGTGTACAAGAAATTGGGAGGGGACACAACTGGGACAGCTGCCCCTAACTGACCAAAGGGATATTCCATACCATAAGATGTCATGCTCAGTATATAAACTAGGGAAAAAGCTGGCCAGGGGTAGCTGCTCGGGGGTCCACTGCTTGCAAAACTGGCTGGGCATCAGTCAGCAGGTGGTGAGCAATTGCATTGTGCATCACTTGTTTTGTATTATTACATTATCATTATTATTATTATTTCCCCTTTCTTTTCTGTCCTATTAAATTGTCTTTATCTCAACCGATGAGTTTTACCTTTTTTTTTTTTTTGATTCTCTCTCCCATACCACTGGGAGAAAGTGAGCGAATGGCTGTGTGGTGTTTAGCTGCCTGCCAGGTTAAAGCACAACATTACCCTTTTTAAAAATGGGTGTGATGTTTCCCCTTTTCCAGCCACTGGGGACTTCTTTTCCAGTCACTGTGGACTACTATGTTTATAAACATAATGTTTATAAACAAGTAATCCAGTGAAACATATTGTAATACTAAGGGACATAAATCCAGTCAATAGCTTAAATGAGTGTACTTTAAATCAGTCTATAGAATTCTTCAGTTATATTCACAATTCTTTAGATCTGAGCTAAAACCCCTAAATGTTGAAGCACCATTTTCCATAAAACAGTCAAAGCAAAATGAAAGGTACAATATATGTGTTCCAAAAAAAAGTTGATACTTTTTCAACAGACTTAAAACATCGCTGGTGAGACAACAAAAGAGATGATAAAAACTAATAGGGCGCTACTGAGAGTGGACAATCTGAGCTATTCCAGGTAAGGGCTCATTTCCCCAGCAGGGTTTTGGGGTTGTATTTACTGCTCGAGTGCATCCCCTGCTGCGTTCTGTGACTACTGCAATAACAGATCCTGCTGGACTCTACTATGAACACTTCCGATCAATCAACACTGGCATCTTCCTGTAGCTTTGCTATTAAAAAGTAAAGGGAATTTTTTAAGCAAAGGCCATTCATGTAATTAAAATAATACTAATAACTTGCAAATGAGCACAGTATAAGGCAAGTCACTAAAAAGCTTGTTTTCTTTCAAAAGTTTGGGATAATAGGATGCTACTAATTGATACTTTTTTTATGCCTCCCAGATTCATTTGCAGAAGGTGGCCTTGTTTACTGGTGTGTATTACCAGTACGTTGGCAATGCACACAAGGCAGGAAAACACATGTATTAAATGGGTTCTTGTTGCTTTGCATCAGTGAGTTCATCTGCATGCAGGAAAAAAAGTTCTAAACATCAGCATCCATGGTGCATACTAGGGACTAGAGATAACTACTGTAAGAAGTAACTTGTTCAAAATGTAACATCAGCTTCACTGTAAGAACACCCGCTCGAGTTCACAAACTGTGGTGTGACAGACTATTTCTGGCACAAAACCCTTACGGAAGATTGGGTTTGAAAGATATAGATAAACCTGAGAATACTCATATGTTTCTAATTTTTTTTAACTGTAAGAATTTGTGCTGAGACCTTGTGACGGTGTGCTCCCCCTGCCCCCGACCTGACTTTTTCCCTAACCCTGCTCAAGCAATAATCACGTGATGAATGCATCTGATGGATGCAGATAACAACCCAATAGGCGATGCATTCACCTTACCACAGTGCTGATCAATGTGTGACACCAGCCAAATTTGGAAAAAATTAATGTCTGCAGTCGGTATGTAAATATGACTATGAGTCAATCACCTTATGCCCATAAATAGTGAGCAGCTCAAAGAGCCCTTGGAGCTCTCCTGCATGACAATGGGCTGCATACTAGGATCTTCCCTTGAGTAGGGACACCTCTCAAGGTTACTCGTCGAGGTTGAGACATTCCTTGCCACAACAGATCCTCAGTGAGTGAGTAATAGCATGCCAAACTTGGAAATCTTAGCTAAGTGATATAAAAGATTGATTGTGCATATATAATCCTTAGACAGAAACCATTGACCAAGTCTGGGACTGTGATTGGATCCAGCTGCACCTAGACTCCTCTCTGAGAAGGAGTTTAGAAAGCAAGGGGGTCCTTTCTGAACCTCATGTCTCCCTGACAGGACAGGTCTGACCCTGCCCTCCATGCAGTAAATAATGAAGTGTACCTTGCCATTGAATCTTGTTAACTCACTGTCTTACAACAATAAACATATTGCTGCTTCTCTCTTACGAGTGAAGTGCATCTCATCTCTCCGTGAGTCTTGTAGCACTCATTCTCTTGGTAGAACAAAAGTGCTTTTGTGTGACCAGTCTGATCAATCATGAAATAAGCAGTGCTGCTGAAATCTGTGTAATTATATGTATTACATTTGCGAAATGTGAACAATGAAGGATGTCATAGTCAGCTTGTGCTTTTAAATGTGCTGCAAGAGCTGAATTAACCTAACGAATTATTGTGTATGAGTTATCTGTTTGGTTGCAAATTGCAATCTAAATCGCGTGCTCCTTTTGCTTTACATTTTGCCCTAAGTACAGATGATGACACAGATATATTTTTCTTGCTCTTCTGTCTGCTCTTAGCTGCCAATTCTAACCTTCATTAAAAGGTGTGGTATAAGGCAGGAGCAGCAGCTGATGATGTTTGAGGGTGAATTATCTGAATATTTGACTCCTAATTGACTCAATGCTGAAGTTTCTCATGCTGATAGGTTTGACATTTTTCTATGCAATTCTCTTTAGGCCCTGAGTCATAGTAGGAAGGAGATGGCATAATCAGAGAGGTGAACTCCAATTAAAAGAGGAACACCCCAAATTATTTTTTTTCTCATTGAGGAAAAAAAAGTTGAAGCAAGGACCTGGAACTACATGAATCAATATGGTAATCACTTATTGCAGAAGAAACTATACCACAGGGATTTTGTATTACAAGGAAAGCAACTATTAAACAATAGAGTAACAAAGTTCAGAAAATGACCCAGCCAAAAATCAGCTAAGATACATAAAAGTTACTGCCATTTAGCAACAAAGAAGAAATTGCAGAAAGAGCAGCAGGCAATGGGGACATCCCAAAGGTGGTTTGTTAAAAACCACAATGTGAAAAGGGGAAAATGAGACTATTCTGAAGAAAAAAATAAATTAATGTTTATTGCCTTAAAAGAATTGCAACTCTGGAAGGTTAATATCATCACATTGTCCTAGCACTGAACTTGAACCTGCAAGAGTACAAGACTGCTCCACAACACGTCAAGACAAGCTAGACTATGTAACCCTTCTGGTAGCGAAAATTTCAGAATGAGGTTATAATTTCAAAAAGCTTTTTTTCCCCTCTGGTTATATTTTTAAACGACCTTACCTTGTATATGCCTGGTCTGTATATCCTTCCATCACCCTTTTTGTATGCGAAAAGACTGAGAAAATTCTGGAGGAATGATCCTGTTTGGAGTGAGTAAAAAAGCATGTGCACCTTTGAGAGATGGGTGGAAAACTGAGCTCACAAAATGAAGACAGGTGCAAGTTTACCACTGTAAAAGTAACAACCCCAGTAACAGCTAGGAGTGTGTCCATATTCAGCCAAACTTGAAGCAAAAAATTATTTTCTGCTTTTAAGATTGAAACTAGTGTGCAAATACTATGTACAAACCCGACCTTTCACAAAGCAAAAAAAACTAGTTTACTTTAGGTTTTGGGAAATGCAGGCAGGCTTTGGAGCAGTGGTTCACCAAATCTTTACGTGTGACAGCATAAATGCCCAGAACCTCATATGTAGTTGCAAGAGAATAAACATTTACATTTTCTTGTTTTGCTAGCTATTTTATGTGTGAATTCTCCACTGACCAATGAAATAATTAGCAATGTTTCCATTAACTTCAATTAGCTTTGGGAGTGCATTGTATATATCAATTAGCTCAGGTAGCATATTGTGTAAAACTTCACGTTTTCCTTTTGATTTGCCAAGTGGTTATATATATCATTCCATGGGGGTTATATAACCAGATTTTTCCAATAATAAAATAATAGCAATACTTATAGTTAAGAAACTCACACCTAGTGTTTTCTAGTGCTTAAAAGACAAAGCTTAACTCAACCATCCCAGAAAACAGCACAAACCAATAACATAGACTCAACCTCTAACAAATCTTTACAGACAAAACAGCATTTCTTCATTAAATATCTATTTCTTGCTGCCCTTTTGGTTCCATTTTGTAAATTAATCTGCTCAGCAGAAAGCCTAGAATTTGAAGGTATAATTTACACAGGAGAAAACCCAGATTTTGTTTGCAAGTTTTCTCTCCTTGTATTCTCCTCAGTCTCTCTCAAAAGTAATTCATCTGGCTTATTTTCTAGAGCTGGAAACACAAGATTTCCCCCCACTTTAATCTGCTTTTTATCCTCATTTTCACCCTATTTACTTTTTATTTAGCCTAGGTTCCTTAGGTGAAGCATTTTTGCTAACCCAACAGCTAAAGTTGTACTGGTAGCTAAGACGTATCAGAAGTTTCTCTTACACTATATGTATTGTAGAGGTGCTAATTAAATATTGATTGTCCTGACACTTTTCTGCATTTTAACCTTCACAATTTCAGGGTTGTTATTTATTCACTTGTGTAGACAATCTTCTCCTTTTCTTCATCTATCTTCAATAAATACTATTGCAGAATGAGAAGTGTGACTGGGGTAAAGGATAGGATAAAGGGAACATTCACCATAGTTAGCAACTCGGCTAGAGAACACTTTAAACAATTTGGGCCATCTTTCCCAACCTGTACCTGTACCTCCTGTATCTATAAAACTCTGTATCTGCAAATGCAAGTTGGTAAATATGCTGTTACTCTTCTTTAAATACATATATTACATATATATTGAGACACTCTTTGCTATAGCTCAGCAGACTTGATAGTTGCATTTGAAAATTTGACCATGTGTATTTAATTGTCTTAAAAGGACAACATAAAGATTTCAGTGACAGTGAGTATCTAGAACATGTGAATCACCTAGTAAACATACTCAGCAATTTACTCAAAAGAATAATTTCAGCCATTTTTAATTGATCAACCAATATATGTTAGCTGAGAAGATGCACATCCATGCAGTGAAATTAGCCTTACTGACAAAGAGCTTTCTTTTTTTAGCTACATTTTGCAAACCTTTCAGAAGTAGTCCATGGTTCCCAAGATTTGATGGTTTACAGATTGAAAATCCTTCATAAAATCCATTTCTCCAGACTCAGTGGACAAATGTCAATTTTTTCTTTAATAATAGAATGGCAAAGTAATAATGTACTCTGAAATAATTGACTAGTTAATTTTCCTTTTTATTTTTTAGAATAGGCTTTTTCTAGAAAGAACTGCTCCTACATTTTGATTAGGTCGCTTGAAATCACTCTGATTGGAAAACCTAATTGAACATGACTCAATGATGAGTCAGACCCAATAGGAGTCAACGACTAGATACACTTGCCAGAAAAGAAAATCAAATTCTGGGAAGTATTAATAGCATTGTCATATGCGAGACATTGGAGGTAATTATTCTGCTCTATTTGGTTGTGGTGAGGATGCAGGTGATGGTAGTCTGCCTGGTTTGGGCACCTTACTTAATGGATGATAACAAATTGAAGAAAGTCTAGAAGAAACAGACAAAAGCTATAAGAGGCTTAAGAAGTATCATCTATTAGGAAAAGTGACTGAAAGATTATTATCTTAGTTATGTAAGGCACTTTTATTGTCACTTGTTCACTGATGGGACGAGAAGCAAGCAGCTTACATCACAGCAGTGGCTGTGTCTACTCTCCTGAGGGTGTTTATTTGTCCCAGGGAGGCGTCCCTGGCTTCCAGCTGCAGGGTGCCCTGGTGACGCAGTGGCCATGTCACAGTGGGCAGCAGTGGGGGTGTGGCAATGATGTTACACGGGGCGACACGGCCCCCAGGCAGGTATAAGAAGGGGTCACGAGCAGGCCCTAGGCTGGGAGGCAGCACCTCCCGGCACCCAGGCCAGGCCAGGAGGAGCCACTGCCTTTTGGGGGGCTGAGCCCCAGGGGTAGGTGGGGCAGACGTGGCACCGCCAGTCTTTGTCTGAGGATGGGACAGCCCTGGGCAGGAGACAAGGGGCTTGCTGCAGGTGCTGCAGGAGGAGCAGGTCCCCAGGCCTGGGGCTTGGGATCTTGTGCTGGAAACTCATCTCATCCCGCTTCCTCAGCAGAGGAGTGTCCGAAGAAGCCCCGGCGCTGCTGGGGCAGGTTTCAGGAGCGCTTGCTGCCCACTGTCACTCTGTCCGCCATGAAGCGCAAGGCCCCTGATGCAAGGGAGAATGGTGAGAGCAAAGTGACCCCACACATCCCTGTGGCCCATGACCAAGCACAGGGGGTGTCGGGGAGGTCTGTGTGTGGCTGCAAGCCTTGTGAAGGGAGGCTGAAGGCCCCCAACAGCCTGGTGGAGAGGTCATGCCCAGCAAAGGGGCCTGGGGCGAGGGGAGGCTGTGTGGGGAGGGGAGGTGCTGCTGGGGCTGGCTGGGAGCAAGGGGACCCAACAGGGTGGGATGGGAGAGGGTAGGGGAAGCACTGGCTGGGACAGAGCTGTAGCCACCGGGGCCACAACTACCTGCCAGGGGAAGAAGTGCAAGTGCAGCTTCCATTTCCCCTGCGCCCGCGAAAATGGATGCATCTCCCAGTTCTTTGGGCAGTACAGGTAAGGGCTGACGGCCTTCATGCTGGGCCTCCTCTGCCTCTGTCCCCCTCATGCCAGCAGTGACCAAGCAGACGAGGAGCCTGCTTGTTGTGCCCCACAGAGACTCCTCCAAGTGCCCTCCTGGAGACAGAGCCAGGATGTGGAGGGCTCATTTATGGCCCCTTCTCCATGCTCTGGGTGCACCTTCAGCAATGCCCTGGGAATTCCTTGTTCTTGTCTCCCAGGAAGACTGGGAGGCATTCCTGGCTCAGGGCTGGGAAAAGACTGCCTTTGCAAGGCCTCGCTCCTTCGTAAGGCCTCGTCCCTGGTCGCAAGGTCTGTGCCTGGGCAGAAGCTCCCCTGGGCTTGTCTCAGACAGAACATGCCAGAGCCCTGGGATGGGGAATCCATGGGGAGGGTATGGGAACAGGACATGCAGCAGTCGGCCTGCGTGCTCCTTTGGGTAGCCTTGTCCAGAACCAAGGAAGGACTCAGCTCTTCCTGACCTTGCCCACCTCTTCTTCCATGTCCCACCCAGATCCTTCTGCCAGGAGCACAGGCCAGCACAAACAGTGCAGGCGCACCAGGACGGCCAAACCTCATGTGTCATTTGCCTGTAGCATGTGGAGGAGAAGCTATCCTACCAGACTATGGTGTCCCACAACTGCAGGCAGGCATGGTTCCATCGGGGCTGCATCCAGGTACGAGGCCCTTCCTGTACCCCTTAGGCAAGGCAGGTGCTTGGCAGCAGTGCCCTGCTCACGCTGCTTGTCTCTCTCTTGCAGCAATAGGCTTTTCACGCTGGGCTGCTTTGCTTCCAGTGCCCCCAGTGTAATGACAGGGAGAAATTCCTGCCAGAAATGTCTTCCCTGGGGATCCAAGTCCCCACCAGGTTGGTTCTCTTCTGCCCTTCCACTGCGCCCACAAGACAGACGAGCTGGGCCAGCCCAGAGGCTCTCTGCCCAAGCTCTGTCTCCCACAAGAGGGGCTGCTGAGAGGAGATCCTGGGAACTCAGCCTTTGGAGCAAGAAGCGGGGGGCTCGTGGATATGAGTTCTGGAGGAATTTGCTCTTCCCAGCACTTGCCTGATTGTTTTTCTCAGACCTCAACTCAACGTCTTGCCTCCATGCTCCTTTGGGACAAAGGCAGCCCCTGCTTCCCTCCTAGTTTTCTCCCCAACCCCGCCAGACTGTTGACAACAGAGGTCAAGGTCATCTGGGGATCAGAGAGGCAACCAAACTGGCTGCTTGGGGCTCCCCAGGATCCCTGGTGCTCAAGTGTTTGGCTATCCTAGATGCCTGACTCGATCCTGGGTCTCCCTTATGCTTGTGGCAGGGGAGGCTCATGACCTTCCTTTTCTTTCACATGCAGACAACCAGCATGGGAGGCTGGCACTGGCTTTACCAAAATGTACCAGAGGCACAGCCAATGCAATGCCAGCCTGTGCCTCTATGCCCAAGGCAGGTAACAGGCAGAAGAAGAGGGGTAAGTCACCAAAACAGTGATTTCCCTGCTGGAATTGCTGGCAGCAGATGCCTTAGTCTCAGTCTCTCCGAATCCCTATGTTAGGCTATGCAAGAAAAGCTCATCTGCACACCCAGAATGTGTGAATAGTGTCTGGTCGGTCCCATCAGTCCCATTGTCCAGGTGTGAAACCCATCCAGATGAGTCAACACTGTGCTTGTGTGACTGCTCTGTGTGTCTGTCTGTGATCTGTGTGGCCAATCCCATATATGTGTATATATTTGGTGTATAGGTGTGTGTGCCTACTGGGAATACATCTTTAACCTCTCTACTGGTTGGATGGGGTGTGATACATTTTCTCCCTAGGCTCTGAAGGCCTTGCAAAGGGGTGGAGAAGGGTCCCCCCAGTGGTTGAGGAAGAGGGAAAGGGACAGCGCTTTCTCAAGGCCATGCTGAGCTGCCAGGCCAGATGGCATGCCCCTACTACCACCGACCAAGTGGTTGTCCAAGCCACGGAGGGAGGGTTTGTCTGGGCTCTTGAGCTCACCCACGGCTCTGGGAGCAAGGACTTTTGGCACTCAGTTGGGGCCATCTCAGGGAGTTCCGCTGGGCAATCCTTTGCTCAGGTCACTTTGTCGTCTCTGGCTGCCTCCCTGGTGTGACTGCCAGCCCTAGTGGCCACGGCCACCAGCCTGTTTTCTTCCCCAGGCCATGGTACCTGCTCCTGTGCTGCTCCTGTGCTGCCAAGGGCACCCACCAATGCTGCTCCGCCTTGAAGGACAGCACAGCCACGTGGGAGTGTGAGGACTGTGCTAGCGTGAGCACTGGTAAGAGGCAAACCCGGGCCCCCCTGTGAAGTCCCCTTGGTGTACAGGGTGGGGTTGGTGGAGGCTGTCTACCTCTGGGGTGGGTGGGGGCACCACTCTGGGATGTGGGGCTGTGATGCTGACCTCCTGCCTCCCCTGACAACCTCCAGTGCGCAGCCAGAGACAGTTGGCCCCAGCACCACCGGCCAGGCAGCACCAGCCCACAGCTCCCCAGCTCCTGAGACATGCAGCCGGTCAGGCCAGACAGGGCCAGACCACAGGGCAGGCCGCTCACAGATAAGGACCTGGGCCAAAAAGCCTTACAGCCGGCACTAAAAGCCAGCGCTTCCACTGCCCAGTGGGCTGCTGCTGGGCAGCTCTGCAGGCCAGGCCTCGTGGCAGCTCCCACGGATGGCAGAGGCACCCAGCCCCTGCAGGAGGGAGTCCCACGGGTCCTGCTGTACCCACCTGTGTGCACAGTCCACCCACCCTGTGAGCCCCAGTGAGAGGAATTTGGTCTTTGCTATCTTTTGGGGAGTTTCTAAAAGATTTGTATGCTGCAATGAGAAATTCAGCATTTATATAAACAGAATTGGTGAAATAAAATGCTCTGTTTGTCAAAATAACGAGTCGTCTCTAGTGGTAAAGTACACAAGAAAAGCAGTGTTCCTAGGACTGGATTCCTCCCATCCTGACATAGTGGTGAAACAGTTCAGGTGAGCTGTAACCACCAGGGCACAATGGAATCCCTCCTGGTGTCTTTCCATACCAGATAGCACATAACTAAATATAGACGTCTAATTTCTGTAGGAAAGCAGTTAAAAATGACATCCACTTCACTACAACCTCCTTTCAGGTAGTTGTAGAGCGTGATGAGGTCTCCCTTCAGCCTCCTTTTCTCCAGGCTAAACAACCCCAGTTCCCTCAGCCGCTCCTCATAAGACTTGTGCTCCAGACCCTTCACCAGCCTCGTTGCCCTTCCTTGGACATGCTCCAGCACCCCAATGTCCTTCTTGTAGCGAGAGGCCCAAAACTGAACACAGCATTCGAGGTGCGGCCTCACCAGTGCCGAGTCCAGGGGCACGATCACCTCCCTACTCCTGCTGGCCACACTATTTCTGGTACAGGCGAGGATGCCATTGGCCTTCTTGGCCACCCGGGCACACTGCCGGCTCATGTTCAGCAGGCTGTCAACCAGCAACCCCAGGTCCTTTTCCTCTGGGCAGCTTTCCAGCCACTCTTCCCCAAGCCTGTAGCGTTGCCTGGGGTTGTTGTGACCCAAGTGCAGGACCCGGCACTTGGCCTTGTTGAATCTCGTACAATTGGCCTCAGCCTATCGATCCAGCCTGTCCAGATCCCTCTGCAGAGCCTTCCTACCCTTGAGCGGATCAACATTCCCACCCAACTTGGTGTCATCTGCAAACTCTCTGAGGGAGCACTCGATCCCCTTGTCCGGATCATTGATAAAGATATTAAACAGAGCTGGCCCCAATACTGAGCCCTGGGGAACACTTGTGACCGGCCGCCAACTGGATTTAACTCCATTTACCACAACTCTTTGGTCCTGGCCATTCAGCCAGTTTTTTACCCAGCAAAGAGCACGCCCGTACAAGCCATGAGCAGCCAGTTTTTCCAGGAGAATGCTGTGGGAAACGGTGTCAAAGGCTACTTCAGAAGTCCTGGCTACTTCAGAACCTGTTCTGCATTTTAAGTCTAATGACCTAGCCATGATTGTATCAATGTGTGTAGCACCATTAGGAGGTACCTAACACTACTGTTGGGATTTGGATAACTGTTGCATGTTCATGGAGTCTGCCTGTCCTTTTTCCTCAAACACCACTGTCTCTCTGCCTCATCTCTGTTCTTGGCCAGCTCTGGGCCCCGGTAGGGATGGAAAGAGATCAGGGCCTTCTCCCTCCGTAGTCACTCACCCAGAGCACTTTAAAACTTTCTATTAGGGTTAAGGATAAAGAAACACGTATAGCACCGGGCTTAGGGGCAGCTGCAAGCTTCCGTACAGCCATGGGCAAAGGGAGGTCCCCACAGTACTACCCCATCTGTGTTACGCTTATCTCAAAATATGGGTTCTGGCTCATGGTCCCATGGGTCGATTCCTTTGCTTCATGTGGTCCTGCCAGCCAGGCGGCACAGGGCAGAATGAACTGACATGGGTCATGTCCTTATCAAACATGTTGCCTCCCTGCCACAAAATGGGAGCTGAAACAACGCAGTGGGACTTTTTATGCTCTGCAGCCCTTTAAGCATGACAAGGAAGGGACAGCTGATCCTCAGAGCACATGGGGTGAGGGAGTGTCAACAAATGGCCATCAGCAAACCACGGAGTAGTATGAAAACATATGTGTTACAATGTTTTACAAAATAGAGGCTCCTTGCCATAAAGTGGTGGGGGAAACAAGCACTGACACTGCCAAGGTGGATGGCAGCACCACTGCCACCCACTGCCTTGTGCTACAGCCTGGGGAAAAGGCTGGGAGTCATCTCCAATGTGGTGGTTTTGCCATCCAGTTGCACCCTCTCTTTCACAGACATTTTGTGTGAGTTGGAAGTGCCTGTGCTGTGATACAGCAGGGCCGAGCTGCCTTGCTACCTGCTGGTGGTGGCCAAGCTGAACCTTGTGGAGCTGAATCCTGCCCCATGGTTCAGCCATCTCCTGGTCTCCTTGGCCAGCATAGGCCCTTACAGGTCAGGCGGACATCTGCCACCACAGTAGTGACATCCTCATTCCTGCCTCAGGTGTGGAAGGTTGAAACAGAAAACACGTCCTTGCTTGTGCAACAAAATGCAGTGCATGTGTGCCTCACAGGGTGCAATAGCTGACTCTGCATCAGAAAAGATCTGTCATCTTGGGTTAGATGTCTAAAGCAACATTGGGCTTTGTCCTGATTGCTTCATGGTACGTGTCTCCTTTTCACAGCTGTATTTGTGACGTGGTCTCTCTATATAACTCAGAATTGGTTTGGGCCTTTTCTAAAGTCAGATAATGATGGAAATTTACTTTTCTGTTTGTTTTTTACTCTTTTGACAAGCTTCTGCATGCTTCTTTCCTACTAGGTTTCTATGTTTGAGATTATTTTCCTTACCTCAAGAATATTATCTTGCATTTCTGCACAGATGAATCTGTTCTGTCTTTTTGCATGTTCAAGGAGTTTGACAGCGTGGCTATTGTATCCGCATTCAACCTTTTCTGATACCTTCACAGTTTTCCAAGGTTTAAACTGACATTACTCTTTTATAGACAATTATGGTATTTAAAGAATTTCCATTGTAGCTCAGATGCATCTCAGTTCAATTTTCAGAGCAATATTGGGCACATAATGCACACACCCCCCCCCCCTTCCTAACAGCTCTGAATTACTCTTTGTTCCCCCTGAATACTTATATCTGAAATAAAGTAATCTTTGACTTCCAGCATTGCTGCTCTGTGTCCCAGCAGTTGGAATTCTTGTTGCTGGTGCTTTGAGGCAGGACAGTGGACTGCCTTGCCTGCTTGGGCTGCAGGCTCCTTAGGGTTAGGTCATGCAAAGAGGATGCAGGAGGCAGGGTTCAGATGCTGTCAGGTACATACAATTTTTCAGGTGATTCATTCCTTGGAGGAACAAGAAGACCCTACATTTTCTGTAAGATTTAAACAAGCGAGAGATTACCTGTATGAGCTACCTGACTGGCATACACAGTTGTGACACAGACACAATGCAATATTTAAGATTTCAGCCTCATTCTGCCTCAGACCAAAAAAGGAAGGGGAAAGGGAAAACAGGGACAGTTTATTCAGATTATTGAAAACATCATTTTAAATAAAGGCTTGTATTTTAAACTTGAATTGAAACCTTATTAACAGCAATGGAGTTTCAGTTATCAAGTTAAACTTTAGAGATTAAACTCTTTTGAATCATTTGTGCTAAAAATTACATACTGTCCTCTCACCTCTAGTCTTTTATCTCAGGTTAGGTACCTTAAAAAATTACTTTTTTCTCATAATCAAAGATGCTGGGCTATTGAGAAAGGATACAATTCTAACTGTTACAGCAAGTTGGGAAGGTTGAACCTTTACAGTTCTCCAAGTGAACCAATGATGTAATGAAACCCGCACAACAAAGAAATAAATACATCTGAAGATAAAAAAGAGGCATAAGTAGTCAGCCAAGGACCAAAGTCTTACAGAATACAAAATGGCATGAGTTGTCTCACTTCGTTGAGGTAACTATGATTTATACTTGATAAGAATCTTAGGCACTACAAAAAATAATGTAAAGAAGAGAGCTCGGAGACTCTTAAGTCAAAACTTGATGTTGAATACTTACTTTTTTCTGTGGGAAAATTTACAGGGAAGAAAAACCGAGACAACATTTTACATGTTAACGGAGTTACTTGTAACTAAAATATTTATTAAAATATTCCGGCCTCCTTTTGAAATAATAAATATTGTTCATGAAGTCCCCTTTTCGGAGGACTTTCATAGAAATTTTTCACTTACAGTGAAGTCTTCTTGAATGAGTAGGTTTTAAAGTAATAAAACTGCTATAGGAGCAGATTTAATGTACACAGTACAGTACAATTAAAGATGCTTCACTATATTCAAATTACTATTCTACTCACTTAGCCATATCTAATAAAAACCTTTTCCCTTGAGCCATCAAACCATCTTTTCTTAAGCAAATTAACTCCAAATGAATACACAGCTTAACAAAAGATATGGCTATAATTTTTTTCTCTTTATGTAAGTTATTAAGTCGGGCATTTTTTTTCTCTTAACCACTTTGATTTTCCCTTAGTCAATTCTCACAGTCTGAACAAAAGACTAATTTGTGCTGGGAGTAAGAAGGAAGTACAGATATAACATTTTATAACCAATTATGAACTTTATACATTGTCTTCTAGGGAATAATACTTGCTTTCCTATTTCTTTTTGCTTCTATACCTAACTTTCTCTATCATATATCCTGTCTTTAGGAGTGTGACATTCAAAAATATTTTGATAAAGTTTCAAGGATGAGTTTCAGAAAGCAGATGTAAAAGAGCAGACACTTTCCAGAACACATTCTGCTTTCCTGGTGTGCCTTTCCTAGTAACGGTACTCAGGTCATTCTGCTAATTTATAGTCTGGTTGGTTTGGGATCAGATTTGTATTTATGTATGAACACAAACTGAACAGATTTGTTTCCTGGAATCTCTGAGAGTGATAGAGGGAACATAGTTGTGTATTTGCTGTCAGCTCTAAAAGCTCTTGAAGCTTGATAAGAAAAGAATGAAGTTTTCCCTGATATTGCTTGGGCTCTTCAGGTCAGATACTGTAGATTAGTTGTATTGAAAACAGTCTTTGTGAAAATCCATGGAGAGGCAGTAATTTTGCAACCACTTGAATAAAAATTGTCTCTAGGAACATTATATTTTCTAAATCCTTGGCAGTACTAAGGGGATCCTTTGAATCTTAAATGGGAGCTGGAGGAAATTGTATAGAATGAAAATGGCTTCAAAGGAAAATAAAAAGCATGTCTAGTTTAATGCCTTTCCCACTGGATATCACAAAATAAATGACTGAGATAAATCAAGTTTAAAAACTCTATTTCATCTTCCAGCATTTGCTAAAAGATATTTATGGTTTTATATTTTCAATAAAGAAGCTTCTTTTTTTTTCCCTTTAAATGTTTGCATAGTGTAGAAGGTACCAAGGCTTTTAACTGTATGTGCCAATAGTTAATGATTATGGTCTCTGTTCCAAAGATCTAGATCTTTTAATTTTGCTGTGCAGACTGTTATCCATAAACTGTGGCTGATATGAATACAGTGTTTCCATGGAGAAACTAGGTCTTGTCCACTTGCAGTGACTTTTTCACTGAGGAAAGCTATTGCTGTGAGATAATGTGTCTACTTTTAGCTTTAGTATTGGAGACCTGAGCTGAGATGTAGAACATCCCAGATTTAAACCTTGCTGAAGATCCAGACAAGACATCATAGTTTCCCCATCTTATACTGCCTGGTGAAAGATCACCTCTAGAGAATATTTACAGAGAAACACTCACTTTTCAGTGATTGACTTGAATTCGTCTGCGGTTCCCTCATTCCGTCTGCCTGGGGGTTCTCTTTGAGCAAATACTTATTAACAGAAGTTCAGTGGATAACACGTAGTTTAGGACCTCTCAGAGTTGTCCTGGCCTCCAAAGAGCCAGTCTGGTCTGGGACCTCAGATTAGACAGTCCTATTTTTGGCCTAGAGATAGGAAAGGAGTGTTGCCCAGGCAAAAGCCTGCCCTCAAGGACAATCTTTACACCAAACTTCCAGAAAACATTTCTTGGTTTAGCGAAATTCTGGTTTAGCTCTATAGTATTTTTAAAAAGCATTATTTGTCATTTATGTATTTCTTATGCTTCTCTATCATTGCTCTCAACATTTACTGAAATTGCTGTATGTCCTAAATATAATGTATTTTTGCCTCTATTGTCTTTACTCTTGGGGTTTAGTGGTTGCATGTTTTTGTTGTTATTTGTTTGGGTTGGGGTTTTTTTGCCTGTTAATTTGGGACAACTGAGTTTTACTCTATGCAGTACACATATGCTTGATACACTGTGGAATCATTCATATTTGAGATGATTATTTTTATCAGGAGTCCAAGGCATCTAATGAACAGTTATACGTGATATAACCTGCATCAGAACCCCTTCATTAACCCCTCTCTCTCCCCTTGAAAAAAGAAAACCTGTTTGGGAAAGGTGCAAACCTGAAAGTATTATACAATGACTCTTTAAATCATGAAAAAGCCCATTAAAAGGCTTTTTGCAGGTCTAGCAAGTCAACGTGTCCCTGCCATCCTGATGTTCATCTCAAAAGTTTGACCTTAAATTGGATTTCATTTTTTTCATAGCTGAAAGTCCATCTGCAGTCAAAAAATGTGTTTCCACTTTTAGCTACTAATGATCAATAGTCTGGCTGAGCCAGTCTTTCCTTTAATTGTACCATCAGATTTTGCAAGGTTATAATTTCCATTTTCAGGTCACCTGCTTTTATTTTGAAGATACTTGCAATCTGATTAGCTATTTCCCTTGCATCACTAACAGAACGTGATGTCTAATTAGCCAGTTTTTTCATGATGTCTAAGCTTCTAAACTGCTTATGGTTTTCATAGTTACCTAACACACTTTGCCAGTGTACTGGGCCCTGTAACTGCTTTGTGGGCAAAAGAATTCAGCAACAGCTACTGTTGAGTTATGGTGAAGGTTTCGTACAGTGCATTTTGGGTGCAAGTCACACAGACTTCAGCCATCGAGCAGTTACACTGCCAGTCTAAATTAACTGTAGGTTTCTGTGGTGGGTTGGCCCTAGCTAGCAACCCAGCCGGCAACCAAGTTTATCTATGCAAATAATGATTCACAGGTTTCCTCAGGGAGAAGTTTCTCTGTCCCACAGTAATCTTTGCTGACTGGTGAAGACTTTCACATCTCATAGCACAGCAAGGCCTAATTCAAGCTGATCGGTTGGTTTGATCTTTTTCCTTTAGTTACGCCTCACTTTTCTGACTGTGCCTTGTAGCGGTCCTCGCTCTGCCAGGTTCCCCTAACCCCTGCTTGCTTTTGTCACTTCAGCTCTGAAGTAAGTGTGTGTAGCATGGGAAACTAAATTGTCTGTTAGCTAATGAGAGACTCTTAAGCAGTTTTATTGCTTCCCACACCTTTGCTTGAAACTCTTAACACACAAAGCCTTCTGCTCCTCTTTCTCTAGTCTTCACTCGGAAGGTGGGAGCACATTTACACAGAGATAGTTCACATATATTTTTGTACACTGTTTTCATTACAAACTTTCTCCTACTTTATGATATTGTCGTGGTTTAACCTGGCAGGCAGCCAAATACCACGCAACCACAGTGGGATGGGGAGAGAATTGGAAGGGTAAGAGTGAGAAAAACTCATACGTTGAGATAAAGACAGTTTAATAAAACAGAAAAGGGAAAATAATAATAATAATGGTAGAATATACAAAATGAGTGATGCACAATGCAATTGCTCACCACCTGTGCTGACCCATAACCAAGTAGCGATCGCTACTTCCTGGATCACGCCTACCATTCGTATACTGAGCATGATGTCATGTGGTATGGAATACTCTGTTGGCCAGTTGGGCTGGCTGTCCTGGCTGTGCTCCCTCCCAGTCTAGCTTGGTAGCACAGAAGCTGTCCTTGATAAGATACTTAGCAACAACTGAAAACATCAGTGTGTTATCAACATTCTTCTCATACTGAATCCAAAACACAACACTAGGAAGAAATTTAACTCTACCCCAGCCGAAACCAGGACAGATATATCTTCCTCTTTGGCAGACATGCCTCTAAAATGTGGCAGCATACCACAAGCTAAACAACTGTGTTCAAACCTGAACACAGGCTGAACAACTATGTTTCAGACCTGTTCATTTATCTTCCCTTCTCTCTGCCAGGAGGGACCTGAGCACACCTCTCTCGCAGGCTCCTCTCTTCTCTGGAGCTCTTGGAGAAGAAAGGGCATATAGGGATTTTCCCCTTCTGCTCTGTCCATCAGGGTCACATAAAGGTACATGAGATGAAACCCACTGTTTAGGGTTTGTAAATTGGTTTATAATTAGTGCCTTGCTACAAAGCAAGCCCATCTTGAGCAGGTGCCCACAAGTCACCACAAACTGCTCTGTGAGCCAGGAGTTAGCTTCTTTCTGCTCCAGAGAGCATCAAACTGCAGAGCGCAGCCACAGATAAAGCACTTAATGCTATACTTTTCTCTCCTGATGAATGCTGAATCTGACAGACAAGTGTTAAAAAATCTCCCATAGCAATTGGAAAGCCCTTGTGTACCTTTTGAAACTGATTCCATTTTTGTTGTTTGGCAAAATAGTTCTGGCTAAGGTAGCAGTGTCTTGTAAGACTTGGAATCAGCCAGAAAGAAAAACTAAATGTTAATTGGTTACAGCTGAAATTTAAATTCACAGTGAGATGGAAAGGTAACCTTTAAGTTTTGTTACCCTTGGGTAACTCTCAGTCTTGAGAAAATGTACCACTGTCAAAATGTTACTGTATTCTTGTACTAGAATTAGAAAGCAGTTATTGAAAATGAGGCTAAAAGTATACAGTAATCATGGAATAGTCTCATCATAGGCTGGCTGAATACAAGATCAGATACATACAATTGTGGTTTACTTTCAGGAATATTAGGTGATCATGGTGAGGAGGCTGATAATTGCTTTAAGTGGTCGAATAGCAACCTCTGCTACTCAAATACTGTGCTTGTCTCATTAAAACTGCATCTGGAAGAATCATGATATTCACTTTTTTGTGATTTAAGGAAGGTACCATTTTGACTTCTTAGTGCATTGTCCATTAGTTGAGTCTCTCTGTTATCGGTAGTGTCTCTGCCATATAAAATATATTATTCCTAAAACCAATTCCCCAAAAGTTCAAAGCACTATATTTATGCCTTTCATGTTGCTGTAACTGAAAGGCTTTATCTAACACACACATACATTTCCACATGACACAATAAAGATATTGATTCTAGGTTTATTCTAAACTGTCAAGTAAATAGGCTTGATCACAGCAAAGCAGAGATCCTATTGACTTTGCTGGGGAGAGACAAATAAAGCTCCTAAGCTTTACCTGGTCCAAAATAACCCTTTGAAGTTCTGATCTGTGGTTAGAAGAAAAATAACCCACAAACACACACTGAATTTCCCTTTAAATTTGAGTGTTTTTTTCCAGTGATATCAACCAAGTATAAAGAGGGAAAGATATCTACAAGGACACTGGAAAACAAGGACACCTCTTTAGTCTATCTTGCCTTGCACCTTGCCTTGCAGTGATAGCACCTCAGTTTCCCCGCAGTCAATAATCATGACTACAGGGCAAGGGACTATTTAAAATGAGTAAGAGAGGCAGAACCTAGTCAAAGGGCATAAGTGATGCAGAGCCAGTGTGAGCTGATCCAGTCACAAGACCAAAAAATGCTACTGTGGCCTTTCGTCCCCGCAACGTCTTCTCATTATTTCACACACCTGCTATGTACATTTTATATTGCGATGATGGCCCATGTCTTATACATCACCCAGCACATTGGGTATAGTCCTGCTTGCTGCCTAATGCTAAAAGCACAGGAACAGAAGAAAGTTGAAGGTAGAAACCTAGAGCAAATTGAACAGGGGTAATAATATACTAAGTGAGCTGGCTGCACACTGCAAGACAGGTATTTGAGAGCTTGACAAATGTAGCCCTGCCTCACCTAAGGGTAAATTTATCACCTTTGAACTGGGCCTCAATAATTTTTATGTCTAGAGGCATGAGTCTGCAACTTTTTAATGACCAGACACTTTTCTTGCCAGACATTAACGCATTGACATAACCACAGCATAAATGCTACAAAAATAACAGCAGCGGGAGATGCAATCAATCATAGTTCTTATAACTGGATTTAAAATAAGCGATTGCTTTATGTAAATGCTATTTCTTCTTCCTTTTTCCATGCCCTCATCCTTACAGAGAAAGCCAAATGGATTCTCTTCCATCAACTCCATAGGATCAAGAAGAAGTTGAAAGAGTTAAAAAAAGTGTTGTTAGGAGGTCTCTGCACCAGAAAATTCAGATGCAGATGTGGAACTGAGAAGCATTAAAATGAAGGTTTGGTTGAAGAGGTGTCTGGGATTACAGGCTCTGTGGACAAGCCCTGCTGACATGGCATTTGTGTGTGTGTTGGGCAGGATCTGGGCAAGGACATGACTTGGAAGACACTTGTGTGTCAGCATTTAGGGAAGGAAGAAGAGGCACTATTGACTGCACACGTGCACAAGGAAAACTTCATATTCGCTTAACAGTCTGTGACAGCTTCTTCAGAAACCCTTCAGAAATGGCATTTCCTTCATGATGTGGCTGATGCAAGGTGAGTGTCAGGCTACTGTCAACATTACAACTAAATTGTTAGTCGTTAATCCCTGGAACAGGGGACTTGTAACAGGCACAGAGCCTGGACCATCACTTGCGTGTGTTAAAAGGAAGTTTCTCATTCTACTTCAGTTCTTTGGGGAAGAAGTGAAGAATTAAAAATGCATGTTCTCTGTTACAGAAGAGAGTAATCACGAGTGTTCGGAAAGCATGGCAAGCTGCAGCAGTGACTCCCTGCGCAGCGAAGCCTGAGGATTCCCACTTACAGATGAAGCGGAGGCTGTGAGGAGGAGCAGGCTGTCCTTGCCTGCCCCAGGTAACAGCTGCCCTCCCGGAGCAAAGACTGCCCAGGGGTTGTTACTCTGCTGCTTTGCCTTTCACTGTCATAGGCACTGTCTCCTTCTGGTATAGTGCCAGGTTTGCCCTCTAAACGGGATGGATTGGATGATTTAACAGCTCTTTTCCTTTGACTCCTTATATGAATCTGCACAGTGAATACTTAAGAGGGAAAAACCCAGCACAAGTAAACAAAGAGTAGAAACAAACAAAAAGGCCTAAAAACAGGAAGAAAAACCCTTTGTAAGAACAGTACTCTTTTTTTTTTTTTTGTCAACCCCTTAAATTCTCTTGTCATCCAGATAAAGTAGTAGAAGGTCTTTGATTCCAATTCCTCTGCCTGGCATCTGTTATTTAATTTCAAATTTATTTCCTAATCAGGGAGCTCAGATCAACTCTGTCTGAATTGGGGATTTCTCAAAAGATGAAAAAAGCCCCTGAGGAGGATTCTCTGCACAGGAGTAAATCTCACCACTGTTTAAATGGCATCTGTAATGCAGTGCCCGATACTTTGTGCTGCAGTCAGGGAGGTAAAATGTAGACCTTGCTGTCCTGCAGGAGAGAAGGCAAGGAGTCGTCAGTCCTCCTCTGTGCTATCCCTACGCTGGTGGCTGATGAAGCCATCAAAGTAACTCAGGCAGCCCAAGGAACTAATTTACTGTAGCACAGACTGCTCAGACCTGTTTACAGGCAGTAACACTGTGAAGAATTACATTAATATTGTACAACACAAACTGAGGGGTAATGTGGCAGGGCTTGCTGCAAGGATGGCACTCATACAGCAGCAATTTTCTCTGAGAAATAAAGCAATAGGAATCTTCCAAATTTACATCAGGCACTCTGTGCTTTAACGGTATCAGGGAACATGCTGATAGAAAAAAAAATCATCTACGTCAGCTTATTAAAGATTTACTCAAATGACTATGAAGTTGAAATAAAGAGAGATTTTACTGTAGTAAAATGTGGTGATTCTACCACAGATATACATCCTTCGAGAGGATGTACATCTAAAGAGATGTTGTCCAAACAACAGCAATTAAATCATGACAGAAACCATAGGCACCCAAATATTAGTAACATATTGTAACTGTAATTAAATATCATTTGTTTGTTTTAGTAACAAGCTGTAAAAATCAACACATGCAGAAAGAAGTACTTCAGAAAATTAATTAGTTATGAATATATTTGACACACAATCCACAAGATAGGTTGAATTCCAGTATCCGGTGTGTTCCTGTGGAATATGCTGAAGTGTACTTCATGCATTAAAAATGCTTAAAGTGTAAAGTTCACTGGAAAAGAAAGAGAGAGCCTCAGGGAAGATGAGGCACAAGAGTTATTCATACTTCCAGTATCTATCTACTGAGTTATGACAGTTTTCTTTACACTTGCAAGAGGTTTCAAACACTGATGATTGAAACATACTTTTTCATCTTTAGTAAGCTTTCCTTGGTCCAAATATTTGGAATCTTTTAATGGCATTCAGTAGGTGTGTGATGGCTACAAACACCTCTGTTCTTCATCAGCAGCATGACAGGTTTGCAGCCATGACATCCATAAAACATTCAGATGTTGCAAAATTCTCCGGAACTGTGGCCACGGGTGTCATATGCTTGGCCAACCGATAGGGTTGGAAAACAATAGACAAAATTCCAGGTAGAAAAGCTTTGCCTAATTTTTTCCAGCTGCATTTGTTGCTCAGAGAAAAGATACTTCCTAATCATACAAATCTTGCTGCATATATTTCTCTTGCCATTTTTTGGCTGAAGTTATTGCCCAAATTCAACCTTAATTTAGAAAAACTCCCAGACCTCCCAAGAGCTGCTGGTTGTAAACTTAGTTTGCCCACCCCCCTTCAACACAAAGCTCTTCCTTACCTCCTGTAATCCTTCTCTAAAACCTGAGAAAAGATAATTTTCAGTCTGGTTTGCAGGCCAGCTATCCCATTCTGTGTAAGCTAGGGAGAGAATGGCCATATTGACATTGCCAAAAGCATCTGCCCCAGGAGCAGTCCCTGACCCATGAATGAAATGGTGCTGAGCTGTTTGTGCCTCTGCTGCTGAGGACAGCACCATCTCTAGAGCAGAAGACACACTACCCAGCACTCGGGGTGAATGCCAGCACCCTACAACCCACAAGCCTTTGTGCCTACTCACAGGTCTCTCTAGCACAAAGCACATGGTCCACACACAGTGCAACGCGTGCCTGCAGTGTGCATTCAGCAACTGTGGAGGCAAGGCTCCATCCTGTGGTCCTGGCGATTTCCCCTTACCAATGCTGACCATACTGCCTGCCTTTGCTGGACGAGAGACATCACAGGAGATAGAGCAGGAGACCTCAAGGACTTTCAATGGAGCTGTCAGTCCTGCTCCAGGTTGAAACCCTCTTTCTCCTGAGACCATCTTTGGAGAACAGCAGAAATCATTCCTCAGCCTAGTATTACACTTGGCAGTGAGCCACCCTCGTCATGGACACCAGTACTGCTTCTGATCCTAACCGACCTTGTCCAGTGTCTCAGCGGCTCTCCTCTGTTTCTCTTCAGTTTTCTTGGCCTCAAAGAGTGGCAAGCACAACTGTGTCTGTTGAACAGAAATAAAGGAAGGCCTGCTAGTTATTGCCAGCTTTAGGTGGCAAACTGTTTAGTGCACTTTAGCCCATTAGTCCTCCTTACAGATGTCTGCATCACCAGACGCACTTTGCACCTGTGGGTGCATTCCTTAACAGAGCACACCCCCAAAGCATAGCTTGCAGGGGAGCTCTGGACTGCGAAGAGCACTGAATAATAATGAATGTTTCTGTGTCCTGTGGCTGGAGAACCAGCCCCTGCGTCTTGGCTGTGCATCCTCACAGCAGCCTGATGCTCCACAGTTCCACATAACATGCTGTTTGATTTACTATGAGATTTTAATCCCCAGGCTCTAATCCATCTTTTTAATTTCAGTTCCATTTTTCACAGGTCCCTATGGTTTGTGGGCATTCCTGTTTGGTGTTATGGGTGGATGAGACATAGCCTGATAAAGTAAAATTTTCGGTTTGTGGATAGGAGTGCTTCTTTAAGTTCCCTTTTATCGAAGGATCAACAAGTTACATTTTTATTTTGTGTATGATTTAAACTTTATATTTCTAGGAGATTGGAGTTAGTGGAGAGAATGAGGAAGTAACTTGGACTTCTTTCCGAAATGTTCAGTATAACTTCAGAGATGATGTGGATTTTGTGGAGATGATCATGGTCTGTTTGAGAGGACGTTGTGTTGCTAGGAGAGACTAATAACAAAGTACCATGAAAAATATCTGCTCTTTTTAAATTGCACTTGGGCTACAAAATGAATGAATAAAATGTAGATTAATAAACCAGGGTATCAAAAATATCAAAGATAGTAAGAATATTTCATTTCTATACTGGAAAGCCAGTGCTAAGTGTAAAACTAAATGCAGTTCCAACAGAAATGTGCCAAAAAGAGTAGAACAGGCACTGCGGATCATTAGCAGCTTGATTAGAGGTACACAGATAGCGTGAGTCAAGAACATAAAGGAAACAGGAACAGAAAAAAGGTTCATGCAACTGCATGGCTGTTTCAACTTGCTGGTGTTAAAGCAAGTTCAACAGTATATATCACAGATATCTTCATCCAGTGAATTGATTGAGCTTACTAAAAGCATTTACTCTCTTCTTCTCTATAGAATCACAGAGACTGCAGCCAGAAAGGACATGAAGAGACATCTAACCCATCTTGATGCCTAAGGAGATCAGTTAAACATCAACCATCCCTGGAAGATATTTGATCTGGCCATTCAAAGACCCTCTATTAATAGGGGCTCCTCCTCCTCCTCCTCAGGCAATCTTGTCCATTGCTTCCCTTTCCCTGTTGTTAGGAAGCTTTTCCTAATGTTTAACCTAAATGTCTCTTGTCGAAGTTTAAGCCCATTGCTCCTTGTTGTATCCTCAGTTGACATAAAGAATAGTTTATTTCATTCGTCTTTTCAGCAAGTGTTTACATACTTAAAGGCTGTTATCATGTCTCCTCTCAGTCTTTTCTTCTCTAGACTAAATAATCCTAATTCTTGCAAGGTGCCTGCATCCATCATGTTTTTAAAGGCTCTGGTCACTTTTGGTATTTGCTCTGGAAACTGTCCTATGCAAAGGCACTTTGTATAAAGATCAGATAACTTCCCTTGGACTTTGGAAATAAGTGAATGGGAAAGAACACAGGTTTATTAATTCATAGCCAAGGAGATGGGCTCAGGAAAACAGTGCATATTTTGATAGCACAACCTTACATTTTCAGGTCAGCAGTAGATATGCAGTCTCATCTGTGATTGCCCATCACAAAAAATAGGAGATGCCTGAAAATGTCAAACAGAAAATAAGAGATGTCTGAAAATGTCAAATGATTTCTCACAAGCCAAAAAGTCCAGAGAAAACCAGTCCTTTTTCTGGAAATAACTAGACTGTAAATGGAGATAAACATCTTCCTGTTTTCCTATGTTCTCAGTTTTGCTGAGGATCTTCACCTACAAAAGTTTTATAAATGAATTTCTATCATGGTTGTGTTATCATGGCAAATGGTGATGTTAGAGTTTTAAGATTTTAATTAAATAAGATGCGGATTCATAATATAACAATAAAGCTTCGTACATTTTGTGCTTAATGACACCATCAGATCTCAGTAGCTCTACTGATGTGATAATGTGCCTGAAAGGGCCTCTGATACAGTAGAATGATAATAGCATAGCCCCATCTCCCTCATTCTCTTTTAAATTTTGCCATTAACTGTGAAGTCAATTAAGAAAGAGAAAAATGATGTTCAAATAAAATCAAGTGACTGAGAAAGCCACAAAATGAAACTCAGAGCTCAAGCCGAAGCACAACAGGCTCCAACCAATTGTGACTGTGTACTGCCAGGGTGTTTGTCCAGAGGGAAGGGTGAATTGTGTGCATGGATAGCAGCGTGTGATGGCCTTGCAAATCCACGGGTGTTCAATGATTCACAGCACAGAATCGTATTTGCTGCCAGATTTCATGAATAGTGAATTAAGTTTCAAGTAGCAGCCTTACCTTAGAAATTATTTCCTTATTTATCTTAGTAGCAGAATCAGGCTCTATAGTTACTAAACATGTTTCACCACCCCAGTATTTTAACTTCTTTTTTATTTCCATAGTGATGGATTCGTCGGGATCCAGACCTGCCAGAGCATTTGACCTATACTTTAAATGTCTTCACTTTTATAATGCACGGCTTAGACAGGTACACTCTTCACTGTGTAAAAAACTGGATGGACGGCTGGGGCCAAAGAGTTGTGGTGAACGGAGTTAAATCCAGTTGGCGGCCGGTCACGAGCGGTGTTCCCCAGGGCTCAGTTTTGGGGTCGGTCTTGTTCAATATCTTTATCAATGATCTGGACGAGGGGATCAAGTGCTCCCTCAGTAAGTTTGCAGATGACACCAAGTTGGGCGGGAGTGTTGATCTGCTGGAGGGTAGGAAGGCTCTGCAGAGGGACCTGGACAGGCTGGATCGATGGGCCGAGGCCAACTGTATGAGATTCAACAAGGCCAAGTGCCGGGTCCTGCACTTCGGTCACAACAACCCCAGGCAACGCTACAGGCTTGGGGAAGAGTGGCTGGAAAGCTGCCCAGAGGAAAAGGACCTGGGGGATTTGGTTGACAGCCGGCTGAACATGAGCCGGCAGTGTGCCCAGGTGGCCAAGAAGGCCAATGGCATCCTCGCCTGTATCAGAAATAGTGTGGCCAGCAGGTGTAGGGAGGTGATCGTGCCCCTGGACTCGGCACTGGTGAGGCCGCACCTCGAATACTGTGTTCAGTTTTGGACTCCTCACTACAAGAAGGACACTGAGGTGCTGGAGCATGTCCAGAGAAGGGCAACGAAGCTGGTGAAGGGTCTGGAGCACAAGTCTTATGAGGAGCGGCTGAGGGAACTGGGGTTGTTTAGTCTGGAGAAAAGGAGGCCTGAGGGGAGACCTCATCGCACTCTACAACTACCTGAAAGGAGGTTATAGCGAGGTGGGTGTTGGTCTCTTCTCCTGAGTAACTAGCAATAGGACGAGAGGAAATGGCCTCAAGTTGTGCCAAGGGAGGTTTAGATTGGACATTAGGAGAAATTTCTTTACTGAAAGAGTGGTCAAGCCTTGGAACAGGCTGCCCAGGGAAGTGGTTGAGTCACCATACCTGGAGTATTTAAAAGATGTGTAGATGAGGCGCTTAGGGACATGATTTAGTAGGCATGGTGGTGTTGAGTTGATGGTTGGACTTGATGATCTTAGAGGTCTTTTCCAACCTTAATGATTCTATGATTCTATGTAGTTGAGAAAACTTAAAGATTATTCAAGACCGGCAGATTTCTACCAAATCCAGTCACAAACAAAATTTGAAAAACACCCTGTTCTTTTGCTGCAAGTTGAAAACCTGCACTGAAAATATTTGAAAAAATCAGTTAAAATTTTAATTTAATTTCTTAGTAATCAATGTACTTTTCCTTGTGTTGAGTATCACAAGGGCCTGGGAACTATAAAAGAAACCACCTAGTAGGTTATGATGGCATCTACATTACTGGATGAAATAGGGCAGGAGAGAACGGACGTGGTGCTGCAGAGCTGCTGGCTCTCTCTGGGGTTGTTTTGGACCATATCTGCTGGCTCTCCCAGACAGAAAGCCCAGACAGGATTTGTTCAGGAGCTGTTTTATCAAGGGACTGTTTAATATGCTATCACATGCATCTCACAGCATAGATGAAACTAAACTAGGTTTGGCTAACTTACCTGTAAGTGTCCTTAGACACTGCCCCAGAAGGCCTTTCAGTTTAAGAAACACCGTCAGACCAACCGCTCAGACACATCTCATACATTCTTGTTGTCACGTTGCAGAAATACCATGCCTGGAGGGCTGTAAATAATCCTTCTCATGTCCAAGTATTATGTCTGGACCAAAAAAAAACCAAACTAAAAATATGGTTGAGCATGAGGAGGCTGTCATCTGTGGGCTTGAAGAGACCTCAGACTTTGCAACCTCACAAGTGAGGTGCTGGCCCAGGAGCAAGGTGGATTTGGCATTGGCAGCATGCCCAGAGGCAGGACCTTGACTGGTGCAGAGATTTCTGTGTCAGTCTTTAACATAGGTTAAAACCTGGCTAACACATCTGGTCTGCAAGGAGGAGGAGAGGGGAGGTGGTCTCCCTGCTCAGCAGCAAGGTCAGATTTTATTGTCTGGCCCATGACAGTCTGTGTGTCAGCCCCAAAATGAGTACATGCTCCCTCTGCTCTAATGCACGTGTTTGGGATGCTGCCAAACTTCTCCACAGCTGTGCTTTGCCTTACAGTTCTGCATGATCCCACTCCTCCATGAGTAAATGCATGTTCAATGTCATTCAAAACCCATTTCTCTGGATGAAGACCTTGAGGATTACAGTGCTTTAGAGCCTCTCCTTGCATAAGTGGAAGAATTAGGCAGGTGCCCTGGAGCAGGTGAATTACCACCTCTTAAATTGCTACCTATTTTGGGAGGGGCAAATAGCCTAATCTTTGATATCGGCTTAGTGAAATGAAACACATTGAAGAGACTGACAGCAGTTCTGTGCATGGTTCTTTGGTATAAGTTAAAAACAGCAAAGTTACAAAAAGTTCCTGAGAAAATCTATGATCAGTGGTTGCCAAATGTCCTTTATTAGGCTGCTCTGTGTGTATTTATATTTTTTCTCTTTGATTAAATTTGAAGTATGTGTTGTTTGTATTACAAATTTGATTATTTGCAACTCACCCATCTACTTTGCACTTTGTGCATCCTCCCATAGCATGACCTAAACCAAAGAAAGTGTATTTTTCAAGACATTACTGTGTAATGGCTCACAGCACAGTATCAGACTATAACTGCTCTCTTTACTTGGCAATCTGTCACTTTAATATTGTGCTGCTATTAAAACACGAAATATTTCACAACTTAAGAACACTGATGACTCTCTACACAAATGTTACATCCAGGGTTTTTTAATTTGTTTGCTTTTTTTTGGGGGGGGGGGGCGGGGCAGTCTATTCCTTTTATAGTTTTGGCATGACACTCCTGAACCTGGAGATGAATGGCAGTTTTCTCATCACTTTTTACTGCACTGGAACCCTTGATGTTTCACAGGGATACAGATGAATTAAAACCCAAGTGTACTATTAATTCTTGTGAACGACTCACTTCATACTTTCTTTTAGATATGGTTCTCAGAGATGAGGATGTACCAAATCGTATGTTGAACAAGACTTTAACCTGGCTTTATACTGCTTTATGTTTTCTTTTTTTCCAAAATGTAGTTCCAAGTACATTATGACATTCCAAATGTTGGAACTCCATAATGTGTTTATTCCCATCAGCTCTCACATCAACACAACATTGTGTTTCTGGAAATTGTTTTCTTTTGTTACCCTCCCACATCATGTAATATTTCAAATAGTGGTATGGTAGTATGAAAAACTGACTAAAGGTGTAATTTTCCAGTGTGACTTGATTCACCATTATAACAATGCTGAAAGTTCATTTTATCAGTATGTTAAGGTGATTTCCCTTGTAATAAACAAAATCATCTCAACCTATTTCTTTGAGATCATCCTGGCTTTGAAAATTAAATTTAAAACACAATTGCAATAATTTTTTTCTGCAGTAATTATCACACAGTTAGCAGCAGGGAGAGTGGGGACACAACATTCTTCAGCTTTTTCTTCTGCCCAAATTTTAATACGTATGAAATAGAGAAGTTTTTCTTCTCTGGGTTACTTCATCTGCAGTTTCACTAATTCACAGCTGGCCAAAGCCAGTGTGTGTCCTCCAGCACCATCTGCAGTTAAAACACAGATATCATTAGGCGTTATCACCAGGAATAAGCACCAGCGGCCAAAGTTCCTGTCAGGTATATGATATAATGTGCAAAGTTGGTGTTAGAGCTCTAGTCACTCTTCAAAGCAATGAAAGTGTAATTATTGTTGTTCACTCTCCTTCTCCCATGAAATTAAAAGAACAGCGTGACATAAGAAACAACCTTCTCTAAGCTGGTTTTGCAAATGCAGCCTTTAATTATTAAAACTCCAAGAGCAGTCTTTCTAGATTCATCTTTAAACATAAAGGCTGACTCTCCACTGGAGAGCTTAGGTGAAATGAAGAGGTGAAATGGAGAGGGAAGAGCAGCCAGCAGGGAGCTGATTGCAGGTCCTTGATCTCCAACAGGTAGCCCCCAGGGTATGTTAAAAAGTCATAAGGGCTACCTTTAAATGTTAGACTACAGATGTAAGCCCAGCAAGCTGCCACAGCCCAGCCCTGACGCTTCCCTGTAGCCTCCTGCCTGCCTTCCCTTGCACCAGCTAGCAGAACTGTGGCTGGAGAGCCAGCAAAGCTGAGGGGTGGCCATGAAGGCCATGGTTTCTTCTTTACATCCTTAATTTTACCCTAGTAGAGACACCCCTGTGCCGAGGGAGGTCTTCAGGCAGAGTCCCACCTATCAGTTCTGTGAGATTAATTGTGTCTGCAAGAGCTTTATATCACCCACCTCTCTCCTCAGGAAGAGAGGAAAGGAAATAAAACTGATAAGTGTGGTCTATGTTTGTAAAAGCAAAGCCCACAACAGGAAATATTTTCAGTTTGCAACATTTATTCTTACACTTTGTCTTCAAAAGGAAGAAATTCCTCCTGACTCTGCACCGAGGAACGTTTTGAGAAAGGTGCTGCCATGCACTGGGGTGCTAGAGGTGCTAGAGGTTCCTAGCATGAAACGCGAGATGAGGTTCCTGACAGCTGAAAGTCCAAAAACCCTTCACACAGCCTGCAGGATGTGAGTTTTGCCATTTTCACTTGGCTACATGCCAGCTTAAAGACTCTTCTGCCTACACATCCATCCCCCCACTTCTGATTTTTAAGAAAATATGTCATACTATATGTTTTCTACCTTCCTCAGAAAAGCAGGATGTTATTAGCAGAAAAAGCTTTCAAAATGAGTTTTCCAGTTTAAGTCAGTATAGAACAAACAGTGACAAAAATAAGACTGAGAAGCAAAGGTAAGAAAAAGACATATCTATTCAAATGTGCACACATATATATTGATGTATTTATGAGAAAGGGAAGAGGTGTGCCACAAGGGCATGGGCTGTGCTGTCTGCCTTTCTCCTCTGATTAATTGCCTTGGTGTCACGGAACTGGCCCATCCATATGTATTTGCTAGTTCAATTCTTTAAGTTTTCTGTCACCACTTAACCACTGTTCACCAGAGTGTCGAAAGCATTTAGCTTGCACAAATGTAGTTGGGAGGGTACCGATAAATCTGTCTGATTTTATTAATTATGTCAGTGACAGGCTCTAGTCAGGGCGGGGGAGGAGAAAGACTTAGTTAAGTGCCTATAACCAGCAGTTTATACGTACATGGTGTATGGACATTCATGCTTCAGAGTACAAACAAAGCTGTGACTAATGAAGCTTTGGAAGAACTTTCTTTTACCGGCACTTTATGTCATAATTGCTCAGTATAAAGTTACTTGCCTTCTCCTCTGAATCATCCTATTGGACTCCAACAGAGTACAACACTTGGTGCAGCTCTAGTCTGAACTGGTTGGAGGTATACTCCAGAGGGTAGTGGTCAATGGCTCAATGTCCAGATGGAGATTGGTGACGAGTGGTGTTCCACAGGGGTCCATACTGGGACCGGTACTGTTTAATATCTTCATTAATGCCATAGACAGCGGGATCGAGTGCACCCTCAGCAAGTTTGCAGATGACACCAAGCTGAGTGGTGCGGTCGACACACCTGAGGGACGGAATACCATCCAGAGGGACCTGGACAAGCTCGAGAAGTGGGCCTGTGTGAACCTCATGAGGTTCAACAAGGCCAAGTGCAAGGTCCTGCACATTGGTCGGGGCAACCCCTGGTATCAATACAGGCTGGGGGATGAAGGGATTGAGAGCAGCCCTGCCAAGAAGGACTTAGGGGTACTGGTGGATGAAAAGCTGGACATGACCCAGCAATGTGCACTCACAGCCCGTAGAAGGCCAACCGTATCCTGGGCTGCATCAAAAGAAGGGTGGCCAGCAAGTTGAGGGAGGTGATTCTGCCCCTCTACTCCGCTCTGGTGAGACCCTACCTGGAGTACTGTGTCCAGCTCTGGAGCCCTCAGCACAAGAAAGACATGGACCTGTTGGAGTGGGTCCAGAGGAGGGCCACAAAAATGATCAGGGGGATGGAACACCTCTCCTATGAATAAAGGCTGAGAGAGTTGGGGTTATTCAGCCTGGAGAAGAGAAGGCTTCGGGGACACCTTATTGCAGCCTTTCAGTACTTAAAGGGGGCTTATATGAAAGACGGCAGCAAACTTTTTAGTAGGACCTCTTGCAACAGGACAAAGGGGAATGGTTTTAAACTAAAAAGGGTAGATTCAGACTAGATATAAGGAAGAAATTTTTTACAATGAGGGTGGTGAGACACTGGCACAGGTTGCCCGGAGAGGTGGTAGATGCCCCATCCCTGGAAACATTCAAGGTCAGGTTGGACGGGGCTCTGAGCAACCTGATCTAGTTGAAGATGTCCCTGCCCACAGCAGGGGGGTTTGGACTAGATGACCTTTAAAGGTCCCTTCCAACCCAAACTATCCTATGATTCTGTGATTCTATGATTCTATATTGGGTACCTGATTACTGCTGCCTTGGGGCTCTTACAAAATGTGTTGCAGATTTGCAAAAAAAGGGAACAACATGGTTCAAGAATGGGAATGTAGTTTCTTCATCACTTTATTTCAAATATTAAAATTTAAGCCACTGGCAATTAGCAAACTGGGAAGCCCAATGTACACTATGGTCTGGGTGCTTTTTTATTTTCTTTATACCAGCTTGAGTAAATGAAAGAGGATTGTACCATGCTGTGAGCATGGTCTCATCAACTAGTTAGGCAAAAGAAGATAGAAATGGCTATATTGGATCAGACCAAAGATCTAACTTTGTTTTTCTTTCAAATAGCAGCTAGCAATGGAAGAAGCTACCTTGGGAAGAATATAAGAACAGGCAAAGCATATAGTGAAATTTCCTGCATATACCTTCCCAAACAAGGCCTTTTGTGCTTAATATCACAACAGTGAAGTCCAGTTCATGTACATTTAAACTCATGTACATTACAGCATCCGCAACAAACTCCAACAGAGTTTAACTGTGTGCTGCAGGAATAATCGCCCTTTCCCTGTTTTGAATCTTCTACTTGCTACATTCATTCATTGCCTCCTAATTTGTGTCCTGAAGGGGACAGTGAAGAGCCACCCCAGTTTCCTTTTCTATTTGACAACCCTCTGGGATGTCCCCTCTCCCAGGAGCCTCTTTCCCAGCCCCAGGAGTCTCCATCTCCCTGGTAATTCTTCAAACAGAGGCTGTTCCCCACCTTTGGGCAGACTCATTGTCCTTTCTATCTTTTCCCATTGTGCCATAGTCCTTTCCAAACCAGAGGAGATAACAATTGCAAGGAGTATTTAAGGAGCTGACGCATCCAGACGTATGCAGTGTCACTGGAATGTCTCAGCTTTGCTCTCCAGCCTTTTTCAAGTCGTTCTTAATGTCCTGTTTAGCTTTTGGCCACTGCTAAGGTCTGAGCTGACATTTTCATAGACCTGTTATGCTTCTGAGATCCCTTTGCAGGGCAGTAACTGAAGAGGAAATTCAAATTGCAACTGCTCAGAAATGGTAATTTGTGACAAAGGAATGATCTGGCATGGAGGGCAAGAAGGCCCATCTGCAGAAGGGGTTGGAAGCAGGGATGCCAAGGACAGAACGACTCCTTGCAAGGGAGTATGGCTGGAAGCAGGGATGCCAAGGACAGAACGACTCCCTGCAAGGGAGTAAAGTTTGCAGATGAGATGAGAAATGCTGCAGTACTGTCTTGTAACTATTTGTGGAACATGAGTGCTCAGGGGCCACTTTTGGTAAACAGATGTGGCACTAGGGGATGGACCCAAGGCTGGGCTGACACACCCCATGCCAACACTCACAGGACTGGTGCTGGTGTAAGTGTATATAAGGAATAAGTTTATGCCGCATCTTTGCAGACTCCTTGCAGAACTGCTTATGGTGGTAGGACTCTGCCCAATGCATTGCTCATTAAATCTCTTTATATTTAAGCACAAATATGTTTAATTTGCCTCAAGGGGTACAATAAAAATTTCCCAACGTAGTCTACATTTCAGAGTCCACCACTGTATGTGGAAGGATTGTTTTTCCCACCTATATGTGTCACTTTCTGTTTGTCTGCACTGAGATTGAGCTGCTAGCTCTTTGTTCAGTCAGTAAGCATCATGAAATCTTTCTGCAGTTCTTCTCCATAAAGCTGGTGTGGTGTTTCCAGTCTATTTACTGGCGTACAAGGCTCCTTTCCTGTCACTCTTTTTTTACAGCAAACTTTGGCTTCCCTTTTGATTACAGCAACTCTGAATAAGGCACAAAAAATCTTAAGGTAAGGACTAGCTGGGAAGTTTTGAAATAACTCAGTCACTGCTTCTCCCAAGCCAATTCTAATGGTATCTTTGAATGTCTTGCGTCCTACTTAAAAAAACACCACATGGGTCTGTAATAAATTTTCCAGAAGAAAGTTATGCTACCAGGGAAGGATTGACATACTTGTCTTAACAAATATTTGATTTAAGCACAGTACCTATAAAATAAACTTAGCTAACATAGATCAACACAAATGATCAATAAGGATCACCCAAACTTGAAATTATAACTCAGATCATACAGGTTACCACAGCTCCTTTAAAAAAGTATTTTTTCTATCAATCAGCTCTGTCATAAGGACGTCTCAGTGAGTTGCAGATGAAGTCAAACACATCAGATAGTCATGGGCAAAACTGGGGGAGACTTTTGTACTGAAAAACTCTGTCCTGACTTTGCCAGTTGATTTTTATACTGCTAGAAGGGTGCAGGGGATTACACAACCTGGTTGCATTATTCAAAATACTGTAAGTGGATAAAATAGCCTGCGTCTGTCTCTGATCTGAGGCTTTCAAGTTCTTTTAAAGTTAAAACATTGCATGAATCAAGGAGAAGTAAAAGCCCATTGTAGAAATGTCAGCTGAATTAATCTGGATGCTGAGCTCCAGTATAACCGGGAATATCCCATCTTTTAATTTATTAACCCTTAAATCTTGCAGAAAGGTGGGCAGAAGAACGAAGCATAGTCTTCAGATTAACCTATCTGTTAAAATGGAAATTCATTTACTTTTCTCCCCATCCATACTGCTGACAATGGACTGGGCTCTATGTTCAACTTGCTAAGTTGGGGCTACACAAATTTGCTTCCTTGTTTCTTCATTTTTCTGAAGAAAAGCAAGACGGCAACTTGTAGTGTCCAAAACAAGCTGTAAGTGACACACACCTAAGTGCTGGATATTCAGTTAAGGGGGAAGCCTGCGTATTTTTGTCTCTCCCTGTCCATTTCCACATGAATGGAAAAATGAAAGAGAAAACAAAAAAAACAGGCAGGCACAATTTTTTGAAGATTTTCTTTCATTCCCGGATCTGAGTTAAGACAATTTCCAGTACTGAGTCAAAGGCATAAATTCTAGTAGGTTCTTCCCTTTTTTCCTCACTCTCTGTTAATAAAATTGGTCCCGGGGAGGGTAAGAGCCTAAGTCTGCTGATTCATCTGTTATTCATCACACATTTAAATAACCACTGTCTTGTAAAGGTTCCTGAAGTTTGAATTCACTTACAGCAAGTGCAAAAAAGAAAACCTGGGTAAGTGAAAGCCCATTAAACCTTTCTTCTACAATTTGAAATTCATTATATTTAGTTCTTAGAAATGAGCTTTTTTTTACTAGTTCTTTTATGAAATGAAGCCATAGGTTTTCTATTTTTTTTCCTTGGTACTGCACAAGTAACCAAAGAACATATCTGGCATCCACAAAATCACCTTCTCTGCCTGTAATAAGTATGACAGCTTTAATTGCTGCTTACTGACTGCCATGCAGTGTTCTTGTTACTTTTCGATAATTTACAAAATCACCACAGACCTCTGGTACTTTGGAAAGCCTCATGCTGTACAGTGATTTATTATTTGCCATCAAAACAAGTTTCTTTATCAGGGAAAACAGTTTCCCCAGTGTTTCTCTTTGTATCCTCAGATGAACAGAAAAGACACCTGATGTGGCCATAAAGACCATGTGATTAATTTCCCTCCTTTTTCTCTTTATTTATGGTAGAATGTTTTTGCACTTGTACTTACTTAGGAAGAAGTAATGGTGGAAGCTAAATGAAAATGATTTTATGAATTTTCCTGTCTTCTGATGTATAGAAACTTTTTAATAATTGATTTGAAAACCAATTTTATTATTCTTACACTATTTACTTCAGCAGGGTAGATTGCAACTTACTGTAACAAGGTTTTCTGTCCAATATTTTCACCAGCTTGGTAGTCAAAGATTTCTCTGAGTTCAAGATGGTGGAAAGGAAAAAAGAGAAAACAAGGTGTCTCCTAATTTTATGTGTGCAACAACTCAGATTCACAGAAGTACACTCAAGATAACACTATGTACTGATTGACTCAGTACTCAGATTTCTGTGGGAAATCTGTTTTTGTCTTCAAGAGAGCAAAGGAATAGCAACAGAACTAATAGGTTTCAAGAAACTAAATCATAGCAAATTGTCAAAAGTTTGTTTTATCCTCAGAGAAAAATTGACTTTGTAGTTTCTCAAGTAAAAGGAGAAACCTCCTGTGTGACTTGATAGAAGTTTTCTTTATCTCAATAGATATATGAGTTCAATGGAGGCTACGTTTCTTCAGTGTGTTAAACGGACCAGTAGGAACCTAGAAACCAGGGGTAAATGAAGGATTTTAGAAGGATGCTGGATGCAAATGATAACCAGAATTTGAGTTTGGGGGAGGGTATATGCTTGAGGAGCAAGGGAAAATGCAGCCTCCCTTAGGAACTCGTAGGGAAGAAATGAACTAAATGTATCTGGAGACAAGAGGGAAAGTAGCTTTTATTCATTTCCGATCATTCAAGTCCTGATTGTATCAAACATAACAGGCCACTTTATCTGAGCTAGCAATTGAAAGAAAGAGTAAATGAGTAAATGAAATGTCTTCCTGGCAGCCAGTAAGTTAGTGCAGATTTGTTATCGTCTGTGAATATTCATAACAAATAGAAGGAGGGACAAAACACTCCTGCTGTGAAAGGACTATTGAAATAGTCTGCACTAAGGAAGGCAAGAAAATATCGCATGAAGTGTACTCCAAAGAGTAGACAGATCCTGCAGGCCTATAACTGGTGTCAACAACAGCTGGTGCCAACAGCAGGAATTTGTTTTTTACGACCACGGGGTGCTCTGGAGACTGAGGAATGCTTGAAATAGATGGGATCCACCTGACAAAGTGGGGCAAAAGCATCTTTGCCAACAGGCTGGTCAGCCTTGTTAGGAGAGCTTTAAACTAAGAATGACAGGGAAGGGAGACCAGCAATCAAGTGAGGAAGTGGTGCTTGGGATGACAAGCAATGGGTGCTGAGTGACGGGGACAGGAGAGACCTGGTGATCAGCTGTACAGGGTTGAAGGGGGATCATCTCAAGTGTATGCACATAAATAAAGAAAGTGTTAAAAGAACAGCATGATGACGGCAGCTCTCGCGTTTTCTGTAAAATCAGCATGAGTGGGTGAAACTCTGAAGTGCCTGTTTACTAACACACATAACACAGGGAATAAACAGGAGGAATTAGAGATCTGTGTGCGGTTGCAGGGTGACAATTTAATTGGGATCATAGTGACGAGGTGGAATAGCTCACACAACCAGAGTGCAGCAATGAATGAATACAGGCTCTTTAGGAAGGGCAGACCAGCAAGGCAAAGTGGACAGTCATCCTTTATGTGAGAGAACATTTATGAGAGAATGCATGCAGCTCTGTCTTGGGATGGGTGGTGAGCCAGCTGAGAGCTTATGGGACAGGATTTGTGGGTGAACCAATGTGGGTGATGTTTTTATGGGAATTTGCTACAGACTACTTGAGCAGGACGATGTAGATAAGGCCTTCTTCAGACAACTGAAGAAGCTTCACATTTGCAGGCCCATGGGATTTAACGGCATGCACCCACAGATGCTGATGGAGCTGGCCAGTATCACTGTGAGGCCACTCTCAATAATATTTGAAAGGTCATGGGGCTTGGAGGAGGTTCCTGAGGTCTGGAAGAAAAGAAATGTCACTCCTATCTCCAGGAAGGGCAAGAAGGAGGATCTGAGGAACTACAGACCACTCAGTCTCACCCCAGTCCTTGGGAAGGTGATGGAGCAAATCTTCCTGGAAGCCATTTCCAAGCAATGAAGGGCAAGAAGGTGACTGGGAGTAGTCAGCAGTATTTACGAAGGAGAAATCATGCTTGGCCTACCTGAAGCCTTCTGTGACAAAATAACTAGCTCCGTGGATGAGGGGAGAGCAATTTAGTCAGGCTTTCAATGCTGTCTGCCATAATATCCTCATGGACAAACTGATGAAGTACAAGCTAGGTAAGTGTACACTGAAGTAGACTGAAAACTAGTTGAACTGCCAGGCTCACAGGGTTGTGAGCAGCAGTGCGATGTTGTGGCTGGTTGACCGTGGCTGGACGCCAGGTGCCCACCAAAGCTGCTCTGTCACTCCCCTCCTCAGCTGGACTGGGGAGAGAAAATATAATGAAAGGCTCGTGGGTCACGATAAGGACAGGGGGGGATCACTCAGCAATTACCGTCACGGGCAAAACAGACTCAACTTGGGGAAAAATTTAATTTATTACCAATCAAATCAGAGTAGGATAATGAGAAATAAAACCAAATCTTAAAAACACCTTCCCCCCACCCCTCCCTTCTTCCCGGGCTCAACTTCACTCCCGATTTTCACTCCTCCTCCCCCCGAGCGGCGCAGGGGGACGGGGAATGGGGGTCATGGTCAGTTCATCACACGTTGTCTCTGCCGCTCCTTCCTCCTCGGGGGGAGGACTCCTCACACTCTTCCCCTGCTCCAGCGTGGGGTTCCTCCCACGGGAGGCAGTCCTCCACGAACTTCTCCAATGTGAGTCCTTCCCACGAGCTGCAGTTCTTCACAAACTGCTCCAGCGTGGGTCCCTTCCACGGGGTGCAGTCCTTCAGGAACAGACTGCTCCAGCGTGGGTCCCCTCACAAGTTTTGCCAGCAAACCTGCTCCAACGTGGGCTCCTCTCTCCACAGGGTCACAGGTCCTGCCAGGATCCTGCTCCAGCGTGGGCTTCCCACGGGGTCACAGCCTCCTTCAGGCATCCACCTGCTCCAGGGTGGGGTCCTCCACAGGCTGCAGGTGGATATCTGCTCCACCATTAACCTCCACGGGCTGCAGGTGGATATCTGCTCCACCGTTAACCTCCATGGGCTGCAGGGGGACAGCCTGCCTCACCATGGTCTTCACCAGGGACTGCAGGGGAATCTCTGCTCCGGCACCTGGAGCTCCTCCTCCCCCTCTTTCTTCACTGACCTTGGTGTCTGCAGAGTTGTTTCTCTCACATATTCTCACTCCTCTCTCTGGCTGCAATTGCTGTTGCGCAGCAGTTTTTCCCCTTCTTAGATATGTGATCACACAGGCGCTACCACCGTTGCTGATTGACTCGGCCTTGGCCAGCGGCGGGTCCGTCTTGGAGCCGGCTGGCATTGGCTCTATCAGACATGGGGAAGCTTCTAGCAGGTTCTCACAGAAGCCACCTCTGTAGCACCCCTGCTACCAAAACCTTGCCACGCAAACCTAATACAGACGTCCAGCTGGGCGCCAGTCACTAGTGGAGTGTCTTGGGGGTTAGTGCTGTGGCCAAAACTGTCTAACATCATCATACATGACCTGGATGATGGGACAGAGTGCACCCTCAGCAAGTTTGCAGCTGATACACAGCTAGGAGGAGAGGCTGACACACCAGGTGGCTGTGCTGCCATTCAGAGGGACCTCAACAGGCTGGAGAAATGGGTCAACAGGAACCCCATCTTGCTAAACGAAGAGAAAAGTCAAGTCCTACATGTGGAGAAGAATAGCGCCATGCAGCAGTACTGGCTGGGAAGTGACTGGCTGGAAAGCACCTTTGCAGAGAAGGCCCTGGGGATCTTGGGGAAAAATGAGCTGAACATGACCTAGCAATACACCCTTACAGCAAAGAAGGCCAACAGCCTCCTTGTCTGCATTAGGAGGTTGTTCCTCTCTATTCAGCACTGATGAGACACATCTGGAGTGCTGGGTCCAGATCTGGGCTCTCAAGTACAAGATAGACATGGACTTCCTGCAGCAAGTCCAGCAAAGAGCCATGAAGATGATTAAGGGATTGGGGGATCTGACATATGAGGAGAGGCTGAGAAAGCAGGGACTGTTCAGTCTGGAGACGACAAGACTCAGGGGCATCTTTTCGATGTGTATAAATATCTGATGGGGGAGGGGCGTTAAAGAAGACAGAGCCAGACTCTTCTCAGTAGTGCCCACTGACAGGACAAGAGGCAAAAGGCACAAAGTAAAACACATGAAATTCTATCTAAATGTAAGACAAAACTTTTCTACTGTTGGAGTGGTCAAACACTGGAACAGGCTCTCCAGAGAGGTTGTGGAGTCTCCATCCCCGGAGTTATTCAAAACCTGACTGGACATGGTCCTGAGCAACCTGCAGATGACCCTTCTTGGAGCAGGGGGTTGGACTATATGATCTGCAGAGTTGTCTTCCATCACCAGTTATTCTGTGAGTCTATGAATCCTGCATTGATCCTTACATAACAGTTTTGTCTTGTGTCTTGATAGGACTCAACTTGCAAGGACAGTAAAGAGAGATTTATCCAGCAAAGCTTCTGGCTTCCAGGAACTCTTCCCTAGCAACTACTCCATCTGAAAATTATCACAATTTTGTTGAGTCCTGGGATGCTTTTAATGTCGTTGTCACAGACAGGAGCACAGGCTCAGTGGACAGCATGGGGGACAGAGCGGAGACAATATCTATTTAAAGGTTGGAAAGCATGGATTTCTGTCCTGTGACATTTGGTATATCTGTCACAAGACAGGACTTGGAAGAACAAAATAATATGTTCCAAAAAAATATGTGTAGGTAATCTGAATTAAAATACTGGAACAGTTCAGACATTTTAGAGGAAAAAAAGACAGTGAAAGAAGTGTTGTTCAACTACAACATTCCTCCCCACCTCCCCCCACCCAACCCTCCCCCCCCCCAATGTTTTTCTAGCGATATCTGAGAAAGGAATTAGGGGCAAAAATCCCTAAATATATTTTAGAAGAATATGTATTAACCTTTTCCCCTTCACTTATATGTACATTTTTCCACAGATATTTTTATAACTCTGGTTTCAAGCACAGACTTGAAAGGATGTTCAGTCTGATTTGTTATTCTGAACTGATAGGAACTCATTTGATTTGGTTTCACCTTCTGGTTTTCAATTTATTTTTCAATTCTTTTTGTACCACCTGAGTTTTAAGTTCAAACAAACTGAGAGTGAGTTTCCCCTCAAATCACTTTTCCCTACTTTAGGACAATCACTGATTTTTACAGGCTTGCAAAACATCCATGAATCCGTGTAGTTTATCTCTTAGCAAGCAAAGCCTGAATGTTGAAAAGAAATCTGAAAATGGACAAAGTTATGGGGATCCTGACCTGACCCAGTGCTCAGATTAACGTAGTTTTGTTCATTTACCAAGTTATTTCTGTTGTCAGTAAAGCTTCACTGCTTTCCTAGTCATGCTGACCTAAGCAGATGAAGTGTGGTCCATACTTTTTGTAATGTAAAACTGAAACACTGACTAAACTGAAAAATACATGTTTGCTTCACACCTTCAGAACTCCTAGTGGAAGTTAGTGTTCCTATAACTCTGTCAAATCCTAAATTCCTCACATTTAGAAAACAAATCACTTGAGAGGAAGCTGTTCTGGGTACAGATGGATAAATGTGGTCCTGAGCACAGAAAGGATTTGCCATACAGACAGCTACCCTGTGCACTTCCATTGAGATAAATTATCACAAAAAGGAAAAAAAAAAAAAAGTAGCAGTTGTTTTTAGTTTGGCTCAGGCACTTTAATGGTTGCTGAATAAGAAACTTCTATTAGGTAAGAAATCTGCAGGTGTCTCTTCCCCATTGCTCAGGGAAGAGTTTTATTTGTGTTACCAATAACTACAATTATGTCTTGAAATCTCCAAAGGCAGCAATGGTTTTCTCCCAATGTGTTAACTATGAGCTTTTAAAATTATCTGAGGCCTGAACAAGAGTAGGCATGGACCACTAACCCCTATCCTGAGTATTCAACCTGTCCTGATAGAAGTCATGAATAAGAACGACACAGCATCAGTCAAAGCGTAATAGTCAGACTGGGAATATAAACACGCAGACTCATCATCATCAGAGAAACACAGAAAAGGAACCTTTAATGGCTAAAGTAGATCTGTCTAAGAGTAAGTCTAAACTGCAAAGTTTCTGCAATTGGAACAAAAAGAGGTTTACATGTGCAATTTTTTTCTTTTAAAAACATGGCAGTCAGTTAGACCTTCCTATTTTTTCAGGGTGAAGAAACCTGAACTTCAGAGAAAAGTTTCTGTGTAGTGCTCATTTGTTTACAATGGGAAGCAACAGGCTTTTCTCATGGGCTCTCAAAAACAAAGTCCTCTGTGAAAGTGTCAGCCGTTCTGCCCTATATCTTCTCCCTCACGTTCTCTTACCAATGCATATGACCTCCTTTTGCAGCACCTTGTTGAGCATGGAGGAAGAATACTGGACTGTGGATCCCAGCCTTCAGGTTGGGGTATTGAAGAGTTGGATGGGGACAAGAAAGCTGGAGAGAGTGATAAATCTGAACCTGAGGACCCAAGCTGCTTTTACAGACCTGCAAGCCTTCTGCACTGAAGAAGATACCTGAGAAACCTGAAGCCCTGCTGTGGCATTTGCTTCGGGGCTTCTGGCTGCAGAATGTGCTCAGTGTGTCCTCACCTTGCCTGATGGGGTTGCTGGCACAGCAGGACCTTTTAATGGGACCTGCACAGGGGCCTTTTGGGGTGTCCTTCTGCCTATGGGAATCCTATCTGCCTGCAAACGCTTCCCTCCAAGGGCAAACTGCATTTCATTATGTTTTGCTATCTATCAGAACTGATGTGTAAGAGCATGTAGATTGTGAAGAAAATATAAAAACAAAGATGCTGTGCTTCTTCCCTGGCCTGAGGATCTGATGGTCAGGTCACCCGTGGTGAAAACAGTGTAAGAAGCAGTGAGCAGCACGGTCTCGCTTATAGAGTGCTGAGGTCGGTGTCAACTGGGAGGTAAAAACAAAAGTCAACTGGGAGACTTGTGAAATGGTTGAAAAGATCTTCAAACATATTAAGCAGATGAGGTCTCACAAAAGAGCTGTATTAATATAAAAACTGTAAACTGAAGAATACCATTTTCCATTTGCTGTTGCCGCTCGATAGTAACACGGCAGTGGAAGTTCAGTTTTACAGTACGATAAAGCTGCAGATTAGCAATTAGACAACAGGGTCATTGCATTGTCTGGCTGCTTCTGCATCACATAACTCAAGTATCCTATAAATAACTAAGCCCATACAAGCAAAATTGTAATAGCACAAATTACAAGCAAAGGTGAAGAATATTTCACATTTTAAACTTAATCTTCAAAGCTGAGTGCAAGAGAACAGGGAGACAGCAAGCAGTGTGATAGTGCGCTCTGGTGGAAGCAGAGCACCATCTGATTCACCAGGCAAAACAGGACACCGATGGTCATGTGAAGTGTTTTCAGTGCAAGGATGATAAAAACAGGAATGCAAGCTGCCAGAAGTCGTGTATCTCCAGAACTATTGAATCTGCAGATGATAATGGGAGCTGCGAAACTGTTTCAGAGGGGAACGGAGTTTGTGGTTAGCCCTGCACCAGCATGAGCGGGAGGGGAGAGGAGAGGAGAGGAGAGGAGAGGAGAGGAGAGGAGAGGAGAGGAGAGGAGAGGAGAGGAGAGGAGAGGAGAGGAGAGGAGAGGAGACAACGGGACAGGGGGATGTATCATAGATGATAAATTAAAGCTTAGGCCTATATCTGACAGGATTTTCAAAAGGCATTCTTTCTGAGGTAGGACATCAAAGACCTGGTCATACCATTGCATTTGGAAGCTGCTTGGTACAAAATCAGAGACTAAGACATAAATATTCCTGTGTTTCTAGCTTCTATTTTCTGTTCTACTATTAGGTAAATGAATGCAGAACTAGCATCTCCTCTGAGCCTAAGAGAAGGCTTAACAGGCAACATATCACCTAATCGTAAAAAGGCCTTACTGTTATTGTTTTAAAAGTATTCATAATTTTCAACAAAATGCAGAAAGTTGTTAGTCAAAGGTGATGTAAACTCTGTTTACTCTGATTCATTTATGGGCAAGCACATCTTTCAAGGTTTCATTAAAAAGCACAACCTTGGCTTTATCAGTAGGAAATATCCCACAGAGATAAAAGTATGGGATAAACATACAAATAAAGAAATCTTAAATTAGATATACATGTACATATATAAGTTCTTGGAATTTATTTTAGAGTACTTCATAGCATTAGTGCTTACAGGCAGTGAATGAGATAGCTCAATGCCTCATTACTGTTCAACTCCAAAATACAAAGAAAGATCTTTCTTGTGCCAAAGGACTTAAATACTGAGTAGAGAAGAGAAAAGGAGAATAGGCATAAAGTATTATTATCCCCTTTGACAGAGTTGAAATTTAGGTATAAAGAGCCTGAGTCAGCAAAACACATAAGCACATACTCAAGCACATTCAGTTCTTCAAATATTTTTAAGTATTTTGCTGAATGGAAACAACATTAAGCACATTCCTATCACCCTCATTGGATGAGGGTTATTTGACTTGTTTACACTCAGAAAGGACTTCTGAGGCAAAATAAGAATTTGCTTGGGAGCAGCCCTTTCTAGACCTAGTATCCTAAACCCCTTAATTTGGAAGTTTTAGTCACCCAAGGCAACCCATGCAGCCTATGCAGAGTAAGTAACTGGATTTAGTAAAATTACCTAAAGGGAAAAAAAAACGTCTTACATTATCCTACCCCAAAATGTATGCTGGGGGCATGGCAGGAAAATTATAGGTGAGGTGTTTAGGAGGGGGACATATCACAAAACCGCAGCTGATGATTCCTTTGCCAGAATGCCGTTGCTTGGGTCAATATTTGCTGTACAGGTTAATGTTGGCTGAGCATTAACATGAAACAAATGTGTCTTATAGTCATATCTGCCAATATTTAACAGGGAGCTCATACAAACATTTCTCTCTTGGCCTTTCATTAATTCTGTTTCAAGGACCTGTGTCCCTGAACACAGGAGACTCAGGGCAATGGACATTTGGGCACTTCTTCTTCACTCTCTTGGAATCAAGCAAGAAAACAACAAGCCAACACAAAGTGGAAATGCTAACCCCTTGTTCCAGAGTACACTGATAGCCCGGAGGAAGTTTGCTGATAGAACAGAGCACATCTGTACTTAGAGGACAAGGAGAGACTTAGTATTTCTAGATATATCTGGAATAATTCAGCTCTGGGTTAAATTTTTGTATGATTTTTTTAAAATGATCACTAAAGCTAAAACATCTTTATGGAGGCTAATGCAATAACATTGGAGAAGTGTGAACCTTGAGCAGCAAGAAAATAATTCCAAAACTCCATTTGACTTTGTGGTGTTATTTCTAACTGGACATCCAGAGAAATTCCCTCCTGCTTGTGGCCAAACCTGTTTTATTGCCTATATGTTTGGTGGTACTGGTGGCTTGGAGAACCAGGTCACACACAGTCACTGCAGGGCCAACCTGTCTGCCTTCACCTTCCAACTCCTGGATCCTCACAGGATGCTCACTTAATTTCCTTCCCAGATTCCTAGCTGCTAAACAGTAAAGGTGACTATGTCACCAGAAGTGAATATTAGTTACCATTTGTATGAAAAACAAATCACCATGTATATCCTTAACATCATTATTTGTGTTCATCCAAAGGAATTTAGAAACTGGAGTTTTCAATTTATGTAAAGATGAATGAAGAAGTTGTTTCCTGGAGCTGAAGGAATTCCCTCCTCAGGGCCCGTCTATTACTGCTGAGAGATGTCAGTCGGCTCGCCATTAAACTATATGGTGTTTCAAATTCAAATGTATGTTTTCCATATCCTTTCAATGTCATAATTTTCTGTCTATGAATTGAGGTACAGGTACTGGGTTTGTCTATTTACTCATCAGTGTTTTTGGAAGTTACACATGAACTATTTTTTTTCCCTAAAAATCTTGCCTTCCAGGCAGACAGATGAAATCCCATTGCAAGGATTATTCCTGTACTGTGATTCAGGTGCTGCAATGTAAATGATCTAATTTTTTACTGACTTAATTCTGTAAACGAAGAGGAAATTATTCAAGGGATGTCCTTGAGAAAATGAATGTATGCAATTCTGCAAGTCATTCACAGAAAAAATAGACGCAGCAAGTGAAAATGCAGCTTAACTTTCCTATGTATTACCACATGGTGGCCACATAACCCCAGCGATGTGGGCTGCTGCTGCAGTAACGCTCAGAAACCGTTGATAATTCTAGTACCTGTTTTCTATGCACCCCACACAAAGAGATTTCATCTACACTAAGGTCTTCTGTGCAAGTCCTACAAACTCACTAACATCGTCTGAAAACTCAGTTAACATAATTCCACAAACTATGCAGTCTGATTATTGGACTGGTTATTTAGACTGAAACTAGTTATAATTAAAATACTAGAAGTACAAACAGAAATGGATGAGAATTGGAAAAGATCTTGTAGAAATCCTCAAATTCCATTTTTCAAGTTCTTCTGCAAATGAGTGAATTTATTGTAATAAACTATGACATTTTAACATTATTTACATTTTACTTTCAATAATGACAACAGGTAACAAAGATCATGAACATTTTAATGATGCATTCATTACATCAGTTTCTGTATTAAAACAAATATCATGTTCTAGCTGTCAAAATATTTCTACAGAGAACTAAGCTCAACCCTGATGCAGGATTAGAGTGGGCACACTTTTATCATTACCACAGTATTTACCTGGTTCAGTCCTCAGGCAGCTGGGGATGGCATTTGGGTGTTCCAAACATGGCCCACAGGAACAAGACCAAAAGGGTTCGATGCACATTACCTGCTCCCCTAGGATGCCTGGGAAATGCTCAAGAGCTTGACTTCAATCAGTTGTCAAAACAAATGTCAAAATTTGGAAAGGATTACATATAAAGGCCAAATACATAGAAAACAGGGGCAAGTCCACCTGTCAGACTTTTGACTAGAACTGATTGGAGATTGTTTTTACTTGCCCCAGGAATAGTTTGGCATTCTTGGGAAAAAATCAAAACCTGAAAAAATCAAAACCTGAACACTTTCCAGTGAGCATGCCAAATAGTGAATCAAAATCACTGCCATGGGACCTTGTAAGAATTGTGACCATAATGCCACATGCATCCATCATCTGCTGTGAGCAGGGTGTCCTGCAAAATAGGGCTCTAGGTGAGGGAAAAGAACTTACCAGTAGTTGCCCATACTGCACTGTGAAAGAGGTCCTTTGGCCAGAAGCCTGTCCCTTAAACTGGGTGGAGACATGAGGCAGCAGAACCACATCTCCCATGAGGCTCTGTGGCATCATCTCCAAGACAAAATATTATATTTTTTGACCAAAACACAGAATCTTTTCAGGTTTAGGCCTTTTCCTTTTTGGGTCTAAATAAGTACTGAAATTTTCCATAGAAAGCAAATACTTCTCTCAAAATACTTTCTGTCTCGGTTTTATTCCATTGGAAATAATTTACAAATGGTGGGTTTTGATCTATTCGCAAAGTCTGAGGAACCATCTCAAATAAAATTGGAAAATGCTGTTTAAAAGCAACCTTATTTAAACTATTAAAACGCTTTAGCCTGCAACACTGTATGTCATAAACAACATCAGTAAGAAGAGCTTTCGGAAGGGCTGTCCAGCTTCGTCTTAACCTTTGCAACCTGATGGAGATGATCCAGCTTTTACAGGGCTGTGTCTTACAGATTCCCAAAGAAAACCGTAGCCAAACCAATGCCTACCCCGGGCTAAGTTGGGGGAACAGGATGCAGATTTGACAAGCCAAGGCTTCTCCATGGCAAAGTCTCATCCTCACTGATCCATGACCCATTGCATGGTACATCTGCCCAGGTCTGCTGGCAGGGCCCTTCCCACTGCCATTTTGTTCTTCCCAGGTGATTGCAGCAGAAAAATAGAAACTGACTATCAGCACTGACATGGTACAGTTTCCTTCCTCACTGCAAAGAGGACAAATTCCAGCCCAGGTTAAAGTGGAGCATGGGGTGACCCCAGGTCCCTAGATGGGTGAGCTAGCCCAAATTCAAGTACCTAGAGAACCAGTTGGTAGGGACACATTACTTTCTGTGAACGTATTTTTCTGTGTAGAAGCCCAGAACTAAAGCACCGTGTTTAAAAGCCTGCTGGTAGCTCCCCAGGGAAAAGAGATCGTGTACAGAACGCATTCCCTGATGGACATAGTCATTCAGCCAAGGGAGAGAGGACAGGCAGCATGCAGCCAGGGTGGGGACACTGTGCATGATTTCTGCCATGTCACAGAGCCAAATTCACAATGCCAGAAAACGTGACCAGGCGACTATCTCTGCGTAACTTCCCACACCTTCTCCCCAGGATTTTTGCACCAGGATATAAAGTCATGGGATTTAGAGCAATGAGAAATTCAAGTTCTTTCTGAAATGGCTTTGTAATAATGAGAATTGTCTTGGAAAACTGGAATCACGTCTTGCATATTCCTGAGAAAATGCCTTCATTGAGAAGAGATGCATTTTAGGGAAACACCATTATTGTTTCACGTTGCCCCTTTGTGTGTTCTGTAAATCTTCAAAGTGGTTGTGACTATAATTCATCTGGGCCGTGGGCAGAAGGAGACATTTCTCCCAAGAGAGGGACAGACTGCATGTGTGTGTGGTCCAAGAGAAAGCAGCTTTAATCATGCGCTGAGTGTAATAGGCATTGTACTGTGACTAAATTTACTGTGCTTTCTGGCAGACTCTTTCTGCGGGGAGAAGTGGTGCATTTCAAGCTCTAATCTTTGTTTTGTCTGTAGATTCTCGCTCTTTCTATACTAACTTGATACTAAGGGCCTGATCTTCACAAAATGGGGCCCAAAGTCAGCATCTACTTTTGCAAACTCGAGTACCTACCACATGTGCGCCTGAGTGCAAATCAGAAGTGACTTCAAAGAGCTCTGGACACGTGGCTCTGCGAAGTCCCTTTTCTCTTTCGTGTGTGTTAAACATTTTACACAACTGTAGTTATGTTTCTGAGAATAAGATGCTGGCTGTTTAGTTCAGAGATACATTTTATTCTCATCTCATTGCCAAAGACAACTGAAATATTGAAGTACAAGCACAGTGCCAACTGTGCGGTTAAATTGAAGTCCCCAGCTCAGCTTTTCTACAGATTTAATTGGCAAGGCTGCAGTCTTTTCAGATCTTTTCAGATGTGGTCATCCTCTTTGTACAAAATTAAGAGAATTAAGGCCAAATCCAAGCATAAAATAACACCATAAAGTCCCTCATTGTCCTCGTGAAATGGACAAACATGACGTGTTTTCCTTCAGTTTGATTTACACCATCAGCATTTGGAAGCCAGTCATTGTTTAGCTGAACCTGCCAAATGTTTTCTATTTAATTACACAATGCAACCACAAACTCTCCTAGAAAAAGATTTCTTATTTATTTATTTATTTAAGTTGATGAGATACTACCAAATAACTAGACGTAATTCTCAGAAAAAAAAATCTTGAAGAAGCAGCATTTATAAGCAATGTAAGAAAAAAGTAGTTGCATGGTTTGTTTTTTTTTTTTTTAATTTATCTGAGAACAAGAAAGAAGGAAGTGCAGAAAATAGGACTGAGGCTTTTTTATTTTAATCACAGTAAGTACAAAAACCTACAGAAGAATAGGGAGAAAAGACTGTAGTGAAGTTGTGTGTCATTTTATGTTGCAGAGAGCAAGTAAGGGGTGTGTAACGTTTCCTCAGTCTTCCTTCTCTCCATCTGTCCTTCTGCCCTGCTCACTGTCTGTCACAGCCAGTCCATCCTGTCAATCTGGAGTTTGGCTTTATTTAGCTCTGAAGAGAAGGTGTCTCATTGTCACAAGATGTAACTAGAGTGAGTAATTCAGATTCTTTCAAAGGTAGATTGTACTTTTATGAATAAAAATATAATCTGAAGTTACATTATCTTGAGTATAAGTATAATCCTTTAGGGCATAAACTGATCACCAACAGACTTGACAAAGGAATGTCTTCAGGCAGTGTATTATTACCAGTGATGAGTGATAAGTTATGTTATTTTCCATACAGAAGTACTGACGTGCAGTCAAAATGGTCTTTTAATTTATTAGAACAACACGACAAGGAAGAAAAAACTGTAATGTCTTCCCAAGAAAGACAGGCTCTTGTACACAAAGCATCCACTCAGCATGGACAGGGCAGCGGGCACAGTGCTGGAGCCACTTTTCAGACGGCAGACAGTTTTCAGATTTAAAGGAACATTATAAAGTAACCTTAAATTTATCACTAAAGAAAGCAAACCTGCTGATCAGAAAAATTAACTCTTTCCTCCTCCAAAAACATTCCCTTCAAACTCTCTAGCTAGTACCCTCTGAAGGTTTGGGATGTATCTCCTTTTGCTTTCCATTGCTTTCGTGGTGAGAAAAGCAGCTTGATCCTAGTAATTCCTTTTCTTGCATTTTGTTTTTCACAGGTCTTGGGGGCTTTGGGGTGAGCAGTTCCACTCCCGGTGATCACATCGCCTCTTGTCAAACAAAACATCTTCTCAGAGGACTGAGAGTGGTTGTCTCCCCTTGCAGCTCCTGGACTTACTGAGAGCCAGAGGCTGCTGATGCCCATAACCGCTCTGGGGCAGTTGGGTAACAAAAGAAAACTGGTATTTTCAAAGCAAAAATAGCGGGCTGCAACACACAGTGGCATGGGTACCATCCCAGAAGGATGGGCTGCTGGACATCACCAGGGAGAGGGTAGTTAACACTATAGGTGGCCAGTCTTCAGCAGTTGGGGCGATGCGCTGTTGGAGGTGGTGGTGATGGTGGTGAGAGACCTTGTGTCCTCAGCCCCCAGGAGCTCTCCCCTCTCGTAATGTTGGCAGCACATGTAGGTGTGTCCTCCAGCAGCAAAAAGGGAACAAAGTCCTCAGCCAGGGGTGGAGCAGTGGGGGGTGGCACAGCAGTTTCTGAGGGCACCCCAAGACAGCACCATGAGTGGGGTGAGCTCAAAGCTTGCAGGGACAGAGCTGGCCAGGCCCCCAAAACAGAGACTCCCGAGTTCAACCTTCCCTGATTGCTCTCCTCCATGTGCAATTTCCTGAAAAAGGGTGTATCATTCAAAGTGTTTTTAAATAGGTTACACATCCCTCATCGTTATTTTAATTTTAAAATGTTCTGCAGAACTAATTATTTTTAATGTTGCTTAAAAAAAAAAAAGGTGTGGTAAAATATTTTTAACTCTAGCAATTTAAATTGAGAACTCTTATAAAATTACCAACAGTCATTTGAGTTGCAGCTCAGAAAGAGATATTTCCTTTTATGACACTCACTCCCTTCTTTATATAATATTTAACCCATGGAGCTGTAAAGGTTATACGAGCTGCATACTTTGGAAGGTTTATTCCTCATCCTGCTGTTATGACACACAAATAAGTGACCGAGTAAGTAAGGAAAGCTAAATAAATGAAGCCAGAGAAACACAAGCCAAAGTGAAGTATTGCTTATTCTTAATCCTGCCTCATTTGGGGCACTTCTTTGTGAGAATCCCGAAGTAGCTAGTTATAGAAAGCTTATCCCCGGCGCTCATGTGATCAGGTAATGTACTCGATTCACACAAACAGGTAATCCACAGGGCTGCACTCTAGACGGTTAAGTGGCTTTAACATAAACTCCTATTGCAGAGGGCTGGAAAGCAGATAAAAGCTCATTTGTCTTCTGAGCCCTCGCCGAAAATCTGCCCATTGTACAGTGCAGACCTGTATGAAGGCTCCTGGTGCCTTTTTGATGTGGGGGACGGCGCGCTTTCGGCGAGGAATCAATGACGGACGCGCTCCCGACTCGACTCACCCGCTCCCCATGGCAGGATCAGATCCTGGGCAGGGGCTTTGCTCTGTTGCCCGGCATCAGCGAGCTGCAGTGGCCACTTAGCCGGCCCAAAGGCATTGCCATGGGAGGACACGTCCCTCGGTACACAGATAGAGACGGCAACAAAGGTTTGCTTATGGCTCCCATGAAAAATAGTTTTTTTGTGTAAGGATATTTATCATCCGCTCATGTCATCGTTCCTGGGTTTCTGGTGACAGTTGTGGCATGGACGGCGTACAGAGTCTTTTATCTGTGAATGTTAACATTTCTTTGAAGACTAAGCATGAAATATATTATAACAAGTTTACTGATAGAAGAGCTGGAATGACTTCATAAGAGGAGAGGATCACAGAAACAGACACATAACTGTTTGTGGCCTCTGTTTAGAAAATAAAGCTATGTTCAAAAACACAAAACTAAACAAATTTTGCATTTGTTTCAGAGGTCTGAAGTTGGGAACCAATCCACCCCCCAGTGAAGCCAGCAGGAGTCTTCCCATTGACTTCAATGAGCTTTTCATCCAGCCTCTGCTTGGTCTTAAGTTCTTTGTGATTAAACTTCTTTCCTTCTTTCCTGATAGGGCAGACAGGTTTCGATGAAGTTGGCATGCAGTACACATCCATCACACCCTGAGACATGAGCTTCTAAAACGGATGCAGGTACCCAGAGCCACTTCCCTGGGAGTAGGGAGAGCTGTCCTTCCTTCCAGGTGGCTGCGGTGTGAAGCAGTGGGATACTGTCAGCTTCTGCATCTCCACTGCCTCCCACGGCTTCTCATGCTGTTATGGTTCAGGAGAAATTTTATTTCAAAGCTTGAATTTTTGCAAGTCTTGTTGATACTTTCTGTTTTCTTTGAATGCCAGTTGTTCTAGGATTAAGTAAGTAAACCACCTGATTGACAAAAACCACCAGCCTCGAACCCAGAGCGTATCTGTTAAGTGGTGTGCCACAAACCAATTTGTGATTAATAAACGCCCATGTCATCTCACAAAGCTGAATCTGGCAGTGTGATGCTAATATCTAAAAGCAGATACTGGTAGCTCATGGAGATCAGTAAATGCATGTTCAAAATCCACATTCTGGAAATCCCCTCATTTTAAAAAATGTTTCCTTTCCACTAGGGGTACTTGTTAAGTTTGGGGCAATTTGTGCTGCTGTTGATGCCATTAAAATATTGAAAATGCATTTCTGAACGAAGTTAATTCATTACTTTGCAATTCTGAGCTTCTGGAAGCAAAAGCCCACATGGGCTGCGTGCCACTGAGATATGCTACACCAGTTCTGCAGTCTTCAAACCCTTCATAATGTTTTGTGTTTGCTGGTAGGGGCAGCCCACCCAGCATAAAAAGGCATGCAAACGATTTTAACAGACAAGCATTGTGTTGACCAAGGTTTCCAGTGTTAAACTATCCAGAAAGATTTAGACAAATTTTTCCCCTTGGTAAAATGCATATGTTAGTTTAAAGATGAAGAGAAATGAAATATGTTATTTATAGCCTGAAATATCCTTAATATTACACATATGTGTATTTCACTTAATCATTGTTTTGATAAATGCCCACAGTGCTAAACACCTAATGTACAACAGGATGTGGTTCCCACTTGAATTAGCAGATGCTATAGTTTCTGATTGTTAATGATGGACCTGTTTGCCAATAAAAACAACTGATGGATCAGCATGTGTGAGCTACTGAACCTCAGCAAAAGCCCAAACTAATGAGAGAGAGAGAAAAATGCTTCAGGTCACAGTCAGCAGATGGGAACTGGCCAGATGTCTGTCTGGGGCAGGGAAAGTGCAGCATGTATTTAAATATATATCTATGTTTTTATATAGCAGCAACTACCAGGAAGTTCAAATACTTGGACTAACCAAAGCAATGGTTTTGAAGTTTACTTTTGCAGGTGGGGGACAAAAATAAACAAAAAGGGTACATCTCTCAATCTGAAACTTCAGCTATCAGATGGCACTGAAATGGTCATTACATGCAATTTAGAACACAAGAAATAAACTCAAAATGTTGCAAGTCAGATGAAAGCTGCATTAGGTGATTTTGGCAACATAAGATGCCATCTGTGAGCAGCTGAAAATAAAATTGTGGTTTAATTTTCTCTTATGTTTTTATTAAGCAAGACATGCTATAAAATGTAATATGTCTAAACAACATTTTTTGCAAAACTGTGACACATGCAAACGAGTGGAGAATAGTAGCTAAAAAAGATGAAATCGTGCCATTTCTAGTAAAGAACCAAGTTATACAGTTACATATTAAAAGCTAACCTAGCTAATTTCCTAAACATGCAGGCAGTAAATGTATGATTGAAAATACCAGGATTTTTTTAATCACATGCTACTGCAAAATTACACATCTCTTATATCTCTGAGTAAAATAAGTAAAACCTGCTTATTTGTCACTGAAAAAACTTGCACTTCTGCCCAGATTCAGCTACCTGGTCACACTGCCTCCGAGAGATTTATTCATCAGGTAAAAGATATGCAGGTGCTTAAGTGCCTGGCTGGACTGGGGCCTATAAGACAAAATTCATTATAAGTAGAAATGCAATTTGTTCATGGATTGAAGCAATCTGAGCATTTCATTTGACTTCTCTATAAATGGAATTTCCCTGTACGCAGTTCACAGCAAGCATATTTTTCCACAGGGATCTGATCCAGACCTCACTGGAGCCAATGACCATCTTTCCACTCGCTTTGGTGGGTTCTGGATCCATCCCCAGCTGCGAGCAGGGTACGTCTGCCTGCCGGCACCAGCCCTGTGCTTCCCCCTAGGTCAGGGTGTTCTCGGCTGATGGGTGCTTTGCCGTTATGTTGAGGGAACCATAGTATTCAAAAAGGAAGTTGCCATGAGGAAAACAGCAATGTCGTGCTTTTTGATGTCAACAGTAAGCAGGAAATACAGGAATTTTCCTTTGGAGAAGCCCCCCTAGCCCCTTAGGACTGGGTGCAGAAAGGCTCCAGCAAGGGCAAGATGCAGTGGGAGACAAATGAGGGCATTTTTGCCAAAACCTCGCCTCCTGCTGTTGCACCTGGACAGTGGGCTCGGATATATCATAGCAGTGGCAAGAAAATGTTGATAGTAAGTAGGGACAGTGCTGGAGGGCAAGGGGAAGGAGGAAAATGGGAGATGCCTGGCTGCCAATGTCTTCCCTGGCTGGTGCAACCACCGTTGGATGCAGTATGACACACATACACCCACACTGAGGGAAGAAGATTGTTGTCAGACAAACACCCGTTTCTGTGGCTTTTCTCCTGCCTTCACACCCTCTTTGCCCACCAGGCAACATCCTTGTTATTCAAGAGCTACAGCTAAGATAGCTGTAGGACAGGAGCCTGTATAATGTCTTTCAAAAAGTTTCAGGGGAAAAAACACCCCGAGAATCGTATAGCGTCTGTCATGGTGTGTGTGCTTTGTATTATGCACAATATTGTGTTTAAAACACACACCACTCACTCATTAAAACGTCAGAAAGAAAGGTAGAGGTTATTCAAGCACAAGAGATCTCCTGTTCGATGGTTTGACTGAACAACAATAGAAATCTGCACCTGCACAAGTTGCTGCCAAAACTGATCTCACACAACTGTTGATCTTGATTAAATTCATTAGACTGGGAGAGATGAATTTCTATACATCTTATTGTGTGTGTTTTATGGGTTATGCTCCTGGGTGGAATATAAGGTAGTTTCTGTTCAGGAGACAGTAGGAAAATCATGCTGAGACCCAGGTCTGCTTTAGAATTCAACAGATTCAGCAAAAACTTTGGCCAGGACTTATTTTGGACTTCAGTAAAACTCTATTATAGGAGTTTCCGTAAGTTTAAAGGAACTGTCTGAGAGTTTGTATATATTATAAATCCTATTCTGTGCAGATTTTGCCTGCAGTAGCAAAGCAGCAACATTTTTCAACGATTCTGGCTTAAGATATAAAGCTCTATCCCGGAGCGATGAAATTAGAAAAATATTTTACAAAACCAGAACACAGGTCACATATTTGCAATATCTTTCTTTAGCGTTAGCCTTCTTTGAAAGAAGTTTTATGTCACAGCTGCACAGCACACATTGACTGGTTGCATCCAAAATATGGAAAATAAATCACAGGTTTGTCCACACGTTTGATAACGTAAGGAAAACCAACAGGCTTTCCTTGCTGATATTTGTTCCTCCCTTCTACCTATGCTGTGGGGATGTGTCTTTGTATATGTGCATACAGACATACAGAAACATACACATCTAATTCTGCCTTTTCACTTTCCTTTGATTTACTGTTGTGCAAACAAAAGGTTTGAGGCCTGATTTCAATCTTACTAAGTTAATCAGGCTGTTTATGTCAGTAATTAATCAATGTTGCATGTAAAGGCTCACAACCTGCCCCAAGGTACATAATTTACCCTTGCCTTTCACTTTGCATCATCATTTGCATCTGTACAAAGGGAGTGCAAACACGTGCTGCTGTATTCTCTGTTCACCCTTCACTCATTTTGCGCAGAAGTATATGACAACCGAAATCTGTGGTCAGTAAAAACAGGAAACTGAAATAATATAGCAGCATAATGAATGTGGCATTGTCTGATGTGAAATGGGATGCTGGCTTTGCCCATGTCCTGGTGAACAGAATCCCTGTCCCACCAAGCTCCCTGCCAGAGGAGCAGCAGGCAGTGCTCCTGTCAGCACATGCGTCAAAAAGAATGGGAATGGGTGACTCCGAAGCGTGAGCTCCCCTTTTACCCGTATGGCTCGTACAGCTGTGTACTGCCAGAGATAAGGGTCTGCAGCAGCACATCTTTTGGAGAGCTCTGCCTTGTTGCAACTATGCTGAGGTGCATCTGTGGAGAAACAAAACAGCTCGCCAGGGCTGATATGCTGGCACCGAGATTCATGGACATATTTTATAAGTGTGTGTGCCTAAGTGTGGGTATGTTTGTGTACACTTGGGTGTAGGCTTATAGAGCTAGAAACAACAAGATGTCACAACAGCAGATAAACAGAGTAAATTGCTGAATGTATAGCTTAAAGCTGCCCTGAGCTCACAGCAAACTGTTTATAAAGGAATTATTTTAATATAATGCAACCCACTCTGAGATAAAACATGGGTATTGCTTGAGAAGAAGCAATGACATTATTCAACACTCCATACCAAGACAGTACCTCCCTGCTATAACAATGTCTTTTAAAGCAGGATTAATATGTCCATTCAAACTGAAATTTGGGCAGAGTGGGTTACGTGAAAAGGAATAAGGTCTGTAGTGAACCTACATTTCTTTAAAGGATGTGGCATCAGTATTAGACTAAATAGAGTTACTAGGTTCTTGGGTTTTGCAAAATTTAAGAAATTGGTAAATACTTTTTTTAAAAAGAACTCTTTCCTGCTGGTGTTTTTATGGCAGACTCAGGAAGAGAACACAAAATTAAAACAGTGTTTGCAAGAAAAAGTGTGAAAACATTTTAGTCCTGACACATCGAGGGGGTCAGATGACCACAGGACTAGACAAAATTAGTACACCCTTAAAAAACATGTGGGAAAAGCAGCAAAAACATTTTCAGATATACTGGCATTGAGGACTTGTGCCTGATTTAAGAAGAACTTAAAAAAATTTAAGCTTAACCCTTTAATCCTCAGTATCTTGCCTAGTTTTTTTGTCCACATCAGAGCTGTCCTTTCCTCCTATTGCTGCCTGCCACTGAATAGAAACATCTTTCAGGCTCTTGAATTGAGAATTATTATCCAGCTACCCAAACTCTGCTTTGCTATGGCCTTTTCTAAGGCAGGATCTGAAGTAATTTCTGAAATGAATAATTGTACATCCAGATGAAAATTTCTTTGCTACATTCTGTTATTCTTAGCTAAAGATGGGATGAATAACCCTGAGGTGGTGCCTATTTCTCCTCAATACAGAGAGACTTACACAACTGACTGACTTACACAAGGTACTTAGCTTTCAGACAGCGAAAGCAAGGTGAGGTAAACCCTATATTGTTAGGCACTGAATTATGTTGCCTGGGCTGCACCTGATCAGTCATTCAAGAAAGGCTTCACCCCAAACCTTAATGTACTCACTGGGAAACATGAGGAGATTGGGGACAAGAGAAATTACTTGGCATTATTTTGGGATCCTTCCAGATAAACGGGGAGGACCCTCCCCTGGGGACATCTGACCCTAGAAGAGACCACAGGACTGCGCACAACATCCTTGATCAGAGGAATCAGAGGCAGCTGAAAGCAGTCCAAGGGGCAATGGGCATGAAAATATCCTCTCATTTTATTCAGAGACAAAACTTCCACTGACTCCAGTGATGCAGCTTTATCCATTTGCAAGAGACCATCCAGCAGTTACACCCACGCTGCGGTTACAAAGGGGGTATGGAAAATCAACATATTCTCAAAGCAATTTCCATATTCTTAGCATATGGCCCGTGCACTGAGCCCTTATTTGGGTCAATGAGAGTTTCTCATGCAGAACGAGCACAGAAAACATGCACAGCCTGTGCCTGAGAGGGGGCATATGCCTGCAATAGCTAAATATTTTAACAGGAGAAACACACTTCAACGAAGGAGCTAACTGCATAAGCCTAGGCAGGTTTTATTGAGGGCATTAATTTACACAAGCTGTATGATTGTGTTCTCATGAAATCTGCCATGCATAATTACTAAAGATGTTAATAAATAGTCAGCAAATCAGAACAGCTGGTTATGATGATATCCAGCTTTTCTAAGAAAAGCCAGACTTTAACCTCCCCACCATTAATACTGTGAAACATACTCTGGCCAGTGCATGTGATGGGATACCCTAAATAGATGAATATCCATTGCACTCCCCGTCCTGGATAGTGCAAAAAGGCCTAAGGTTGGCATTTTCTTTGATGTGGACCTTCCAGCATAATTGCCTTTAGTTGAAAAAATAAAATCCAAAGCAAATCCCTATAAATGATGCAAAGGGAGGAAGGGTTTATGTTTTCCTTTGAAGTCATGTGAGATGTTCAGATACAGAGATTGATGCTGCTTGAGAATGTGGCTAGTATGTAGCTGCAGTCAGTTTTCACCACTTCTTTGATAAGAGTGATCCGTTGAGCTTATATTAAAACCACAGTTGTGCACACAGAAATTATTCCTTTTTCTGTATATGATATCAAAATGTTTTCATACCTTACGTAGCTAAAAGCCACCTCTCTTCCCTTCACCTTGTGCGAGTTCCAGCTAGCAGTTTTGGAAGTCAGTCCAGCAAACCGCCTGTGTTCTCTCTGTATTGCAAAGGCCAGCAGACCCACTCTCTGCATTTCTTGTTTTTTTAATTACTGATATATTTATTCTGAATTTCCTCCCATCCAATCACATTTCTGCAGAGCTCTCTGTGTCCATGCTTAGCATGCTAATGAAGTGTGGCTACTCAGATGCTGTTCAGGAAGTTCTGCTTGTCAATATATATTATGTGTCAGAAACCTGCCAGTTTGGAGCAGAACCAAAACTGAGGATCAAGTATTGTTATGGCTGGCTGGCAGCTTGGCACCTGGAGAGGACTTAGATTTCCTCAGCAAATAAGGACTGACATTAAGTTCATGGACTAACGTTCACATAAGCATCATACAGAGCTCTCCCTGTATGACAGGTTGTCTTTCCCAATAGCTGCTTTCCGCGTTCAGGTCACAGAACCAAGAGCCTCCACTTCCCTTAATGCTATTGCTGCTATACATTGATTTCCTCTACACCTAAAAATAGGTCTGATAAATTGTCTATTAAGTGTTTATTCCTCTCCACTACTGATACAGAAACCTTAGCTCTGATACAGATGTCTGTATTATATAAGAGAAATCCCATCGGCTTAGACCAAGGAATATTTAATTACATATGCAAGGCAAAACACACCAAACAGGACCATTTATTTGGTCTGTTGGAGATCCGGTTGAGAGACTTTGATCTGATTCAGCCAGCTGGGGACTGTGGTGCTGGATGTCCCAAATGCTAGGAGAAAGCCCTACCCATTGGGCATTGCCCACTCTGGCAAGCTCTCCTGCTGTCCTGTGTAGCCATTCAGTCCCGAGAAAGTACCATCAAGGACACCACAGGAAAGTCCCCAACCAATTCTGCCCCCTGATTGATGCATGCCGTAATCTTTCTGTGCAATTCCCTCTATCCTACTAAAGCGAGTGACTGGCCAAACTGCCTCTCCTCTCAGGACTGTGCCCATTGCTCCAGACCCTTTGCCTCACCTCCTTTCTCTCACTGACGTTAGCTTCAGCAGAGGCTTTGACATGGTCAAAACTGAGCTGCTTATTTTTTTGGCAACTGCCTCTCCAAGGCACAGAAAACCCCAGCCCCACCAATGTGCTCCAGCCTCCAGGCGCGACCCACGGGAGGTGGCTGCCAGCCCCACAGCCGGCTTTTTGGGAACACCAAGATCCCCTTGAAAAAACCCCAATCCCTAAATCTCGGAGGTGACAGATTGCGGCAATTAGCTGTGAGAGTACCCAGCCTCCATTGTAAGCGACAATAGCAGCATCAGGTTTGGAGGTAACAGCAGGCTTCTTTGATAAAGGCCTCTTCCAAATGCCAGCCTGTCACTTCCCGGCGGGAGAAGGACTAAAAGCATTTCAAGGGAAGAAAAGCGGCAGAGGGGAAGTTACATACCTCAGGAAGCTTATTATAAGATGCTGCTTTTATACTGTAGTGTTTTATTGTTTGTGTTTATATATAAACCCTGAAAGGTAAACTTCTGCATTGTAGTGTTTGACCTTAAAAATGCAATTTTCTCTTTCCCTGCAGCAGCTCAGCTTGTACCCAACGATCCACTGAAAAAGCCACAGAAACATTTTTTATTTGAAAGAGCACTTCACATTTTTCCCTGGATGACAATCAGAATTATGAGTCCCTTCGACCTAGAATTAGAAAGGTTAAGTGACAAATACAAATGTGGAGCTGTCTTTTCCCCAGATTGGTAGGTGTTTTCCCTTTTTGTCTCAGTTCCCTATTTTTTTGATACTCAGACTATGAATATTCTGAATCTGCTCTTCAATATATCGCAGCATATCATGGCATTCCAGCACTGCAGATGCAATCACCTGTAAACAGTTAATAAAAAACGAAATCCCGATTTCACACAAATCTCATCTGCAAAAATAAAACATATTTTATATGTTCTGTTTTGTCTCACTTTTTGGTTTTTCAAGGGCTCCAAAATATTTTCAGATGTCAGAATCCACATTACATTTTTCATTTTAAAATCCGGAGAGAAATTATGAAAAATAAAAGACATTTGTGACCATATTCCCACCTGCAAATACTGCATAAAACTTTCCAAATGTTGAAAAACAAGACAGTCAGTGTCTTTTTTTCTTCTTAAATCTGTGCTGACTGCTGAGAATTTTATCAAGGGTGGATGTGAAGAATGATTAGACTGAAAAGCTTCATGGTTTCCACCCATGGACTGAAAAGAAATAAAGCAAAGAGGCTCATTATTTCTCTTCCCACATCCATCATAGTGATTACTGTCCTCTGAAAATCAGACAGCCATGCCAAAGTACAAAGTTTCTTTTTTTTAACCCCTCTCTATATTATATGAGATTTTTTGTCATCCTGGAATAGGACTAAAAAGAACTAATGCAAATAAATTGTTCATTATAAAGATTATTAGAATAGATTTTACTGTGAAATCGGTAATTATTTTTTTTATTTTATGAAAAAGTGGGCAGACAGAACATCAAAGGACATAGAAAGCAATGTGGAAGCCCATGGGGAAGCTCAGAACAAAATATTAAAGGGAAGTAATTTGATTTGAAAGCAAAAATCTCAAAATGAAGCACAGAACTTAGAATGAAATGACACTTGGGAAAAAATAAAACCCATGATTTAATCTGGATCCACTAGAGACAATTTTTAGTGGAACTAGAATGGTTTTGTGCTTTTCTTTAAATTGACAAGTTAGGATTATTAATTTTAAAAATGTCAACATTTTGTGGCCACTTCTATCACTGAGTCCTTATCTCCAGATGTGGAACCACGCCCACCTTCACTACTATGTGTCTGTGTTTTCCTACGTCACCTCCCATGGGGCAAGCTCTCCTGCACTATCTTAAAGTAAATATTAGTTAGGTTTATGAGGCTGTTTATTTCATGGTAACTTGTGAATGATTAGTCAATGAAAAATCACTGCCTAGAGAAAGCAGATGTCGGCTGAATGAGTTGAAAAACTGTGGCCAGCAAAGTCTAATACATCTAGAAGTCAAGAGAGTAATGATCAAAACCCGGTGTTCTCCATAGTCTTGTAATTTACCTCATGTTCTGTCTCCCAGACACCCTGCCCTGCTTTTATGTAGGCACATGAGCATACAGATTTTTCTTGCTGAGATGTGAATTTAGGTATTTTCTGCCCCGTGTTAGATAAATCTAGAAATCCTAATCTTCCCTGTCTTCTCTGGTAAGCCCATGCTACTTAAAATACTAGCTCCATACATTGTCTGAATTCTCTCATAAATCTTCTGGTGCCAGAAAATAGCTGGAGATACTTCTTGTATCACAATCCGAATAAATAAAGTTTATTCTGAATTTGAAAAATTAATTAGAACGTACTTTCTGAGATTATACTAAAAATTCAGACCTATTTGTAAAAAATATAAAGCCACAAAATCCCAGTACCTAACTGTGCTTCAATTTTAAAGTATTTTTTTAATAGTAAAGAATCCTGTGCTTCATGAGTTAGAATAGTGCCAGGTGAATGCTCAAATCAAAAGCAGCCCTGCAGAAACTTCTGTAATTAGCAAGCTAGGAGTCTGCAGCTATTGACCAATAATTTAACAGTTACTGTTGCTATCATGAAATATTTGCAAAGCAAAACTTTGAAAAAGATGGTGAGCCAGCTCCAGTTTCTACTTATGAAGGTTATACACATTTTGAGTCCATTTCATGACATGCTTTACGTACTAATTAGTGACTTGTCACAAAGTGGTATTTCCAAATGAATCAAATATAACCATTCCATAGGTATAGACACTGAGGAACACAGCAGCTAAGACTAAATTTTACAAACATGAGTGCTGTAACTGTGTCATTACACTAAATTTTTTTCATTTTTTAACTGAAAGGAAAAGAAGAAGTCTAGTTCACTCATTTGTCTGGTAGTTTGATTTGGGCCAATCAAGATAACTTGTATTCTGAATAAGGGAATTAATGCTTTAAATATTTTTTCACAAGATCCATCTGCCTTCTCTGCTAAGAACCTCTGCTCTTGTGGAGGCAATGGATATGGGCTGCGTGTGCCTCAAAGGAGCACAGAAGCATGTTATGTTCATGGCAGGAATCATAAAATCATAGAATAGTTTGGGCTGGAAGGCACCTTTAAAGGTCATCTAGTCCAACCCCCCCTGCTGTGGGCAGGGACATCTTCAACTAGATCAGGTTGCTCAGAGTCCCATCCAGCCTGACCTTGAATGTTTCCAGGGATGGGGCATCTACCACCTCTCTGGGCAACCCGTGCCAGTGTTTCACCACCCTCATTGTAAAAAATTTCTTCCTTATATCTAGTCTAAATCTACCTTCTTTTAGTTTAAAACCATTCCCCCTTGTCTTGTTGCTACAGGCCCTGCTAAAAAGTTTGTCCCCATCTTTCTTATAAGCCCTCTTTAAGTTCTGAAAGGCTGCAATAAGGTCTGCCCGAAGCCTTCTCTTCTCCAGGCTGAAGTTTATCTCCAGGGAGAGTGAAACAAGCGAGGCCAGGGCGGGGGTGTCTGCCCACTGTCTTGTACTCTTCTCATTCCCAAGTACCCCAGGACATGAAAAGTCCAAGGGCTGGTGGGCTCTTGGAGTAGCAGCAGGGTAATCTTGTAGGACCACAGTTTCGTCGTGGTCTTCCCTTTCTGACCATGGAGACAAGGAGTTCTCTGATATTAATTAAGCATACTATGGTCATGTACAGGAGCTCCAAGCAGAAATCAATCTCTGCTGTCCTACGCACATGTAAGAAAACATGGTTTACAATACTGCAGAGCGAGACAGTTTTTCATCTAAATAGGACTGTCCACTCTGGCAGGCCATGAGTTATAGTCTTACAAAGCCCATTTTGACTTTGTCGCAGTTTTGCTCCCTGGGACTCCTCCACTGAAGAGGTGCGTGCTGAAGAAATTGAGGCAGACTAAGATTTTAGTTTTAAATTATCCTCCTTCTAGCAAGCGAACTGTAAATTACTGCTTTGCCATGTGGTGGAGCTGGTAGACAGCAGTTCCCAAATTTCATTTTTGTCACTGTGGAGGTTGTTGCTATGTTTGGAATCTTTCTTTTTTAACAGTTTTCACAACTATGTTTAGTCTGGTAAACTACCTATAAAACTTAATCTTTGCTTTTGTATTTATATCATAAACCCTCAACACTGAGGGAAACTTCAAAGCTTGATTTTTGGAGTGAGAACTGCCAAGTCTGACGGCAACTTTCCACGCCAATGGAATGACGTGGGCAGTTGCTTAATGACAACTCATCTATTATTCCATGAAGAGCAATGCCTCTGAAGGGATCTGTAGATCTCATTTTTCAATTTCTAGACGACAGAGGAACTTCTAGACCACCGCCAAGGACAGTCATCTAGAGTAATGCACACAGCATAGGTAGAGCTGGAAACACATCCTAAAAATAAAATATTGTACAGTGTTTTGTGTCTCAGCAAAATTCCTCATTTTCAGCACATGAGAAGGTTTCATGGATATTGAGTGGATCTAGAGTGATCAACTGAATGTTGTGTTCTTAAAGCAGCCAGTGCCTCAGTGATGTGTTGGTGTGGAGACATGTCCTGGGATTCTTCAGGCCTGCTCAGCTTTGCAAGGCTTGGACCCAGGTGCTTACAATGATTTAGGACCCAAACCCCTCCTGGATCTGCACAGTGCTTTGGAAAGTCCTTATAGGTTTCTGCCTGCAACTTTTCATATAAATCTTTCCAAATCTGGTCCTAAATGCATAAGAAGTACCGCAGAGAGGAAAAGGTCTTGTGATTAAAATAGCACAGTATAGTTCAGAATTACTAATTATTTTCCCAGCATTCCCATTAACCATCTGTGTTGCCTAAAGCAAGTGATGTAAATTTGCTATGCCTCAGTTTACTCCTCTGTAACACCAGCATAATATTTGCCTCTATTATAGCACTACATGTGTAAAAATTCATTTGAAATTCTCAGATTAAAAGTACTTTGAAAGTATATGGTAGTATGGTCATTATTACTTTCAGTCTTCACTTCATGTTATTTTCTAGACTATTTATTATTTTACCCTTCTCCCACCTCTCAATACAGTAGTCAACTGTTTCATTCCCGAGAAACTGCATTTTAGAGAATTTCATAGAGGTGTTGGTGGCATATGGTCAAATTCCAATATGACCAGTTTGCCAGCTGAAATTCTCCCAATAGTTTAAAGTAGATTAAGTATTTTTCTCTTCCTTTAATGCGTTCGGCAAGGCTATCCACCATGAAATACCCTTTGCGTTTCATTCCTATGTAGCTGTGCAGTAGTGAACCAAATTTATGTTTCTGATTGTTTTGACTACAAAGTAGTTTGAATTATTTGGGGAAATGCAAGAGAAAATTAATAATACTGACACTGTGTATAAAATACCAGTGTTTGAAACCACATTTGTGAATAACTGTTTTATTTCAGATTTCTTATGGGCTGGTTTTTGCACATTAAAAGAAGACTTATATCCTGTCCAATCTCATGTGTTCATTTTAAATTATGGAATGAAACAGAAATTCACCTATTTCTTTTCCTTTCCTGCATTCCCATAGCTTGAAAATAGTCCCATTTGTTAAAAAAACACATTATGCACAGTTTATAGTGTGGATTGACTCAAACAATGAGAATCTGTTGGATGCTAGATTTGTTTGGGCTATTACAGAATGCTTTTTTAAAGCTTATTAAGACGAGTACACACAGTTATGTTAACTTTTAATGGGTCACTTAAATTTTTGTGTCTGGAGAAGAACAGGGTACGTACTTACATTTAAAAATCCCCAGACAAAACCATACCACAAAACCCAGCAATGCTCCGTGTCTACTTGTGGTCAGTTGTAAGATAAATGATGAGAGCAAAATTCAGATTTAAAACTGAAGTTTGAGTTTGAACTATCAAAGAGTTCATCTGGGTCTGGAAGTACTAGCTGATCTCATGTTTACATAAACTACAATGACAAAGTATATCTGTGGATTAAAGAACGAGGGCCAGATTTTCAGCTAGTGCAAATTGCGGTAGGTCCAGTGAACCCAACAGAAATAAACTGATTTATGCCTCTTATAACAAAGAAATTATTTGCATTATTTGTTTAGAGAAAAAAAACTTTAAAAACTCTTCACACATACATTTGCATGGATTCAATTGCAACAGAAATGTTTAAATACTGTGGATAGTAGCTTCAAGGTCACCTTCGAAAATGTGTTTATTGTATATGACTCAAGCATATGTAAAATGAGGGCATTTCTTACTGTATAAGAACACATTGCAGTAAGTTGTACATTTCTCTATCCCTTTGATATACATTTAAATGGCTTCATCCCAACATGACCTTGAAAGGTTAATTTAAAACAAGACTTGATTTTTTTTGTTGTTTTTTGCTATTTGCTTTTAAAAAAAGGGTTTATGTAGGACATGTTGTTCACTTGATGTTAAATCTCATCTTACAAGGGTGTTCTGGAATGTGTTGGAATAAATCTCAACAGTCATATTCCCTGAATAATAGCTAAGTGTTTGTGAGTGCAATAGGAGGTATAGCTCAAAATCTTTCATGACTAGAAAAAGCAGTGTTATTTTAAGACTCAAATACTTAGCGCTTTCCTGTTTTCTCTCAGCATTGTATCAGTAGGTACATTCTTTAAAAGCAATCACATCTTGGTTTCTTTAGTCTGCAGAAACCCCATCTGTGTATGCTTCTGATAGAAACCAGATTCTGCACGGTGGAATCCACTGGAGCGACGTATCTGCAGCTTGTTTGTGCATATTCTCCACCTCATTTACATATAAATTACACAACGTACGGCTTAGGGACTGCTTCGTCCCCTCAACGGGGAGGTCATTCTGGGAAAAGGGGGTGCAGTGGTGAAAGCTGCTCCTGGCCCATGCCTTCCCCAGGGAGGCACGGAATGCCCATCAACCCCCTGCAGAGGCAGGCTTGGCACCAGCTCAGTGGGCGGCAATGCCCATCGGGGTTTTCCCTAGGACGTGTGCGCTGGCGGCTGGTGCGGGACGTGGACAGAGGTGCAGCCTGGCTGGGAAGGCGGCAGCCACCGCCCGCTGCTGTTCAGGCATGAATTCCTCAGCTGGCACAGTTGCCCTAAAGCCCTTTATATCTGTTTGATCCCCATCTCTCTTCTTAGCTTTAAAAGTACTTCCTTGAGTGGTGTAATCATGGGGCAATTTTCCTCTCATGCCAAGTTTAGATATTGTATATACTACTTACATGTTGACTTGGGTGACACTGTTTCCCAGTTCCCAGTGAGATAGGGATCAGACCACCTCTGTGCAGCTCAAAGACCAAAGCATTGCACCAGACAGCACGAGATTTCTTCAGAACATTTTGGAAGTGGAAATTGAAGTCATTTGAGGATTAGCATTTTGTTAGATGGGGAGATGAACCCCAAAACACAACATCCTGAAATTGCTCAGCTGTTGTTCATCGCTGAAGGTTTGAAGGCAGAGATTGCAATCTGTTCATGCTCTATCTGCCTGCCGTACGGTTTGCAGAACAACAAGCAAGACAGGTCAGCACTGGCCCCCCTTTTCTCTGTCTGTGTAACCTGGTATTAGTGAAAGAAAGCAAAAAGGTTTGAAATCCTACTTGAAGCGGATACTGGTTACTTAAGTCAGCATTATGTTCAGTAACAACAGACACAGCTGTCTTGACCACACACAGACCATTTTAGCAATCGCCAAAGTGCAACGCTCGTTATGCAGCCAAGTCTTAAATTATGGTAAGCAATGAAATAACCAAAGATATTTTAAAAGAAAGCATATCAGTTACATTAATATGAAATTTACCTTTCAGATAATTCTTGACTTGTAACACATGTACCTTCGCCAGTTTCGTGAGAAACAAGACTACGGAAAGTAAAAATTACTTCATAAAAATAAGCTAGCCAGGATTTTACGTGAACGGGACTTAATGACTATGCAATTATAATTTCTAAGTGCATGTAATTATTAAAATAGAAACAGACACAGAGTCTTCTGTTTTCTGTAGCTTTTCCTAGGCTTTTTTTTTTTTTTTTTAAATCAGAGTTACAGTGAAAATGCGTACCAATCACAAGGCTTGGAGGGATGACAAATTTAGGCTTCAGTTCAGCAGAGAACTTAAGCATGTGTGTGTAATTGAGCATGGACTTAAGCTCTTTGCTCAGTTTGAACCCTAAGAAAGGTACATAGGCCTTTCCAGGGAATTTTGGCATTTTCAAATATTTTGAGCTGGCCAAGGAAAGGACAATTTTGAATTTGCCCAAACTGTTTTGGTTGCATGTAGTTTTGCCATGTAGGCTTTTGGGGGGAAGGGGAAGAAGTTATTTTCCAGGTTCCTTCTACTCAGACTCCTACTTTAAACTGCAATAACAATTTCTTGTTGGCCTTTAAAATTCAAAGAGTCCTGCAGATAAAATGGAGACTAAAATATCGCACAAGGCCACATCACTACCAAAGAAATAAATGAAAGAGAGAATTACAATTCAGGGAATATGCATATGAAATCCATGTGCTGTTTAACCTTGTCCAAGCACCTGGAAGCACACAAGACCCTAACTGCTTCTCTAAATCCGACTTTCCTCTCCCCACAGCCCTTCCAATTCTCTCCTTCAAGGTAGATCCAGAAGCTACAAAGCATCAAAGGAATAGCATCAAATCTGTCTGCATCTGCAGTATATTGTAACTTCTGCTTCACTTCCGTACCATCAACAGAAAGTCCATCCCCTGTTCCTACCTGCATGCCTGCACTAGCCTTATCTGTCAATGTTAGGCACAAAGCACAGTCTAACAGCCCACGGGGGAAGGCATATTTCACCTAAGTGGGCCAAGTTTGGCTTCTGCCTGTGGCCACTGAATGGAATGAAAATGCAGCAAAGGAATAGTTCATATTTTGAGGTCAGTAATTTCCCCCCTCTCATTCTGGACTTCCCATAGGTAGCAGCACAGTGCCAGGATGGAAGTAGATGGCAGCTGTAGACAGACTTCAGCTGCCTCTCAACTGCTGCCTTGGCTTGGGACTATCTAAGAAGAAAAAAGGAGATGCTTTTGCAGTGGCAGGAACTGGGTCATGGATGAACCCCTCCTTTTTGCCCACAGAGATGAGATGTGGGTGCATCCTGGATGGTGGGCAGTACCTCACCAGCATTGCTGGGGACAGAGAAAATCAAAGAGTATATTAACCTTCTCTGTACCCCTGCTCACCTTGAAAAGGGACAGTTACTCCTCACTGCCGTCTGCCTCTTTCATTACCTTTTAAAGTCTGCATAATTAATTTCCGTTATTGTTTCCCCCCCAAAAAAAGTAGATTTACTTCTTTTCTAAATAAAATTTTCAGTAATAAAAAGGAGTACCACAAAACACAGCATCCCATCAATATTGAAAAATATATTAGATCCTTTGCATATTGCTGACAACTGTTGAAAAAGTTCAAAAGAAAAAAAATATGTCATCACGATGTATCTGTACCTGCCAAAAGTACAGCTTATTTAAAAAAATGCTCAATATTATGTATTGTGACAGTTGCTATGGTAATAACTTTTTTTCCCCTTATATAGCAAAGTAATCAGTTACGAAAACCTATGGAAATTGTTAGTAGGTGGGGCCTCGCTAACATTTTTGGGTTCGGGTTTTGTTTTTCCCATGATACACATATTCGTTGCACCAAGTGTGGTCAGCCCTGGGCAATCTGAGAGGTGATCAGTTCTGCTGAGAGAGACAGAGAGAAAGAGGAGATGTGGCGAGGTCCAGGAAATAGCACATTCAAAAGACAAACACAGCCTTCTATTTTCCCATACTTTCCACCGAGCAATGGTCATGGAGCAGATTCTGCCTGACGTAGGGCAATGAATCTCAGCAATGGGTTTCCAAAGCGGAGATGTCTGAGGGAGGGTGTCCAGGGTTCAGTGCACGTGGCCTTCCAGTAGAGTTGTCTCAAGTGCATTCCTACCCTCAGCATTGCAGGCTGTAAAACCTAGAGCAAAACAGACCCAGAAACAAATGATTTCAGAATATGATTTTACCAGTGCAATGGGAACTCACACTGTGGCTTTTCTATGATAACTGGACCTGAATGCATAAACAGGTTTAGGAGGAAACTTTTTAAGGCACATGGTCTGTATAGTTCCACCTTTGGGAGACACTGTCCAAGTACACGTATTTGAGCCCCCACATGCTGGGCCTTGTGCTTTGAACGTTCCTTTGCCCCAGAAGGCTGCAGCAGTATCTCTGTCCAGAGGCTGTCCAGGGCACCTCCTGAGCACAGGCTGTTTGCTCTCCCCTGGTGGCACTGAGATCCTGTGGTACCGCTGCTCTGGGCCACCGCGCTGGTCCTGAGTCCAAGGACTCCCCAGTACCTTCATTGTACTTTCTTCTCATCTCCAGTTATGTGGTGCTGTGGATTTGCAGCTTGGTTTTTCAAGGATGTTTGTCAGTGGAAGTAAACCAAGAAAAAGATTGCAATTTTCTTTAAGCAATAACTCATGGCTTTATTTACGACAGGAAATTTTCAAGTGTAGACAAAATTGTACGTTTAGGTACATTTCATTGCCTCATGTCTGGCAGTGTTAGAGGCCCCTGCATTGCCCAAGATCCTTCATTTCTGCCCACCTTTTGCATGCTGCCTTCCTCTCCAGAACATGGGAGCCTAACTGTTTCTCTGTCTCTTTTCTTCAATTCACTCCCTAAAGGAGCCAATTAAGGATCCCGTCAAAAAATAAACAAATATGTTCTACTCTCATTTGTCAGGCAACCTCCTGTTCCAGCTCAACGTGCAACGAAATCCAGATGATCTGTCGCGTAGTACCTTCATTGGTTTGGTTCAGACTTGAAAAGCAAGTTTCCCCTGAACTCCAGCCAACTGTGAGTCCATTAGTGGCTTCCAGGTGAAGTGCCCAGTATCAAACAGAACTCACAAATTACACGTAGTTTTCCCCTTAATTAAATTTCTTCACTCTTCCTCTTCGGTCTCTGGAAAAACATGAGGACATTTTTCTGATTTTTTCCTGACTTAGAAGAGCTGATAAAATATGGAACACTGACATTAAAAACAGGGGGAATACTTAGCTTTCGTTGCATTGAAAGCCACTGTGGGCCCCACAGTAGCCCAAAAAAGGGCAAGGACATTGGAGACACCAACAAAGAGCAGGAGAACCCCTGTCGTCAGCAGGAAGAAGTTGAAGACAACTGATCAGGATGCTGGGAGGAACAGATGGGGGTAAAAGCACTGGTGCCTCGGAGAGAAAAGAGCCTCCATCACAGAGGAAGATGGTGCAGAGCCCATGGGAAGGTATTGCAGGGACTGAAGGGAGCTGCTAGCAGGAGCGGGAGCGGATCGGGAGCAGCCCGCAGGCATCAGAACAGCAGGTCGGGACGAGGACGAGGCAGTTGGTATGGCTGTGCCTCACCCACCAGCCTCTGAAAGTCAAGTTGTTGCTTACTCACGCCTGAAATTATCCCTTACTCCACGTTTTTTCAGCCTGCATGTGGCAATCGAGCCCTGCCATTTTAAATTAGAGGCAGTTACGTGAGCGTCACAGGCGTAATGTAAGGATTTCAGTGGCGATACCTCGGCATACCAAGGTGATTCTTTGACGTGTACTTCAGGATCACTCCAAGTGCTTGGTAATATGGCAGGATTTAGTTTCTGCACGAGTCAAATGCCCCACTGGTGTAAATAAACACAATCACACTCACTGCAGTAGGATTTGATGTATTTATATCAGTGGGGAATTTCCTTCCATTTAGTGAGCCTTTAAAGAAAAGAATAGACCAGAAGAAAGCACAATTTTTTCTCTTCTTATCCATCAGTTTCTAAACATAAACTTTTTTTTTCCTATGCTGTAGTATTTTAAAACCAGAACAAAGAGCCAGTGAGAGTAAGCACAGCTATGTGCTAATTTATAACTGCTCAGAGTAAAAGGCAGCTCCAGCTGACAGTAGCTTCAAAAAAATTGTGCCTTCTGTAAATTAGGGTAAGGGAACTGATCACTGAAGGTAAACAGGTGATGAAATACTTCATTAGTACCTCATTTGTAATTTATGTCTGCTGAAGTAGTTGACAAAGAATCAAAACGTAAGTGGTAGATTTCTCAGAAGTGCAGCCTTTGAGGTCACTGAAGTGGATTAATTATAACCCAGTGTAAAGCACAGCCTGTCTCTGTGTCAATTACCAGTATTTGATAACTGAAATTATGTCAAGCTCTGTTCTTCTTCAAGATGCAGCCACACATTTTAAAATCATTATGACTGTAAGCATGAGCTTCACATAGCTAATGAGTTCAGCTCATTTATTAAAGTTCATTTTGACTTAGCAGATAGTAGTTGAGATTCAGAGGGGAGTGGGTGGCAAGGCATCCAGTTCTGCAAAAATAAACACCTTTCTTTATCCCCTCTCCCAGTCCTGTGCAGGAGAAACAAATTCAGTTCACTTGCCAAAGAATCATTTAAATGTACTGTAGGAGAGAGTTGAGGGAGTCAACTGCTATTAAACATGACTTGCTTCTAATGGCTATCAGAACTCCAATTGTTACGTGAAAACGCTGGGCTTAATGGACTACCTGCTGTTCATAATAGTAAAATGACTGATAATGTACCTCTACCATGTCTTGGGATTTTCTTTCCCCTCTTCCTCCCTTTTTTAAACACTTCCCTGGAACTGCACAAGTATTGGGTAGGGTTCGATAGCATCTGTTCGTATGTTATCAAAACCTACCACACGCTCTTTGGTGAGTAACTCTATCTTGCCGTGGCCACGCAATCTGCTGCTAGCGCAGCAGGCAGGCAGCGCACGCTCCCTGCGTCCTGACCTGCGGCAGCACTGCCTGCACACTGTAAGCAAACTTTGAAAGCGATGGTTTGGGGCTTGGTTTCGTTTTCTGATGCAAAAAGCAGCTAATGCGTCAGTGAACTGATCACCAGGACACCATCTTTGCTGCATGTTTCATGTGCACCTTATGCTCAGCATAGCTGCTGCGCCAAGGCCCGCGAGCAGCCGTAGCTGGTGCTGCAGATTCCCACCTCTGGGAAAAATGAGGCCAGACCTCAGCTGTACTTTCAAAGCTTCAGCTGAGGTCAGACTTTGACAGGAGGCTAAGGAACAGTGTTCGGTCTAGTGAGACATTCTTTCACCGTTCCCTGCTTTCACCTGAAGTACCTCCGTTCTAAATGTCACTTACTGAAGTAACTAGGAACATATGATCCTGTTGTGTAGGTAATTCCTTATTCCTTTTGCTCTAACTAAATGACATACGGTCTGGGGTCAGACAGTGTTTTCAATGGAATCTTGCATTTATCATGGCTGTAACTTTATGCAGAGCCATATTCCAATATTCATCAGCAATCTTTTAAGAAAGCAACAAGTTAATTCTTTGAGTGGACATCTTAGAAGATTTTCTTCTAAAGAATAAATTTTTTTTTGAGATTAACAACATGTGGTGTTAATGTTTAAAGTACAAATTTTAGTTTGTCAGTGCAACTCATCATTCCTTATTACACATTGTGAAATAATTTTAAGATTCTTTGTGCATCTTTAAGCCAAAAAAATATCTGCAAACCACCCAAGACCTCTACTATGGAGTCCAGAGTAAGTAAACAGCTGTGACCTAAACCATAGATGTCTAACCTGAACTCAGGAAAATAACTGAGGAAAAGATGTATTTGTGTCTCTGATTGACTAATACTCTATTTTCCAATGGAATCGATCACTCCAATTTACATCAGATTGCTGCTGTTCATATTTTTAGTACCAGACTAATATGGTTGTTAATTTTAGAAGCATCTAAATGGATTAGGTATGTGGAGAGATAGATTGAGCAGAATATTCACCACAGAGTGGCTTTCTGGCCCTACTGAAATCAACAAAAGTTATAGCACCTACATCAATGCATATGGGATTTCAAATCTCATATTTTAACCCCCACTGTTTCAGGAAAAATATTTTATTGAATAAACAGCCAGAATGTTGAAACAATCCCTCCCTAAATATTTTGCAGCAATAATGACGGTGATTTCTCCATGGCATCAATCAAACTGGAACACTTAAAAATACTCATTTCAATATAAGTAAGTAAAAATGTGCTACAGATTGGAAATGAAGGAAGAGAACTCATATGAAGAATATTATAAGCTATGTCTAGACTTACCTGCTAGGAAAAATGATGGATCCTGTCCAGCCCACACCTCCAGTTCTCTTTTCCAGATTGTGAGAAGGTGGGAGGGAAGAGGAGGGACAGCTGGTGCATGCCTGTGTTTTGTCCCAGTAGGGAGCTGGGATGTGAGAATATGCAACTGGAAAGTAGAAAGTTCTCCCCACATCCCTCATCTAGATACAGCTAAGTGCCCACAGTGACCAAGGAAATGCCTTTTCATAAGAATTCAAAAGTGTTTCCATTTTTTCCACTCATTTGGTTAAATATAACTTTGTAGTCTCAGACTTTTCAAAAAGCTGGACAATATATGGGATTATTTCCTTGTGTGCCACCACTTTAATGGTACTACATTTGAGATGAGCTTAATAACTCTGATGACTCAAAGCCAGGCTTTTATGAAGATGCAGGAACAGATTTGCAAACTCCTTGTGTTCCCAAATGAGCTCCTACATGGCACCAGAGTAATGGGCACATTGCAAAAAAAAATTCCCACCGTCTCCCAGTTCCAATTCTGCCACCTGAGCTCAAAGTTTCAATAAAATGTCAGCACCGAAACTTTTGAGGATTTGCAAAAAAAGGTTTCATGACGAAGCCTGAACTAGATGCTGATTAAGAAATGCAGACAGAACAAATTGATTTTTCTAGGCTGCTGCTCATGCTTTCTGCCCCTTTTAGCAGATATTTATCCATGGCTGGTAGGAATTTGTGTACTTCTAGAAAAGGTGTGTGGCTGCACCAGCCTGGAGAGGGGCGAGACAGCTGGCCCTGTGGGATGGGTCAGGCAAAAGCAGATGGTCCTGAGCGGCCAGACTGGCGTGGGGACAGATGGCAACACAAGACAGCTCGGGAAGGGGGACATATGGCAACATGGGATTGGCAGGAGCACAAGTCCTTACGCTGGTCCCAATTATGGGCCTGGTAGGTCTGGATTCGCCTGGGAGAAGGTAAAAGGGCCTTTACATCTTCCCATCCCTCCTCAGACATGGGCAGGGATGCCATGGACCGCAGGATGCCGCCATGGCTGCGTGCTGTACAGTCCGGACAGGGATGTCAGCCACTGCTGGCTGCTGAGCCTTTCTGAACATTTTTTCTGCTGTCATTTCAGCATCTAACAAGTTTTCACCATTCTTACACACACTTATATGTTTTGATTTTCATCAGCACATGGTTCATCAGAGGTAGAAAAGGATAAAAGGCAACATGTGCACCACTGAGATTTAATGGGCTGATTCAGCATGCTGTTATGTTCTTTGAGACGTGGAAGACAAATGAATTTGCCTGCTCATCATCTTAGAGAGCTGAGACATAATAAGTATGAAAAATACTCAACACACAGAAAAACATCAAAACATGTAACACTGTAATATATCCATTGTATATTCTCCCTCCCACTTCCCTTATTTTTGGGATGGTAAAGTCACTAACCAAGAAATTTGCTTGAATTCTGAAGGAGCTTTTTAGGCATAAATACTTTTTCACCGCTAACCACTAACTACCACATTGCACATGTAGAGCATAATTAAGAAGAATAATAAATTAGGAGTTGGATGTCTTCCCATGTCATTTTGAGTATGGGAGGCAAAATTAAAAAGCTTTACATGCTGAACATTAGGGAATGTGCTTATATACACAAGCCTAATATTTGTCAGTATGCCTCCTGTATTTCTTTGCCTTAATGCAAGCTGTCCACCCAGAAATGACATCTTTTGGACATATTTTAAATAGATGTAGGGGAAGTCATTTAGTTTGGTCACATTAAACTGCTGAAGGACTCCATAGATAGCGCATACAGCACAGCCTGCTTCCCTGGTGAGAACAGGATGAGATTTTTTATAGACAACATTAAGTGTGTTGAGCAAATTGCATTCACCATATTACACTGTACCTTTTATAACTATTGTAATTGCATTTTTCACTTTTCCAGCATACTTCATCATCTCTTTCATCACCTCTTTTACTGAATACACTATTAACAGAGTAACATCCATTACAGAGGTATAGGAATTAATTAACTTGCAGCAGTTGTGATCTCTGGACACTGCATATAACAGATTTGGTGGTCATATCACTGAGACCAATTTCCTGCCCGTGGACAAGAGTATACAATCAGAGAATACTATAGATTGAAGCTCTTCTTAATAAGATTAATTTCCTTTTTTGTGGGAAGGGAAGGGAAGGGAAAGAAGTGGTGATAAAGTTAAAAATGATACTTCAGTTTTGGGAAGAGATTTCATGTATTCTAAAAGAGACTACCCTAAACTGTGAAATCCATGTACGGATGTGGATCTGGACTGCTCCAAAAATGCAGTAGTGTTCAGAAATGGATTTTTGTCATCCTATCTTAGCTAGATAGATAACCAATGTTAAGATGAGATTTGCACTCTGAAATCTCTCTGAGCCATGTTCGCTGATGCCTGCTGCTTCCTTTTTACTTTTTGTGAAATAAGATTTTCACCGTTAGTATAAGGGAATTATTTTAGCCATTCAAGAAATACAAAGGGTTTTATAATGCAGTTTTTGTAAGGAGTATATATTTACATGGTGACATCCTTGAAAGACTAAAAGTTAGTCTTGCTGCATCTGCTTTGCCATACAAGTATGACGAATATCGCTGGGTTTCCTGGCAATAAAAATACACAGGGAACCTCTTTTGTCTATTCATCAATAGCATGATTTTATCTGCTTCTGAATATTATCTTTGAGATGAAACACATCTGTATGAGTACTCGATTATCTTTCTTTATCAGACTGGTATCCAAACACTGAAAAGTCAGAGTCAGAACTGCTGTGTGTTGGGATAGTGGCACTCAAACAGATGGAGCTATGATGACTGATAGCCACTGATGACTCGGCTAGTACAATTTCTTTAAAAAGTCAGATCTCTTTAAAAGGGTCCATTCTTATTGCCTACGTTTCCCACAGGTTTTAATTGAGGTCTCTCCAAACTCAGAACATGATTTTTTTTTCCTTTTATGCGGGAATGTTTTCCTATAGTTTGGGAAGATTGCCCTTGTATTCCATAGATGTGAAATGTCTCTTAGTGTCACTGTCCTTCTTGTTACAAATGTATTCTGCTCTATTCGAGTGACCTTCAGATGATACCAAGAAATTATAGAGCTTATAACATAGAAATCGCTCTGTAGAAACATCCTGAATCATTTTCCTGTGGGAAGAGGGCTTCCCCACCTGCAATTTTGATAGGATGTTTGTTGCCTCAGGAGAATGGCAGAGAAGATCCACAATTTATTTTGGTAGTTTGAAGCAACATTCTCTCCACTGCATTCAAAAGGCCCAAAATCCACAAAATATAAGAATGAAAATAAGTGTTTTCATAAGCAAAGCACCATGGTTAGTCATGATGCTTCCAATTTGCAACATCCCAGAAAGATGAATGACCTTGCTTATATTTGTTATTTTAGTTTTTCTAAGGGATGTATGATGAATGAGATTTTCCAAATGTATTCATGAATAATGATGTCATTTTAATGATATTACATCTTTGCATACAGCAGATGATTATAAAGAATGCCAATGGGGACTGATAACTAGGTCCTGTAATTGAAATCATGACTAGAAGAAATACTATAGCGTGGCTTTGCACATTTCAGGACTACCCAGAAACCAATATCTCTCCTGAAAACGGTAGACTGCCTACAGCTATCATTCCAGCTATTTCTGAGTAATGGTAATAGCTCTGGAATGACATCTGACTTGAAGCAGTCAGGTATTAAAATACCAGACAAGCACGGCTGCCCGTACCTGACTGTACTACAGGAGCAGTGATCTGTGGCAAACTGCCATGGTAATATGTCCCTTTAAGATGTAACCTCTCCAAAAGGCAAAAGTTCAAGTAGGTTTGGTATTGGTAAAGTATATTCTGTCATATGCAGCTTTAACAGGGAGTTCTATGGTTTTTTCCTCTTCTTTTAGAGTTGCACAAGTAATGGTAAAATATTGGAAACAGGAACGTAAGAAAAAAGATACAAATTCTATTTAAAGCATCTGCAAAGTAAATATGAACTCCCCCAAAACCTAATGTAATGTGTTTCTTATGTTAGAGGAAGTGTAGATTAAGCTGAAAGCATGACTTCTTTGAAGGTAATGGTGAAAGTCCCACTGATGTAATTTCATTCACTCTGTTCTGTCTTCTTGGTCCTGTATAACTACTGAGCTTCTGGGGTTTGGGTTTTTTTTTCCAGAAATAATGGAAATAACTTAGATGAAATTAAAGCTTCATTTTCTTGGGCATAATCCACAAGCCTCAGGAATAGCTGATGAAATATCCTTGCATTTTTAACCAATTGTACTAATCCAGTCAACACCATAATTGCACTCAGAATCCCTTAGGCCTAATTTGAGTGTAAGGAAAAGCTACTGTGCTATTGTTAAACTCCTTGGGTTTAATTTTTTACCAGCCAATAATTACAAAACACAGGAAATGACATGGTGAATGATGGAACTATTTTGAAGTGCAAATTTATGAAGCAGCTGCAGCAAATAAAGTGGTAATTTAATTAGGCTTATGTCCTAAAGCTGAGGTGTAGTGAAGAACATTTCTGAGATACAAGCTAATTCAAATCTGGAATAGTAATCCCACATTTAGTAATTTCAGTGCTATAGCTCAGTTAATTACAGCATATTAGCAAAATAATGAGATAATTAATCTTCAAATGCAGTTCTTGTCTACATGCATATTACAGAAGAATTTGACTTATCCTTTCTTTGTATGTTTTTCCAAGAACAAGTTATGACTAATTTAACCTAGAGAAACCCTTCCTCACCAAAATACCTAGATTGTTTTCTTTTCCAAACCTATCAGGTTTCGGACAACTCGTTCTTTGTTTAAATGAGAAAATACTTTCATAATAGAATCTGTGAGAAGAATCTCAAAAGGTATTAAATTCCTTTCATTTGTCAACTAAAGACTATTGCATCTACTGCTTTTGCTTTTTTAAGTAGCATATACTGACTATTGCTGAGCCATTTACTCTGTCCTACTTCAGTTTTATTTGTAGTACAGTGGTTTCTATCTGCACTTTGAAAACACGTGCTTTTACAAGCAGATAGCTGTTGGCATACTGCATGCAATGTATTTTATACGTTAAGCATAGTACCAGAAAATAATACCTTTTCAGAAATGTTAATAGTCGTAACTTTAGCAAATTTCTCAGTGAAGTATTTATTTTATGTTTTATAAATATTAATATAAATACTAATTTATATTTTGAGCCTTCTGTTTTGTCAACAGAATACTCGGCATTACCTTAAATATATACATACTTTTTGTTCTTGCTTGTATGTATACTCAGCTACAAAAGGCAACTGTTGTATGACAGGTGTGCTTCAACCTTTTCACACCACATCCAAAATTCTCTGCATTTTTTGAGGTCCTATCTATTGCAATAGGTGCATTTCCCATTTCCTTCATCACCTCATTCACTTGCCTTGCAAGTGTGTATCAGTTTGCTTCAACTGATTTTATGACTGCCATGGACTATTTCGAGTTTTCAATACTTAATACTTCCCGTTACTTTTATCACTGGATATAACTGAACCAGCTTTCACATCCTGTCCTTACTTCCACAGGTTTTTTCACTGGGTCCATAACCCACGAGCCTCAAGAATAGCTGATGAAATATCCTTGCATTTTTAACCAGTTGTACTAATCCAGTCAACACCATAATTGTACTCAGAATCCCTTAGGCCTAATTTGAGTGTAAGGAAATGATGAGTAGGGTTTTGCACACTGGGCACATAGTCACAAATATCACATTTGAATGCATTATTTTTAGTGTCACAAAGGCTAACGTGTTAAGTAACTGCATAAAAACAGATTTTATCCTACATAGTAGGTGAGAAAATATGTAATGCTGGCAAAACAAAAGAGGAAGGAAAACACCATCTGGGAAAGAACAAGACTTCCTATCTGTTGTTCCATCTTCCACATTTGGTTGACTCCTCTTTGAGGAACTGATGAGATCTACTGGACCTCAAAATGGTGGCCCAAATTCAACAGACTTGAAACTATGCGCTTCCTCTCTAATAATAAGCAACGGCGTAGGGACCATGTGGCTTTAAATCATTTTACCTAAATGAGAGTTGCATAGTGTTTGTCTCATGTAATTGTTGGCTTTGTAAAGTCAACTGGAGAACTGCTATCTGTAAAAAAAGACTAGTCCAAACATCCCAGATGTTTGTATTCAAATAATACTTCACTGGAAATCTTGGAGGATGATAAAAAACCCTATATCCCTCTTAAATGTTCCTGACTAACAACGTAGCGAGACATGAATGAATATATACATATATTTTAAGATGAGGGAGGAAGTGGTAAAATAAGAATGTTGACTGTTGTTTTTTCACTGTACCTTTCTAGCCTGTGTCACAGCAGGCCTAGGTGGATCAAATCTGTAGCTGCCACCACATCTGTAGTCCCCTCTTTGCTAAACGAGCTACATAGGTTTAGTCTCTGGACATGACTCAACATACAGAAACTGTAGCTTTCCAGTGCAATGAAGAGATCAGGAGACTTCATTTCACCACATGCTGTGCTCTTCTCCACTGTAGGAAGAAAGACCAAAACAAAACAAAAAGCAGGGGTTAGCTATACAGATATTTACAGTGTTTTGTTTTGTTTTGCTTTGTTTTTGTTAAATTTTGAGATCCAATAACATTATTTTCCTAAGCTTCACCTCTAAATGGGAGGGAAGTGAATTCCCAAGTTCATATTTGTCTGTGACCATGTCTCATGACGGACAGAAGAATGTCTCCTATTTTTTTCTGACTGTAGATGGTAATTTTTGCTCTGAAGCACTAACCTCAGTAATTAAAAATCTGAACCACAGTAACAGCCAGAGGTCCAGAGCAAGAGGTCCAGAAGTTGTCATTACCCTCTTTAAACAGAGAAAACATGCACAAGCCATCATTTCTCAGGAACCAAAAAAAAAAAAAAAGGGTTCCCTCCAGTTTGTTCACTTAACTAAAGTGTGTGATGATAGCCCCAGTGCAAAAAATCAGATCCCTCCACAATCCCCCTTTTCTGCCCCATACCGGCTGCTGGGTGTGGGCAGAGGGAGCACAGGACTGCCTCAGCAAGCCTGCTAATCTCGCAGGAGGCTGAATTAGGAACAGCTATAAGACGTGGTTGCCTTCCTGTGGTAAGAAGCTTTCTCCATGAAGCCTTTTCATCGAAGATGAAAATGGGAAACCGTAGCAGGAATTTCATCTTTCCACCATTCCTGTTGTTAAAAATCTTCTTATCCCCTTCACACCCTCGCCTTGCCCACACAGACCTATAGATTGATGAGGAAAGGCATCCTTTTGAGGACTCCTTGCCTTAGTTTAGAAATTGCAGTGTGGGTTGTGGAAAGAGCCAGCCAAGATCTCGTGTCACTGTGGTGGGCTGAGGCAGCGTACGAGCACATCTAATTTATCACTTGTCTAAAGCTTACTGGTTGATCTCAGTAAAGTGAAAGCAGTTAAGTTCAATAGTGGAGTATTTTAGCTCAAAGCCTAAAATTAGTTCTAAGGGAAAAGCACTTATTTGTTTTTCTTTTACTTAAATGCTATGGGGTTTTAAATTCTTTTTTCAGTAATTTTGTTTCACCCAGAGATTGGCAAGAGGCACAACACAGGAGGATTGCCCGCGGGATGGCACCAACACAGGGCATTAGCTGAGTGGTTTGTAACAACCCTTCCTCCTCTGCAGCACCTTTCCCCACAAAGTCAACAGACATCGGAACCTCCTCCACCCTCCCAGTAAAGGAGGCACCACGTAACAGGAACATTTATTGTTGTATTTGTTCTGCAGAGGCATGCTAGTTAGATGGGTAAAGTTTGATGACTCCCCCTCGTCATAATTTGACTCACTAACCCCATAGTCCTCAGGCAGGTGTCAAACTGTTGTAACTGAATCACAACTTACAGTTATATGCAGGTTTTATGCAAAATTACTTGATTTCATAATACCACATATCTTGCTAATATTGGAACTGCAATTTCAGTATTATGTGAAGCGATTTTAGTAACAGGAAATACTTAATGTCATTTTTCTTCAATAGAGTGCACCATCTTCATTATTAACTTTCCCTTAGAGATATTTAATGTAATATTTAAAATATTTGGGGAGAAAGCCAGGCCATGACTGAGATTTTAAAACCTGCCATCTGGTTTCCATTTCAGAAATGAGGAGGGTCTCTAATCTAGTTTACACCAACTGTCCAGGACTCTTGCTCTTGGTCACTGAGGCAGCCAACTAGCAACATTAACAGAGAAAAATGTCTTATTAGAAAAGTGTTTACAAGAACTGTAAGGTTGTGTCCCTTAAATACATCCTTCCTCTCCAGAAGGTACTTCTCAAAATGCCATAATTCTTTTTGTTTTGCAGGTCTGGGATCATTTTCAATTCCTCTTTCTCCATTGCACCACACAGCCAGTCATTTGTCCATTTCTCATTTTTTACTTACTTCACAGAGTTTTCTACCTGAATTTAGCCATGACTTGAAGAGAAACAAGCTTCAATTTTATGACCAAAATATTGTTCAGTTATGCCATACACTTGCTTCAACTTTTATGATCACAGTTGGGATTTATTTTGGAGGGATGTTTGGAACAGCTTTGCAATCCTTAGCATAAAGTGGAAGAGTACCCTCTATGGATTTTTGTGTTTTCCCGCAGGTACAGGAACTGAGCACAGCTGCTGAAAAAATTTGGCCTCTTGTGGTGTCCCCAGCCATTCCTGCGCTCTCCAGAATGACTGGCCTTGATCAGAGGAAAGAAAAGACTTGGCGCACAAAATTGAGGTGTTGGTGTGATGGCAGAGACGTAACCTGTTTATCTCAAGGTGGTGCATTTCCTTGGTAGATTATAAAACCAACTGAAGTTAATGACACCTCGTAGTGATTTCCAGGATTTCTAATGAAAGCCAGTGTACTTCAAATGCTAGATCTGGTCTCAGGAGACATGCTGCTGTCTCCCTCCTTCATCTACCAGTCATGGCTCTTAGTCACAGTACTTTCAGCTCTCTGTACCTCCATTTCTCCACTTGCAAACCATACGCAATGATTCATTCCTCTTTAAGAACAATCTAAAAACTGTTGTTGTTGTTGCTGTTATTAATTGTAGTAAATGCACACAATAGCATATATGAGGAGATAAAAGGTACAGAACCCCTTCAGAAACCCCTTCCAAAAATCATCCAGGAACACAAGCAGAGGCACACAACATAAACCAAGGTAAGCAGACATAGAGATGTATTGTAGGATTATACATTGGCTGTCTCACAGTGTAGTTGGATTTTATCTTCTTAGAAGCAACCTTTCTTCAAAAATTAAAACATTTTTAGTCATTTCGAGTAGGGATTGATTTTCATGCAGTACATTGATTTTTCAGGGAGGCTGGGAATGGAAATCTGATACCAATGAGATTACAGTGAGCTGTTTTCTCTCTGGGGTGAGGTCGCAATTCAGCAAAGTATTTAAGTATGTAGCTAATTTTAAGCATTTAAATAGTCCCAAATCAATTTCCTGCAGAACTCCTCCTGAACACAAAGCTGTGGAGGCCAAATGCCATGTGCCATCCAATTCCATTTTTCTTTGTTTTTCATTAATATTCAGCAACAGCTTTTTACTTCTATCTGTGGAAAGCGAATTTTAAGCTGTCATACTAGCAGGCAGGTTCAGCAGGAGACTGTGATCAGTCCTAAAGGTTTTATATTTAGTGTGGAACTGGACACTGTTTAAATACAGGAGACAAAAAGATTCCCCAAAACTTCCTTCAAGTATGCCAGCAAAAAGGATATTAAATTATATAGGAAACTACATTATGCAGCAGAACTGTACCTCTTCCAACAGATGACTTTGTGTGAGTGTGACCAGGGAAAATCCTGTGCCTAAATATTTTGGTGAGACTTGTGTGATCCAGGAAACAAAAGGCTACTACATCTTTTTTTCATCTTTTAACTTTTCCCAAAAGAGTCAAGGGCCCAATATGTTCTTCCAGTCTTTGTCTCTTTTCCCTCATACTACATTAGTTGCTCTTTTTTTTACCAATAACATAAATATGTGACACTTGCTGGAACTGAGCAAGGGTACATCATGATACATCTTGCATTAAGTCCTCATGGGCTTGTGTGCCCCAGGGTGGATTTTCCAGCATAGCCACTACTCTGCTAGCACAAGAGTCTGTGTACCAAACACTATTGCATGACTTAGAGATGGCATAAGTGAGCATACACATGAAATAACAAGCACTATAAGCACCAAAGATGCTTGGACAGCAGCTGCCTAATGCCCGATCCAGTCAATAACCACAATATTCTCATTAAAGCTTTGTTTACTCTGCTCATAAAGACGTTTACTTACTGAAACAGAGAAGAAAATTCCATTCTAAAAGGGAATTAGAGTTTGAAAACCTACTATGCATGAGGTTGGAGAATGTGGTCTCTACGCTCTTGCCCTGAAACAGGGAAGTCAAAGTTCAATATATGTACTGTTTCTAATCATGTTTCCACATGCCCTCACTGTAGTGTGATGCTGATACCCTGAGCTGCTTCAGCAAGATGCATTACAACCTGAGAGAGTCACACATAGGATAGGCAATGCCAAAATGTCCCACAAGGGCAAAAAAATCCAAACACATCTCTTACAACGAGGGTCCAGCCCTGGGATGGGTTCTGTAGCAGAGCTCAAACCTCTGCTCCTCAGCAATGCAGCACAAAACTGCAGTATCTCAGCCAAAGAAATATCTCATTACATGGCAAGTGCAGAAGACTGCTCTCCTCCAACTGGACCAAGCCACAGAGAAGATCTGACGCACGCTAAGGCCATGGCGAGAATGTACGCTGAAATAGAACATTCTGACGGGCTTGGTTTATTCATATTTAAATGGGATTCTTCACTACACAAAGATTTTCTTTGTTTTGATGTTTAAAGTCTCCAAACATGTGGAGTATTGCAGTCTGGGAGTCACTAGAAAGGCGAACAATAATTTGTCAGGTAAAGGAGCACATCGGTGTATAAAACAAGCTGATTGGAGTTGGAAAGGTGCCTTTGGATTTGGTTTTGCTTTCAGTGATACAATAAGGTTTGGGCTTGTGCTGAAGTCGACTGCCTTGCCAAAGGCTATTTTTACAGGGAGTTACTGTGGAAAGAAGCCAATTAGACATAAAAGAATATTTAAAAGTGAAAAAAAAATGCTTCCAATGGATACAGGGAAAGGGTTCTCTTGAGAAAACAAAGCACATGCCTAATCATTTGAGCCATATTCTTCCCTCAGGTACACAAGTATAAAAACAGATTCTTTCCAGGGACTTTGAATGAATTACTCTGCTTTTAATTGGGGGCAGAATCAGGCCTATTTTGTTCATTAGATCTATTTAAAAAATATGAAGAACGTGAGCTTTATTACCAAACATAAGTCTGTGCTGGACCACCTTCTATGCTGGCTTCATTTATGTAGATAGCAAAAACTATAACCCCTTTTTCTCTGTCCTGGTTTCTTTCTTTTCAATTAAAACATGAAAACCATAGGTATACAAAATCTGGTTGTGAGGATGCGGTGGCTGCTTTCTGTACATGAAAGTAATGAAATTTTCTTCTGTCTTTATATACAGTGTGATTGCTGCTGTCTTCACTGTTAATCTTCTTAATTTTTGCTTAATTTGGAGTAGGATTTATTTAATCAAAAGTTTACAGTTGGAAGAGATTTTGATTTTCAATGCACGGTGGGGCACATTTGATGCGGATTGCTTGCATGTTTGTGTGAGTGTACACACACAACACACACAACACACATTAACAAGTAATAAAAGATATCTCTCTGGTTCATTTACGCAGTGGAGATCAGATTATGAAAGGTTAAACCATTAAACAAATGCTAATGCACTCTGATGCCTGGACCTTGTCCAATAGTACCTGCAGCAGCTGTCAACCTAATTAAGCCAGATGTGTGTTAAGTGTAAACGGACCTCCCAGGAGGAACAATAACAGATTTTAGGTCCTTAGGGGGCTCAGGGCACCAATGCATATAGTGTTTCTGAAGGAAACATCACCCCTACCTTGTGAGTTTTCTGCTCATTAGTACCATCCTGATTGTACTCCTCTGGGACCGGGCTTGGGGGAGGAGAAGTCTCTTTTCATTCCAGCTAAGGCCAGCAAGAATGCTCATTTTCAATTGAATCTGGCAGTCATGACATTTACTCAACACTCTAATCTCTATTTTTTTAACCTCCACTTTACTCTGTCTGTAACATATTTTAAAAGTGACATTTATCCTATGCCATATTTGCCAACCCTTTAAGTATGTGTGCAGACCATAAGCTGATAGAAAGAATCTTAATAAGCCTTTTAATATTAACAATCAAGAGAAATCTATAGAGAGGGGAAATATTAGGTAATTATGAGCATGCAGTGTGTAATAATGTGTTACAATAAAAAAGAAAATCCTTTTACAGTGTGAAAATATTATGGGAAATTAACAAAAAACACTTAGCAATATTTAAAATCTGCTGAAACTTGCAGCTGAATTGTTTCTTGTGTGCTATTAACTGCAATATGTCCAGGAGAAAGAGGCTAGAGAGGTAGACCTGCAGACCTTCACACCTGGTCAAGGAAAGACAAGTCTCTGAGAGTTCCCATACATGTTGAACTTAACACCTAGTTTCTCACTCACTTCACAGCCAAACTATGGCACTTCTTTCCAAAGAAGCAGAACAAACTCATAAAGCAGCATCACAGAATAAAATGGAGTGTGGTTTCACTGGCCAGACCATCTGTGATGAACGAGACAACCTCCATGGATTTCCTGGGAGGTCTGTCCACCTACACTGTCTTTGGATCTAGTCCTAAGTTCTCCTCAAGTCACCTGGGATGATCTAATAAAGATGTATGGTGCCATGTTGCCTTAAACAAACCTTCACCTGAAAATGGGCAATCATGCAATAGTTTTGTTTTTCCTGGCACTCAGCATTCACTATCTATTGGGGCACTAAATTTAGTTACAGCTGTACTAAAATGAATTATCATGTACTGGCTAAGACCCTAAGATTATATGTATATTTTAATGCCATATCCATAAGAGATTACTTTTCTAATGAGTTTTCCTGTAAGATCTCTTTCTGTGAGATCAGAACATATTCCTCATGTTATAACTGAGCACACTGCTGTGGTGCTGGGTTATGAATTGTTGAGCCAGTCTTCCTATTCAGTGCTACACAGAAGATATTTGAAGAGAGCAGGTTTCTCCTGTTCCATCATTACTGAACGGTGTTAAATACGCTGTGTATTTGTGTCCTTAACACCACATTTCCTTGGCTTGCTGATAATAGGGTGGCTAAATGAGTGTGCTAGCTGTCCTGATGTTGGAGGGTAATTATTTATGGTCCATTTAATCTCCATGTTGTTCTCAATATCCCCAGTTCCAGTACAAGGATGCAGGATTTGGGACCCAAGCTCCGTCTGTGTGCTGCAGCTGTTGCTGGCCGGGGCCCAGGACTCATGCTCCAGGCAAACGCCAAGCTGCAGAGTCAAGCCTTTGCTTGCACCTCTTCTGGACCAGGGCTCTTGCGGTCTTTGCAGCACAGGAGGGATGGGAGGCTCCTGCCGGCAGCTTCCCCCATGGATCCCTTCTGGGAATGGGAAAGGTGGCCCAGGTTCTTAGGGTCTCCTCTCTCTCTTAGCATATGAATAGTGATGACACGAAAAGGGGCTGAGACTACACTTTTGTCGAAAACATTAAGAAGTGCATTTCGTAAGGTGATTTATCCTTTTGGTGTGATGGATACATTTTGAGATTTTCTGCTGTGCCAGGCCTAGTAGGGGACTTACATAGTGCATAATACACTATATTAAGATGATATATATATATATATATACATAATACACTGCAGGACACAAATCCCTGAGGTACTAACCAGGATGGGCATTAGTATGATTGTATCTGTGTGGTCAAGTACACAAGGTAATTCTGCTGAACTGACATGTCTTTACTGCAGAACCTTGTACCACTTCAATGTGCCAGCTTGTTCCTAGCTTCCACAGGGGTGTGTATTACAATATCCCACTGTGCCATGTAAAATGGGGGAACACCTATCTGGGGATTCATCTGAGTATTACAGTGCAGACACCTAAGTCTGAACCGGTCGTCTCAGACATCCTGTACCGTGACTGGAGTAATTGTACCATCTCGCATCCTGATGCAGACAACTAGAGTAGATCAGAGGGACGGCTCTCTGAAAGAGCCTGCTTCTCCACTTCAGCTGGTAGCTAGTTTAACTGCTCAGCCCTTCTTCTGCACGGTAGGTGTCTAAGGTTACATGAAGGGAGTTTCACTTGCAGTTTCTGGTATGAAATCATTTTGGTAGGTGAGCTAGATGCAAAGCCATTCAGCCCTGTCGGAAATAGGTCAGTTCCTGTAATGCCCAGAACAACACCTCTAAGCAATTAAAGAGCTGCAAGGTCAAATCCTTTGGTGCCTTAGGAGTCTAGTGAATACAAGGATGGGTAGTAGCTGAGCACGACAGGTTGGATTGCAGATATGAACCTAGTTTGCCAAATCCCACAAAAGGAGGTAGATGTCTCTTTAGGCACCTAAATCCTTTATTTAATGAGGCTCCGAGTCCTTTAGATACTGCCAGTGAAATGCCTAATAAAGTTGCACATAATTGCAGTGTGCATGTAACAGAGTTCGGTCTCTGAGCACTATACTTCCAGTTTTAATACGTCAAATAATTTTTTGTACAATGACATGGAAAAATGTTACACAACACAGTGATAAAGTGAAGATAAGTTTTCTCACTCTGAAATGATAAATTGTAGACTGGGAAAAGGAATGACATTTATTTCAAGCACGTTTAATCCAGAAGAAGTAGGCTGGTGTAATATGCTTTCCAGTAACCTCATTTCTCTCCTGTGAAAAGAAGACTAATACCAGTGGAAATGCTGAGTGTATTCGGAAGGCTTTGAAACCAATTAATCACCTGCAGAATTTTTCATAAAACCATATTTCATTTGGGACAAAGTAGGAGCTGAAGTAATTTAAGGATGTCAGATTAAAAAGTTTTTCACAGGTAAACATGCAATTCCATGAGTATCAGAATTAATGACTCCTGCTTTCCAATGGATTTATTTCTTGTGCCTATGAAGTGGCACGCTGATTTAAGCTTTCCTTGCTTTTGGGGCTGGGGCTCCTTGCCATAGGGATTTAGGAAGGAATCTGGGCTTGCAGGCTGGGTGAGAGGTACCGTACACTGCAATATTTTAACTGCTCTGGACAACTGAAGCTAGGGGGTGAACCATGGAAGTGGTATCTACCTTGCAGCTTAGATAGTGCGAGTGAACTCTATGAGATTATGGCCATTTTAATTCTTTGCAAATGTGTGGTGTGGTTTAACTGATCCATTTTAATTCACACCAATATAAATTTTCCTAGGATACTATTTAAAAGGGAAAAAAAATGGAGAGGGTATAAAAACTAGCAAAGGACCTTCTGCAATCTTCTGGCTAAGTGGCCTTACTATCAGGTAGGAAATATTTAGTATGCTTGAAGTTGCAGGTTCAGAGCTGGTTTAATCTTTCGACCAGAAGAAAGATAAACTGAGATCCGTTCATTTTATTGTCTGGATTTTCTCAGATAAGAGCACAATAACTTAAATACATTCCATTTTGTAGGGATGTAATTTAGCACATGATGTGTTTTCTAAGAATGAACTCCAGCGATTTATAAGGTAGATGTATTGTCACTGGACACATTTTCTCCTTCCACTTCTGTCCTGCACCCTGCAAAACTGCTGTGGGCAGCAGCCCGCTGCTCCAAGACCCACTGCAGCTCTCTGCGCTCCTCCATACAATGTTTGCAAAATGAATGGGGTTGAAAAGCACCACCATAAATGCATACGATGTCATTGAATGTCCTGCATTAGCTGTTCTGAAAAAACAGAACTGCTCATTTATTTACATGTCTTCCTCAGCAAGGACTTTATCTTTAGGATTATACATAAGAAATACTGCCGTTTCAGTGAGATAATATTAGCTTTAGTACACTGGAAAGTGACAGAAGGAGTGGATGAGGATAGTTAAAGAACTTCGCTGACTGCTTTGCTGAAATATTTTCAGATTTCACATTCCTGTACACAAGCTCATAAGTTTTAAGCTCTTGAAAAAATAGTTTAACCATTTTACTTTTGATTAATATTTATCTTCACCTACTGCTTCTTTTCATTCCTCAGCTGACCTTTTTTGTAAGGATCTTATTTTTCAATGATACATACATTTGTGGGTGAGGGGGACAAACAATGTTAAATCAACTCAGAAAGACAATGCCCAGCCTTTTAAAACCTGTCCTTTCTCGCTTTGATCAAAAAATACAAAGGAAAAACATGAAGACAAAAGAAGCTATTAACAACTTAGTTTACAACTTCACTGATTTCATTGGTGTAGTACTAGTCATATAACTGGATCACATGTTCAGGGAAAATATTTTTTTTCTAAGTGTCAAATGCAAGGATTAGGTTACAACTACAGCCCAGTTGTTGCTTTATGAAATGCAGCTGTTTTCTGTCATTTGATAGCTAAAGCCAATCATGGAATTAAATACTGAAGAATATTTTTTGTTACTTTTTGCTTTTAATCTCACATTGACATGGCTGCTGCGCTTATCTGAGGCCCTTCCACCATGGTCATATATGTTATTTCTGTCGGTCATTTGATTCCCTCCTTTTAGCCACCATCTTCTTCCTACTTCCCTTTTCTCTTCTCATGCTTGCTTTCTCACCCCCTTGCCTTCCCTCTCTGTTCCCACAGTCTCTTTGATCACCTGTGTTTCTTGCCCATCATCTCTTCTCTCTCCTCTTTTTCCTGGGTCACATTTTCTTCTCACTCTATTTCTGCCTTTCCTTTATTTTTCTTCCAGTAACCAATCACCCAGCCCTGACTGAGCTTGCAAACTCATCCTCTTGCCTCTCCTTCCCTCTCCTGCCCCAGCCCTCCTTTTGGCCACCATGCCAAATTCACACTAACTCCAGAATTGCTCTTTGTTCCTCACATCCATCTTCCCACATGGATTTTCTCTCCTGCTCTCTTCACACCCAGTTTGACTTCTCTGGTGCCAGGATCTCCTGGCAGGGCACGTGTTGGGGCATCAAGCCCAGCACCACAAGGACGGTAGGCATACGAGGATGGTAGGTATAGCCCAGCCTTGCAGCAGTCCCCGTGGGGATTTCACTGGTGCTACCAAGCTTACAGAGTCAGGTGTGGGGCAACCTGGACTGACCATGAGGAAGTGGCATATGGGAGAAAGTTATAAGGTCCTTTACAAGACAATGGCCATTTTGTTCTATTTTCCAACAGAAAAACATCTAATATTCATGTTAGTACTATCTTGACAATGAATAACTGATACTATTCTTGTTTTGTATGGCACTGGTTTGTTAAACCTCCATGGTTTTATATGCATATGCACACATATATCTAATACAAAATCTTCTGTTAAGATCCTCACCAGCTAAAAATCATTAGAGCTGCCACTGCTCACCTGAAAGCTTATTAAAGTTTCAATCACCTGTGTTATAATTGGCTTTCCCATTATAAAACCTGCTGATCCTATTTGAAAGGACTTTAAAAAATCTGAGCATAAAAATAAACACACAGATACTTCAGAAAATGGTAATGGATTCACTTCTGTCCTTGATCGCTTGAGTCACATTTCCTACTGAGCTGCCTTCGTGGGACGGAGGGCAGAGCTGATCTCAGTGAGTTTATATTGGAATAACGCTTAGATAAATAAACCAAACTAGGGGGCTGTAGGTAATCAAAACTGAACATAGCACTACAGGAAAATGGAGACTCAGACGTACTTTAACGCTGAAGACAGGCATGGCCCGCTCTCCTGGTATGTAATCTAATATCCTCTTCTAAAGCTGGACAATAACGATATGTTTGTTTAACCGTTTCACCAAGGCCTCGGCTTCCTCATCGAAAGCAATGTCCTGACACTGGCAAACTGAAGGAATTTCGAGGAAACCGAGCGATCATCCTTAAAGTCACCATAAAAAATGGTATGCACTTTCATCATTGTTCACATAAGGCACTGAACTTATTTTTGGTCACATATCTCTCAAGCATGCCTTATTTTGAAGGCTATCGCTCACTTTTATCGGCATTTGAGGACATTTAGTGCCCCCTCACTTCTACTGAAAAAAATGTGTTGGTCCTAAGGAAAGAATTAAAAACTATTTATTTTTATTTTACTGAGAAACAGGTGATTTATGGGGACCATCGCACATGTGAAACTTCCCACTGTCTCAGTAACTCTGTAATCAATGCACTCTGCAATAGGCACAATTTTCCTTCTGTTTAACTGGCTTAAACCTGAAATGTCTACATCTGAGGGGAAAATACAGATGGGACGCTTGCTCAAGTTACGCAGTGGACAAATCCCTTTGTAATTATGCTGCACACTTGTACTTCCTGCTATGGACAAGGGAATGAAAAAATAATTACAGTAATTTGCCAAATAGGTTTACTAGGCTTTTGGAAATAGGTACTAAGAAAATAAGGCTTGTGTTTGAAGATAAATTCCTTAGCTTTCACTCTGTCAACATATAATAACAAGCTAGTATCATATGAAAGAACTAAGAGGGTAAGCAAACCACATCCCACTCCAGCAATTTTTCCTTACAAAATAACATATTGTTCCTTTATATTGTAAGTCAGCATGCTGATTTCAGACAGTCCTTCTAATAGGCTAGTCTGAAGTGTAATCAACTACAATTTCTGAGAAGCTTTCTGTAAAAACAAATTTCGTCAGTATGTTTTTGAGGGTAAGCTCAGAAAGCAAAATGCTTTTGTAATAATAGCTGCTTGCAATACGTAAGACGACAGTTGTTGGCTTTTTTTTTTTCCCCCTGAGCGGAGTGTCCTAACTCAAAAACCTCTTGGCTGTGCACTAAGGCAGTGCAATTGCAGCCCAGCCGGCTCTTTGATGTCTGTACCTGTGCTGTGCCGGAGGCTGTCGCTGGGCATTCCAGGTCAGTGCTTTGCTCAAAGATAGGCACTGCAGACACCACCCAGAAAACATACTAGAACATGAGGCCATTTTTTGATATTTCCTCTTCTTCCTTTTGACTTTTCAATGCCTAACAAACTTGGAAGTATTGTTACTGGAAAAGATTTATCATAAATTTGTCCTTGAGATGGTATGGCTCATAGAGCAGTTATCAGCCCTTTAGCCAGGTAAAACTACCAAGCTGTGAAAGCAATCCACAAACTTGTAATTATTCCTTGACATGATTTTACATAAGCTGATCATGATATAATGTTGTCACTGGACGTTATACACAGCATGATATCTACTACGGTTATTCTTATGGATGCAACAGAGACTTTAATGAAATAAGAAATCAGTCACCATTTTCATTCCAACATTCTGAATGAAAACAAAAAAGTAGTTTTCATATAATTATCATTAATAATAACATCCATAAAAGCATTCATTGAACATTTGGAAAATAAAGGGTTTATGCTGGCTCCATGCTTCTTGTTCCAAGTTGACATTTGGCCTGAAGGAGCAGGAATGTCACTGCAGAACCTGGTAAAATAATTTGTATTATAAAAAAAAATATATATTTGACTGAAAACTGAATCCCAATTCACTTATTCTTCCACTGGCATGAAACCTGGCTTCCTCACAGTTCCTAGGGGAGAGCGCAGCATGCCAATGTAAATTAAGGCAATTCTCCCAGTAGACAGGTAAGGAATCAACTCCCCCAAACGTGCTAGACTAAGGGACACATATGTAGACCAAGGTACATCATACCTAGTGGAAATGCCAGACCTGAAGCACAGAGTGAGGGGAGGGAGTGAGACAAATCTCCCAAGTGTCATTTCCCAGGAGGCTGGGATGAAGCCAGGACATCCTCCATCCAACAGCCATCGCTGCAGGGAGAAAGTGGTTCACCAACACTGCACAGAAAGCCCACTCAAGCAGGGCCTGACCAGGGGTCAACCAATGGCCAGGAGTCTGCAGCCACCTGTCCTATGCACTTTTGTATTTCATGGTTTAACAGTGGAGAGTCTGCGTATCTCCCACCCTCAGTCAAACTAATCAGCATCATGGGGTCCATACAGGACACCAGGGGGTATCATGTTCTTCTGTCTCATGAGGTCTAGGAAGCTCTAATTGAGATATGCATATAATTTAATGAGTAAGACACTTCTGGAGAAGATAGGCACTGTTTTAAACACCATCCAGGTAATGGTGGAAAAACTACATGTCTAGAAGCAAAGAACTAGCCTCTCTGTTGCACCCATGCAGAGCTGATGTTGGTGGCTTAATTATAGAAATGTCATCACTTCTCCTGTGTCAGCTGTGACTGCTAATTTCACTTCTTGTGACCTACCTTTCTGGTCAATCAGCCTGCCATGGCTTTGGTCTCACCTAACCAGTAAGGCTGATGTGGGGTATCCATATATGTTATACTGCTTATGTATAATTTTTCATTTGAGGATCCCAGAGTATGTACCAGATGTGAGACCAAGCCTGCAACTCCTCTTTGTACCTCAGAGCACTTCCTTGCCTCAGTGTGGTCTTGATCCTGGCAGTTGTTCTGCATTGAATGTAAAATATTTCCACTGACATCAGTAAGATCCATATTATTCAGATCTCCTACTACATTAAAAGAAAATGAAGCATCAAAAGCAAACCTTCCAAGAATGTTGATAATTACTACCACAGTTGTACAGAGGGCAAAAGAATAAATTTAAATTAGTTTTGCATCAGCAGCTGAACCTTCAGTAAGCTTCTGAGTTTGATAAGAGACAAGTTACTTCCTGGCTTCTCAGGTTGTAAAAAGTACAAAATGTCTCACTGTGCATCAAAGTTCTCTGACAGAGTGTGGACTCTGTGGATAACCATGCCACAGCAGGACACAGCTCACTGCAGAGCTGCCAAAGGAACCACTCTGTTGCTGAAGCTGCCAAAGTAGTTGTCTGGCAAAAAAAATTTGAAAAAATCTCCTTAAATCTCATGCTAACTGAAACATTGTTTTTTCATGGATTAAATTTCTGTGCTGTCTCATGTATGTTACTAAACACGAGTAAGTGCCTTTACTGTTATATTTGTGTCCCACTACTAGCCTCCTTCCCTTCTTACACCATCTTGTTTTTTAACTTCGGGATTCAAGAAGAATACATGTTCTGCACAAATAGTGGGCTTCGCAGCCTTGAATCCAGCTTAACTGAATGATGCCAGAAAATTTCCATACCTAGAGATGCCCTGTTTGGCAACTCATTTAAAAAAGATGCAAGAGAGGAGGCATTCCTGTCCGGTCAGTTGTACCCCGTACTGCCTTTACCCCTTCCCAATTCCACTTACATGGACAACAGCCATTGCACAGTGGGGATGCAGGTAGGTCAGCAGACTGCAGAAGATGGCAGAGTAATCAGGTAGGCAGTGGAAAGATTATGGTTTCTCAATATGCACGCATCAAATATTCGCACATTTTAGGAACATAGCTGTAAAGCTGAGATTGAGTCTGGCCCTGAAATATTTTATTTGAACCAAAACCACTGCCTAATAGGCTGAATAACAGAGATAGGAAAGGGGTGATTGATTTAACTGGAATGAATTATGCCACTGTCTTTCCAAATTCTCCACTGAAGTAAAACAGAAGCCTGCTTTTCTTTTTTTTACTCATGGCCATGATTAATAACAATAACAACAATAACAATAATGTTACTCCTCAAGGTTCCTTCACATCTGGTGAACGATTTGCCATATCGTAAGTTAAAATGAAATTTGAAAATATTACAAAAATAAAAGACAAGAATGCAAAATTATAAAGGCAGCAATGATTGCTGACAAAAGCCATTTGCTATAAAAAAATTTTTTTAAACAAGTCAATAGCATAATCACTGGGAGATCAGAAAAGAAGATTCTGTGTATTTGGCACTGAAAAGGCTAAATACACAAGCGGGACTTTTGCCATCCACAGCCCACCCTTTCGAGGCAGAGAAGGAGCAATGCTGTCATGGATCTTGGATCTTTTAATAGCAAAAAAGCCTACAGAGTCTGATATAAATGCAGTCAGCTTGGCTGCTCAGGATTTGGGTAGAAATCCCAGGGTCCTTCAATCTTCACAGCTCTTCTGTCAAATATGTGTGTGAGTTACACAGTAGTAACTTCATCATTATTTTTTATTATTCTTATTATTCTACTTGCAATACAGTGGTTGCAGAGAGCCCTGTGTGCTAGCTGCTGCACAAAAGGCAAACAGGCAAAATGGGCAAACAGGGATTTGGAGTGTCTTGCTGGCTGCAGGCAAGGTGGCAGTGACAGAGCCAAGCCACCTCTTCCTCCCCCCACAGCCACGCACTGCACTGGACGTGCTGCAGTAACACCACCAACAGAAAAGCTGCTTGTGTATTTTCAGTCTGTTTATTTGCAATAACAACTGAAAATCAAGCAGTGTTTGTTCCTTTAAAACAAAATCTCCAGAATAAAATGTTCCAGCTGTTTCAGGTCCTCAGCTCTGCTTCTATTCATTTTGAAAGCACTCGGTGATTTCTGCTCTTGCTTTTATATCCCCTTTCAGCTGTCCTATGCCTTCAGCCTCCATACTTTTCCCAGTTGTCGTGGTTTAACCGCAGCCGGCAACTGAGCACCACCACAGCCGCTTGCTCACTCCCCCCTGGTGGGATGGGGGAGAGAATCGGAAGGGTAAAAGTGAGAAAACTCGTGGGTTGAGATAAAGACAGTTTAATAGGTAAAACAAAAGCCGCGCACGCAAGCAAAGCAAAACAAGGAATTCATTCACCACTTCCCATCGGCAGGCAGGTGTTCAGCCATCGCCAGGAAAGCAGGGCTCCATCACGCATAACGGTTACTTGGGAAGACAAACACCATCGCTCCGAACGTTCCCCCTTACTTCTTCTTCCCCCAGCTTTATACACTGAGCGTGATGTCATATGGTGTGGAATATCCCTTTGGTCAGTTGGGGTCAGCTGTCCCAGCTGTGTCCCCTCCCAGCTTCTTGTGCACCCCCAGCCTACTCACTGGTGGGGTGGGGTGAGGAGCAGAAAAGGCCTTGACTCTGTGTGAGCACTGCTCAGCAGTAACTAAAACATCCCTGTGTTATCAACACTGTTCTCAGCACAAATCCAAAACATAGCCCCATCCTAGCTACTAGGAAGAAAATTAACTCTATCCCAGACAAAACCAGCACACCAGTCTCTGAGAAAATGCAAATAATCACCTCTCAGCCTTTGGAGTTACCTTCTCTTGTTATGAAATTGAGTCCCAAACAAAGGCTCTTGGACTTTGTTTCTGTGAGTCGTATTCTCAATTCCCCACCACTTGCTCCTCTGCTTTATTTTAAGCATGTGAACAGTCCAGGTGCATTAGGGGAAAATAAGTATATCTTTAACTTTGAATTTACAAATAGTCCTGCTGATTTCAGCTGAAACTAACTAAAGGTTTAAGGTTTTGGAGGAACTGGGTCTTCAAAATACATGGATAAGATTTTAAAAAGAATAAGCTGGTCACTGATGTTAGTAAGTATATGTTCCAATGTGCTGAGACCCCAGCAACTCCCACCTGAAGAAGAGAGATGTTGAAGGCGTCACATTTTGTAAGTGATGAACAGTGGTCAAGATCCAGGACTAGGCCATGAACTGAGACTTGGGAGATGGAGATACCATTCCCAGAGACGCACCACTGAGAAAGCCAGCTAATTTTTCTGGGTTTCTGTTGCCTTTCCAGCTCTCTTTGGTCCTGCAGAAAGACTGCAAGGTCTTCAAGTAGGTCTCATCTCTATGGGTCTGTTTGAGGACACAAAGCAGTGTTATACTACAAAAAACAATTACACAACAGATACGGCCGTTTTTAAGGTATTAGAGACAAATACTCCAGAGCTGGGAAGTGCTAACAACGGTGTTTTGTACTAATTTGGTCTTTTTGATACAGTCTTTAATTAAATGAACAGATTGGTTTTTTCCATGTGGGGCTACTGGTTTGCACAGTGCGTGAAACACAACAGCCTTGCTACTCTTCTCTGTTTCTTTCAGGGAGCTTGGTGAGAAGATAGTTGGAGTGGGCTCCTCACTCTTGGGTCCTTCCAATACAATTGTATCCTAAGTGGCAGCATGCCATCTCTGCCTGGACTTCAAGACCAGCAGTGGACTGCTGCCTAAACAAAAAGGAGCCTGACAAAACTGTTCAGCTGGGGGCTAGTCTCAAAACCTTCTTGGCTGCTTCTCATCTTTTTAAATATGGGAGGAAAACTCCTAAACAGTTTTTCAACATTTTCTTTTTTCTGGAGCCACTTGCTTAATCCTTGCTCCTGCATCCTGGTTCCAGCCTCTTGACCTTTCATCTGACCCATGGATCTGGGTGAGATCACATGTCTTGGCTCCTTTGCCTTGGCCATGCTCCTTAGATGGGTGCATCTCTCAATTTAACCAGTACCTAACCTTGCCTTGCCCAGTCGTTTCTTCTAACAAATGGCGAAGATGCCCTGTGGTTGCCCCATGCCACTTACCCCTTCCCTAGCATAGTCAGATGTAACAGCCCCAGGAAAAGAAACCATCTCCAAGTAGCCCTGGACGTGAGGGAAGGCTGTGGACTTTCTTCTTGGGAACTGGGCATGCATTTCTTAGGCATTCATAGCAACCACAGGAAATTTAAGTGCACTCATACTCTACAGACTCTGCAGAGAGTGTTAGTGCTAAGATCTATGTCTCTGCTGGGCAGATGCAAAGCTTCCAGCAGCTTATCGCCCAGGAAAATGAGGGTGGGTCACACTACAGCTCTAACATGACCTTGCCAAAAGTTAAGTATTTTCTTCTAAGCACAGGCTTGGAAAAAACCCAAAGAACTGAACCAAAAAACAACAATAACAACAAGAAAATATCCCAGAATCACTTAGTGTTTTCTTCAGCTTTATTTTCAGAAAGGGCTTAGCACAGTTCAAACCCAGCCCCAATTTTCAGCCTGATGCAGATACCCAATGCGAACAGCTATCTATGGCAAAGTTTTAAGTAACTGAAGCTTGTATTGCAAAATGACATACTAGAGTCAGAAAAGCCTGTTATTTTGCATCTGTTATTTGGTTCAATGTATCTAACATCTGGAACATTAAACTGCCATTCTGATTTTTTGTTAAATTTTTGTAAAATTAGATTTCTTGTGTGTTTTTTTGTTTAAGATCTCTGAGGGAACATTCACAGTCTTGGCAGCTTCTGCTATCTCAGCTCTAATAATGCCCGTATTTTGAGAGACAAAATGTACGTTGATCATGCCATGGATTCTTGTTTCACCAGATGCATTGTTTCAGGCCTTTATGATTTCATACTGGATTTCATCTCTTTTGAAAAGAAAAGAGAGACATGCAAGAAAGGTTCAGGAACATTTTTCCCATGAACGTGTTTGTCTAAAATATGAGTAAAAGGGCCTGCTAGGGAGAAAATACAGTATATTTTGCTTTCAAAAAATAACACGTGTTACAGCTAAGTCAAAATTGATTTTTTGCATGCCCAGTTTATTACATGTTTCTAAGGATTTTATTTTTGTGCTCATTACAGTAGCAGAGCAAAATTATTCTGGCTTAATTGCTCTCTTTCTTGGGAAGAGATTTGGAATAAGAGCCTGAAAAAGTTTCCTAATGATCCTGAAATGCTTTTTTTCTCTCTAGACTAAAGGCTGTGGAGATCAAAGATGAGTAAAGATGTTGGGGTGAGCAGAAAGCAACTGTAGTGTTTCCTTTTTGCATTCAGAAAAGTCAGATATTTGGAGTGCTATTGCAGAAATGAGGGAGGAAAATTATAATGTCTCCCTATTCACCCAGAACCAATGGAAATCTGCCTTGCAACTCTTCTCATATAGAAAATAACCAGTCTGTCAACAAAGCCCTACTTAATGAAATCCTCATTTTGTGCTCCACATTGGCTTTTATATGAAAGTGTTGACTGACAAGCTTATTCAGTGTTAGTTTAGGGGTTTCCTAGAAGGAAATAACTTGCCTGAATCACTTCTAAAAATTAACAAAATACAAACCAACAACATCCAGTGGTAAGACTGGGTTAGCAGCGTTGCTCTGGATCACAAGGCTACAGCAATTGCACTGAATCTCCCCAAAATCTCAGGATCAGGACACTGAGCAAAGGAAGGGAGACAGTAGGAGCAGAAAAATGTAAATATTGCACATTAAAAAATGCTCTCTCTCCTCCTTCATTTCTCTTCCTTTCCTTTCCTCACACGTACTTTGGCATTTATCTACCATGACAAGCCTCCTTTTAAAAGAATGCATAAATGAGCTATGAATATTTGATCCTTTTTTAAACAAATATTTTGGCTTGACAAGTCACAGCAGATAAGACTGCCCAAGATGGTAGCCAGCTGCTCCGGAGGAGGGAGCTTAGGTAGAGCGGGGACCGGTGCTAGAGGCATCACCTTTCCCAGACACTGCATGCAGGCTGCTGCATAAGGCAGGACATCGGCCACAGAAATGCTCCTTTGCTGCTGCAAACCTTCTGGTTTTGCACAGACTGCTTCAAAGCTGTTGGTGATTCTGCACATCGGTGCTGGAGGACAAATTCTGCCACATCTGTGCTCCACTTCAGCATGTGCATGAGAGGCCCCGCTGACTTTGGTGGAAATAGTCACAGTTTATAATCGAACACCTCTGTGTGTCCTTCCAGGATCACAGCTTATACAGCACATAATTCTCTCTGTTAGGGTTTTTAGGAGGTTTTTCTCTGTGCTACCGGGCAAATTAGCTGACTCTGTAGTCAATTCAGATAAGCTGCTTTGTAGAGAAGTTACCAGCCCCATACCACATTGAAATTTAATAAATCAAATGAATAAAGGGCTTTTTGGACACCCATTTATGGGTTTGATCCCATTGTATTTCAGGCTTGACTTGCAAGGATATTGTAATCTGCATAAATGTTTCCGAGGTATTGTACTGTGCTGATATTTTGAGTGGGTGACAAATAAACAGATTTTCAAAAAACACCCACTTATATCTGTTTTGCACCGAAGTTGTCAATGCGGTATTTGAAATCAACCAACTCTAGACGCTTGTATGTGAACTTAGCTAACATGTTCTTTTTCTCTTTAAAACCTATTTTAAGTATATTTTTAATACAATAATATAGGTGGTTTTGGGAGATTTTTTTGTTTGTCATTAGATTTCAGTTGAAAATTGTCTATTTTGGGCAAAATCTCTGAGTGAAAAAAATTAAGAAAATAAAACTCTTTTCATTCACTATTTTACTTTTTCTACAGTTGTCATTATGGAAAATTTAAAAAGAGCAATAACCAAATTCTCTGAGTATTTGCATCATTCACCTTTTGTCCAAAGATAAAGGGTCAGCTTTATTTTTCTTGGTGAGAAAAAAACTTAAAATGTTACATTAGATGAAATTACATTTTCAAAAGCTCAGGGCAGACTTTTCTGCTTTGTTGTAAATTTACATCATGGAGAGATAATGCAAGATTCACTGGAGTCAATGCAGGGTGTCCTTGACTTCAGAAGACTTTCCATTTGGCCCAAGAGGAAAAAAGTTATTGACTGTGGAAATCTTTTTACCGAAGTGACTCCTTTCCCATGTGCATTTTATTTTTATTTTATTATAGCTTTAAACCAAGCAACATTTTGAACATTAGGCAAAGCTGAAAGTTACTGATAAGCACAGGAATAGGGAACAATTTAATCACTGCATTAAAAATCTTGTCTGTGACAGTTCTTGATTTCCACCTAAGCCCCCAGCAAAAGATTCAGATAGATCCAGTTTCCCAAATATTGTAACCCCCTTGTACTTTTCAGCCTCTAAGACGTGCATTAGCAGGACGGCCCTGAAAGCTGCAGGTGACGAGCAGTGCCCTTCCTGGGTGTCACCTCACTGCTGCAGACACATTCCTGCATCAGCTGAGGGACGGCATGGGCAGTGAGGTCGAAGGCCTGTGTTTCCTCATGTTGATAATTCATCATAGCAATGTTGTAGATATCTTACATAGTGTTTTTACTTTAGATACGTATCCTCAGCAATAAGACCCAGGAAAAAGCATACTGAAGGGGCAAAGTCCTCCGTAATATTGCAGCATTCATTGCACGTCATGTATATATTCGAGAACATCAGGACTAGGACTCAGTTATTCTGCAGTGCAAAAAATTGCAGCCCATAAACAGTAAAAATGTCACAGAAATATGCTTTCCCTCTCTGCATTATTTGGGGGGCATTTGTGGAAGGATGGTGGGATCGGTGGGAGAATGTGCTTTTTTGAATATATAGTATACATTCTTTTGTATTAAGCTTCCACAGATGAAAGTGCTCATGGTAATGTGCCCTTGTGACATTCTGTTTGAAAATATTACTCTTTCTTCAAAGAAGGGAAAGGGAGAAGCTGTAGCTTTAAATTGTATGAGCATGGGAAAATCAGACATGGTAATAAAAGTGGATGTTTGAGTGTGTCAGATAAAATTTATTAGATAGGGGTCTCCAGCTCAGTGCATTCCTATGCCAAATTCTTGGTAAGCTGCCAGAAAGTGAACTCTGAGCATTAGCACAGTAGAAAATATTTATACTGGTGTAAGGCTGCTGGCTGTGATGTGTTTCTGCTCTTTTAAAATAGCTTGCCACAAAGTCAGAGACGTCAACAGAGGTCAAACTGTAGGGAACTACACAATTTAATGAATCAATTATATGCTTACCAGACAATAAGTAATACTATTGTGGAAAAAATGAATTATTAACATGTGAAAATAATTTGTAAGCTGCAACAACACATACAGTAGCAATCAGGGTTAGGTTTCTAAAAATGTTCAGTCAATCTAATTGCTTTCCCAGTAAAGCCAGCACAATAGATTTCTTTTGTTTTATGCTCTTTTTTTTGAGCGTTATCTCTAATACGAATGACTGTGTGAAGACATTCTTCATCACACCTCAGTACTGGCTTCACTTAGTATTGCTGGCTCACATTTCATTAAAATTGAGCACATGAGAAGGACTGTTAAATAATTTTCAAATATATTCCATTATTTTTACTTTATTAAGATACAGACTTTATATCAGTGATAAGTTCTATTTGCAATGAGTAGGGCTACCTTGAGATTAATTTTTTATTTCACCTGAATTTTGGCCCAAATTCTGATAGTTAGTACCTTTTCAAGAAATTTTTTAAACTGTCCCATTTGAAAGAGGCGCCTTTTCCTCCTCACATAACTTTGGCATAAAGAGTTGCCTTGAGCAACATTTCCCTACGGTAACTCTTCTCTCCTTCTTATGATTTGCTTTTGCATGTAGCACCTGTGGATATTTTCCTTGAAATCTAAGGGAAAAAAGACCTCCCCTAACTCAACCTCTTGTCCAAAGCTGCTTTGCTTTGCCAGTGGGGACCATATGCCCTTGGTCTCAGCATAGTCCCATGGGGTCAGTACGGACTGTGGGTACGGCAGGACAAATAGTCAACAACTGAATTACAATTTCTCCAAGGTCACAGGAATTCTGACACAAAGTAGAAGGCTGACCCTATATCTACTGAATCTTAGACAATTTTCTTCTCAAAAATGAAATTAAAATTACATATCAACCACCTCATAAACATCTGAGGCTTTAACTACTATTTCCTAATATGTATTTTTTTGAACCATGATCCTGCAGGCAAAATAGCAAAATAATTCCTTGTTTATTTGGGCTTTTCACAGCATTTGATCCTTGTCAGTTTGTCTTTTAATGATAGAAAAAATATAAGATCAATATAAGACCTTGATTACCCTGCCATTTTCAGAATAGAATGCTAATTTTTTTTTCAGTCCTGGTTTCTTGTGAATTCATGCTTCTTTGGGGTTACGGGAGATGCTCACCTCAAATCTTCTCCTTTTATTTTATACTAAGCAGGACACAAAAAAATTTCCCAGCATCAATTCCAGGTTCCATAGAGTATTTATATCAGTCAGACTAACACCTGTTTGGTGAATTTAAACTAATCACAATTTCCCATTTATTCAGATCCTGGAATTTAAGAAAATATCCAGCAAACTCTCAATTAAAACTAACATACTCATTTCATAGCAACTTTAGAAATATGGAGGCCAAACACAAACTAAATGCCACATTCCACATTTGGTACTCAAATTTTAGAAGAAAAATGTAAGTTTTTACTGAGCTTGAAAGGATCATCCAAAAATAGAACCTGGAGGTATGTATAAATAGAGAAACTGGGCTGAATGATAAATCAGCTACTCTCCCCGTGTACTTTACTAAATCAATATTAATACTTCAAATGAAAAATGAAGCTATAATACAAGTTCTTGAAAAATACTGTCACTGATGGGAATGGAACCCACATCTGACACTGTCAGACTTTGCTGGACTACAAAGTGTTGCAAAGGTATTTTCTTACTGCATTTTAGCAGTAGCACATCTTAGTTAATTGCATATACATGATTCCTTAAGCTGATTCAGGAGGAGTCTATCAGGAACAAACATATGTAAGTTACTATGTGCATATTGGCTGCTCTGCTGTAGCTGGTGCACAGAATTCCTGGCAAATGGAGAATAAAATATGTTAACTTAAACTTCTGTCACTGAAGTTTAAGCTAACATGTCTTATCTCACAGTTTTATCAAGAAAACAGCATTCATTTGGATCGTTAATGCTAATTCTCTTCTCTGTGGTAACTCATTAAATGTATTCAAACCATGACATAAACACAAGCAAAAAATCAAGAAGAAACCACACTCCTATCCTGAGGATTGTCATTTCTGTCTTCTTTTTCCTCTCCTGATTTGCAAAGCCACAGGTAGTCTGTGTTATCCCCTCCTTAGGGGGAACATTGTTGTCATCAGACAGCCACTGTAGAGATGGAAAACTCAAAATAATATATAAGCTCAGGATATGCTTAGATGTGCACAGTGATTTGTAAAGCTTAGCTGCCTCTTTGTAGAATGGGTAAATCTATGAAGTGGTAAAATTCACTCTTATAGAGAAATTTTCTTCCCAAAGTGTAGGCAAAAAGTATTGCACAAATGATTCTGTAGAATTCCATGATCTCATGAGAACTGATTTTATTTGTAAAGGCACAGTGAATATATATGAGAGGAAGGATATTTTTATTTCTACTTGCAATAAACAAGATTTCTGTATATTGCTTCAAAATGTACTCATTTTACCTCTGTGGCAAAATGTCTAAATGGGGCCAGCAGCCTCTTTCAGTTCAGTTTTTGGTGTCTCAGTATCATTTTTTCTAGGTGTCCCGAGGCACAGTGATGTATGGAGACCTAATAGAAGTTGCAACCACACAGGACTTTGTGTCACAAAAAGATCAGCTTGAATTAGAGTAAATATATACTATATAATCAGAGGTACATTTCTGCTAGGCTGAATTAGAGAATTTACTGGCACATCTCCATAAACATGACTCTCTCTACTAGGAAATAGTTAATCTTTTATTACATCGGATAGCCTTGTGGGATTGCTTTAGTGATTCATTATAGAAATCAAAGTAAATTCTACAGTATTGTGCAGTTTGGCTCATCCAATTGGAAAAACCTTAATGATCAAAAAAGCATGTGTTCTTACTCAGATATGTTTTATGACATGGCTGTAAAATGTACCTACCACAGTTTTTCATTGTTTCACAGACAATAAGCACAGTCATTTTCAGGTTTCTATTGTTCTACAGCTGAAGCCGTGAATGTCCCCTTGGTCGTTGACATGAGTGACAACTACATTTACATCTACCGAAGAGGCATGGTTAAATACTATGTTTCATCAATAAACTTTATTCCTTAAACCTATAGAAATCATAGCATTGCATTTGAGACATGACTCCAAAGAGTATGTCAGCTTTTCAACCATAAACAACAATGTCTGAGAATTTATAACTTGGCAGAAATGCATTTTTGAGTTAAATCTTAACATGTATGCTAGTAGTCCAGAAATAATTTATTTTCTGAGATCTGCCAGCCTTACTCAGACAAGGTAGTGCTTCAACCCTACAAGGAGTTCCATTCATTTCAATGGGCATAACCAGGTAGGAAAGAGATTCTGGATGATTTAAGAAGTTGATTTCAACTATTTAAATGTATTTTTCTCAGAAAACAAACCTGGAACAAAAAAGGCATGTTTTTCTCTTAGCAAACATTTTTGAAGTAAACTTACTGCAGAAATAACAAAGGGTGAAATTTTAGTCCTACTGAAATCCAAAGGAGTTTTCATGTTGAATCCCATTTGTTCAGATTTGTATTTGAAAGCATGTAGTTACCTTTTGGTAGCTACTTTGTATTACTGAGCTGTATTTTTGTATGAATTTATTATAATCACATTTGAACAGGGCTCCAGTAATAATGGAAAAGATTCATTCCTATTATGCCTGAGAGAATAGAGGTTTTATAGAACCCGGTGGAATTACAGGCATGCTGTTTCTCACAGGAATGACTGTTTGCAGGAAGGGAGACAATCTAACGTTTGGATGGCTTGTCTTAAATTCCCAGGTCTTTGAGTGCCAGTAATTCAATTACAAAAATCCTGAATTTTCATGGCCAATGGCTATCATGTGGTCAAGAGAACTGTCCATCTTTTATTATAACAGAAAAATCCAGACCTCTCTGGACACCATCTGCGTCTTGTTTTTTGGAACTTCCTTATATTCCTCCTATCTGTGGACATTTCCAAACCATATTTTCCCAGTCAAGCCCCAGAATACGCACTGAACTCATGTTAGATTTTGAGCAGCCACTTGGCATCCTAATTGAACAGCAAGTCTTAACATATGCTTTAAATGTTGCTACAGCTCCTCAGTTGTCAAATAGCTGCCATGATGCCCCAGTCTCTTTAGAGGAGATTATTCACTGTATTAAATGTTTTTAATGAGAGGAGCTGTTCAAAAACACTCGCTGCAGTTATAACACTAAGTGATAAATATCTGAAAAGACTTGATTCACCAGTTTCTAGGTGCCAGTAACGCTCCATTATCTAGAGTGTGCCTGACCTACATGCTGGAGAAGGGAAGAGGGAATATTATAAAATAGACATTACAGAAAACAGAGATGTGACTTGTTAGCAGGTAGTCTTCCAAAGCGTGGAAGTTTGTACCAGAACTCAAAGTGAAGTAAAGCATAAAATGCTATGGTGAAATAATGAAAGGGAACAGTCTTATCTGGAAAAAAGAAGGTTTTGCAATCTGTTAAGAGCAAAGGTTAGCTAAAATGTTACTCAGCCAGCAACATCCCAAGCTGTAGAAACTCAGGTCGTACACAAGCTCTCATCTCACCCTGCAACAGGGACCAGATCGTGGCCCTCTGAGACATTTGCGTGGATCTACTCACACCTACTCTGCCCAGGGCCAGCGTCCCCAGAGGCAGCCACCCCAGCCACCCGCAGATTCGTGCACTGCACATGTGGCTGCACTGCTGTCTGCACATGTGTTCCCATATCTGCACAGTGTTTCCGATTTTTTTCCCCGTCATTCATTGTCCGAGCAATGTGCATTTTTCAAGAGTTCTTGCTATTGTAAAGCAACGGAGGGTTGCCCTATACATTTAAGGACTGTTCTGTTGCACCGTGAGAAAAAAAATACAGTCTAGTAGACTGGGCCAAAACTGAAGTCCCTATTCTTTTCTTTCACTTCTTGTTTCCCAGTGGTCTGGGATGTGATTGGGTCATCTCAGTGCTTTTTTTAAAAATTGTTTCATGTATCATTGTCTTAGTTTTTATGATTCAAACCTTGCCTCTCTCATGTACAACTACTAGCACAAAAGGTAACAGCTACAGTACTGCCAGAATAATTATCTTTCCTAGTTCAGGCGTTGATCCTGTAGTTTGATCCATATGAGTGGTAAAACTTGCCTGTGCTGAGCCATTTGCAGAAAGGGAAGCTTAGAAGCATGGCATGTCTTTGGTTAACACTTTGCTGTAAAATTAGTGCCCTGCATTTTTTTTTTTTAGTTTGCTTGTTTTTAAGTAGGTGATGAATAGTTAGTAAACACACAAACTGAAATATACACACTAGTGTGTGATCATATGGCTTTCCATGCTGGGAGACTGCAAAATCTAGGGCTGTCCATGATGGAAACAATGCAGAAGTCTGAGAAGTCTGCAGCGCCTGTGTCTCTCATGCTTAATGATGAATTAACTCCAGAACCTCAAGGTGGTTTGGAACACATTTTCTTTTCCACTATAATGTTTCATGAAGTGTGAGTTGTTGCATTTTTTTTTTCTGCAGATGTTGCTGGCAGTGCTACACAACGTTTTCTTATTGATATGGTAGAGGTGATGGAAAAGGAACATGGAACTGAAGTGGGTCACTGTTCTCCCTGACACTGTTGCAAAAAGTTTACAAGACAAATATTGCAGACCCACTTTGAATGGTTACAGAACCAGTACTTTAACATACCTCTTGGGACCTCTGCTCCAATAATTCTTTTAAAGCCTGTGGCTCTGAAAAGGACACACGTGAATAACAAGTCATGAAGTGTAGTGTACGTTATAGTTACTCCAGCCAGCATTGCCAATTATTTGTCATATCTTACTACATAAATATGGCATATGGTACTTCCTGTGATTTGTTATGGGTTACGGCTCAGTAATGCCTCTTGCTCTGCTGCACATCAGAGTGAGGGGCAGCAACTATCACTGCCGGCTTCCTAATGCTGCTGTTGTGGCTATGACTCTGGCCATGGCAAGGAAAAGAGAAAACCCCAAGAAAGCAAGGCAAGAGAAACCAGCTGATTGCTAGCAGCTAGCCCTGAATTCTGAGAGGATATTGATGTGGCAATTCATCTCACCTAATTTTAGAGATGGGATTCAGCTCTAGTTTAAAACATTTACATTTTGGTGTCTACACATAAGCTAAATGCTCTGACCTCCCAGTCAGAGCAGCCTGGAGACCCACCAGCAGCTGGGAGCAGGATTCAGTTGCCTTATCATCAGCATCTATTGCCACCCCAGGTGCCCTCAGGGGTCTTGTCTGGCCTCCGGCTGCTGCTCTGGAAGGTGTGAGTCTCCCACAGGTCCTGGGTCTGTACGTGCCAGCTCTGAGGAGGCCTAAGAGGTCTGCAGTGAGGAAAAGGAAGCATGCCCTTGGGTGCTGAAAATGGCCTTAGGAGCTTACGTTGAGGCGGACACTGTTGACATTCACAGGCCTGAGCTACATGTTGAGACTCCCGTGAGAGAAAATGGGAAGAAATCAGCATTTCTCAGAGATAGTTCTCGCAAGCTATTCTAGGTTCTATCTTGAAATGATGCTATAAGGGAGCCTGACGGCATTTATGTGCCTAGTTCCACATTAAATGCCCAGAGGTATCTAGGACATCTGTATGAGACTGGTAGATATGACACGAGGCCTAGAGGAGACATGGAGTCTTTGCCCAGCTGCCAGAGGCCAGGGAGGTTGTCCTTGAGCATCTCAGTTACCTCTAGACGCCTCTGTCTTGGCACTGAGCCTCCATTTCTCCTCTGACCAGCTGAGGTGTAGCTCCTCCACTGTATAAACAGCTACGGATGGGTGGGATGAATCCTCCCCCAATGATTGTTTCCAACACCCAGAGACTGGGGCTATAAGCAGTAAATAAATTATCCTTCCCTGTTCCTGGGACCCTGTTTGTTCATGGAGACTCCCAAGGCTGTTCAGCTGGTATGGCACACACAGATAGTGGAAGCAAGCACTCAATTTTGCTGAGAGACACCATACCTGTGGTGCAACTCTGCCTTCTTTCACGCCGCTCCTTTCAATATGCACCATTGCTCAAGGAGCAATCTTCCGGAGAGCAACCCCCAGCTGGCAGCTTCTTCTGGCTTTCCAGACAGCGAGGCAAAAAGCAGGAGAAACTGAGAGTAGGAAGCCAGACCTATTCCAACAGTTTCTCTGCGGGAAATCGTATTTCAAGGGGCTTAGCTGGATGTTAAGGGATGGCCTGAAATGTAGGCTTAAATGGGAATGTAATTTTGGTCTTAGCTGCAATGTGGCTAACCTCAGGAATAATGGGAAGGAAATTAATTTAGATACATTATACCATACAGAAAACTATAGTACACTCTAGCTGTTGTAGGAGAATTAAAACAATAAGGAAGCAATGAAATAAATTAATGGTAATGAGACTGCAAGTGTAATGATAATAGAAAAGCAAAGGATGTTTATTTAAAAAAAATGAAAATATAATAATTCAAAGTAGAAGAAAAGATAATATTGAGAGTAAAAACACATAGGAAAAGGTAATAGAAAAAACATATGAATTTTGAGGAGATTGGGTAAAAGTATGCTACTACATAAAAAAAATGGGATTAGGTTTCAGTCGCACTGAGTGATATTGATTATATTCTCACTGTAATTCAAGCTTAAAAAGTGCTGCTGTCTTAAACATTCCTGTTCACTAGCTTTACGCTAATATGTGGATTTTTGATAAAGAGATTTGTTCATTAGAAACAGGAGTGATACTGTAAAGGCCCCAGTCACACGTAACTATAGCAATTGTAAGTACAGGGTTCAGTTTATGGAGAAGTGTTTTACGGTTCAAGACTTTGCTGATCCCCCTGAAAGCAACAAACACAGCACCTGATAATAATGTTCTCCAGCTACTCCAAAACTCGTCTAAATTTAGGGAGTGATCCAGACATGAAAGAACTCAGACATTGGCAGACCAAACTGGTAGACCAATGTTATCTCTTTGCCTCCTGATTCTCCTCTGTGGGCTGGTATCTGTTATCTATTGTTTTACACTCTGGGTGAAATACAACCTGCCAGGTCTAATTCTCTAGTTAGGCACTTCATCAATGGCTCACAGAAATGTAGGTACCTGACAGTGGGTGGATGGAAAGAAGAGGGGAACAATTCCGTCAACCTAAAATAAGTGAAGAAGTTCCCTGAAATTGGAGAGAGACTTCCAATGCCTTTGAAAAGCAGAGGTTTCCACCAGCCAGACTTCAGGACTTCTCTTCGATGACTGTATGAGAAAATCAGACCCATTCAGAAGGTGAGCAGTCCATGAAGTCAAGTTTCTATCTCTTTGGCTGAAAGCCTAGGGACCTAATGGGAATGGGATTTACTGGAGCAAATCCAGTGAAGGATCACAAAGATGATTAAGGGACTGGAGCATCTTTCATATGGGGAGAGGATGTGACAGCTGGGACTTAACACCCTAGAGAAGAGAAGGCTCACGGGAACTTTATCAATGTATATAAATACCTGAAGGGAGGGAATGAAGATGACAGAGCCAGGCCCTTCTCAGTAGTGACCAGTGACCAGACAAGAGGCAATGGGCACAAACTGAAACACATGAGGTTCTGTCTGAACATCAGGAAACACTTTTTTTCCTGTGAGGGTGATTAAACAAAGGGATAGGTTGCCCAAAGAGGTTGTGGAGTGTCCATCCTTGGAGATATTCCAAAGCCATCTGGACATAGTCCTGGGCAACTGGCTCTAGCTGACCCTGCTTGAGCAGGGGGGTTGGACTATATGATCTTACGAGGTCCCTTCCAACCTCTCCCATTCTGTAATTCTGTGATCTCTCACATCTCACTGATCTCACTAGCCCCATCAGATATGAAATATGTGGATGGCAATCCCAGCACCCACTGCTGACATGATAGCCCAGGAGTTAGAACATTGCCCCAGGCCTGGACCCACCTCCCCAACATCCCTAAGCAGGTGTCCCTAGCATGTCTTTCCAATCTTGCATTTCAAAACTGGACCAACTTGCAAGCAAGAAGAATAGATAAGGCAGAAGCACAGCTTTGCCCTCTATTCTTCAGTTTGTTTTTACCCGTAAAGATTTCGAGTAAATACATGCACATTCAAGGCAGCAGGTCCTGGAGCCGCTGATTGTGTCTTTTCTTGAATTTGTACCCTACCACCAGTATCAGGTTTTCTTTTCCAGCTTCTTGCATGGCTGCCTATGTACTGGCTCCTGGCGAGATCAGGAGCAAGCACCTTCTTCAGTTATGAGGCCCACGGTCCAGTTGGTGGTTTGGGCACTTGGCAGAAGTGCAAGTCCCAGCACTCCTGGGAAGAGCAGGTCCTGCCATCCCACACTGTCCAGCCGGAGGAGACAGAGGCTGGTCTTGCCAGAGCAGGGCACTGCTTCCGGGTAAGAAACTTCTTTCCAGCTAAAAAACTGTAACTCCTTGGGGCAAAGACAACAGCTTTATTCTGTATTTGAACCATTCCTTCCTACCATGTGTCCTGCCTGGTCCAGGGGAAACACTCCCTCCTGCTATTGTCAGTACAAATGCAAATAACAAGCTGTATCGGAAAACCAAGCAGTAACAGGAAAGCAAAGAGAGAGAAGGAAGCCAAGCAGACCTATACAACCCTTAATTTACTGCTCATCTTTTAAGCTACAAACTGACAGTGGTGTCAGCAATCAGAAAGGTACAAACATTGCATTAGGGATGACATAGACATATTTTTAACGATTGAAAGGCTCTGACTCAATGGGGAAGCATTTTTTGTGACATTATACACTGTTGTAAATCAAGGTAAGTTTTGGGGATATCCCATAAACCACCCAGTTTTTTTCTGACTCAGTCTTTCCTAGCTTTTCTAAATGCTCCAGATTGAGCCAAACAGTCTAAATCCTATTAAACTTGGTAAGTTCATGTAAAAAGGAATGTTCCCTGGACTACAATAAGGTTTCCTACCAATTTTCCTTTGATTATATTACAGATGACAGTTTATAATAGAACTGCAGACTGCGGTAACACAGAAAAAAACATAAAATTTAACATTTATATATTTCCAACTCCTTGTCAGACATCAGAGGGATTTAAAAAATTTAGCAAGGAATTTACAGCTTGACACAATCACATGTGCAGTAATAATAATAATATAAATATCAGATGTAATCTTCTCCATGCCATCCTTCCCCCACCCTTGAAAAGAAACAACATTAGAGAAGTATTAAAAAATAACTTGGACTCCCAGGGTGAAGCTGATAATAAATACAAAAAGCCACAGGGAAACAATTTTCTCTCACTGTGTGAGAAGGCTCAGTGAGTAAATTCTCTATATGTCAATGGAATAACTCTGAAAAATCTGCTCATAATGTATGTACCACCTTCTTTTTTTTCCTATGGGTAATTCCATATACAGGCCAAAAAGCTTTTAGAAGAACTTGGGTGCCCTCAAAGAGCAGCAAAATGTTTTAAACCTATATTTCAGCTGGGAATTTTTCTATGAATCACTCATTAAAAACTGTGGGCCTAATTACTCGAGTATTTCTGCATAGGAGCAATTTTACACAGGTCAGTTATACAATGAGCTTCCCTGTGAAGACTCACATAAGTAAAGTTACTCTTTTGCAAAAAAACAGTGTGAAGGACTGGCCCCAGTAACTGAATCACCATATTTTCCATGGCACTCGGTGGCACAGGCAGTATCACTGCATGGAGACTATGAATAATTCTTTGGTGTTGGTTCCTTCCCAGCTCTGCTTTACACCTTCAACACACAGACCCTTTGTACCTTTACTTTTTGGTAAAGGGTGTAGCGCTGTTTCATTATATATTTTTTTTCCACAGTTCAAAACTCAAGCAAAGTCATTAAAAATTCATTCTGAGTGTAAGATTTTTTAAAAAAATTATTCATATATATTCAGAATAGTTTCATATATACATATATATATTATATAGCTGAAGGAAGAAACAGCTTGGGTCATGTGCAACAATAATAGACACTTTATTTGTGTAAAAGACATACAGAATAATAAGATACTATACAAGCAATAGTTAAAAGCATAAGCAAATTCTCAAGATTAGGACTACAATGTATGGGTAACTGTTAAGCTCAGGTAAATATGGAGTTAAAATATGTTATCAGACTCCCTGTAGAAATAATTTTTGAGAGTAATAGAATTACCACAGAAATACAGTTTGAGCATGGTAAAAAAGGCCTTTTCTCCTGATGAATCTGTCTCGAAATTTTTTACAATGAGTGTGGTGAAACACTGGCACGGGTTGCCCAGAGAGATGGTAGATGCCCCATCCCTGGAAACATTCAAGGTCAGGCTGGAGGGGGCTCTGAGCAACCTGATCTAGTTGAAGATGTCCCTGCTCATTGCAGGGGGGTTGGACTAGATGACCTTTAAAGGTCCCTTCCACCCAAACTATTCTATGATTCTATGATTCTATGTTCTAATTGTAATGCAAAGGGAATGGGACTGCAATTTTTTTAGTTTGTAGAGATGCATTTTTTCAGCAGTTCTGTAACTAAGTCTGAACTGTGTCTTTAAACATTAGGTTAGGAAAAGTTTGCCCCATCCAAGACTAGTCTCCTCATTAAAGTCTTGTAGACACTTTCTGTCCCTGGAGAATTTTTGGGCATAAGTAAGAAGCTGGGATATGAAAAAAAAGAGAAAAGAAAGCCAGCCTCATCCAACTTGCAATCCAGACAACGAGGAGCCTGATGATGATGTAGTGAACACTGCAGACAGGGAACTCAGTTTGAACTCTGTTTGCTTCGTGCAAAAAAATCTCCACAGGTATGAGAGCAGCTTTAGACTCCAAGATACGAGCTATCTGAAAACTATTGGAAATATTAAGCAATAGGGTTATGTGAATCCAGCTGATGTTCTGTGTCCCGCCGGGGAAGAAAATTTCTGTTTCTTGTACCTAGAGATGATGACTGAGGTTCCCCAAATTCCTCAGTAATAAAGCAAATCAAGAAAAAATCAGGGGAAAAGTTTAATTTGCCACCGAACCCCTGACCCATCTGACAACAGTGTGAAATCCCACAGGGGCTGATGAAGGGAAAAGCTATCTGGCACTGGATTTTAAAGATTAGGGGGCAAATATCTGTGCAAGAAGCAGTGCAGTGAGAGGAAATGGAAGTGTTACAGAGAAAGCAGAATGAGAGCTTGAATCCTTAAGGCACTTTCTCAAGATTTGGCTGGATGATGGCTCCCACATTCACAAATGTAATAAGCCAAAGACATGGAGTGAATTTAGTTGTTTGTCAGCAGTGCCAGGATGTTGTGCCTTTTAATGTCACAATACTTAACCCCTGCTAAACGTGGCAGGTGTCACCGTATTGAGGCAAGCAAAAGGCCCCTCTGCATGACTGGGCAGGGGGGCAGAGCCGTTGTGGCACAGCCTGGTGACAAGAGCCCTGCAGACTCCTTTTTCTTTGGCATTGGCTGAGGACATCAATGGGAATATGTAAGGTTGTCGACTTGGGAAGACCATTGAAAGTGTGTGAGCAGCATCTTAGCCTGATACCGCCACTGAGCCTGTGGACAAGGCAGAGGTTCAAGGGGAACAGAAGACAGAGAGCCCATGTGCTTCCCAGTCAAAGGTGGGCAAGGATGGGAGGGTTCAGGCAAGGCTGGTTTTCTTGTCTGTGAAACTGAATGCAAAGAGAACACCATGAATAGATCATATTCAGGCTATTACCTGGTCAGAAGAGCTCTCTCTCTGTCCACTGCCAACGCAAATGTTGTCAGAACAGCCTGTTCAGTGCTAAGAGGATTACACAACCCAAGTAAGCAAAAGTAAGTTCCTCTTTTTCTAAATGCCCTCAGTGTTTTGCCAAAGGGCAGTGGAAAGAAGAGCAGGAAAAATGGTGAGTTAATTTCTTGCCGTTGTGAGAATCAAGCACCTAATAGGCCATACTATCTTATTCTGCTCTGAAGAGGGTGTGTGACACCATGAACAAGGTATCCAGGTATCCATTTATAAATCTGTGTACTGAAGTTTAGGAAAAGCTTTTCTGAACTGTCTTCCAAAAACTCAAATTGTGTTTGAACATTTGTATTCATTGATGGTTGATCTGGAATGTTTTGGTGATTTTTCTTGCTTACTTTTAGGAGGAATAATATTTGTGTTTGCAAACATATGGACATAACATATCCAACGCTCTACTTAATTTAAAACTAAACACACAAAAAACTTGATATTTCCTTAGGTTGGCAAATAAATGTCTGCCAGATTCAGAAATGAGCTCAGTTTTTGAAACTGTAGCTCTGAAAGTCTCATATAATTATTTCTCTCTTGATTTGTTTCCAGAAAGACTGCCAGATCACCACACTGTGCAATTACAATTTCCAATTCTCCGTAGAAACCAACCTTTCAGTTGCTATTTAGAAATATTATTATAAAAGAGCAATCACAATGCTGTTGAAAATGTCTTGATAACACCTTTTCTCTTACTTATTTTTCAATTATTATGAACAACTAATTTTATTGGTATAGCTAACCTAATATTTTATCATGGTCAGTGGACTACATTATACAGTAGAATCACACTAGCTGGATACCAACCCTGTGTCTGCAAAGTATCGTAAAGGATATTCTTGAATTAAAATTACAAAACTTATAAAAGCTAAATCTCTTTATTGATTATATTAATGTATTAATAATAAATAATAAATGATGAATAAGGAAATACACAAACAATAAATGGTTGGTTGACTTTACTATTCAGTGTAAAACTATAACTTCATGCACCTAGAGTTTATCTAATGGCATTTACTTAAAAAATGTATATTGTTATTATGTTTTATTAAGTTGAATTTGCTAGAAAGAAAAATTTGTGAATTACACTGTGTTGACTTCATATTAAGTCATACATCTCAGAGTTACTACAATCTTTTTTTGCTTAGGGCTTGTCATTATAATCCATAAAAAGTTAATCTAATGTTGAAATAAAGTTACCAAAGTAATCAATCTTTGTCCTTTTTTCCAACCTTCAAACACTTTCAAATTTAATTTTCTAAGGAAAAAACTGCTGCAAGATAAAGAAATAGAGGAACCACAAATAGATGTCAAAAAGATCCACAAGGATGGTGAACTAGTCCCCTGCTCAATTATTCTGCCATTATGAACTGAGTGTGAACTGATGGTAATTGAAGTGAGAAAGGCACTAAAACACTTTCCAAAGCAACATCTGCAACGAATCAGAGGAATGAAGATAAAATGACAAGGACATTTAATGACAGGATTGTTCCCCTGCCCGCCTTTCTCCTTAAAAAGGTCTGGCCAAATTCCAGTTAGAAATGATCCCCGCACAATGAGTATTCCATTTCTGTGTGATGTGTAACTGGGTTTCACAGAGATATTTGAAGAATGCAGTTAAGTATCTCTTTGAAATCTGGACTGTTCCCAAACTTTCCGGTGCTCATGACACTCTGGGTTGAGCTCTTCTTCTTCTTCTTCCTTCTCATATTTTTTCCACCCACAAAAATTTTCTGTATTATTTGGGAGGGAGCATCGCTGGTAATGAATGCACATTCGTATTAGACCTTATGAGGAAATCGAGTGTATGCAGACCATCCCAGGCCCCATGACATTCCTCTCCTTCCTCACAGCCCTCCCTACTCAACCCTCATCTAGTCATACCCTCTCATAACACACCACACACCCTAACCTGCATCAGACTCACACGTCTGTTACAAATAAAGACTTCCAAGAAAGACAGAACCCCTTTTGAGGGTAAGCTCTTCCATTGCTAAAAATGCACATCTTATTTATAATCCTTTGATTTGTCTGTTCTCCAAAGTTTCTTTCTTATGAAATTCCAGGTCATGATCAATTCATCTCTAAAGGGAAAAATGCTCACATAAATACTGAATTTGATTTTCCATGTTTTCTAGACTTTGGGGCTTTCTTGTAACTTCTCTCTGGTGTGGGCAAAGAACTGAACAAGGTATCATACATTACTAGAATGATAAAACACTGTGAAAAGCCAAACTAATAGCTAGAAGCAATGGTATAACGTTGCTAAAATTGTGATCCAAAAAAAGGATAGCTGAAAAAGTCTTTTTACCTTGAATAGATTTTGGATTATGTTTAACAGAACCTTCACATTTAACTAATAAAATGAATAATTCTGTGATCGTAAGTGTAATACAATTTCACAGGCAAAATATTGATTCTGTGTCTGTTATCTGGTTACCTAAAGTTAGGATTGGAAAACATTTATAATCCCTTGCTGACAGGGAACAAGCAAACAAAATTATTTCAAATCATGGGAGAATGGAGTCTAGCTGGCGAAACCAGACTGTACAAGACATTAAGGAGATCAGGTGTTTGATCTGTAGTCCCCACATTGCATAGACATTTTTGCATAAAAAGGGTTTGGCTTCCTATCACAGCTTTTACGGGTTTGCAACTCAGTTTTTCAAACAACAGTCTAAATTCCTTCTGCCCTCATAGATATATTTTATGAGAAATTTGGTTTGTCTGAACTACCACCCACCCTCCCCTTTCCAATTGTCCGTTCACAACAGTTACAACAGAAATTTTTGATCTCCCGTTTTCTGGGTTTCTGAATCAACATATCTGATTGTTACTGTATGAAATGGAAGGCATAGAATTAAATTTTTACAATTGTACATGCTTATTGTTAATTGGAAGATTGGAAGATGTAAGTCATGTCTTTTTTAACTATTCGTAATTTTTTTTTGTTAGTAGGACGTAGATCAAAATCAAGAAAGTTCACTTGTCCAAGGAATACTTCTGTTAAATATACTGAAAATACGTGGTACATACAAGGCACCTAATCTGTATTGTAGTGGAATCAATTTGACCTTTGTTACTCTTTTCAGTGGAAAGAAGACTCACAGCAAAAGGAAAGAAATATGCAAGGTTTTAGTTCACAGCCCTCTGAAGACACTGGGAGATTTACCAGGCTACAGTGAGAAGAGATTAGATTTTTAAACTATTCCATTTCTACCAGTACTTTAGGAAAGTGAAGTGTATTTCCATTTTAAAAAGCCACCTGTCATGTCATGCATAATCAGTGTGAAGGGTGAGATTAGCAGGGTTTTTTTCCACAGTAAATACAGCAATTACTGGCTTTTGGGGAAGACCAAAAGTATTTGCAAATTTTGAGCAAATTCAACAACCAGTTCTGAATGGGGAAAAAAAAAAAGGCAGGAAGTTTTGGAATAGGTTAAAACATTTTGTTTCAGTATTTTTAAATAATCTGTTTTTTTCAAAACAGTGAAATGAAATTTAACTTTTTTTCTGAATTACAGAAAAACAGCTCTGAGCAACAAGGGGATTTGTTAGAACAGGAGATGAATGTAATGAAAGTAAAGGGGAATGTGAAATGCAAGCACAAGTGACAAGAGAGAAGAAAAGGGTTTGAGCAACCAAGAAAGCTCTCCAGCTCAGGAAAAGGGCACCGAGTCTCAGCCTGTGCAGATGAGCAGAGCCTGGGGAGCCTCCTGCCCACTTCTCCCCATTCCCCTGCCCACGGTGTTTGGCAGGACCTCTTTCCACGTGATGCCTCTTCTGTATCAAGGGTAGGGAGTGGTGATGCAGAACAGAGACAGGCACATGTTTAGCTCTGCTCCATGCCACTAACAGCAGATCTCTGAGACATTGCAGCTCTCCAGCAGTCCTTGCTATAGGATATGCATCAAGGGACAGATGAGCCATAAGCAAATATAAAAGAGTAAGGTAGTGATTGTTTGAAACACAGGCTGCCTTTATAGTCTTGTGAGCTCCTCAGGGGGAAAAAAAAAGATATTACAGCAGTCAAAAGCTATGTATGAAAAAAGCACATTTTTCCATATTCACATTCCGTATTTCTGCACCTGAAATTAGCTAGTGTATTGATAAACGAATTTATGTGGTTGATTTCACAAAGGCGGTCTGTATATTGCTACCATCTGTGCACCAAAACTTTTTAAAAGCACAATATCAGAAAAAAATTGGCATTATAAACATTTAAAAAATGTGAGTGGGTATTCCAGGCTCTTAAACTTTTTTTACCATATTAGGTTTTCATTAGAATTTGGTGTAGGGTGAGAAGGGTGAATTTCTAAACCTTAAAAGATCAGGCAAAAGAAAAAATTATATCAAGTAAATCCCTATAAAAGCAATGTCACATCCAGAAGAAACATGTCATTTTGGGTCTTCCAAATACTTTGAAAAGAATAAAATGTGGTTTGGAAAGAAACATGATATGCTTTGAAATTCCAGCTGAAAAACCAAGGAAGACCTATTTGTTTTCTTTTGTCTTTTCATACAGCCCTTCTGGATTTTTTTTTAGTATCTGTAAAGCATTTTCAGACCATTTTGTATGACAGGTTGAATATGCATCATTATTTTTGTTGCTAGGACAAATGAGATAATCGTAAATGTTTTGTCTACAAAAAGGAAACTGCTATCAATTTTATGTGGGATGTGCAATAAAGCCATGGGCAAGCGAAGCCAGTGCACGTGGTGATTGCTGGGTGGGGATTAGCTGCTTTTGGTGGCGATTGACAGAAGAAACAAAACTGAGATTTTTATGGAGGAAAGCAATTGTTTACAGATTTCACTTGTGTCAGTGGCAGACTTGTTGCAACAGGCATCTGAGCGTCTCTGGCTCTTCTCTAAGCATGACAGGCAGGAGGTAAATCACTAAGTCACACTTAGTTGTCAATGGTTTTGTGCTTTTAAGTCACCAATGGCTCTGAAATTTCAGAGATAATACTGACTTAGGGGTGATCTGCAGCACTAGAAGTGAGGGGGGAGAAACTCTCATCCCCCTGACATCTGGACCATGATAAGAACGAAGGAATCCCTGAGGTCAAACTTGGCCCAAAGAAGCCCTTCAAACACCTGCATCTTGAAAGGAATTTTCCATCTTTTCAGCTCCCACTTTTCTGCCAGGGAAGTACAATAAATGTAGGAACATGATTCAATGCAATCTTTTCTTAAAGCTATGCACATCTTTCTGTCTCTCTCGTCTTTCCCAATGTTCAAAAAATGACAGTGTAAAAGACACTGGGCGAGTAGAGTACACGGCGATCCTTCCCCTGGGATCCCTTCCCAGCTTCTGGACATCAATGGTTAGGGTCTTCCTGCATTAAGGTTGCATTCATACTGTTATAGTTAATAACTATCAATAGATTTATTTCTGATTAATTTGCAGAATTCCTTTTGAATCCATTCGTACATTTTTCCTTGACACCATCTGACAGCACAAATTCTGCATTTTATTTTGAGCTGTGTAAACATACATTTTTTATTTAAAAGCCTTACCTACAAATTTCACTGAGTGGCCCTAAAGCTCATGTGAGAAAATGTGAATATTTTCCTTTTTTTTCATGTCTTCTGTGTCACTTATGATTTTATATTTCTCTCTTGTACCCCTCTTGCTCTTTCCTTTTCCAAGTGGAGAAGTGTTTTTACTCAGTTTTTCAGTGCCTGGAAGTAACTCCATAGATATTATCATCCTTATGACATTTTGCTTTATCTTTTCCAGTTGTCCTATATCCTTCTGGGCAGTGATCAGGGTGAGAGGGCATCACAGATTAATATGATGGCATAATAATGTTTTCTATTTAGCAGTTCCTTTCTTAATCATTCCTAATACTCTGCTTTACTTTTTTTCCCCACCATCACTGGTCACTCAGCTAGTATTTTTCAGGAAACAAGCACTGGGACTTTGTGCTGGTTTTGTCTGGGATAGAGTTAATTTTCTTCATAGAAGCTAGGATGGGGCTATGTTTTGGATTTGTGCTGAGAACAGTGTCAATAACACAGGGATGTTTTCTTTACCGCTGAGCAGTGCTTACACAGAGTCAAGGCCTTTTCTGCTCCTCACCCCACCCCACCAGTGAGTAGGCTGGGGGTGCACTGGGACAGCTGACCCCAACTGACCAGAGGGATATTCCACACCATATGACGTCACACTCAGCGTATAAAGCTGGGGGAAGAAGAAGGAAGGGGGGGACTTTTGGAGTGATGGCATTTGTCTTCCCAAGTAACCGTTACGCATGATGGAGCCCTGCTTTCCTGGAGCTGGCTGAACACCTGCCTGACGATGGGAAGCAGTGAATGAATTCCTTGTTTTGCTTTGCTTGCGTGCGCAGCTTTTGCTTTACCTATTAAACTGTCTTTATCGCAACCCACGAGTTTTCTCTCCCCCATCCCACTGTGGGGGGGAGTGAGCGAGGGACTGTGTGGTGCTTAGTTGCCAGCTGGGGTTAAACCACGACAGACTTCAAGCATTTTCTCCTTAGTGGCGATAATTTCTACCCCATCACTGTGTATTTATCATTAAAGGTGTTCTGGCCTACGTGCCTTAGTTTTTATGCACTGACCTTTAGTTCCATCTTCCGTTTTATTGCCAAATCTGTTAGCATTATGAAATTCTGATTCAACTTTTGAAATGAGCTTTAGATTTGACTATATCAGATAATTTTATCAGAAGACTTTGTTACCTCATTATTCACATACTTTTATATTTTAATTATGAGTATGTTAAAGATATTTTATGGGTCTGTAACCCCTCCACCACAGAAATCAACTTCTTATTCCTACCCTTAATTTCCTACATCTTAGCCAGGTATTGCTCAAAAAGGATGTTTTCCTCCTCTCCCAAGACTACTTGATTTCTTTAACATTCCTTGGTAGGGGATCATACCACAAGCTTTGGGGAAATCTCAGTTCAGTGTATCAACAAGTAACCCATCTCCTCATGTTTAATAACTCCTTTGACAAATTTGAAAGTGGTTTGTAAAGCATGACTCCCCTTTACAAATGTTAAATTAATTCTGTTCCAATATTTTTTAATTGAGTTACATATCTTCTTCAGTATTATTTCTATCAGCTTGTCCAGTACAGAATTCAGAAATACTGGCCTGTGCTTCCCTTGACTTACCAACCTGATATCGCATTTCTGCCCATCCATCCCATCCTCTCTGCCTTGAGTGACCCTCATACCCCTCTCTGTCCTGAGACAACCAGATGACCTCCTTAGGACAATCTCCCTTGCTAATGCCTTTGCTCATGGGAAGGTAAAATAGAAAACCAGCAACAAAAACAAATGCAGATACAAGTTCAAAATCTGCCTAGGTTCTTTAAGGTGACAGACCCACCCATCCATTAGTTTTCAATTGACTGCTGTTTAATTAGATTGTAGACCCAATGGGGCAGGAAAATTGCTTTTTCTTATGCTTTAAATGTTATGTTAAAAGGGGTAAAGTATGTGACATGCTACCTCTACACATCCTACTTCTTATTGAATTAAAACTAGTTATTGAGAATCAGAAGGAAATTATTTTAACAGATTCTGGTCTGCTTGAAGGAGTATGCTTTAAATAGAGTAGGCAATCAGATTAGTATGTGGTGGAAATGGATGAGGAAAATGAAGACTAAATGATACATCACAAACAGTCCATCTCTAACTCTGCAGGACCCAAAAAATCCACATGGCACAGTTTCTCGTTAATGTGGCACCTGCCTGTATTTTTCTGTTTGTCACTTATTTACTTGTGCAATGAACTCCTTGGCGGGCAGAAAGCCTGAGCTCTGCTAGTAGGGACAGAGGGTCCGGATGGCAATAAACGAGCTGTGTTGGTCTGTATCTGCACTGTCTTAAACTGCCAGGCATTGGCTTATCTAGATAACAGGAACTGTAGCTGCAGTGCGATGGCAGTAGCCGTAATAGAATTTCTAATGCAGTAACTGATTCAAAAAATGAACCTCAGGGAAGGCTCGTATCCATTTTGTGTCCTTTCCTAAATGGTAGCACTTACTGAAGTAGTGAAAAGGGATATAAAGCAGGCTATTAGTAGTATCTTATCTAAACGATAACTGTAATTAGAAAACAGACCCCAAGGTACTTTCTGCCCAAAATCACAGAAAGTGTGCACCTTCCACTGGAAAAAAACTGCTCAGCTCATGTGGTTTCTACCAAATCAGAACCAAAGTCTTTATTGATTTATAAATGATCCATAATTAACTGGCAACGAGTGAACTATACCTTCAGGATCAATATCAACAATACAACAGATGAACTGCAATACTAAACACTCACAAAACATTAGCAAACACCTAAAAATTTCTAACCACCCTTGTACAGCTAATCCAGAGAAGTTCTGGTTACACACACACACTTTTACACGCACGTTTTTACACACACACCCCACACGCTGTTTAGGTTACAAGGTCACTCCATACAACCTGCTAATGCAGACAGCAGTGAGAAAGGTCCCTGGGCTCACATGCACAGACCCCGGGTATGGATCCCCCTTTGCAGCACCCCATGCTGCATGCATGGTTTTCAAGAGGGGAAGCTGTGTGGTCATCCCTACACACACCTTTTTATGGCTTGTCGTAGCCTTTCACTGAGTCATGCTGTGCCAATGAGATCCAGCTGAGAACTACACCCGCTGACATGCAGAAATATGGATTTACATAAAAAAAGACAAGTGGTTCAGCCATGACACTTTTGCATAAACTGGTTTATTCCTCACAGGAGCTACAAAAGGGAATTCTTTCCTAGGGGATTCCTATCAGAAATCTTGGAAAACTTGTAAAAATTCCTTATACTTCAGCTCTCTGTTTTAGTTATTGGCATAGTCTTTTACCCATAACAGTCCTATTAAATAGCAAAGAGAGCGGAAAGATGGTGCCTATCCAAGTTTTGTGGGCTTGAAAACAATTTATTCAGTTTGCTGTATATGTGGAGAACATTAAAAAATAGAAAGAGTGCATTAAAATAAAAGAATTAAAAATAAAGCCTTTGAAAGGATGGGTTGACATTTTTGCTCTTTGCACTTGCATGTGATGCGACTTGGAACTAGCCATGTCACTCCCTGCGAACCAGGGCTTCACCAAAGTAGGCTGGAGAGCATGGTCTGACGTGTTTGCAGAGTGCATGGCCCGTCCAATGGTTTCAAAGGAAGCCAGGAGAGTTACGCAGAGCTTTTAAAATGTTTTAAGGCATGGAAATATGAAACAAATAATGATAAACTGTAAAATTATTGACTTCTGTGGCATAGAGGTAGCTGGAAGTACCAGGCACAGAATATCCTTTGCTTGTGGCAATGCAGATGACCTGGCAGATCCTGACCCACACCTTGCTCTGCAGGCATGTCTCACTACCTCTGTAGATATTGCATGTACACAGATGTTTTGGTAGACTATTTTAAAGTAATTTTGGAAGGGCTGGTTTCTCAAAGGCACATGCCAAGGAGTATTCATACCATTTACTACAGCATCTGACGACAGGGCTGATACTAGGCGGGTACAGGACAGGGAGTGCAGGGTTTTTCCAGTACGCAGAGTACCTGCCTCTGCTTACCCACTGGAGGGGCCTGATATGAAACCATGGATGTGGCTGGGAGTTTGCCAGGGACTGAGACAGTTGCTGGTGGCCAAAAGGCCATGTAATGGTCTAGATTAGGCAAGAAGTTGTGGAGCGGAATTTCCAAATGCCTTTATTCAGCATTTCTGTTTAGAAGGGGATAAACAGTTGAACATAAAGGTTTAATTTTGATTGCAGTTGCACTGGTATAAAACAGTGGGAAGCAGTGGAGTTACCCCATCATAATGTCAGGGCAAGTAAGACTGGTCTCAGGCAATGAAAAGAGGGGAGGACTCAGATGCCCTTTGTATCCTTATTTCAACCGTGCTTCATTTTAGCAAATGTGTTTGCTTCCTCCATATCATAAATATTTTATGTTCTTTCAGCTGCTGAGTTCATCGTTTAAACAGGAAGGCATTTAGCAGTGCTGTTCTCATTCAATTTAAGGATGTACTTCAAGCACAAGATCAAACCCTCAAATGATGTAAAACACTGCAACCCCACTGGGTCTGGGGGAGCCACTTCCCCTTGTGCCAGCAGCATTTCCGCTTCCATTACCTCCAGAAGAAGCCCCAGGTCCTCCTGGGAGCTCCCCTTGCCACACTGCTTCCTCCCAGATGAGCTAAGGGCTGAGCGGGGTCATCACGCAAAGGGTTTGTGCTGATCGCAGCTCGACGCTTCGGTCCCACAGCCCCGGACAGTCCCTGCTACTGATACTGCAGCGTGCAACCGCCAAGCTGAGCTGCAGAGGGAGCTGAAAATGGGCACCATGAAGGCAGTCATGGTAGCAGATTCTTCTGAAACTGGAATTATCTCGCCCTGCCGCTGACAGCCAGCACATCCCCGCCACAGACAGTGGGACCAACATTGGAGTCAGATTTACCTGTGACATCCCTCCCCAACCTAGCAAGTGAGCACAGGCTGTAAATCAGCAGGAGCTTCACCTGGTGGCTGTTATGGCAACGTAAAGCAGTTGTGAGTCCACAGCACCTGTGACGCAAAGAAAACTAAAGCGTATTTCTCTTGTGCATTCAGGTTTAGTTGGTCCAGTGTTTTCCCCATGAAAGCTTGTATAACTATACATATTTTAGCTGGATTGCACCAACTCATGTAGACTATTTAACTGAAGTTTCCCTTTAGCATTACTTAAATGGGTGACCATCCACATACAAAACAAAAAAGAGACAGTTGCATGTGGCATTCACGTCGAATGCAACAAAAGTTTACAGTAAGATGAGAAGTTGTGTTCTTTAGGGATGTTTCTCTTTATTGTTTTCTTTTGCTCTTATTTTCTCTGCCTGACAAAGCTAGGAAAGCAGGGCTGCTAAGTCGTATCCACATAAAAATTCCAAATACTCAAGCACTTTACAAGTGTAAAATTGGATATGAATAGCAAAATGTGCCATGTGTTCTATCCCCCATATTAAAATAACTCCAGTCTTCCAAATATTTTGACCCATCTCAACCACTCCTACACTGCATAGTCATAACCAAGCTAGTTTTGAAACGGTCATCTGTAGGCCAGTAGCAACATAGCCCATCAGGGTGAGAACTCACTAACTCATCAGTCGGTCCGTGGTTAGGTCCAAGTTTTTGGGCTCGGTCTGCACCGGCTCTGGAATGATGGGTTCCACCAAGCAGTGCCTGGAAAGCAGACCTTGCCCTGGGCTTGTCAGCCATGCAGCCACCAACCATGCAGCTGAATAAAGAGCACGATCCAGCACTTTCTGGATTCAGGCAGAAACAAGAAATATCACTAACTGCATTCCTGCTAAACCAACCCGCTCTCTCAAGCCTGTAGGGAACTGGATGAACACCATAACCTTATAACATCGCCTTCTCTCTAGTATGTCCATATTTCATGTTCAGCAAACTATTTGCTAGAAAGCCAGGGAAATGGCAAGCTTAGATTACATTTTGCCATACTATCAAATAATTCACACTGAACCGGAAGCCATTCAGGGAAGATGAAAATAAGACCAGAAAGATGAATCACTTACAATCATGTAAGCATGTCACAGACAATGTTAGGTGAGGGAAAAGGGAGAAGAAGAACTATCCTCAGAATTGGATGCAAAAAAAAGGCAATAAATGAAGAAGAATTATTAGTTTTTGTTTTATAAAGTGGAATTGCAAAAAAAGAAAAAGAATACTTTTAACTTACTACATCTAAAAAATGGAAACCAGACACAGATTATGAAAGGGTTGAAAAATCTCCCTCAACAGCGGACTATAGGCCTTTTGAGTTCTGGAGATTTTTTTCCCTCCTGTATTTTCTTTTCCATTTCCTTTTTTTTCTACTTTGTGTATTGATCCCAGCCTCGCAAATCAAGGCATTTAAAGAGTATTTGAATTCAACGGAGTATTCACATGAATATATGTGTGTTGACAAGAGCTCAAAGAACAGGGGGAGAAGGCAGGGTAGGTTGCAAGCCTCTGAAGTCACAAATTTACCTTCTGATCTATCTATAGAGACTACCTTAGTTTGGGAGATCGGAAGAATAATTGTGAATAGTTTGAAGGAAAGATTTGAAATGTAAAAATGTGTCATTTGCCTCAGAGTGAGGCTTAAACTCAGGGGAACCGGGTAGCAGTCTGTAAATGTGCAAAGTGAATAGACCCCAAGGACAGAATACAATTACTTAGGAGGTAATGAGATGAGATTAAGAAGGGAATATTTAGACAGAATGCCAGGAAAAGCTTGAGCTACTTTGAAGTGTTGAATAGTCTTGTGAGGGAAATGTGAAAGCACAATTACTTGAGACATTTAAAACTGTAAGTACGCTCACATTTGCTGCAGGGAACACATCTCCCTTTGCAGGGAGATAGACTGAGTGATGCAGCCAGGTTTCTATGCTTATTTTTTTCTTCCATGATCCAGAGCACACTGCAATTCAGACGCCCACATGCTGTAATAACAAGTAACACAAAGGACACTGCAGTGGTGAGCACTGTGAGGCAGGTAGTGAGTGGGTTTCTGCAAGCATTAGAGAATTTTTGCCTACTGTATCACCTAGTTGCAAAGAATAATGGGTTGTCTCAGAGCAGATACTGCATTATTTCTGTACACGTATATTACCTTCTTGAATGCTTATGGCTATCATCAGTAGCACCAACTAACACTGGGAAGTGGTACCTCTGTGCTTGGCATCTTAGCAGTAGTGACATGCTGCCCCTGGAAAAGAAAGAAGAAAAGGTACCTCTAGGGCTGGGGCACCACCCTCTGCTCCCAACTGTAGTTCCAATGAGCTTGCAGCACTGCAAAAGGGGGCAGAGGGAGCTGATTATTTTGATTCTTTCCCAGTCTGAGGATTAGATCTATCTCAATTCTATCTGCCACCAACCCAATCCAGTCTGTCAATCTCAGCAGCCGCCAAACTTTCTGCTGGTCTGCCATGAGTCCAAAGGAGTCTTAGAAAGTGGACCTGTGACGTTCCTTGCTAATGGAGGTTGCGGATGCAAAAAGTTGACATAGAGTCAAGAAGAGACTGGACAAGTACTCAGAACAGAAGCCTGTTGAGGATTACTAAATAGAGAAACCACATCAAGCTCAGGAAGTTCCTAACCTGGAGATAGTCAGAGGTTGGAGAGCAGTTTGGGAATGTTCCATGTACATTTGCTTTGCTCTTACTCTTCCCTGAGTAGCTGCTGATGGTTTCTGCTGGAGACTGTGGGCTAGATGGACCCTTGTTCTGAAACAGTGTGTCTGTTGATATACTTTCATGTTCTAAACTTTTCCAGAAGCCAGAGGAAAGGCTGCCTGACTGAAGTTCCCTTTTGCTTAGAATTTTTGTAGCATAATGTTTAGGGAATTAGAATAAATAGGGTGGCTCTGTATCTCTATAATATTCCTGTATTTTACACTATCTAAAAGGCACTGGGAATTTAACTGACAAAATGTGTTTTTATCCTCCATTTTGCTTTTCTTCTTTTGTTATTTTAAAAACAAATGGCCACACACATTTTATTAGCATTGTCCTATTGGCTGAGGAATAATGCATGCCTAATATTACTAAGGGGACTATTCCTCCCCCTGACTTTCAGTAAGAGGCAGCAAATCCTCTGTATAGTGAAAGAAGAGGGGAAGACACCTGCAAAGGGCAGTTGAGAACAGGAGTGGGATTGGCTAGTCCTTTTTTTAGCATTTGGCATTTGCTTTGTATAGTATTTGTTGAAAGAGTTTGAAATAAACAATAGCAATAACAAATGGTGGTTATTTTAACACATTTTATGAAGCTAATGACTAAGAGGTCATTTGATATAGGTTATATTATTAGCTAATACCTTTTTTTATCATGGATATGTCGTTGCCATCAGTTTCTAACATTTTAACTGGTTACATGGAATTGAAATAACCCAGAAAAATTTACTTGCTTTTTGCCTTAAAAAGAATGTTGGTGTGGCCAACTTTGGGAGAAGAGTAGGTTCTTCCACCTTCACCAAAAATATTGATTGAAATGACCATTAATGTAGAAAGATGTACTCCAGGAGGGCACCTCATGCAAATACAGGTGCTAATGGGCATTCAGTCAGTGGGACCAGATTAGAGCTAGTACAAAATGCCTCCATGAAACACAGGAAGGGTAAATACTGAGTCTTCCACCCAACTGGTTTGCTCTACAGATTTCTTCCTGCTGCACAGTCTTTGCTAAATATAAAGACTGCCGGAGTGCACTGGTACTGCCTTCCTGCCTCTCCAGCCTTCCCAAGAAAAAAAAAGGTATACAGACAGATGGGGCCAACAAGGCCAACATGGTGCCAGAATATAACCAAAGTGCAGACTGGTGGCTGTGGAACTCACTTATCCCAGTGTAGATATGGCCACAGGAGTCACTCGAGTGGAAGTTGCTTTAGGACTAAAGTACTACTCAGCGTTGTATCAAAGAGATGGAATTTGGCTGTCAGTATTTTTTCTTACCTATAATGCTGTGGTTCTTCCAAATTTGCGCATAGTTTTATATAGTTTTATGCACACTATTCATTGTTCTTAGCCAAAATGTGGCAGAAAAAGACTAGAGTGAACTTCACATCATGGTGTTTTAGGCTGCAGAATAAGTTCACTGCAGGGCAGGCACACATTGCGACACACATCTATTAGGGTTTTCCAGGTTTTTCTCAATACCATCTTAAACAATTTCAAGGTCTTGGAGAAACGTGAGAATGACTTTGGAAAAAAAAATTTTGACTGTAACAGTACCAAGCTGATTATACGGCTCATTGAGTAACTTGGCCCTGTTAGGAAACATTGATTTCCCTCCCCCTCTTCCCACACCCTTCAATCTGCAACATGCAATTGCAAGACAATTTAGAAGGAACAGTTCAGCTAATTCAATGCAGTACAGCAACTGTTTAATTTCATACATTTTATGACTCTAGGTTAAGGAGAGCCATTTCAAAGCAGTATTTAACCTAGAGGCTCTGTAAAAAAGGCTGGGATTTCAGTAAATACAGTGTATGTGTTGTGTCTGGGGCTGAGGCTGACATCAAGGCAGATCATTCTTTTCAGCTGTTGCTAGTATGGTCTTCTAGTGTGGGCCTGATTCTGCAAGGTCTTTTCAAGCTGAATTACATAGTTCCCATTCAGGGAGTTTCCACTGAAGTCCCCGTGGCACTCAATGTGATCTAATATTTCTCATGAGCAGCAGAAATTGCAAAACATTGTCATCTGTAAGCAACAGGTTAGAACTGTTTTAATATTTGTCAGATAAGAAAAGATTGCCATTGCAGAGCCCTTGAGGAGTATAGATCAATTCTGTATCACAGGTAGGCACACCAAGCTCTCTCTGAACAACTAAAGGGCTGATTTACTCTGCTGAAAAGACATACTGAGGCAGTTATACTGCTTCCTCTGCTGTTTTCTGAACACATTCCCTTCAGTGTCTCAGCTAGAGCTTCACCTTGCAATGCAGATAATCCCAGAGTGAGCATCTGAATCTCACTCCAAGGAAAAGAAACATCAGCTGGTTTCTGAGGAGCCTCTGCTTTGCCCCCAGCTCTCTCCTTTGCCCCTCTCACTCTTTTCAGCACATAAATTTCAGAGACCCCCCCAGCTCCTCTCACACTTCCTCCAAGCAAGAGGTAGTTTGCACAGTGGCAGGCTTGGAGTTATACAAATGCAGGTTGTCCAACCAAAACTACATGGATGTGTGGCTGGTGACTGTGGGGATGCTCACTACGCTGCATGCCAGAAACTGCAAAGACTGCAAAATTCTGCCCTCCTTTCCCACACCGACACTAATTTAAGTCTCTCTTCTCGAGCCAGATGACAGCTTTCATGAAATTCATAAGAATCTAGCACACTAGAGACTTCTCCGTGTTGGTCAAGTGTGGCTGAAATCAATCTATGAGTTCAAACGACCTTATACAGCCAGGCTCTCAGGTGAACAACAGACAGACAGGCAATATAATTCTCTGCTAAAACTTGTTTCCTTTGGAAATCAAGCTGAAAAACAGACTGTCTTGGGGGGGGGGGGGAGAGGCATGTTTCATTTGGTTTTGTTTTAAATAAATAGAGGGAATTGGTTTAGAAGAAAAATATGGAACAGCTTCTAGACAAGAACAATTGAGAAGGGTATGACTTTTCAGCCAATGAAAGAGATGACTTTAAGAGGGATGGGATAAAGACCTACCCATTCATATAGCTGTTACCCTGTTATTGTTGGTTGAGCCTGTCTTTGCTCATAGTACAATGACTTTTAATTTACCGGTCAATCAATTAAAAATTTCCAGGGAATGTTTGAAGGTGCCAATGAGCTGAACTCTTCTAGCCCAGGGAAAATTAAAAACAAAAACAAAAACAAAAGGAGAAAATGGGCAACACACTCAGCCATAGAGTTAACCACTTAGTAGTTACCTGCATACTCCGTCCCCGTTTTTCTTCTGCCATCTTAGGGCTGCCAAATCTCATGCTTCAATTTTCACAGACCGGTGCCCTGCCAACGAGAGAAGAGAAAAAGAATGAGGGAGAATAAGGGAAATGGTATAACATCTAGGCTATACAAAATAGGGATGAAAAGAACTCCATTGCACAGGAGAAGGAGGTAAAAAATTTCCTGGTTCCTTGCAGGAAGGTCAGTGGTATGAGAGGTTATAGAAAACAGGGAAATGGGGAGAACAGTATGGAAAAAACATGGAGAACCTACAATGGAAGAAAAGGGAAGAAAGAAAAGCAGGGGAAAAATGGCTCAGGTGTGTAGGATAAGAAGAGGTTTTGCAAGAAATCCCTAAATATCTCAGGACTGTACAACAACACTAAGGAAAAATGAATCTGGAAGAAGCCCATGATGTACACTGAGCCTAGGAAAGCAACAAAGTGTTTATTTACAACAAAATTTATTCAGGCTTGTAAAACCCAGACCAAACAAGCTATCTGCATGCTACCTGCACACGCTCTGCCTGCCATCTGCACGCTGCATATAGCACTGGCAGCCCTGGCAGAAAGTCAGGTGTGTCTCAGAGGAATTTGGTTCTTCCTGGAAACTCCTCCTGGGGCTACGGGTGAGAGTGGTTTGTGATTTTCTGTGCAGGAATATATCGATCTTCTCTCTGATTGCTGAGAACTGTTATAATTTGCAAGTGGATTCTTTAGGAGTGATTCGATCTCTCTGAGGAACAAGCCGAAATTGATCCCCTCAGCATGGCCGTGATCTGTACCATAGAGGAGCAAACAAGGCTCCATCCATGCCCAGCATTTCCCACGCTCTGAGGACCCTGTCCACCTCTGAGCGTGCCTGCGTTGGGTACTCAGTACACAATTTGTATTAGGTTTATGGATTATTCCTGCTTCTGTTACACAGGTGCTGCTATGCACAGCCAAGGAGCAATCTCACCCATCTTGCAGTTGTAACTGCCCAGGCAATTTATATAATCATAGAATCATAGAACCATAGAATCATAGAATAGTTTGGGTTGGAAGGGACCTTTAAAGGTCATCTAGTTCAACCCGCCTGCTGTGGGCAGGGACATCTTCAACTAGATCAGGTTACTCAGAGCCCCGTCCAACCTGACCCTGAAAGTTTCCAGGGATGGGGCATCTACTATCTCTCTGGGCAACCTGTTCCAGTGTTTCACTAGCCTCATCGTAAAATTTTTTTCCATATATCTAGTCTGAATCTACCCTCTTATAGTTTAAAACCATTACCCCTTGTCCTATCGCAACAGGCCTTACTAAAAAGTCTGTCCCCATCTTTCATATAAGTCCCCTTTAAGTACTAAAAGGCTGCAATAAGGTCTCCCCAGAGCCTTCTCTTCTCCAGGCTGAACAACCCCAACTCTCTCAGTCTTGCCTCATAGGAGAGGCATTCTATCCCTGCGATCATTTTTGTGGCCCTCCTCTGGACCCGCTCCAACAGGTCCATGTCTTTCTTGTGCTGAGGGCTCCAGAGTTGGACGCAGTACTCCAGGTGGGGTCTCATGAGAGAGGAGTAGAGGGGCAGAATCACCTCCCTTGACCTGCTGGCCACGCTTCTTCTGATGCAGCCCAGGATACGGTTGGCCTTCTGGCTGCAAGCGCACATTGTCAGCTCATGTCCAGCTTTTCATCCACCAGTACCCCCAAGTCATTCTCGGCAGGGCTGCTCTCAATCCATCCCTCAGCCAGTATTGATACCGGGGGTTGCCCCAACCCAGGTGCAGGAGCTTGCAAAGAGACCTTATGAGAGACTTATTTCATTCCCAGCATGATTTACTCCGAATTTCAGCAAGCGAGGATGACTGAGTAACCAACTACACAGAGTTGCTTCAGACATACCACCTCTGACTGGGGGCTGCTAATACTTTTTTGAGGTAACTTAAGACAAATCCAGGAAATGATTAGACATGAGACCTCCACAGGACACTTGGATATGACTGGGAGTGGTACTGGTAACTCAAACAAGCAGTGTTTTTTCCCAGTGTAAGAGTTCTCAAGCTCAAAATTACATGGCACAATGCCTTCTTTTTGGAGACAGAAAACAGTACCCTTACACTTTGCCATCAGTGTAACTGTAGGAAGGGAAGGTGTTGGGGCTGGTATGCCAGTCCTCTGCTATGTTTCTGGCTTGCTGTGGCCATTTGTGACCGGCAGGAGATGGGGAAGCCTTGGGGCTGCTTTCCACCAGCACATGTGGAGAGGGCTGCCCGGTGGCCACAGTGGGAAGCTGTGACTTAGCTTCTGCAGTCTGCACCATTCACAAGACATAGAGCCATACAATCAACGTCTGTAAGACTGTCTGAAGAAATTATGCTTTAAAAATCACCTTTTATGTTCTCTGAAAGGTTGAAGGGCTAACCAAACTTCTCTGAACCTTTAATCACTTGAGCTCAGTCAGCTAAAACAATGACATTGCCCAGTAGCACAGCCATCTTTGGTTTACGGTCTGCAAACTTCCAAGGGTCCATGGGCTACTTCTGAGGGGTCAGTGAAAGGTAACAAAGAAAAGGCATCTTTTGCTTTACAAGCATATTTGCTTCCACTGGAAATTTTTTAGGTGACCACAAGTGGAAAAAGAGTTGAAAAACAACTTTGTATCACATTCTTTAAGACCTCAAAACCATTATATGTTATCAGTGTTTCTTCACTACAGGCTGCTTGAACCCTAAGTCTTCCTCACCATAAAACAAAAAAGAAGCTGTATCTCAGTGACTGAACGTTGAGTCATTATAATCCTGATAAGAATATCAATGAAGGTATTAGTAATTTTTCAGATCTTTGTCACCACATTGTCTGATTTCTCAGCAAATATTTTCATTTCTAGAAGAAATACAAGGCAGTAAGCTTAACAGAACAGCTTATTTCGTATCATGACAAATCCTTTTCTCTAAGTCAAGATTTAAAACATAATTAATGTTTGGGGTTTTTTTTAAGGGACTGTATGAAATGCGACTAGAAAAGACCACATCATAGGACCTATTAAAATGAAACTCTTTGGCTGTTTACCCTATGCAGATTTCAGTCTCCTTCGTGCGCAGGGTGTGCGTGTGTGTGTGTGTGTGCATGAACACGTGGAGAGCAGCTAGCACAGACCAGCTCTAGCTAATGAGGATTTTAGTCTCCAACCTCTTGGGGCTACAGTAGTAGAAGTGATAAGTCAAAAACCAAACAATAGACCAAAGGTGAGAGAGACATAAAAACCATGTGATTCTTTTCTTTTATTTCATAGGTACCACCTGAGGCCACTCATCACTTAATCATATTAGCCAGCTGATGTTTTTCAGATACCTTGGTTGAAGCAGGGCTTTGAAAGACTGGAGTGAAGACAGGGTAGTGGTCAGCGATGTCAGTTTTTAGGAGGTTGTTCCTCAACTAGGGAACACCATGGGCATGAGGCAGGGACAACATATGTTTACTATTATACATAATACTTCAGTTTATCCAGGCTGCAACAGTGTTGAAAACAAACCTGATATTTTCCATATGCAGACGAAGACAGAGTCTCTTTTCCTGAGAGCTTATGGCCTAGGAGAAGATTTAGTGGAAGCAAGTCCTGGCTAACTGAACTGGAAACTGCAATCAACACCTCTCCATGACAGACCTTCACGTTTCTCCTGGAGCAAAGGTTCCGTTGCACCCGTACCCCTGCTTTACACCACTCCTGACCCCGTGTGCCAAAGCTTGGCCTTGCCAGCCAGCCGTGGCTGAAACATGAGCCTACAAATGCCTTGTGGCAGCTTTCATGTGTGTCTCCGGGGGGAGACTACACATCAGGAGCCCTGCTGGAAGGCTGTCCTGTCCCTCTTTGTGGTGCTGCATGCCTTCTTCTTTCTGCATGTACTGGTGCTTAAGGTATGCCCGATGCCGGGACCGATGGCTGCTCCTCATGTCTGGGCAGAGGAGTTTTCCAAGGTGTGTCAACTAGAGTTTTACCCTGCATTTTTCTTAAATGAAAAAGCTCTGGCAGTACCAAATAATAATTGTGAAATAAATCATTCATGGTATTTTTTCCCCTACACTCGGTTGTTGAAATATTTTTTCACAAATAGATTTATTTTTTTAATGTGACCAGCTCTGATTAGGAAAACCTTTTCCTAGTTCTTCAGCTGCTCAGCTCCCAACCTCTTACAGATTTTCCTTTCTGAAACCCATTCCTTCCCCCCATAGTCTAGCGATTCCTTACTGTTATTCTACATGTGTCAATTAGACCTGATGCTGTGATGAAAAGAACAAGAAGAAACAGATACATTTATTTTAATATTTCAGAACCAAAGACATGGGAGAGGCAGCTCCATTTTTCAGTATCAGGACACCAAGTCCCACTGTTCTGACTCAGAAACCCTTTGAGCAGGGGAAGTTTGAAGAGCCTTTAGGATAGGAGCCCTCCCACACTGCTTGCACAGATACACATCTGATCTTACCTTTCATCTGAAAAGATCTCTAAGGCAAAAGGAAACAGAAACATGGTTTCATAGTTAAAGCAGTAACAAATTACAAGCTGAAATGCAGTCTGATCCCACTAGAGGGTGGTCTGGTCACCTTCATGTTACAGCTGAGGTATGCAGGCAAAGAAAGCCCGTGTCCCCTTTATTTAGACTGAGCAACATCAAAGTATTCCTGTTCTGAGTTTTTCCAAGTGCCTCATGTCCCATCATCAGCATTGAACCTTACCCTCTCATTTAAAAAAATAAACATATTGCACCTTTCACTGAAGATCTGACATTCTACAAATATTAGCACGCTCTGAAGTCTTCTACCAATGCTACAACTGTATATATATGAAACAGCAAAATGAGGCTCACTGTTAAAGAGGAACGCGCTTTCTCTGATACTGCTTTGAATTCTTTAAAATCTGTTTATGTGGTTGATATTTTCTTCACATCATTTTCACAGGAAGCTGGATTATTACAACTAAAACAAGGCAAATTCTTTCTTATGAGCTACGCTGTGCTTTGACATCCTGTTACAGTGAACTAGAAAGGGCTGTACCACAAGAGGTGAACTGGAGGCTCTTCCATCAGGTTTGGGAGAGCTGGCAGTTAATCTCAGCCAGCTCTTGCACCAGCTGCATGAGATTCACCAAAAACATCTTCCTCTGCCAAGCCGCCCCTCTCCCTGGGGAGCCACGTCACCTTCCCAACACAGCCTGCTCATCTCCCTCTTTCTCCTCCTTCATCAGCTCAGACTCAAACGCGTACATTCCCATCTCCATGTTTCATGGCCCAACCTTCAAAACTCCTTGTCTTGTTCCTCCTTCTGAGATGCACGTCATGATCACCAAGAAAAAGTAATTTCAACCTGCTTTCTGGTTCATGTCACTTCTGATGATCAGAAATCTTTTAGGACCCTTGCAAGGAAAATAAAGGTACAGCCTTACATCACGGAACAAAGCTGTAGCAAATGTCAACCCAAACAGCATAGGGTTCAATCTGAATTTCAGAGAGATTTCAGAGAATTTCATCCAACATCTTGGCTCCTACTTCAATATCTACCCACATGGGAATCCTCACTTTTACTTTCATGAGAGTGGGAGCAAAGACATAACACCATAAGGGATAGACTGTGTTTGTGTACCTGTGCAAAACTTTCTGTTAGGGGGTTTTGTCCAAAAATGAATTAGGCATTGGATCATGTTGCTCTGATCAGGTTTCTCTTTATTACCTCATTTTCCTAAGTGTTGTTTTCAGACTTAGTAACGGATAAATGAAAGACTTTATCTCAAAAATATGTGGTTGCAGGTATTTTCAGCCGCAAAAAATGGCCATGACTAAGGATGTTCCAACATGGATGCAAGCTTACTGGAAAAATGTGAAGGCTCTGTGAGCAAAGCAGGGCACCGTTCACCATTACCTTAAAATATATATACTCATATTTTGAATGATTGACAAACAAATGTAAGTAGATGGGGGAAAACATGCTTAATTTGCATGAGTTCACTTTCTCATTCATTTTAGGAGACTTTATTTGCCTATCTGGTTTTGTCTGTTTCACATAGTTCAGACAGCAAAAATGTTAAAAGATTAAAGAATTCATTATTAACCTCATGGCATTTGAATCATGTCCACAGATATGACCCAGCTGCCAATGGTAATCAAGAGTACCTTCAGCTGTGAGTTTGGATGCAAATCACAACAAAACAGGATGATCTGATCTGATGCAATAAAATGAATTATTACATCATTCATGTGGTCTGTATGAACACAACATGGCAAAGAAATAAACTCCTTTCTCTTCAGAAATTCTTTACGCTTCAATGTTTTGAGAGTTATATAGGATGTGGCATACTGTTCGGCTCCTGTGGTAGGGAAGGCAGTGATACGGATGGGAATTGTGACACCCAGGTCTTACGAAAAGCTTTTGCATCCCTGTGTTCCTTTTTGGTAGCAGCAACGTTTTGCATGGGTGGTGTTGTCTCTAATAAGTAAGTGTTATATACTTAATTATTAGGATACATAAGTAGAGCTGTCCTCCATAATTGGTTCCAACATCTGGATACCACTGTTAAATAGGTTTGGGGAGGAACATGTGGTCCTCATTTAAAACACTGCAAACACTATCATGATGTAGACTGTGAAATTTTAAGTAAGACTACTGCTGTTTTGATTATACCCTGAGATAAAAAATAAAAGTGAACAGCAGTCTAAATGATGTAAAACTGCAAGAACACCAGCATCCTTTAACAGGCATCTCTACAGCAGATAAGGCAGCAGCTTTTCTTTTATAACAGAACTTATCAAAGCAGGGAACTGATGTCTTTGTTTTCTGTTTCCCATGTGAAGTTATAACAGGAGGGAAGGGGAGGGGAAGAAAGGAAAGGAAAGGAAAGGAAAGGAAAGGAAAGGAAAGGAAAGGAAAGGAAAGGAAAGGAAAGGAAAGGAAAGGAAAGGAAAGGAAAGGAAAGGAAAGGAAAGGAAAGGAAAGGAAAGGAAAGGAAAGGAAAGGAAAGGAAAGGAAAGGAAAGGAAAGGAAAAAAAATCACAAATAAATTCCAAATGTAGCTAAAATTAGCAAGGCTGTCCTTTGAATGCTGTGTTTCAGAATCCAGGCTCTGCATTGCCATTCTTCTGTAACCCCAATTAATTAGGTATTGACTTGTTTTTTCATTCAATTAAAGTATAATCAAATGGCAGTGGTCTGTCTCTGAAAAACAGATGAAAAGGTTCTGGTAAGAATCTCTAGGTTAATCCAGCTGCTTAAAATGTGTGTTGTATTTGACCATTTGCCAAGAGAGTCTGTGAATACATGAGCCAGCTGGCACAGGGAGGGCTAGTGGGAACCTGTCAGCTGTTTAGGACAATGGCTGAAGCTTTTTTAACCAAATCCGTTTTTAAAATACCTAAAAATGAGACACCCTACATTGGCAGCTCAGGAATTATGGCAGCAATGAAATCCTAAGAATTTTTTTCCTCTTAAAATATGAGTTTTGACTCATATTCTGTGAACCTCTGAACCAAGCCGTTTGTTTAGATTACTGTTAAATGTCTGGCAAAGAAACACAATGCATCAAAGCCTTATTTTGACAATGATGGAGCTCAAGTTTGCTGTTTTGACAAATATGGCTATTCAGAAGGAAATAACTATGTTAATGTGCTGAATCGAATTGCATCACCAGTTGCTCTTTGGCCCAGGCAGGACTCCAACCTTGGGTCCAGCTTTCAGGGCATCACCCCTCACTCCACAGGACCTCAGGAGGATGCGCAGGTGCTCGTTTTGCCAAACTGAGAGCCACAAGCACACCCTGGTGAGCAGTCACTCCTACACACCCTGCCGTTGGCTCCAGCTGTGCTTCTCATAGGAATACTGCTTATCAGCCTAAGCAAGAGCTTCACGAGAAAACCTTTAATGCACTGTTTCCTACTAAGTATTTTAGACAGAAAAATTAGCCAATAACCCTGGCATTTAAAAAACCTCTTTTGCTCCCCGTGTTTTCGCTGTTGAATGAAGCAAAATGATTACAGACAGGAGTGATTTCTGGAGTGCAGAGGCAAGGGCGAATAGCCGAATAGCTCTTTAAAAGCTGGGCTGGGTGCGTGCGTGTGGAGGCCGGGGCGTCTGCACGCCAGGTGTCGATATGAAACTTGCCATGCTAACAAGAGCCTTGCAACAGGCTGTTACTTTGATTTTTTCCACCTGGTGCTTGCTGCAGCAACATGTCTGCCTCACCACGTGAGTTATCTGAGAAGCTGTCAAAAGGCAGGGAAGATATGGGAAGTTTTGAAAAACCTGGCTGAGCCTGCCTTCTCAACAGTAACACTTTATGACACTTTTATTTTCAGTCCCAAACTTCAGATGCTTCATTTTCTTTCCACTGAAGTAGACAAGGTAACAACAAAAACCCTCCAGCCCCCAGAGATGCTCCGGCTGTGTGCTCCGTGGGGTGTCCTGGTGCTCCGTCCAGGGCTTCTCCTCAGCTTCCAGGCTCCTGCCCACAACTATAGAATGACCTTTCTGTTTGTGCAGGAAAAGAAAAATGTAAAATGTAAATATCTCCATAAGCATTTGGAAGATGAGAAAAAGCAGATCTCCTTAATCCATTTCTGAAAGCTTCAGGTGTATATCTGAACCACTCCCTACCCACCGCTTTTGCTGAGTTGTGGTCTTTGGTGTTCCCAGAAAACAGGAAAACCTGAAGTGCAAATACTAGGTAGGGAATTAACATGAAGGGGACAATCCTGAAACCACAAAGGCAATGAAGGAAAGCTGGGAAAAGCCAGAAGTTGCATTTCAGCATCTTTTGCACTTGCAGAAGGACTTGCATGCCTGAAATCCTGGCTGCTCATCCAAACAGGTCCAGCAAGTATGTGTAAGAAAAGGTTATTCCCCTACTGCACCAACCTCACTTTCTTTATTTCCATTGACCAGCAGAGCTGTACAGCTTTACTATTGTGTGTGTCAGAGGCTGTTCCTGATAGTGCAGACACTGGGTTGCTCTCCTTTTCAATACAGAGGACTATCTTTTTTCTGTCAGAAGATTCCACTTCTAAAATAAAATTTCCTTATTCAGGACAGAGGCTGGAAGATATTCTAGGAAGGAGGAAGCAGTTTAATGTTTTTCTCCCCATTATCCAAATCTTCATTATTTGCTGTATGCTGTATTCTGATGGCAGAACTACTTGCCGGTTTCAATGATCCTTAGCAAAAGTAATTTGGGAGCCCCAGAAACATTGGTGACATTTATTTATTTTTCCTAGCAGCACTGTCAGCTGTCAGTGAGAGCACTTCTCATGGACACACTTCCAAGCAATCAGACTCAACCAGAGATGTGTGAGCACCCAGTGGTCTCTGAAGTTGCCCACAGCTCAGTTCAGCTCCTTTAACATCCTCATGTCTCCCTGCTCCCGCAGCCAGGAGTGCGGGACTGTGCAGCGCCTGGCCCCTCTCACCATCCCACACTGCTCATGGTGCAGGACACATGGACAGGATGGGAAGATGAGGGTAGCCCATTCCATTCGGCAAATGCCTTCAAGCCAATAAACAGTAACATGATGATGGGGGCAGGGGTCCCACACCCAGATCCATCCGGGAGGCTTTGGCACTCCAGAAATTCAGGACTCTCTTTTGTGGACTTGGGAACCTGCATTCAGGTCACCAGGTCTCATCTCCTGCCTCTGCAGAAGGAACCAGAAATACAGGGGGACCCCAGGGCTTTCGCTGGAGTTATGGTCCAGAGAGCTCTGGATCAGGAGAGCTGTGAGAGAATGCAACAGAGAGGGAGAGGGAGAGAGGGGAAGAGGGAAGAAAAAGTGGGGTTTGTTCCAGTTTGGACCAAATATTTTTTTAAAAAAATAAATTTCCCATGAGTCAGAAGCCCATTTTTTTTGCAGCACAACTTTCTGCACAACTAATTTATTAGTTCAGCTGATGCGATGATACAACAAACAACTTAAAATATATTAATACTTGAGAAAACATAAAGCTTTCAGCTAACGATATTCCCCAAATAAGCATTTATTTTTAATGATTTATCATTCATGAAAGACACCAAATCAACTGCATTCATTTGTATTATTTTTAAAAATATTTTTACAACAGCAATATCAAGCCCAAAAGAAAAGCAAGGAAAAAAGCAAGGAGCAAAAATCACCCCTGCTCCAAAGAGTTTAAAAAGTAATCTAGGACAGAGGAAAGAGGAGTAGCTGAAATATCTGATGAAGGAGTTGGAGGATGTAAAAAGGTTAATGGCAATAGTAGTGTGGAATGGTGTAGATGAGGTGGGAGTAAAGTCATAACAGATTTACTCCCCCTGTGCCACGTGATGGCACTCAAGATGATCTGCTCCATAACCTTCCCCAGCACCGTGGTCAGGCTGACAGGCCTGTAGTTCTCTGGATCCTCCTTCTGGCCCTTCTTCTCAAAGGGCGTCACATTTGCTGACCTCCAGTCAAGTGGCACCTCCCCGGTTAGCCAGGACTGCTGATGAATGGTGGAAAGTGGCTTGGTGAGCACTTCCGCCAGCTCCCTCGGTACCTTTGGCTGGATCCCATCTGGCCCCATAGACTTGTCTGTGTCTAAGTGGTGTAGCAGGTCGCTAACCACTTTCCCTTGGATTATGGGGGCTTCATTCTGCTCCCCATCCCTGTCTTCCAGCTCAGGGAGATGCGTACCTGGAGAACAACTGGTCTTACTATTAAAGACTGAGGCAAAGAAGGCATGAAGCACCTCAGCCTTTTCCTCATACTTTGTCACTGTGTTTCCTCCCGCATGCAATAAAGGATGGAGATTCCCCTTAGCCCCCCTTTTGTTGCTAATGTATTTATAGAAACATTTTTTGTTGTCCTTTACAGCAGTAGCCAAATTAAGTTCTAGCTGGGCTTTGGCCCTTCTAATTTTCTCCCTGCATAACCTCATGACATCTTTGTAGTCCTCCTGAGATTCACTTCAGACTGGCCACCACCATGAAAGTTATTTATGGTGTGGTTATAGGGGGACATTCCTTTTACTTCTGAGTCTCAGAAGTTGAGTGAAACCCACCAAAGTTGAACAATAGTCAGGGACTGACCTTACAGAGAGCCAGTAGAGGAAAATATTCGGAGTCACTGCAGTAATGAATGGACAGCCATTAATTTAAAACAAACCACATTGTTTCTTTTACTCAGCGTAGGTAATGAAATAATGAAAGGAACCCACAAGCTTTCAAAACGGCAGCATTAGCTGGACTTCCACTGCCACAAGATCAAAGCAAGAGGATTTGTTAGTTATTGTCAGACAGTATCAGACAAGGAAAGTCTCCGCCAGCCTAGCAGAACCGAGCCAGTCCCTCAGCCCACCTCTGACCCCTCCAGCACACTCAGGCACACACACGTTCGCACACAGGGTCTGTATTTACCTCATCTTCCTCTCTTGCTCCATCACCTGATCCATCAGGCAGAGTAAACTCTGCGGCACCCCTTTTTATTTCCAGGAATCAGCACTTTCCCTTCCTTATTTGATCAATGCAAAAAGAAGGGGGGGTGAATATTCTGGCAATCTCTGCACCCCCCACTTCTGGGGTTCATTCAGGCACCATGTGAAATCTGTGTTTCTGGAAGCACCTATAGCTTGTGCTGCACTGTTTCTATCTTCAGCTAGAATTTATGTCTGATGGGCAATATTCTTCCATAGTAGACCGTGAAAAGAGATGATTTGGAAAAATTCAGAGCCTGCTTTCTTGCAGTCAAGGTCCTTTGGGAATTTGCATCTGAAACACACATGAAATGGATGACACCCAATTAATTAATTATTTTCAATTTTGACAGTCAGGACCTGCTACACTATTGATTTCCCATGTACAAGTGACCCCAAGCCACAGCTCTCAAAGTGTTTCTCGCTTTCAGGTTTCAAGCAGAAAAATGAAAGCACTGATTTTGGACTATTGGAAACAGATGATTTACATTGGACTTGAGTCTGGCTTCTCTTAGTTTCAGTTTTACATAGCCACTTCGATTTTCTTCTTCTCACCTTCCATCTTCTTCTCTTCAGTTTAGCTTCCTTTCTGATGTTTTCTGCTCTGTTATTTTATCTCCGAAGTCCCATCCCATTTATCTGCCCATATTCCCATAAACAAACCTATAGCATACGGCCTCACGTGTTGGGGTAGAGGAGACACACAGTGAGTGTGTTAGAAAGTTTGTATGTCACAATTTCCCCATAATGGAGTCATAGGATGGTGGGATTCAGTCACTATTTTGTAATCAGCATTTGAAATATAAAGTTAAGCCTGAGTGACATCACCTTCAGAAGGACACGGGAGACAATCCTTCACTCCCCAGGAACCTGAAGCACAATATCAGAAAAAAGGAAGGGAACACTTGTCAGTTTGGCAATTATTATGAACATCACATGTTGTTGTCCTCAAAAGAGTAGGAAAAAACCCAAAGAACTATACATTTTAAGTAAATTTTAAGCTAGGAAGATTAAGGCATGCTTTTATCATCATTTTATAGAACAATTCATACTGAAGCCCTTAGGTTCAAGCCACCTTAATTTTTCCCACCGTAGGCAAACACAAACTGCAGATTCTGAGTCAGTGCCAGTCTGAGCCCCATCGCGCCAGAGCCCAGCAGGGTCAAAGTACCTGTGAGAAAGGCGAAACGAAACAACACCTTGTCAAGCACTCGGTAGGAATCCTTCTAGGGTATCACCTGGTAAATGCAGTAAAAGCTAAACCAGGCAGCCAAAAAAGATGCACATTTACAGTCAAAAAATATCACCGCTTAGGTGGAACTTACAAAGGCAAGAAGAAATGAAAGATTTACAATCCATCTCACATGGGCATGGAGGACAGCATGAAAAGTGCTAGTTTTCAGACTACAAAGAGCGAGTAAATATTTATCTGGCAAATAAGATACAAAGAGAGGACGGGGAAGTAGCGGTGTCCAGAAACTGTCCATACTGCTGCAGCATTTTAGTTGATTATGGAAGTTTGGTATGAAAACCTTAAAAGACAGTGTAAAAGATACTGAGTTAACTGTGTTATATCACAACTCATAGCCAACTTGAGCAAAGAGAAACTATAAACCTTAAGTTTTTATTGAAAATACATGTTAGTCTGCCCAGTGTTTTAGTTCCCTGAAAACCTAAATTGGAGAACAATGTATTTATTTGCAACTAATTAGTGAACTGCTGCTATACTTGGTTTTGACCCTGGGAACTGAAGAATATTGAGTGGGTGGAAGGCAGGTTTGGTGTTGCATGTTGCAGCGAGGAGGGTTGCTGATTTGTTTCTTTGGCTGTTTTTGCAGTTGTGTTCATTTTCTTTAACAGTGGTCTCTGTGAAAAGGGATTGCACACTCACATGCATTGTCTGGGGAGGTGTTGCAAATTCCTAGAATGAATTTACATTTACTGTAGCAAATGTAACATCTGCCACGCGTGCATCCATTAAACCAGTTCCTTCAAAACCAGTGCTGCCAGATGAATGCATTTTATGATTACAAAGCGGAAGAGCAAACTATTTTACGTGGCCACTAATTGTCAGTGGTTTCCTTATGTTTCCCAGACATTCTCAAAGATAGTGGGAAATAGTTTCTTCACATATGGATGTCTTTGAGTTTTTCATTCATAGTTCCTTTCACTGTGGGAAGAATAATCGTGATGTCAAAAAACTTCATGAACTGGAACTTTGCAAAGACTACTCAAATAAACTTTATAAACTATTTCTAGGTTTAGTATTTTCTTCAGTAATTTCACAATATTTCAATTTTTTGTTGAGATCATTTAAAAAGCAGGATGCATAGCTATCACTATAGGTAACATTTCGAAATAAAAGTTTGTTTCAAACATAATGGTATTTTTTGCTTTAAAATGTCAAAATGAAACATTTAGATGATTTTTAAAAAGCAATATAAAATTTGTTCTGCTATAAAACATCACAGACCTCTCCCATGCATTGTTTCAGTTTGATGAATTGGCATTTTCAGATAAAGAATCCTTAGCTTCAGAATTCCCAGTTATCCTTAAACTAAATTTATCATATCATTGCACCACTGCCAGGAGAACGGTTCAAGGTGCACAGCTGTCAGCATCCTTCGGTCCCAAGGTGCCATATAAGGACAATTCATTTTCTCTTATTCTCCATCTTGCAAATCTTTTTATAATCACGGTGCCATTTCTGCAGCAGAAGAGATCTCTTGGGACTTCCAAGAACGATGCAGATAGCTTTAAGGTAAAGGCAGAAAAACCAAACAACACTGAATGAGATTTGCTTGTATCTGCACATAGCTTGTTTTAAAGGACATTATGCCTTTGCATGACAGATACAGGGGCTGTGAATACGTGCAAAGATTGACACAATCTTCTGCTATGCCTGCAACATCCCCATGAAGAGGGTAAGTTGTGCAGTTATATCACTAGAGAAATACCCAAACTCTGCCTTGTGAAATCTGTGCCAAAATACTACCTGCAAAAAACCCTTTCCAGACTGCACCAGTTCTCAGTGGTCTCTCATGATGTCTCCTCTTTGCCTCCTTCCCTCTCCCTTTCTCCTAAAACCACAGCATCCCCAGCTGCTGAGCAAGAGGGGCTGCATGGCTGCTGTGGTGGGCTGAGCCAGCGCCATGACCCGCAAAGCCAGGAAAGGCCTGATGGGCTGAAGTTTGAATGTTGAACCAAAGACTCTCACTATGATCTCCTGCCCTGCTCTGCTTTAGCCTTGTGGTTGAGTGTGTCGCTGCACCTCGTGCACAGGCACGAGGCTGCTGTGTCAGCCTGGCTGCTGCAATTCATCCTTTGCAGGTTCTGTAAACCATGGCTGAGGCCATGGCATTCACTGACAACAAAGTCACAAGATCCCGATGAGCTTTGATTTGAAACTCTGAGAGAAGCGGGAGGGCTGAGCTGACACACTGGTGCCAGCCGGGGTTGCCCAGAGGAGGTGTGCCTGGACTTGCCTACACATCAATATCTTCCTGACTGTTGTTGCAGCCCATTGAAGAAGGGAGGAATATCTGAAATCTCAGCACTCGGCAAGTTGGGATGAGGTCTTCCAGCAAAGCAGAGATTTAAATAGTATTAGTGCTGCATTGAAAGAGCTTAACACCTGAGAGGAAACCCAAATTATTCCAGTTTTATAGACGGGAAGGGAAATGTGCTTTCACCAGGCCTACTGTGTGGTTTTCTTTCCACTTCAGCTTCATTTCTGTCCTGCTTCAGTCTCAGGCAGTTGTAGTCCATTTGTTACTAGCTGATTTCCCCCGTACTCGCTGGCAAGGTCTGCATCATCTTGGTGGTAACAGAGTGATGGAGAGGAGTGACAGGTGGATCTTCAGCTCACTCCTTCAGTCCATGTTGTCTGACCAGCTCATCTCATGACCTCCTGCAGATGTTGAGCAGGTTATGAGGGGTGTTCCCTGTCACTACATGCTGTATGTGCTCCACTCCTGTGCACTCAGATAGCTGTACTGAAACAGCAGTATTTTGTGCTGAGCCACCTTCTCACCTTCCTCCCTGCCTGTGGCCAGGCAGCCTTCCTGCCCCCTTCCTCCACCATTTCCCAGCTCATCCTCCCACAGCCTTATGTTCTTCCCAGGTCAGTAGCCTGTCGTATTCCTTTCTCCTACCTGCAAAACCATGTTTTTCTACCTCTTATTCAGCTAAGTCATTGCTGCACCAAAGCCTGGAGTCAGCAAAAGGTCAGTTTATTTTTATGAATGTTTACATTAAATACAACCTGCCCAAACACAGCCTCTTCTTAGCGAGGCTAACAAAACAAAACATATTCAGCATTTATAGGCCAAGTCATTTTAAAGGTATGACAAGCCAAAAAAAGTTAGGAAAGCGTTCCAGAAGTGAAGGGTAGAATGTTTTGACACACCGTGCGTTCAGCTCTGATTGATCAGGCGTCCAGGGCAAAAAACTCTGCTACAGCGTAAGGCGAAGATGACAAAACTTCAGAAGATAGGGCTTCTTTGGGGCAATTGTTTGAGGCATAGAGATGAAACTGGGGATCCTGCCTGGAAGCCAGGTTTAAGTCCAACTATGGAGCAGCTACTGCTGTTTCATAAAACTGCAAGTTTTGGCATCAAAAGCTATTGGAGGAGAGGGTCTAAATGGATCTCCACATGGAGTAACTAAGAAAACATGTGTTTTTGTTTTCAAAGAACAGCTGAGATTGGGTCAGCTGGTTGTGATAAAGGAGGCTTCAGTGTTTCTGAACTGATATATAGGGAAGGATATATAAGGGGTGCTCCAAAAGTCAATGGAAAAGCAATTCCAAAATAACTTAGCAATTCTAAGTTCCTTTGGTATTTGTTGTAATAATATTTGTTACTGGAAATTTATTTGGTACAAAACGTAAATGTTATCTATCATGCTTCCTTTGGTATTCAGCATTGTAAAATTAATGTGCTGGGGGTTTTTTGCACTGTAAACTGCAATGTTTTTGAGCAGTGAGAACACCGTGAAACAGAAGGATTAAGAGCTCACTGGGGGCACATCAAGTTTTGTGCCGTCACAGTTATATCTCCAGGCTATCATGACTATATTAATATATTATAGCACGGGAGGGCTGTCAGAGTGAGCTCAGAAGGAACCAAGCCCACTCTTACCAGACTGTTCAGATGCTAATTTACAGCCCAAACCTAGGGAGCATGTAGTTCTGTGTGATAACGTTTTAGTGTGATAGTCACTCTGAGGGGAAAAAAATTGCTCTTGACCTGGGGTAAATATGTTTTATTACCCCATAGTTACCCCTTTCAATTGTATCCTGTGTTCTCTCTTTCCTGTTTTCTTCCTAAATTCCCTCTGTCTTCTGCTTCTTTTCCCTCCACTATTGTCCTCTTTTGCACACTAAATTCCTGAACAATAACCCGCTTTTCAGAGGAGTAGCCTAGAAATGAGAGATGTGTACTGGGATGTGAAATGAATGCACTGCGGGTACCTCCACTTAAAAATTTCAGGAATTTTTGCTCTGGTGCAGCTTTCCAAAAGCACTGCCTACTTGTGCTTTCTAGTCCATAGCAGAAACTTCCCTTGTCACTGGCACCACATAAGACTGTGCAGCTTGATTTCATGCCACATCTTCCAAAAAATACTTTTTTTTTTTTTTTAAAAGCAAAGAATAGGGCAACCCTTTTCAGAGGCAACCTTCTTCTTTGCCTCTGACTCTGCTTTCCACCAGCTCTGAGGTGGAACCTGTCCCTGCTCCAACAGGTAAACCAGCAGACTGAGTGTTTGCAATACAGGATCTTTCTTTCCTCTTTCTTAGGAATCTAGTTTTCGTTGTTTTAAACACCCAATCCATAAAGAGGGCAGCTCTCAGGCATTTCTTCAGGACTCATCTTTAGACACTGCCATGGATCTCAGCAGCTCTTTGCTTCTTAGGACCCCTGTCTTGCTGTGTCCCCTCTGTACGTGCCTTCCTGAGCCTGCAGGTTTCAGTGGGTCTCCACCAAGGTGCAAAGGGCACTGAGCACCCCAAAGGCTCTGGCTAGAAAGACCAGCCTCTGAAAAGGCCCACGGAAATCCCAAAGCAAACAAAAAAGAACAAACAGCCACACACATCTGTATTACTTTCAGAGACAGAGGCTTTGCACATTTTATTCTAATGCTCTTATAATGCAAAGTGGTTTAATTATGTGTTATATCACCCCAGCAAAAATCCTTTTACTTTAGCCTTTTCTATGATGCTGGGCCTCACCATGGAGTTTAGAAGAGCCGGCTGCCAGAGCCACCTGTTTTGTTGCAGGTGATTTGTGCTTTATTTCTACTAAGATGGAAATGCCTCATTTGCTTCTTATTCATTGCAGTCTATCTTTTCTCAACTAGTGTAGGATCATCAGGGAGGTGATATCAAAACCAAAAGACAACCTTAAAGCAGGTGAAGAGAATAAGCAAATAAGCTGTGGCGATGGAGACTTTTTGACAGTGGGATTCTGACTGACCTTGAAAAAACACCCCAAAGTTTGAAATTATGGGAGTCTGATCCTGCACGAAGCATCCTCCATCCCCATGATTAGGTCAGTGAAAGACTGAGTAGTCTAATGTTCTCTGTGCATCATGTCCCGTGGATGGGAACCAAAAATCTGAAAGCTCCAGAGAAAATGGAATGAAGATGAATTTTTAAACCCCATGCGAACACAGCTAAAAACCTCAGAAAATGTAATTATATGACATCTTAATAAAGTGCCCTATTGTGACTTTAGAAATGAGGCTCTATTCACCAAGAGGCATTAATTTTCAAACTGCAGAAAAGAAAAAAAAAGAGAAAAAAATTTAGAAATAATAATCTTTGTTGCTTTATCAGTGAAACCCAGGTGAAGAACTCACTGTTTGTAGTAGCTAAATATTTGGATTTTACATGAGCTACAGGAAATGAAACAAGTCACCTGAAAAGATTAACTATCCATTTTCTAGGGTTGATGAGTTGACAGCTCCACAGTGTTTCCCAGATCAGGTTAGAGGCAGCACAATAGTACCTTATTGAGGAGGAAGTACCACCAGCTAATGAGAGAAAATTGAAAAGTTGCTATAGTGTGTCACAAAGGAGGATTTTGTTAGACGTTCCTCTTAATACAAACAAATGCACCTGCAACCTGCCCGGGAACTCAAGCAGAATTCCCCCTCCTCATCCATTTTCTGAACAGCAACGGGAATAGGCTGAAAAGGTGCATTTACAGGAATCGGAAAATGAGGATTGTTTGTGATTTAGTAACAGTTCAATTTTTAAAGGAAAAAATATGTGTTAGAGTATGAGACAAGTAAAATGTGACTTAAAGCAGTTCCTTAAAATGCTATCCTAAAAAGGTATGTTTTTTAGAAATAAAAACTAACTTGAGAACAAAGGCCTTGCAATTTCAGTAGTATCCAGGCATGTAGATTGATCTACTGCTGTTTGTTTTGAGCCACCCTTTAAGCTATGGTGTGGTGCAGAGTGGGAATCAGCTTACAAGAGCAAAACTTTAGTGGGTAGAAAGGTAAAATAAAGACTCCCAGAAATGCCATTCTGAATTCCCAGAAAGGTGGCAACGATTCTGCAAGAATGAGTGTTTGAAAAACCTAAGCTTATGAAATTATATTTAAAGTCTTATTTCTGTCTCTAAGCATTTATTTGCCAGCAGATAAGGAAAATCAGTGGTTTCCAAGGTCATGGTTGTAGTGCTGGGGCCTTTCCTAAGGCTTTTTTCTTGTTTGTCAACAAAGAAACAATAAGAACCAACAAAACCATGCTTGTTTTTTTAAGTGTTCGTAGCTCTGAACCTGGAAGATAAAAAAAAAATCTCAAGTGCTTCATCTCAAGAGGAGAAATCAGGAAAAGGAGGAAAGCTGGAGTCTCCCTGTCTCCAGAAGATTTCTACCAGCAGCGAATTCTCAATCCAATATGGTGTTTGTGAGTTTGGAGGAAATTCGCCTAAACCTAGACTGATTCACTAACTGCCACTAACTTTCTAAATGTTTCTCATTTTGCAAATAGCTTCTCATTTTGGGTCCCAGCCTGGCTGTGAACAGCAGATGAGCAGGTCTTCCGTGTCACGCAGACTTCCTGCAATAAGGAGGGCTTCACAACAGAAACCCGACTGTGAATGAAAGCTGCGAGGGGGTTAAAACAGTGACAACAGTAGCACTTGTGTGCAGAACATTTTCCTGCGGGCAACTTTGCTGCTAAAATTTGGCTACACAAATACAAATAGAAGGTAATAATAAAAGAGCACAGTGATGTACCACTGATCCGTCTCCCATAGCAGGTGGAAAATTCAGTGAATGTTGGCATGACATCCTCAGTGCATGGCTACAGTGCAATGATAGCTGGCCATTTTAATGATTTATCTCTGAATGTGTTTCTGAGACATGTGCGACATGTCACAGCAAATTACTTTGGTGTGAAGGAGGTTTCAAAACACAGTTCCTTAAATGTCATGGCACTAGTCCAATTTTACTTCGTTAAGTTACTGCAGTGTAAAACAGAAGTAAAGCAGTTCTTCTGAGGACTACAATTGCTCCACACTTTAGCAGTGACCTTCCAGCTACAGTGCAGTGACTGTCAAAAAGACCCTTCACAATTATCCAGGCTCAATTTTCATGTGCAATGCACCATTTCTGTTTTGTTTCAAATTCACTATTGCTAAATGTGAAGGATAGTTTCTTTTTAGAGCTGAGGAAGTGTGTACAAACTTGTTCAAAGAAATGTAAGGATTAAAACCAAATACTGTCATTTCAAGAGCAAGTTCTCCTATAGTACGTATTAACACACCTTTTTTAACAGAGCAGAAAAGGTTTTAAATAGCAGTAAATGACATAGCAGATTAAAAATGCAGTTTTTGAATGCAAGTGATAATAGACTCACTGCTAAAGTTAAGGTCTGCTATATGTGTTTACTATAGAAATTTGAATATATTTTTCTTCACCCTCTGGCTATGAAGTCAAATTCAGCTGCCAAAATCCAGGGCCATATTTCACAAGGGCCTCAATATGCCCTGCAGATTTGTGCCTCTAACTCTTTGCATGCTCCCTTTCTGGTGCCAAAGTATTTGTACATTCAAAATTCAGTCAGAAATGTCATTTTTATGCAGTGTGGCACCAATTCAGCAAAACATCTATGTGCATGTTTAAACCTCAGTGGCCTAATTGGGCCAAATGCACCAAAGCTAGATGAGCTATTCCCAGTGACCACGGCCACTGGAGCGTGTACCATAGGTCATTACCATGCTTTTCTATTTTTCAGATTATGGTGCAGATATTTTCTGTGAACACTCTTGGATAGCTCATGGATGGTGTCCAGCAGCTGCAGAGTGGAATATTAACGGGAGAGGGATCTGGTCCATCAGCAGGCACCTAGATTTTCTGTGCTTAATGAAGCAGCCTTCCTGATTTTGGAGCTTTCACCTATTTCAATTGTAATGCACCCAAAAGCTCAAGGGCTGAAAGAGATGAAAACGTTTGGAAGCTGCCTCTGAAAATTTGGCTCTAAACCTATCTCCCTGTGATTTCTCCACCAGGGAAGCAGGAGAACATTTAGACTCAGTACTTTAGGGCAGAACCGCTGTGGTGATAAATCAGATACTGATCTGAGGGTATGAGGTAAGCCCAATTACAACAGCAATGGAGCTGCCTCCCACTGGCGGCTTTAGGTCAATATTTTGGGCTAATCACCTTAGCTGGGTAAGTGCTCGTAAATCAAGAGCTGCTTGGAAATTGTCTGGTTTTCTCTTCGCGTGGCTGAGATGCTCAGGGCAGCCCGGCTGCTCTTCAGCAGAGCCTCCCACTGCAGGATGGAAAGTGCTGTGGGGAGGATGGGAACCAGGGACTCCTCACGGGGAAAAAGCACAGGTTAGCAGCTGTAACAATACTTTAAAAAGGAGGCCACAGGAAACGAAATTGCTTCTCATGTAACTGCAGCTGGACTCCAAAGCCAAGGCTTCTCCCTCACCCTTCCCTTGCAGGGCAGTGAGACGTCTCTCCGTAGACAGAGAAAAAAAGCGAGGGGAAGAACTCATCCTATTGGAAAACCTTTCACACCCTTCTGCTGTGATGGCTCGTCACAGGGAGATTAGTGGAGTCCAATTAGCTTTCAGGAGACACCTATGCTCTCCTCTGGCTTCCCCATCACAATGACAACTGTGGTGGTGGCCCTGAAACTGTGGTGGGGAGAGGGGAAGCCCAGCTGGACGTGGTCCCTGCAGCCCTGCAGAGATGCTGAGGGCAGTCAGTGGAGATGCCCTGAAACATCAATCATTTCACTCCTCCCTTTGTCACCATCCACTGCCCTGGGGACCCACCATATCAGCTCTTGTAAGAGGAACAAGAAACAGAAGAGATGTTTGTATTGGTTTTTAGAAGGATTTGTTTTCTTTTTAAGCGTATGTGAACACAGTCCACTATATAGAGGTTATAAATAGGCAGAAGACAGAGGAAGTAGTATAACGTGGTGTACTCATATTTTAAATCCTGTAGGGTGACCCTGCAGGTATAACAGTGTATAACAGAGAGGGCAACAGAGATACAGGGCAGTTTTCAGAGAGTAAGCATTTTCTGCTTGGTTAAGGGAAACTGTAGATCTCCAAAATGAGCCAGCCTTAAGAATCTGAACAAGGGACAGTCATTCACTATTTTTAACTGTGCAGGAACTGGGACACCCAGTGAAATTACTGAGAGTCAGGTTCAAAACAGACACAAGGGAGTTCTTTCTAACACACAGCGTAATTCAACCCAAGGGTTCGTTGCCATAGGATACTGCAGAGGCCAAAAGTATAAATGGGTTCAAAAAAGGATTAGTCAAATTTATGGAAGATAGGTCCATTGGTGGCTGTTAAAAACAACGGTCCAGATGCAATGTCAGGCATTAGGGAGTCCCTAAACTGTTGATTGCCAGGATCTTGGGGATTATAGGAGGGGAAGGAATGTTCCATACATGCCATATTTCTTTTCTTTTCCAAAGCATCTGCCGCTGGCCACTGCTGAAGACAGGATATTGGGCTAAACAGATGTGTGTTCATAGCTCACAGCAGTTCCCATGTTCCCCCCAGAACCGGGAACCAGTGTTGCCTCATTTCAAGCTTCTATTTGCTTTCAAGTAAGCTCTTAAGCCACACTCAGCTCACAAGTATCTGACTACCTGCCAGTCAAGCATGAAGCAACATCATTAACATCTGTCACTAACACTTGGACTTTCTTTGGTGAAATGTTTTGGAACGCTTTCAGATTTTTTTTCCTGTTAACCCCAGAGATTTTTTCCTGCTCTAGATATCAGCTGTCCCCTTGTCTCTGGCAGAAAGCTGTTTCTACCATATTTTCATACTCTCCTGCAAACTGCAGCTTCCTCACTCAACACTTTGTATATTGTCAGAGCTGCACTGATTTTCAGTTATGACATTTTAAAAACTGCTCCAAACTTCAAGTGCTCTGAATTCAGTTTAAAGTTAAAATTATTTTAAACTACTCCTAGCTTGACTTCTTCAAAGTTTAAAATAAACCACACTGTATCTGAACTGGTGCAACTTGGAAATGTAAAGGGACCTTTGGGCAGATAGGGAGACTTTCCCAAGAGTTACCTCCTTTGATGCATGAAGCAGAACTGTGCTGGGTGATGGCCAAAAACCGCTTATGTGCATGGGAAGGGGGCACATGGCTGGGGACAGGCTGTCAAGCTGGGCAGCAACTGGGAGTTGTGACTTCTGGCTGTGCTTTACATGTGTGGGATGTGGCCGCAGCAGCGGGGGCGACAGGAAGCAGCGCCTGAGCCTGCGTTGGGTGCGTGAGACCCCATGGCTCTGCGTGTAGGCTGAGTGTAACCTCTGTCAAAGTCATGTGAAGACATTTTATAGTAAATGAGAATAACTTCTTGGGATTCAGCTCCAAACCCTACTTATCCGCTGTGCTCCTTATTTCCAGTCTATGAAAATATGGCTTAGATCTCCCACAATACTGAAGGTGTCTCAGAGTATGTCCCAGACAGATCTGCTAAGGGGATCAGTACAAGAGTCTGCAGTTTATACAGGCATGAAGGCATCAAGATCTGTTCTACCTCTGCTCAAGCCCAAAAAAACAGTTCTTATTAGTTCAGACAGAACAAGTGCTGGTTTTCAGCGCAGCTATTCTCAGTTTTCATCTTTCCAGAAATGCACAGGTGGCAAATAGTCTCAGACTTCCTCAGAAGCGTTGAATATTTAATTCTGTGATGGCACACCGACTCTACTTTTAATAATGGTAGGACACAGAAGGTACATAACAATAATCTCTGATAGGTCAGAATTTCTCCTAGTTAGCAGAGAAACTGAACAAAAAATATATCCTCAGCATAGGTCAGGCGAAGCTCTGCCCTTCCAAAGATGCCATTCATTCACCTCAGCACTCAATCCACGGTGAACATCATTTAGTAAAACCTGCAAATGAAAAGGAATGTGCTAGTGAAACACTCCACCATTCAGGTGCAGTGTATGAAGCTGATTTTGCAGTCATTACAGATGGAAAATGAAGTGAGGGACCTCTGCATGAAGCCTTCAGCCATGGAGGAAAAGCTGCCTGGAAACAATAGTCCCCGAGCCTGAAAGCAATATTGATGCTAAGGGAAATGGTGGTAAGGATTGGCTATTTCAAGGTTAATTAAGTCAGGCACAATGTGCGCTAAAACCAACTCCTGCTCCAGAGTTAAATCATCCACTTGGTGCTCAAGTATTGCTCCCCGATGCTCCTCTGCATGAGCAAGGCCAGTGTTACTCAGCTGTGGGCTTTGAAAATGCTGCCCAAGCTCCAGCAGAAACTCACCATGTTCAAAACACCACTGTGGGATATTCATAGCTCAAGATACTCCAGTAAAAAAAGTTGTAACGTGAACAATTTGGAAAGCAGAATGATGCAATCGGCGAAGGGGGGCCAATTCATCACACGTTTCCCGGGCACCTTAGGATGGACCGATTGCCCCTCAGGAGGCTACAACGTGGAGAGACTGTGGGTGAGGTTAGAAATCTAACATATGGATGACTACAGCTGGTGAAACAGATGTAATCCTAAAAGCTTAACCACATTCCCAGTGATGTTAACTGGAGTTACTCTCTTGCTCTCAGTAAAATCCAAATTGGGCATGTGCCTGTTATTTAGTTTATCTCCTACTAAATCCACCAATCTTTCTTTTCTCCCCCAAGAAATGAAACCAAGTTATTATAACAATAATACCCATTGTTCGCAGAGGACTAACAATGTGCCCTGCTTGGCTACTGCACAGATGACAGAATGAGGCTAAGCCTAACACTTTTCCAAAGAGTTGTGCTGGCAACACTTACGCTGTTTATATAAAAATAAATAAATAATTTGAATGCCCCCAATGGTAAGCTGAAAAAATAACAATCTCTGCCAAGCAAAAGAAAGGTGAAGTTGGTGTAGGAAAATGTTAGGGACATTTAAGAGAACATAACAAGTAACAGAAAATACATAAATTAAAAAATAACTAAAAACATGTGATACTAGAAATACATTATCATGTGTGCAACCACTGGGGTGTTTAGTTATCATTTATTATGTACATATCACAGATATTCATAAATTCTTAGTCTTCATCACTTGCTGTTGTACAAGATTTGCAGTAATTGCATCTATTCGTGTTCGACAAAGTACAAATGAGAGACAGAAGCTTCGAATAATCTGTTTTCACACTTCAGATATTTCTTCTGGTTTTCCCTATTACTACTTTTCTGTTTCTGCAGAAGGAGCAGTCTCTCATAACACACAGTAGTACTTCTGACACCCTCATTGAATGACTCATGTGATGACGCACAAATACCTTTCAAGACTCTCATGAATATCCACATGGGGACACATAATTACCTAACGAGGTGTATTGCAGTTGTTGTTAGATAAATATTTGTTCTTCTGAAGAACTGTGTTAGACCTGGTGTACTCTGGTCAGAGGCAAAGGCTGTCCAGGAAGGGAATGTAGGAGACTTGGGGTACACCTACACTAACACTACAGGGCATTCGAATTTTAATTCAGATCAGGAGTGTGCTTTCAAAGCCAATCTCCCATTTATCCCCGTTTACTGCATTTTGGCCTGCCTGATGCAATCCAGCTGCTCTTGGGTATTTGGTCTGTGGGATCAGATTAGCATTAGTCCAGAGTAAATCACCTTAAAAGATGTATATAGTAGCCTCAACACCAACTGTTTAGCTCTATGGAGCTGGTCCCATTGCTCTGCACTGGTTGCTAACGTAAACACAGCCTTTCTATACTGAAAACTAGAAAAAACTTGGGTTTGCACTATATTTCTGTTTAGCTTCAGGGAAATGAGACCTAATCTCTGTCCTAAGGTATAAAACCTGTGGATAAACATATTCCTGTTCCAGGAAGAAATCCTGGACAGGCAAGTGTGGCTTGATCTTACCTGAACAAAATTAGGTGTGTTGCAAGAGAGTCATTACACAACTATTGTAATCTGGAGCTTTTCTGAGTACTACCTCTCAACCTTATTTTCCACTTATGATGGTCTTTAATGCAACTGCATTTTATGGTGTACCATCTTCCACTTTCAGATACCAGAAAATACACATGTGCTTCAGAACTAGACTGCTGTAATGCCACAAGACCTGTGCCCACCATGCAATACAGTGATTATATCAGCATCTCCCCTTTCTGAATAACATCTGGAAAAGGGCAACATCTGCTGGAGTTTGCAAGCAGGTAGGGGCAGTGAGATTAGCTCTCACCCATGCATCTCAGTGAGTTGGTAATCCCAAGGCATCACAGCGTGGAGTGTTGTAAGGTGCTTTGGGCACAGGCAGTTTTAGCCTGGCCTCACATACTTCTAAACCCATGGGAACGGGCAGATCCTGGGGCAATGCAGGCTTTTCTCTTCGTTTAGAGTGGGCATGGTTTATGTGCTCAAATCACTGCTGGCTGCATCCTGCCGTGCTTTAATTTTCCCTGGCAGAGGACAAGTGCAACACGGGTGTGCTCGGCACGGCAGCGCAGCCTCCCCTGCCGGCTGGAGAAGTCCCCCCTGCGCTGCCTTGGCAGAGCACGCCCATCTCCGCACCACGGCACGGCTCCGGTTCCGGCATCTTGGCTCCCACAAAGGCATGTCTGATGCTTTCTTTCTGCAAAACAAACAGTAACTCTTGAACCTTTTCTGGAAGGAATTAAAAGAGCAGATAAATGGGAGCTGATGGCAATAATTTAGCTGGTCTTGTGAATATCTTGATTATACTACAAGTCCAGGCATAGCCCAGAGTGGAAGACCTGCACGTGTGTATGGTAAAGTTTCTGGGAAATAATTGGAGGAACTACTGACATAAAACTAGCAGATTTGACTCTACCCTGACGGGAATAAAATGCCCCTTTTTGCTAGTGCTCTGCCGTGGTTTGGAGGATCAGCCCATCGTACTCAGCTCTGGCAGCAACCCCGCGTAATGGTTGTCCTTCCATGCAAGGAATAGATGTTATGTTTCTGCAGCTTGGAAATTCTTGTATTTGTTTTGCTAACAAGTGAAGAAAGAAACTAAAAGATGTTTTGATTCACAGGTCAATTTATTTTCACTAAACAAGAACACTTAGCTTCTTATGTCAGTGCCTTATCAAACAAGTTCCTGTCATTGCAGGTATGTACTAGAGGAAAAAAATGTGTTCAGACAAATCTGCATCGAAAGGTTAAAAAGATATAAATGATCTTAGGAGAGGTATTCTTCCCCTCTGCTACAGAGGTTGGCATGAAGTAAAGGAGTTGATTCCTTTGAAGCGCTGCCAGCATAAATAGCTCAGAGTAAGAATTTTGGTTTTCATAACAAATACAGAAATGCAAGAGAACTATGCATTGATGAATATACTGATGGTTCAGTATGGGACTAGACAACTCAGGCAGAGTTTAGCTACAGTATAAACAAAATATCTTCCAAACGGCTTTTTTTTGTGAAAGGTGTCAATTATGTAAAACGATTCCATGATAATAACAATAGAATTCAAAGGCAGATGTGTGTCTTTCAAACCCATCCAGTCTTTAGACTTCCTCAGCTTTAGAAGGCAAAGATCTCACCTGCAAAAACAATGGTGGAGCACAGGAGCACAGCTTCTCTCAGCAACCACATCATTCATTCTCCTGTTTGCTCTCATGTATCCCTGATTTCCACCTGAGTACCTTTAAACATTTTTTTCTCATTTCTTTTTTACTTGGAGAGAATGAAGAGAGCTAAAACACGTAACTGTTTGACTTTGCTAGCTTATCAAAGCTTTCCAAGCCTCCCAGAAGGTACCAAACATTAACATGAGAGAAGCTACAGAAATTCCCAAACAGAAAAAGAAGAGTATCCTTAACTCTGGAGCAGATGTGAGTTGAAATTCACTGGGGACAATCTTTGGTTTTTAATCTTGTTGCTTAGGTGAGAGGTGCCTTATAGGTGTCATGAAAGGGATCCATGTGCAGATTTGTCCTACCTAACTTAATCTGTCCAAATTGCAGAAATTTTGTCTCAATTTGTACAATGTTTTTCCTGAAGTTAATGGAAAACAATGGGCACCTCCGAAGGAGGATTCACTTATGTATCCCCTAGACACCTGTCTTAAGATGAATTACACCCTGAAGGTGTATATCTGTGTTCACTGACTGCGGGAGGGACCCCAGATTATATGACCTGAGAACTGATTAGTAGATGACTAACTTTTTGTCCAGCTCAGTGATCTGGACACCCTGAAATACTCACACAGTGCCCTGTGGTCTTCCTTTATCCTCACCTCCCACCTCAACCCAGCACATTGGTGGAGAGCTGAAACAGTGTTTGTGTCAGACCTGCTCCTGCATGCAGTGTAGTAGAGAGCAGCTCTGCTGCTGTGAGTGTGACGGCTGTCCATGGCACTAGTCAGAGCACATCAGCAGGGGCAGCTTTGTGCTACTGTGATCATATGATTGATGTGCTATTTGCTCACTTGTAGGCAGATACAGAGGCATGCAGGTCTGAATCACCTTTAAGGGCCTGGTCCACATGAAAACTGAGTGCAGTGCACCTGACTCCAGCGGGGCTGGGCTGCAGGGATGCTAAGGGCTGTTCCATAGTTGCCACCTCTGTGGGTGCTCATGAAACGGAAATGCCCAAAGACTTTTCATTCCTTTCCTCCGCACAATGACCAGTCAAAACCTAGATGACTTTATTCATGCTCTTCAGAGATCCCTACCTCTGCAAAGGGTGTCGGAGACCATGATGCTATGTGGAGAACGGTACACCCTATGGCAGAGCCCAGCACGAGCTTCTGGTACATGTGAGTAAGGCTCTGCCAGGCTCCAGAGAACAGGACAGTTGTACTTGGATTTCCTCCAGTGCACGTCTCCTAGACATCAAGATGATTTAGCAAGAACATCCCATATCCAAAGATTACAGACCAAACTAAATAAAGACCCTGTGAGGGTGTGCAAAGCCCAAAACACTGCAGAAGCAAGAGGTTTCTGATGCATTTCTCTGTATGGGTGTATGTGTCGTATGAGTCTGTGAGGCTCGGAGCTACAGGAGAGGGCAGATATATATAGAACCAAGCTTCAGAAAGCCCACGTAAGGAATTGCATTGTATATCACATCCCCACAAGCTGTGTCTGGAGAGAGATGGATATGTGTGTGTGTTGGCTTGCAGGCAGAGAGAGACAACGGTGGGGCCAAAGGAAAGAGGTTATGGACAGCACGCGCTCCTGAGCCCAAGTTCCGCACCAGCTGCATAACCTCCTCCCTGCTGACGCCTGCGGTCCTGGCTCTGGGTCGGGCTCTCCGCAGTGCTCAAAGTGAAGCAACCAGTTCCCTCTCCGTGGGGTGTGTCCACATATTCTAACTGCAATGCAATACCCCCACCAATGCCCCTTTATGCTTTAGGTCCCCTAAAAAAAACTCCTTTCTTTTTTCCAGTAGAGGTTTTATCTTATGGCTGGAAAATTATCCATTGGACCCAATAGCACTAGGCTGGCAATGAAAAGACACCAATAGCATAGAGTGCGTAGGAGAATAACACAGGAGACTGTTTAAATGGTACAGTAGGATTCTCATTGTTTATACATGTAGCAGCTCATCTAAACTGAATGCATCATGGTCCCCCACTCATTCACTTGCTTGACTTTCCTGACCTATGTACTTGTACAACTGCAGCCAAACAGGTGAGTAAAATGTTTGCAGGTTCAGGCCCATCTGGTTACAGCAGGCGACTGAACGTCTATTAAAAGGTTACACTGGAACTAAAAAAGAAAGTCTGCTGCCAAACTCAAATAGCAGAAAAAAAAAAACCCTCTTGAAAATAGAAGGAACAAGTTTCTACATGTACTTGTTTTCCTGGGAGTGCACCATTTGTGAATTCATATTTCATGATGACCACTCTGCTGACAGCTCCTTCGGAAAGGTAAACAGATCGTCCTGCTCCAGAACAGGGGGAAAAAATCTGTCTTTACATTTACTCATTCTTGTTTGCAAAATTTTCAGCTGCTTACTCAGGTCTGAAGTATTTGAAGAGCCAGATGAAAAAGAGATTGATGGAACACATTTGCACTACACAAAGTTCCTGCTCTGTATTTTAATCGCTGCTTTGATGGGCATATCAGAGAAGGTCAGCAGAAGTGAAATGAGCTATGACTTGGGTGGTCTCTCTCAAGTGAACCTCTAGCATACAATCCCTCTTATCTCCATTGAAGTGGGGCAAGAAAGATTTACAAGGCGCCCAGGATGTGAATGCGCTGAAGCCTGGAGATCCTGACTGTTGCAAAATGCTCCCTATACCTCAGTGTTAAAGTTTAACAGTCTGTGATGTGCTCTGCATTCTCCTGGGGGAAAACACATGGACAGGTGATGTGCTGCCCAAACAACCTCAGCACCTCTGCAAGAGTTAACTACCCACAGAAAGGGGCCAGGGAGACAGCCGGTGTGAATCAGGAGAGCTCCTCTGGTCTCAGTAGAGCTATGCAGGTTAGCACTACTGAAAATGCTGCCTAATGCAACTCTTTCTAGAATGTACTTAATTTGAAATTAATTTCTAAAAGTAAAGTGGACAATGAAACGCAAACAATTCACATCCAAGCTGTCTTGTTTGTCAGAAGAAACAATAACTTACAAGAATGAAAGCATGACCTTTAATGGGGTTTAGTAGATCTGCTTAGGATTTGGATCTCAGTAGGAGAACTTAGCGCATAGACCACTTTCCTAAGCCTGTTTCTCTGTAGGCTGCGCTCATTGTAAACGCACCGAGTTGAATCACTCCCACATTGCTGCGCTGTTATTGTGGTACCGGGGCAAAAATATTTGGCAGGCATTTCAAAGTAAATGCTTCGGATGGAATGACGGCAGCTGAGGAGCAAAATGCCAAGATTAAGGAAAGTGTATGCTCTGCTATGTAGGGAAGCTTTTCTGGAAGACATACTAAAAAAAAGTTTAGTCAAATTTTAACATAATGGCTAGTAACTTTTACTGGAAATAAGACAGCAAAGTGGTCAATACCTGATGTGCAGTGTTTAAAGGGTTGTTCAGAACATTAAAATATGTAAACAAGAAGAAAAATTCCCCATCTGAATGAAACAGGGGTTTTAATTCATCAATAATATAAAGAATAAACATTCCACTGGGGAATTCTACTCTAGTAATATAAATTCCTCACAAAAAGATTGCAGTGAGGCTCACAGTATAGAAAAAACAGCTATTTTGTGTTATTATAGTGACACATTTGCCTCACCAAAGCTCAGGCAACTTCAGCTTTTCCATTAGAAGTTGCTGTTTTCAGGGATTTTTTATAACTTGGACATCAGAATTGGCATCCAGCTATGACTGGGTAAATAAAAGCTCAGCCTGAGACCCACTTACAATGCCAAAGTTAAAAAAAATATTACTTTGGACACCTTTAGTTATAGAAGAGCAAGAAAATAAAACATTTCTGGTCTCATACCATTTAAAAATGCCTTTGGTTTACAAAGGCAATTTGTTAAGCAATTAGTCCAATTGCTATAATCCCCTTTGGGGTACTAAAAAGCAAGTGGTTGAGACACTAGACGTGAAAATGACTTTGCCATATGCAGTGACTACTTTTCATAAAAATTATTAATCTGATCTTTTAATCTGCTTTGCACATACATACAGTGAAACTCTTCACCCGCTTATGCCAGCAAGAGCGAGTTTGACTTGTGGTGCAGCCTGAAATGCGCTCTCTGCACCTCCAGAAGTCTGCAAAGTGGTTGGAGAATCTCCAGTGGGCACTCTGCACTCTCGCATGCAAACGTGTGTATTTTCCATGGCTCGCAGCGTGTCCCTCAGCAGCACCCCGGAGAGCCTGCTGCTTGCACGCATGTCACAGGGATAACAGTTCTGTTTCTGTTTTCTAAATACAAGGTTTGACTTTCGATTTGTTTATGCATTTAAATTAAAAAAAAACAAAACATACAAAAAAACCCAAAATACCGGTGTGCTAAAATGTCCCACATTATAATACATCAGTGTGTTGAGCTAAGAAAGTGCAATTTCTCTTATAGCTTTTACTTTTTCCTCTAGCTTCTGTGTTCACCTGAACTTCTGATAGATCTGTCTTTCCTGCAGAATATCACTGAAGCTTGTCCTTTCCTCCCCCATGGCACTAAAAACAGTGAGTACTTCCCCCGGGGCCCTGGGTGGGTGGGGGAGTGGTGGGCAGCGAGCCCCCATGCTCCGGAGTGGGTGGGAGCCCTGCAGTGCTCCCCAGCTCAGCCTGCTGCTGGAGCCCCCATCCCACCGCTGAGCATTACCATTGCCATAGCAACCTGTCCCACACCCATCAAATTGCCATTTGTCATAACCTTTTTCTTCTGATTCACCTCGCACATTATTCCTCCATTCATTTTCTTCTGCCTTGAACACTTGTTTATTGCTCCCATAGTTCTTACCAGGTGTTCCCACACAAAAATACGGACACGTGCACCACATTATGTATGCACAGTAAATCTAGTGCTTCTGGGAAGCAGCAAATGCTTCCCTTATGGTCTGCAGCTATTCAATAAGTTCAACACCTCTGGACAAGTCCAACTGGCTGTAGATGTGCAAATCTATATTGCAGAGTTTGTGCTGTAGATCTAGCACTTTTTGGAAGCACTGCAAATAGTATGCAAGTGCTGTATCATTGATACATGCATGTACCATAAGTCCACCCAGCTTTTTCTGGAAACTGCACAGCTCTAATGAATGTCTCACCATCGCGTGGTAGAATTTCTCTGTACGTGCACATCAGATGGATCTGGGGTTTCTGGGTATGCAGAAATAGCTATGCGTTGCTTGTCATACATGGAGAAACCTCTGAAAAACACAGAGTATTCTCAAAATCTGGCTGCACACAATAGCTGAGTGGAAAAGAAGCATTTGAGACCCAGCATACAGAGTAGCCCTCAATCTGCAAAGCTCTGCATAGCTCCAGCCTTCAGATCTGATTTCTTTTCATCTTCCAGGTGCTGCTAATAGTTCTGCCATGCCGTCCTCCTCAAACCTCTGCTTTTATCTGCAGCAGGGCCCCAAGTTGGCCAGGACTTGGAGGCAGAATTGCCCCACTGTTTCTGGAAAGTGAGTGCACCAAGAGATACTGAAAGGTTTCCAATTTCTAAAGCAAGATTTTATTAGAATACAAACTCATAAACTTGAACAAGGCATCTGTTTAAATTGAGTTAGCTCAGACTACTGGGTGAAGTAGACTACATGAAATGGTTTGAATACGAATCTCCTCTCTCCCCATCACAGCCTTTCCTCCACTCCCGCTCTCTAGTCGTGCAATTCTTAGTGGCTTCCTGGGTTTGAACAACCACTGTCATCTCCTCTGTCTCTCAGATAAAGCCTCCATCTTTCCAGCACCTTTCAGACTTGGCTTGGCTCTGTTGTTGGAAGCAACTCCCCTGCTTCCCTCAGGAGCCTCCTGCTTCATGCAGCAGGCTCCCGGCTTGCTTCACCCGCTTCCCTCCACTTCCTCACCCCACCCACAGTCAGCAAGGTTTTCCTCCCACACACAATTACTTTTGGGGCAGGAAAAATTTCCCAGTTCCTCAGAGGGGTGACAGCTGATGCAGCAAACAGGACAACATAAACTCTCACCCCTCTGTTGCTGCGCCCCCATAAAAACCAGACAAGCTCTGAGCAGAAAAATCACACCGCTCTGCTGCCAGTCCCAGCATCTTCCCCACTCTCATCTTCTGCTGTGCCACCCCACCAAGACATACGTTCCTGTTCCTGTGGATCATATGAAAACCCTCCTCAATAAAAACCTCCTTGAAAATGCTCTTTTTCAAGGAAATCCATCAGAGAGATTAGTGGGGGAAAAATTTGCATGTGAGGTAGGGATTAGGCTGGTGGGTGGAGTCAGCACTGCTTCAGGATCCCATCCAGTTCTGCCGTTCTGGGAAGAGCCACAGATATCAGTGTGGCCTCAGATGAACAGCAATATTTAGGAAGTTGTCAAGTATCATTGCATATGCCAAAAACACAGGTCAGGGCAAGTGGAAGTTGGTAGCACAGGAAAAAATGAACCCTTGGAGCCAAGTGAGAGTAGATGTGTTTATTTTGTTTGTTTATCCTGCTCGTTCTAGGTTCATGTTCTCACTTCCTTGAAACATCAAAAGATACAAGAGCTAAACGAGTTGCAGTGCCATCCACGCTGAACCACGGCACCTGGAGCGCAGGTAGGACACTGTGATGCGTTCTGGTTGTTCAGTGCAATCAGGCCAGAGGAAAAAAATATTTCTGGCACTTATCGTAACCACTGAGTGTTGCAGCATACATGCACAGCCTTTATCATAACAGGGCAGCCCTACCATCTCTATCTCCATTGCACCTCTCTCTCTTGTCTCTCTCCGTTGCCTCTCTTATATCTTCCTTCCGGCAACGATCACATGTCTGCTCACAATTCCCTTCACCTGTTTCTGCTCTTGAATCAGCTGGTACTCATTAGGCCACCTCTTAATTCTTCTCCACATCTCCCCCTTTTTTGTTTATGATTTTGTAGCATTGCCAAAGTCCTATCCGAAACTCCCGATTCCAGAATTCTTCTCCACAACTGGGGTTAGGATACATCTCACTTGTTTGTAGCCATTGGAAAACTGGGTGAATGGTGTGGAATGGTTCATGATTCTTCTACATCCAAAGGGTCACGGTCACATGCATTGGTCACAGAGAATGATCCTTAGACTGGACACCCTCTGACTGCAATTTTGTGAGCTGGCTCCCATTCCAAACATGCAATGTATGTTCCCCACAACTCATCCTCTCTCCACTGTGCTCTTTGTAGCCCAGAAGAGCTCACATTTCCTGGGATTCAGCTGACAGGTAGCAAGTAAACAAACCAACAAGGAGAGGAGCATAAGGTGAGGAAAAGAACAGCAGAGAAGTATGTTTGCTCAAAGGACTTTTTTAAAAAGCATTTCTGTAATTTCAACACAGGCACCACAGTGCTGAGGATGAAATAGGTACAGCATTTAGCAGCTGGGTTACAAGCTCTGGGAAATGACTAACTCCTGTAAATCCAGATTTCTGGTACAAACAGAATTATCTCAAGGTCTTCAGCTCCATCATTTCAGCCTTAGACCCACTCAAACAGGAGAGAAGTGAGAAGTCTCTGTTTGAGTGATACTGAAATCAGTTCAGGCCAGTCAAATTACTTGGTATGCAACATCTTATTCCATAAATATCATTTATGCTGGCAAATGATTACATAAGATCTAAGTTGTGCAACTGTCAATTTTTTTTTGCATATTGAGTGTCCTGCAGATAGATTGGAGGTAGACACCTTCACTACTTCCCTATGTTATTATTATGTTTCTTTATAAATTACGCATGCATCTGAAAATCTGAGGATTTGTTTCGATTCCAGAGAGAAATCCAGAGTCTGAACTTCCTTTTGTTCTCCAAAATGCTTTGCATTACTCAGTCCTCTACTCTCCAGTTATCCTGAAGAAATGTCCTTTCCTTTCATGTGTGATCTAAGTGATGCATTGCAGCCAGAGGAAGGCAAAAAATGGATCTAGAGAATGTTGAAATACAGCCACAAAATTGGGAAAGTAATGTATGTTTTCCAGTCTGAAAAAGACTCAGTTCAAGAGTGATAGCTGAGATGCCCTGATACGAGTTTTCCTCTAGGCCAAAAAGTATGTTAAATCTATTGGGCAGCTGATAAAAAGTCAGTTTTATGGGTGTCTGTTAAAATTGTTCATCTGGTGAAGCTGGTACAGTCTTAAGTATTGGCCTTTGCTTCGATAAAATAACTATTCAATTAAGGTTAACCACATTTGATGGGCTTGCAAATCCTTGTAGCTTTCTGTATGCAACACCACAGCCAATCTTTTTCTGGGTCTGCAAAGACAGGTGGAATGAAAGCAGTGGACGAACAGGAAAACCATCAGGCTACAAGATAAGACAGAAAAGTCTGAAAGAGGAAAGGATATATTCAAGCTGTTTTGAAGGCAAACTGTGGGTCCTCCTTAGTGCCAGATGTGCCATTTTCTGCTGCCTGCCTTTTTCTCCTTACTCTGAAGAATGTGCCAAGACACAGTTTAGGAGCAGCTTGTCAGTCTGCGGAAATGACCCCAGGGGCTATGGGCACCATCAGCAAAGTCCTCTTCTGGGATCAGGCCAGTGCCTGAGTCACTGCCCTGGTTTATCCTCCTTACTTAAAGCCACTTCCAAAGTTTCTATCCCTTTTCACAGAGATGTGGCTGCTCTTTGGAAAGGGATGGGCAGAGGCCGTACAAGATGCTGGTAGCCCTTTGCTTCTTCATGCCTCTACAGAGATCTCCAGAGATGTTAAAACTTTATAAACCCAGAGGAGAAAAGGACTAGGAGGAGAGCCAAGAGGACGATTTTGTCCCACTCCAGAGGATGGTTTGCTAACATGAATAGGACCTGTCAGAGGGCTGCCAGCAGGGACTTATGTTATCACAAACCATTTTGTTACGTAGTGCGCACAAAGGAGCCAAATACAGAGAAGTGGCAAAAGCCTGAAATCACATTTGATGTCACAGGGAGCTGGAGATGCTCTGAAGCTCCCACAGTCTGGCCCAAACAAATCTGCCCTTCAGAAGCTGAGGGTTTCCTCTAAACACTTATTTTCAGGAGAATCAGAAGCAACCATTTCCTTTTCATTTTCCCCTGAGCTTTTCTGTATTTTTAGGTAGAAAATCTGTTTTGAGACCATGGCTATCTCACATGACCACTGACTGTTTCTTCAAATCTCCAGTTTCTCAAATTCTCCTTTTTGTGTATATTCTGCAAATGTAGAGACTGTTTCTGCCTTGAGTGCCCCGAGGCACCCTGTATTATCCAAAGTACCTCACAGCTGCAAACGTTTAGGTTACCAACATCTACCCATTGAAATAGCAGAAATTTTAAAAAAGCATAATATTCCACCCTGGCAGAAATCTAAAGACTTTGCAAAATATGAAAATGCCATAGGAAAAAAGAGTGGATGGGCTCCCAGCCCTCCTGCAGTCAGTGTTGGAAGTCCCAGGCATGTGGCTGGGGCCACAAGCACTTCTCTCAGAGACTTTCATCCCCAGCCGCCTGCTGCCGGAGATATGCTAGAGAAAATGCCAGTTGATCAGAGGTGTTTGGGACAGGACTCTTCTCACCTAATTTACCCACTTAAAAGCTAGGCAGTTAGTTTAAGTTCAGTAATCAATGGCTCCTGAGAAAAGAGAGGATGAATCCAGAGCTTCAAGTCCCCCGTTGCTGATGGACCCAAGATAAGCTCAGGGCAGTTGCCTAACAGTAAACGGCCAAAGTTATGTGAGATTAATCCTGCCCTAAGAATTTTCCCCCAGAGTCCCAATGTGTGTTGATTCTTTCTGCTTAAATTCATCAGAGTAAATTAAGATCGTAACCCTACAGTAAGCTCAAGTAAACTAACTCTTTTGCCCACAAACCCCATCTGGCTTCCCTAGGTTCTGGATTGGTTTCTGAGAGTTTTTGCCATGTTTGGCCTCCTGTCCCTGTCTTAAGGCCTTTTGATAGAGGGTTCCTCTTTATTTATAAGCTTCCTGGCTTTCTTGTCGTATCCTTAGCACCACCCCCGTGACGCCAGTTTAGCATAGTGTTTGGTTTAATATTATTACTATAAAAGAGAACAGTATAAAAAGCTCTATCTGTCATTTACTAGAGTGAGTAAAGCTGAAATTTGTTGGACTGACCTGGAATTTTTCCCTTCTTGCAAAGCAACATTTTCATTAAAAAAGTGGTAGAGCTCAACTAATCCCAGCAATAAAATGGTTGCTATTGAATGCCATGGTAGCTTTTGAAACAAGAAAACCTCTTTTTGTGTTCACTGCAAAAGATTAAGAGACTGTCAAGTTTAAAAAGTTGTTGGCTCTGCTTAACACTTGCTAAGCACAGTATAGACTGTTTTATCCATTTATACTCCCTCACTTGTCTCCTTCATGTGTCTTATATAATAATTTCCAAAGTCAGAAACAAAAAAAATAAAAAGGCATCAGCTAAGATAAAATGGCACAAGATTAAAAACTCTTAGCAGCCGTAGAACCTGGCGAGAAGGAACAAAGAGGTTTAAAAATCATCATATTTTATAGCATTAGAATGCCACACATTAAATATAGATTTTGCTGCTGATTATATTGTTATGCATTCCATTGTTCCCATGCCATTGGCCTTCAGGACTTTATTACTTATGTAATTCCAAGATCTGACACAGCTAGAGTGAAATGCATCTGATCTCAATGAATGGCATCAGATGAAAAAAAATGGATTTTAGGAGAAAAAAATATAATTTTAATTTTACTGTGGGTCCATTGATTGGTGACAGATGTTACCATTCCCATTTAATTATTCTTGATTCATTTTCCAAATAAAAATATAGATAGATGTCGAAGTATTTGAAGTCATCCAGATAAAGGGTTTGTTTAAACAAGTTGTATTTATTCTTTTTTTCTTTTTTTGCAGATTTTCCATTTTGAGGGAAAACTCATTCAGAGTGGTACATACAATCTTACCTGTATACATTAAAGGTCTCAAACAAAACAGCATATGATTATTATTAGGAAAGCATGGGGCTGTGGGAAGAGGAGGGGGTAATTCACTTTTTAGTGAGTGCTGGCATGAACTGTGTCAACAGAAGCACCTCAAACTGAAGTTTCATGACCACCGTGTATTCAGAGCTACAGATATGAACATACTTAATAGACATTATTTAAAAGAAAAACATCTAAATCCCAAGGAACTGGCATTTTAAACTAAATATGTAAAATTTCATTGATTTTTTCCTCACCCTGGAATATGAGCACATACCTTATGTCTTTTGGATAAAGGGCTGATAAGGAACAAGAATGTGTCTCTCACTTTCTCAGCCTACCTGTGCCACTAGAGATAAACCTCTGTCTTACAAGTATACAGATAATAAGCTGTAACGCTTTTGAGGAGGAAATATAAAAAATGTTTATTATCATCTTTATCCTTTTTATTTTAAAGTATTAGCATTATTTTTTTTATTAAAAAATCTAGTACTTAATTTTCTCGCTTTTCCTATATGTTATTTTTACAGGAAATATATTTTACCATAATCTTCATTATAAAGGAGTGCAATTGTGATAAAAAGGAAGGTTTCCTTTTTTTACTCGCTAAAAATGTAGCAACATATGTACTTGAATATTAGGGATTCAGTGTTTTAGAAGCATGAGACATAGATAAGAAAAATCTCATTGCAATGAGACTATATGTAGATGATTTTTTATATGATTCAGCAGATGTTTAGTTACTTCAAAATAAGAAAATGCTTTAAATAAGCAAGTTAATTCCTCCTGATCCTTGGAAAGGTAGCAACATTTTGCTGAGGTCCACAGGCAGACGCCTGGTGTATCATCTCAGGCATTTGAGGCACTCTGAAAGAGAATGATCTGTCTTGAGGAAGATAACCGAATATAGGCACTCAACACAGGTGCGCAAACTGTCAGCCTGAAAACGGTCATCCTTCATCATTAACTTTGCTGACAACTTTATATGGTCCATGGTATATCCAATTTCCAGTCTATTCTCTCCTTTATTTGTGCTTGCCATTGAAACGAAACTTTCGCTGATGTGTGTAGTTTGGATTTAAGAATAAAACTGCTTATATGGCAGAGCCCAGCTTCAGAGACCCAGTGGCTGCAGCAGAGCCCTTATGGCCCTCTAGCTATGCCTCTCCGTGGGGCAGGGAGAGTCTGGGTGACCACCAAGGCTGCTGCTTTGGAGCCTGAATCCTGCAGAGGATGAGGAGCTGCTGTACGGCCAGGCATACCTCAGCCACTGCTGCAGCTGCCCAGGCACGGCAACCAAAATGGGAGATAGGAGCCTTCAAAGTAAATGGCACAAGTACACGAATGTTAAATGAAGTGAATTACTGCTCCGTTTCAAGACATCCTGATGGCTATTCTCATTTTGTTGGTGAGCCCTGTTAGCTCTAAGCTCTTCTATCCATTTCTCATTGGAGCAACTTGTGCAAGTAGTCAGTGGCCTGGCAGTGCTTCAAGGGATGCCAGCTTTGGACCCATAAAGGCTGCAGTGAAACTGAGTAATTCCATGACTGGTGCTTATCAAGTGTAATATTTTACTCTGTATAGTGTTGCTGTCCACCTGAAAAACATCTGGTAGGATGCACTGAGGTTTCTCAAAATGCAGCCTCAGATCCTGGTTATGCTCCTGTTCTAAATAACTTATCCAAGCTGTCCCATGGATTTTGTGTTCCTGGGTGTCCTTTGACATGGTACACTGTAATTTGTACTACACTGCCTGTCTTTTTTAAAATACGATGCTTAATCATGTTTCATTCTCAGAGTCTTGACTTAATTATGGATCAAAAAATTGGGTGCAGATTTTATTTTATGTTATTGGATTTGCTTCTAAAGACGTCTCCACATAATGTAGCAGGTGAACTTTGTGTTATTACATAAAATATTACTCGGTACAAATAAAACTCTGCATTTGGAAAAGACATTTCTCTTTGGAACAATTGCTACAGAAATGTAAATACATTTAGCCATTCTGCTAAAACATCAACAGCTGAGGAGCATGACAGAACGCTTGGCATTCTTAGAGTTGACTTTGCCCTCCACAACATATTTCTAATGCTGAAAGAAAGATGCAGTGTCACACCTTCAAAACCCCTATTATTGTAATTAAGAAAGTCAGCTTTCTCAACATGTCCCCATGCTGTTGTGTTGACGGGAATGCAAATAAATTAACCATTGCAGGCTTCAGTCTTAAAGCAAGCAAAACGTGGAAGGGGAAAAAAAAAAAAAAGGGAGGGGAGGAAAAGAAACTACACATCTCTGGACTCCTGGGAAAGCTGGGTTGAAATACATAGCATGAAAAAAATGTGTCTGTGCTATCTGACTATAGCACATGTCAGCTGGAGCCCAGAACTGCTCTGGGGAGGTGGCCTTTGGGTACAAGCTAAGCTTATTCCTAAGCTCTCCTCGGGGAGTTCCTCCTTTAGCTCTTCAGGGAGAAGTGCCCATTTTTACCTGTGACAGAGCACAGCTTCTCTCCTGTGCGGAGGATTGGTGCGGAAGGAGATGGAGCCCTGGTTCTGCCTCCCACCACCCACTCCAGCCCCCTGCACTCCAGGAGTGCAAGAAAGTGATAAAATGCCCCTGTGTAAGTGCGTTAGCACCTGAGCATATTTCTAGCCTGGTAAATAGCTCTGTTCCTCCGTTCTTGTTGCACTTTTCCTGGTGCACATGCACTACATGAGAAAGGGTGCTCCTGCACTGTCTTGCAGAGTGAACCAACTATTTCCCTCCAAAACAAAACCTGTGCCCAGTTCTGGGGACAGTTCAGTTCGGCAGCCGCTCCCAGAAGCAGTATGGGTGACAATGCCCTAGCTTCAGCCCTCTGCCTTTTACAGTCCTTCAGCACTATGCCAGCAGGCTTTCCATCTTCAGACACCTTCTAGTACCCTCCTGTCATGTCCCAGAACATGAAACACTTGCCCTGAGTTTTCTGGTGTAAAAGAACCACTGAGCTGCAACACAACCTCCATATTATTGCAGGCATGTTGAACTAAATAATTATATTTCAGGACCATGGGGACATCATATTGCCCACAAAGAAGGCCTAAGGGAATGGCCTGTGCAGTAGGGTTGTAGTATGAGACAAGTTTTCATGAAATAATTTTACGTGCTACTTACATCGTACCTGCTGAGCTGAACATCTAAACATTCATCTCCTTGAGGTCACCTGGAACGTGCACACTGTCCCAAGTGCCCAGCTCCTCTGAGCAGCCTTACCCAGCAGGATTGCTCAGAGCATGCCTACCATCACCCCAAAGCAAGGAATTCGGTGCAAGACATACCAGCCACACCCAGATGATCGCAGCATTGCTGTGGTCTTTGTATCATGGCTAATGGCTAGAGCAATCATGCAGGAAGAGAGAGATTGAGATCAAAATTCCTCCTTGGCTGGGGGTTCAAAGCTAGTCTTCCAAAAAGAATAATCCTGAACGCAGACCCTAGGATTGCCTGTCCGCCTGAATGCCTGTTACATTACAGTATCGTGCTCCCTCATAATTGTTCTTGCCCGAGCTTCATTAATATTGAGACTGCTTAGGCATCAAATTTTAGGAAGAGGACTTCTCGTTTGGCAAACTCGCATGAACTTCCAGGACATGAGGAGGAGTAAGGTCTGGACTGATGTTTTAGACTCAGGTACCTGACAGCCAATAATCTTGAATTTCAGGTTCTTAAAAGCTTTTTGAAATCTCACCTTGTATAACCTCAGGGAAGTAAGGAGGGAACAGTCCCTATATTTCCTTCCCTGGATGTAAAGATTGCACCTATGCATGGCTCTGCTGGGAAACACAGCAGGCAGGAGGAGGGACAGGAGAGCATCTGTGACCCTGGCTGCTATTTCAGTATAGTATAACCTGGAGCCAAAGCACAGCTTGGCCCCAAATTAATCCACGGGTTACTTTTTTTTCTTAAGAAAATAATTGCATTCAAGCATGGCCTTTCCTGTAGATGCAAAAGACGACCAAATTCAGTCGTGGTGTTTGGTTGCACATTTTTCCTGGTGTCATTCTAAGAAAAGCAAAGAAAGTCTGTGAGATGGATAGAGATTCAGTTAATAAAGACGCACATGGATTGCTTGCTAATGGATACAACACTGAATTCACAGGCATCCTCAGTTGCTAATGGAACCTGAAAGTTGTCAGGAAGATGTTGCTGTTCCATTTGGCGTGACGCACACCCTCCTCGTGCTGACAGCTCTGCAAAGTTACATTTTTAAAAACATATTTTCTTAATGCATTTTTTGGCTAACCCAGTTGTCCCCATTACCTCTGAAATGTTTTAGTCTAATTCACATTAACCGGCTTACTGAGATACCAACAACATTCTTTTTATCCAGGATCAATTGACCAGACTTACAGAACTGCTGGTATTTAAAGAAAGTTCAAGCCCTTTCCTGACTGCTGTAGGGCTCTGAATTTCTGATTTATCTGACTCATTAAGAACATTCCATTGTCAATGCACATAATAGGCAAATAGTTTTAATATTTCCCAAAATGACCTCTTTTCTTTTCTCCTGTTAAAGCTGATGGTACCCATAGAGAGCAAGGAGCAGTGGCTCCTAAGCTGGAAACCAAGGGCACACAGGCAGTCCTCAGACTTTGTCAAAAATCTTTTCCATGGTGTGAACATTTCAAATTAATAGACCATGAAAGTTTAAGTTAAATATACTTGAAACTGAAGTTCTGACTGCCTCATGGCAGATCACCAGAGGTTCATCCCATTTTAAGAGTCATTGCCACAGACTCAAGGAAAAGAGGACTTCTGGGGTCTCACAAACTTTGTGGCAGATTTAGGGAGAGGATTTCCAGGCAGATATATCCACAAAGCCACAGATTAATTTCAGTTGCAAGGATGTAAAAGAAGATGCATATAGGTTGCACGGGGATGGAGTCCTGAAATGAGATGTGTGAGAGATGGTTTACGCACATAGTCCCTTTATGACGTGGAAAAGGTTTCTGTTAAAGCTTTCCAGAGAAATTTTGACAGAACTATCAGGATGTTCCATCACAATATCCAGCACTGCCAGAACCAAATATCTTTGTGTTTGATTCTCCTGGAATTTAATTTAAGATCTTCTATTTCTCTAAAGATTTCTGATAGAAAAGTTCTAATGAAGTTGAAACTGCATTTCAACTTTGATGTTTTATTTCATTTTTTTTAGCTGCTTTATGTCAGAATCAAAACATTTTATTAAAAAATCCCAGAATATCATCAACTATGTGGAGAATGATCATTTTTTTCACAAAATGAAAATTAAATAAAAATTTGGTATTTCAAAATCCTCTGTAAAAAGGCGTCCCTGGCCTCTGTAGATCCCTCCTTTCTGTGTAGGTTCTACATTTTCCATCATTCAGGGTAGCAAGATAAACAATCTAGCAGTAGAAAGACACTACAAAATCAATTTATTGGTGATTACGTACAACTAGTATCTCCAACATAGCACAGCATTGTTATTTGGTGATAACCTGGTCACCACAAAAATAATTTAAGTTATGCATGTGTCATGGTAGTGGATTTTGCCATTGAATTAACTAATTTTTTCTCAGGCAACTCTTGACATGCTTCTCTGAAAGACTCTAGCACAAGGCTCTCTAAATGTATCTTTTTCTGGCCTTATGTATAATATTTTTGTGCTAATGTAGATGTATAGACTGCAGTGGAGATATCCCTCATGCACATCATCTTGAGATTAAAGCAAATCATGTTTCTTATTCCCAGTGATCTAGTATACATGTCTATAACCCAATTAGATTCCTATGCACTTGATGCTTCTCAGTTATTTAATTGTTATACCTATGTTGTGTCAGATTGATGCAGATGACTGCTAAATTCTTTCAGACTGATGCCAAATGCCAACAAAGTGCAAGTGTGAAAGATGTAAAAAAAGGAGGCATTTTTAAGATAAATCACCTACAAATCTCTTAATTCAACTCCCTTATTTCAGCTAGTCACCACTATACTTTTACTGCATAAAAATAATTAAGCAAACGTATAAAAAATTTCTCTTATTTGGGAATTCAAGTTTCTAGTGGAGACCTTAAAATTGAAACATTAAGATATGCAGTGCCTTCCTACCCGTAAATGAATTCAGGAAACCTTACATATTCAAAACATAAAGGATTCATCTCTCCAATTGTTTTTGAGAGGAATTTGCAGTAAAGGCCAAACAATGACTGTTCTGTGTTATCCAGCTCTGCTTCAAATGGCCTTCCCTGTCCTCTGACTGGCTTACACCACAACTGCCAGCATGCCACCATATCCAAATCCCTCATACGTACAGGGAAGTAAGGGCTAGCGCCACATACCAGTGAGATTGTGGCCACAAATTTGCCTCCATAAACACAAACACTTTCACTATTGTATTTCCAAATCTTCCAGAAAAAACCTACACTGTGGCGGGGTATGGCACAGAAAGATTTGGGTGGATTTTTATGCTTTGGCAGAAGCTGGGGCATGCTATTGAATGTTAGCTATACTCTGGGAACTTGGGAGCAGCTATTGGGCTGTAGGCTGTCCCACAGTCACTTCTCTTCTGCCAAAATGCGTATACTCATTTAATGGATACCACATTTTCTTCCAGCATCGGACATTAATTTAGTAACGATTGAATGCACCAAGCTGACAGCTCTGGAAAATTGCTAATAAAACAAGATCTGTACCCAAAAGGATGTTTATAACCTCAGTCTTTTGCTCTCAAGAGGTTTTGAGGTTGGGATTTCTTTTATTGGGGTGGTGAGCTTTGGGTAGTCATAGTTCTTGTTTCAAACTGTATGAAGCTTTGAACCACTAGACAGGTAGGCAAGGGTCTCCTCCACAGGACTCTGTGTGTGTGTGTGTATGTGTGATGGTGAGGGTCAGAGGGGACCCTCCTCAGGAGAGAAATGAGACTTTCACATGTAATTTCTGAACAGGTGGATCGTGATTCCTGACACCTTCAAAGTCCTGCACAAACCTGCAGCCTTGAGAGCCCCATTGACTTCAATGGGAGCGTTGCCCAAACCTCTCACACTGCCTGAAGATTTGATTATATGGTGCAATAAGGCAACAGCAGTCCCTCCACTCTGTTTGCTTCAGCTCCTCTTTTCCCTCCTTTTTTCCACCTCTCTTCTCCTTTGTATAAGATGCATTTCTTCCCTCGCCCATTCTTTCCCTCAGTTTTACTTTTCCCTCCATCACCTCACTTCCTTTTTAAAATTATTTCTGATGTTCATAAGCATTTATTATTCTTATATTCTTTACTCCAATTATTCATCTCTCTAATTAACTACCAGAAATTTGTTATTCCTCCCACTACAGATTTTATGCTTCTCTTTCCAGATGTAGCATTACGATGGGATGTGCTTACCTCCTAAAAGAACTCCTCCAAGAGAGCCGCTTGCTGACCTGGTACGTTTTTCTTTATACTCTTTCTCCACTAATCTGTAGACTTTCTTCTGTTTTAAATATGGTGCACACCCCAGTGAACTTTCTCGTGTCTGAACCTGGTTTTCATTATTACAAACACCGTTGATGACAGTGTGCTTTTAAATTGCAGGCACGAAGACTGCGGAACAGGGACCGCTTCAACTCAACAGCCTAGTGCCATTCTGGAGGGGGGGAAAGCTGTTCTAGTCAGAGTGACTATGCAGCTCAAACAGAATAGCTCAAGAGGGAAGACACAGCCCTCCCGGCCCTGGTTTGCTGCGTTGAAATAAAGATCCAGACATGAATGAGCAAAAGAAGAAAAAAGAAGTTTATCATATTTGCATTTTTCCTATGTAAAATGTAATTCGCTTTCTGAGGCTCAAGGTTCAAGGTGATTTTCATAATGATCACGTGACTGTTCCAGGGAAAAAAAAAACCACTCCTAAATGAAAAGTTGTCCTTTGTTGCAAAGTTATACACTGTCATGGAGATTTTAACAATTGTGGATTCATTCCTTCATTCCTTATTACACCATCTCAACAATGTAAGGGAGCAGGAGCCCCTCTCCACAGCTGGCTCCATTATTTGGTTCTATGCTGCTAATTTTGACTGGCATTACATGGACTCAAACCAAGGAACAGTATCCCCAACCTCTTACTTCTTAGGCGGGGTTTTGCTCTAGTGTTCAAGCACAGATCTTATCATTTTGCACATCTTTTTCATGAAATTTCAACTGTTGTTGCCAACCTCTAAATTAGTCCTTGTTCACACCAGGAAAGAACAATTTGCACTGATGGTGGCACCAATGCAAGTCCCAACACAGCCATGCTTGTTCCCTGTGGACTTTGTCCTAGTGGGAATGATAAGAGAGGACCCTTTTGCTGCCAGCCTGGTCTCACAGCATGGCTGCTTCAGTAGCAGGTCCTGAGCAAACCTGCCCTCTCTTCCCCTGGTTCAGCAGCATCGGTTGATCCACACAGACCCCAAACAGCACAGGAGGAAGTTCAGTACGTGGGCCACAGAGCTGTCTCCTGCAGCAAAGGGTAGTGACCAAGAATGTTTAAAAAAAAAAAAAAGAACATAGAAAACATCTGTGCCTCTCTTCTGTCCAGGTTTATTTTTCCAATACTTCACATACCTCAAATAGTTCAGTATGACTCCTTCCTCAGAACAGAAGAAAAGAAAAATAAAAACATGCAATATTTCATTAAAAATAATATTTCTATTGACATGACAAATTTGATCAAACAACCTGTATTCCCCCCAACTCCCATCCCCTTTCTCCGCCTCATCTTTCTGTTTCCCTCTCTTTTCAAAAAGCACTTTGCTGTTCTGTTGAGCTGCTCAGCCTGTCAGCCTCTTGTTGCTTCTGGGATGTTTGGCTGCTCTCAAAGCATCATATGACTTCAGTTAGCTTGGGGGGCTCCAGCTGTGCTCTTAAATGTCATGGACAGAGGTAACAAAAGGGGAGAGGGTTAAGAGAATCAAATACATTATTAGACATTTCTTTTAAATCCTCTTGCAGAAGATGTAAATCACATGCTTGGCAGGCAGATTTGGGGATGTCACATGGGGGTTTGTTTGGTTTTTTGTTGATTATATCCCCAAACATTTGCTATTTCTTACATCTTTTTCCCTTGTTTGTCTTATTCATTCCTTATTTATTTCTATTTAAGTCCAAGGGGTCAGAAACTAGGATAAAATTTTGACAGTTCCTGCAGCTGATATAAGAGCTTTCTCATCCAAGCTATTTGGGAACCTATTTGGGATTGCTCACCATTGAAATATATCCTGGCCCTTTTCTCTGTTGGCCCATAAAGTACGGCTCCTTGCCCCTGATTGACAGAAACCACCACTCAGGGCAAATTGCCAGTCTGCAAAGCACCGCAGCACGCAATTATCTCGAAATACATTCAGATATCCAACAGAATTGAAGTCAGAGTGCCTAAATTAACTAAATTAATTAATTTACTCAAGTAAAGTACTTACAAACTACCTGCTATATATCTTCTTCAGGACTACTTGCTCTTGCAGAGTTGGTTCCCTCTGAGTAGGGGGAGAATGGGTTGAAAATTCCCCCAATTTTCAGAAGACAAGAGTCAGAAGTTTCTGAGATGTGGGGAAGTGAGAAGGACTGATCAGCAAGTTAATTTTATCAAGATTAAACACCCAGGGCTTCTCCAGAACTGACACTTCCATGTGGGAAGAAATTACAACCCTGTGACCCCTGTCTTGCACAAATCCCCCATCCAAATCAAAAGTCAAGGAACAGGAAAAGGAAGGGGCATTTTCTGCACATCTTTCCATCAAGCTGGAAAAGATGCTGCAGGTGCTTTGTAGAGAGAAGCTCAAAGCACTGTAGAGACATCAGATGTCCAACTCTCATCTTCCCTTGACTTGAGTGTCCTTCACTGTCCCCAAGCAGTGCCCTCATCACAGCAGGGAGGACAAGATGACCTCTAGGTCATCTGTACATCTAGGACTAGATGACTTCCAGAGGTCCATTCCAGCCTCAGCCATTCTGTGTCCATTGGCCATGGGTCTGAAACCTCTCCCCTCATATGGGACCCTGCAGCAGGCTGACGGCCACTGTGGCTGCGGGGGTTTGCTATGCTGATGCCCCACAGATGACCCATACGTCTTACACTGTGACATAGAAAACAATTGGTTTTCATACACTAGTCACTCTTGAGAAAAAAATATCAACTCTGGTGAGCAAAAGTTGAAACTTTTTCAACAAAAGCTCAATTTCCCTCTTTTTGAAACAGTGAAGTTCTTCAAAAATGAACAGCTAATATGAAGCTGACGAAAAAAATTCATGAGGATTTACTTTGACAAGTTTGCCATAAAAAGATTTGGCATTTGCCATCTGGGTCCAATTATGCTTCGATCAGGTTGTGCTGGAATGGTAAAGAAAGATATGGGGAAAAATTGCTTAAGTATCTTTTTGCAAGTTTATGGATAGATGAAAAAAACATTTGGGTTTTAATCAAGAAATTAATACATAGCAGTGCTGATGGAAGTTTTCACACCATCTGTGTGTGTGATTGCTGAAATTTTGGCTAATAATTTTGTTATTCTTTAAATACAAGTCAATTTCAATGGTCCAGGTTGTAGCTTGTTTGGAAGTATATCATAGCACATTCAACCGCAGTCAGTAGCTATGCATGGTTTATCTCAGCTTCTAAGATTAGGTTCCTGGGTGATTGATAGACTTTACTGCTTCTTTGGGCCTTTCTGGGCATGATTTTGCTATAGTAACTGTGTAAAGTGGACATTCATATTTGATTTAACAACGTGCTTATATTTAATTTAATATCTGTGGGCCCATGAGTGTGGTTTGGAGGGTGAGACTGGAAGGATGGAGGATTATGTATGCACATACACAATCCTGGGATGATCCAATCCATATTTATTTGAATACAAACAATCAGGTTCTGATCCCACTGCAGCCATAGAGACGTTTACCATTGACTTCAAACGAGTAGAATAGGAAACTTCACATACAGCATTTCCCAAATTACTGCAGCCATTTTCCTGCTTCGGTGACCGCTCAAAGAGCACTGCTGAAAAACTTTTTAATTTTTGCAAGTAGATTCTCCAGTTTTCAGCAAACTCACAGAGAGCAATTCCACACCACGAAAGGGAACATGTTAGCTGTCACTATTGTATTATCTTTATTCATAACTGTTGTTTGATATATATGTAATGAAATTAGAAAGACAGCACATGTGTTCACCACCTGAGTAGATGAAAACATCATTGTGAAAGGGTAAGATGTTAAAATATGTTCCTCCGCAGTTCCAAGGTGCAGTCCTGCATCTGTTAAATATTTACTTTTATAAAACTAACTTAGGAGACATTTGAGTTTCTGAGACCACGAAAGGGTCTCTATGAACAGAAGACTGCAAAATGGATGAGTTTTTCCAGGAAAATAAGATTTGAAATTTTGGGAAAAAAAAACCACTCTTTTTTAAAATTGTTTTTAAAATTGGTCTGATTTGTAAGTTCAAGGGAGCTTTGTTAAAGAGAAACCTGAAAAATAAGGGAGAATTTAAAAGTAACATCTGAAATGTTCAATGCTATGTTGCATAAGCACTTGCTGTCTCTTTCTCCCCCTGCATTCTGTGTCTCTTTCCACACCACTTTCCTGTCGTAAGATGAACCAAAGAGGAGCGAATAACAAAACATAGAAACAAAAGTACGCAAGCTTCTCATGTGACCTCAAAAAGGAATTTTCTCTCCCCTATCTCTCCAGCATCAGAGACAACAAAACAAAACTTGCATCTCCAAATGCCTGATGGCTCAGGGAAGGGAAACTGGGTGAAAGATTTGCTGGGATATGTTCCCAGGCTCAGCAACACGGCTACACCAGCCAGGGACGATTGTCATTGCTTCTTTGATGCCAGTAGAGTTATAGCAGTTCAAACCAGCAGAGCATCTGGCCAAACATATTTAACTCTATTAATACAGCTGTTTTAGTGCAATCCCACTAGCATTGGTGCAAACAAGTGATTTATACTAGCGGAGTTTTTTTGCTTACAGGATAAAAATCTCACCTGCACACACACAAATAGGGACAAGGAAGGATGGCAGGTGGGTAAACCCAATACCCTTTTCAGGGACATGAGCACCAACGCAGCTGCTTCCAGGGCTGTCCTGGGGGACCCTCAGCCCCACTAGCCAGGGGACTCTCCAGAGTGGTTCTCTCGAGCATCTTTTGGACCGTGGGGCGTCACTGCCTGTGGAGCTATGAGATTTATTATGGGATGCAGGCAAAGGTATTTGGGGACTGTGGAAGATTTATTACAGGATGTTTAGGGGAGAAAACAAAGGCAGGGGAAAGGCGTATCAAAGTAGTTTGGGGGACGACCGAGGTTGAGAAAATAGAGGGATAAATGTATAAAAAAAGGCTGGTTGTGTGTAAGTAGTTTGCTGGTCAGTACACTTGTTTGGTCATGCCCTGCGCCTGATCAGCACAGTCTCTCCTATCTTCTTATTCAATTCCTTTCTACCTCTTTCCTGGGTGAGGGACTCTCTTTTCTGTGTGCACGTGTGTGTGTGTGTAGGAGTCTGAGTACAGCCACGGGGCTGGGACCAAGGGTCAGAGGTCCAGGTGTCCATGGTGCAGCACCTGGCGTGACTGCAGGTATGCCAGTGAGCATGTGGGTGTTAGTGAAGATCAGCTGGGAGGAGTTGTTGAGTAGATGAGGTGGCCTAGGAGCCAGAGGGGTGTGTGTCCAGGAGTGAGGAACCTGGGGGAGGTGGCTACTGGGGGGACCAGGAGGTCCCAGACATCTGCCCAAGAGGCCTGTGCTCGTGAAGAAGTCCCTTACGTTACCCATGTCCAGGAAAACCAAACTGAGAAAATTTTGTATATCAGAAGAATGACCTCGGACATAGTTAATGTGTTCAGAGAGATTTAAAGTCTTCAGCTGAAAGGGGATAAATAAATGCAAAGTCCATCTGTTTCCAATGCACTGTGGTTGCAGGATAGGCAAAGGAAGAAAGGCTTTCCCTGTGAGATACAGATACTTGCAGAAGGAGGGATCAATTATTTTATGCATACTGGACAAAACACTATCATCTGGTGTGAAAATGTCAACTATGTTTGGCAAACATCTGTACAGGATTTCCAAGTGGTACCTAAACATTCCTACTTGTAGGTGAGTTGTAGGTGAGAATTAAAAGAAAAATAGCTGAAAGTGGAGTCATTTACTTTAGGAATCCATTATCTTCTTTAATGGTTATAATAGTAACATTTAAATTCATTCCTACCTTGCCCAAAAGTGATGTGGAAGTGTGAGGATTTTGCTTTTCCTTTGCCTGAAGTTAGTTTTATATGTGACTGTAAAGAAGCCCACACAAAGTAATTTTAGAGGTTTGCCCGTGTGGTTTCTCCAATATTCTCTCTGCCTCAGCCGTTATGGGAGAAAGCAATACTGCAATGGCCCTGCGGTACCAAACCCAGACGTCAGCCTCCCCTCCTCTCTGTGCTGCGGAGAGCCGTGGCTCATCTCACACACACACTGCTGCGCCTAAAAGAAGTATAACTTCATGCTCCCAGCACCACTGATTGCAGCACTGTGTGGGTATCTTCTGTCATCTCTGTGGACAATTTCTGGAGAAGCAGTGTAAGTCTTTGTTGAACGGGGAACAATATGAAGTCTGGCGTTTGCAGGAAGCTGCATTTTGTAAAATGAGTGAGTGTTACCAGTGAGCATTACCTTCTCTTTGTGAGCACAAGTCTTTGATGGATCCAGAATGCAGAAACAGTACCTTTTAAACATGTATCCATGTTCTGTGGTGTCTTAAGAAATAGGCAGGCAGATATGACCAAGCTTAAACATATTGGGGTCCAAGGGGTAAAGTAGGAGCTTCACACACATTTTGAAGATCAGCTGGCCTGGACTATTTCCTACCAGGAGGAACGCTTTACCAGTCAGTCCCTGAGATGTAAGACACTGCTGCCGTTAGTCAGATGTGTTAAGAGCCATGCAGTCACCAAGAACGGCTTTGTGAAATGCCACCAGCCCTTCACTTCCCCCACCCCAGGCTCTGTCTGTCAAACTTTCTTTAGACCGGGGCAAATGAAAAATCACACTTCTGAAGTGAGTGGAGGTGAGGTGAGCATCAGACTCTTTTCACACAGAAACTATCAGGGCTAGGGAATTAAACAGGACAAAGAGGCAGACACATAAAAAGTCACATTCCTAAGATCTTATGAGGCTCAAGCGAGTCAGGACATCAACATCACCTACAGGAGAGGAAGGCACAGGAATGTATAATCTGCAAATCCCACAATGTCTTCTGCATTGAACTAGACTTCCAAAGCTGCCTGGCAATACCACTGTCCATATCAGTCCTGCAACACCTGCAGGACTGCGCATGAGTTTTTGAGAACGCCTGCACTGAGTATAGATATCTCCAGTGGTGGTGTGTTACGGATTTAGCTCTCATTCCATCCATTTTGTTGAGCCTATGAAGACAAAGAAATATCCTCACTTTTCCCCAACCATATTATCAATTATCACTTATCACAGCATTTTGCTGAATGAATGTTAAAAAAAGCTGGATTAAAACATTATCACTGATAAATTCAACAGACTTTTGGTAAATGCATTCCAAATAACTCCACAAAAACATTTATTTTTTAAAACTAGATTATTTATTATTGTTTTAAAATTATTCTAACTTGCTGTTCCAAGTAACAGCACTTGGGATAGGAAGACAAGAGCACTGTAGTCCTTGGGGGGCAATCTAATTTGCTATTTAAAACACAGTTTAAGTTTCTGCTGAAGAAAATTGGCAGCAGGCAAAGGTCACTTGGCTTGTCCAGAATCATATTTAACACGTTTTTTCCTTGAGAATAACCACACTTGTTGCTTCTTCAGTGACCCTCTTCCCGTCTTCCTTGTTTTTAGATCTGTTAAGTAGATTATTTTCTAGGGAAAAGTTGTGTTTTCAGAAGTACATATCTCCATGTTCTGTGCCTGAACTTCTCCAGGCTTTGTTTATGATAGTGTGTTTGTTTGAATGAATAACTCTGATGAAAGCCAGAGTTATGAACTCAGTTAGGAGTTTATGAACTTCACCTTAATACCCTCATGGCAAATCTTCTCCTCCCTGTTCCATGCCTACATTTGAGTCCCCTTTTTTATGACTCCTTTTTGCTATTGCAGCCACATCTTGTCCGGTATTTCCTACAAACCAGAGATCTCAGCTGGGCTACACCATTCTAAATCCATCACCCAACAGCAGCAAGTTCCTCTAGCAGGGAACCCTGGCTCATTCCCTAGCCTCAGAGAGAATAAATTCTTCCTCAAATGCCATGGGATGCGGCAGAAGTGCACCTACCACTCTTCCAAATTATAAAATTATACTGGTCTGTGGGTAAGAGCTTTGCCTGTGGCTGTTGTGATCGCAGGAACACCTGTAGGGTGTACATATAATGGAAAGATCAGTGGTAATTTCTTCAAGAAAACAGCAGTAGAGGAGAGGTGCACGGATTAGTAGTTAACAAATCTTTCATCAAAATGTGTTGGATGGCCCGTATTTATGCATAGGTAAGAGCCACAGATCATCCTGATCGAAATTCTGCCTGGCACACAGGGGAATCAGAGCACCCCTGTGATAACAGGCCACCCAGATCCATCTAGCATATGTAGGGCTCAGTCATAGAAATGCTCCATTCCTGAATTCATTCTTCAGGGAAAAGATATCTCCTTCACAACAGTAGACGTTTTATCAGGTGGAGAAAGATGTAATAAATTCCTTGAAAGTCCACTGAATCTCCAGGGAATTCAAGAAAGGAGAGTATGCTTTTCTTTTTAAAATGAGTGTAAAAGATGTGCTTAAATTGAGGCAAAGACATTTCCTCACACAGCAAACCCACGTAGGACATAACTGCTAGCCTTCATAAACAAACTGATATGCAAAGGACTCAGAGCAATATGACACACCATCATCCAAGCAGTAAGGGGAAAGGACCCTGCATTCAGCTGTTTCTCACTCTAAAAACTGTAGAAGAAATCAGTCCTGCAGCGTGTCCCCAACTTCCCTAATCCTCAGATTCCCTTTACTAAGGGCAGTATTGTCTTTATTTATAGCAGGAGCTGCCTATACCCTACAACCAGGTTCCTTCTGTCATGCGCTCCTGGAAGTCATTCCCACTGCCCGGTTCATAGACTCACACCCCACTGAGACGAAGGCCAGAAGGAATCATTAGATAATACACTGTGGTATTTCAGATGCACTTGCAGGAAGTCCAACAACTACTAAGGTTTCCAGCTCAGTTTGAAAACACCAGGAGATGGAGAATTCACCATTCCTCTTGACAATGTGACCCTATATTTAATCTTCTTCCCCCTTAAAAAATTGTGGGTTTCACTTCTGGTTAATTCAACTGACTTCAGCATCCCACCTGTCTTTGTTATCCTCTCTCCAGTACATGAAAGAGCCTGTAACACTCTGCATTTGCTCCCCATGAAAAAATCGCACCATTGGATTATCATTGTTTTCGCCTGGGAAAGAACTGCTAGACTGACACTGGAGTCAGCTGACAAGGTCAGTCCATCTGAGCAGAGTTTCCACGAGATTATCTGTATGTCCATCACTATCAAAATTTAAACCTTTAAATAATATGTTCTGTATTTCTTTAATTCTTTTTTTTTTTTAATGACTAATACTACCATTCAGCTCTTCAGCTAGTCTGAAACACAGCAGGTCAGTGTATGTATGTCATTTTATACCGGGTGAGGAACTGGCCCACCGATTCTCAGCCTCCTTGTTTCTCATGCTGTAGTACCTGCATTCACAAGCTAGTGAATGCACCTAAGAGGCCTCCAAGCATCACCTTGTCTGATTTAGCTGATTAAAAATATTGCCTTTTACACCATTTAACCCTTAAGCATTACCCCAGGTCCCTTCCTTAGAGGCGCTCTGAACAGTGGCAGCAAGAAAACAAACACCACATGCTTTTGCTCTGCTGACCCAAACAGAAATTGATTTATGGCTCAGACGTACAGCTGAGGCACCTCGAAACTCCCCTGATGGCTGCAATGGACTAAAATGTTGAGCTGACTTGAGCTGCTCGTACTCAGCTGGAGGATTAGGCTGCAGAGCTCATTCAGATCCTCACGCTGGATTCCCTCCAAACCTGGTTGACCTCTCTTTTTAGGGCTGGGCTGCAGCTGCAAACAGAATACGCATCTGCAGAGCCCTCTCTGAAAATAGTCGCCTTTGTTGTGACTAAGATATTTAGATCTTTTTTCAGTAGCACCCTTATTTCATTGACTGATGTGCCTGCAAGTTATTTCTGAATCTGGGTTATTTCTATTTCTGATGTAAGATTCTAGATGCTGTGTAATTGCTAAGCCCACTCTTTTATTTGATAATGCTTTTTAATCTAAAATTGGGAGCAAACTGTTTTGTTGTGTAAAGTCTGTATTTGTGTCAGAAATATTGACGGTCATAACCAGACTAAGGGCGTCTTCCTCGTGTATTAAATTACATTGCTTAGAAGCATAACAAGTCAACATCGTGCCCTCCTGCACTGTCACTTAGAGATCTTTTTTAGGTCCTTTCTTCCCTTCCTGTTAGAAAAACACAGGGCTGTTCAGTAACTCTTTCTGTCTCGAGCTCACAAAAGGAAGAAGGGATGATGTGAATTTGCTTCTGTTTTTTCACATTGATTGCTTGATCAGCTCTGTTAAAATTGGTCAGATGTTTTGCATTCTGATTAGAAATGGCTGACATGCAGGATTCAAGAGTGAAATATAAAATTAACTACAAAGTTATGTAAAAATCATTGTGTATCAGTAAATGTATGATATTTCAACAATAATTCATGGAAGTTCCTGAGGAAACTTTGATAATTAAAGGTTGACAATATGGGAAGAAAAGTGGTATTTACTATCAGAGAGCTCCTGAAACCATGGAGGACTGTGTGTGGACTTGTGTGCATGTGCATGTGTGCACCCATTCATGAAACTTCGAAATGGTTATAAAGCCAATTTAAATGGGCCTGCTTTAATTGGAAAATAAAAGCTGGAAGGATCAGCCTAAAAAATTATCCTCAACCACATGAACTGACTAATCAAAATAATGTGCTGCACGAGCCTGAAAGTTGGAAAAAATCAAAATAAACCCCTGGGTTTATACACAACTCTTTTTGGCACTCAAAACATATCTCAGAGAAGCTACCTTTCACTCAAACACAGGTGCTGTGTTAATAATCACTGTGCTTTCACACAGATCATTTGGAACTAAAAGCAATTCAACTTTTAAGGAGTAATTTGTGTCCTACACATCAGAGTTTTATAGTATATGATGGTTTTTATATTCCACCTTCTCTACATTCTTGCAAGGATTAGCAAACATCCTTCAAAAGTAAAGATAAACATTTTGTTTTGTATACACTGGGTTTATGTTGGAGTTTTGCTTTTAGCTGTTGCTGTAGAAACAGATGCTAAGATGTGGCAAATTTACACCACTTTGAAAAATGAGTCTTCCTTCACACACATCCAGTGAGGAGTTTAGAGTTGGGTATCTAACGTCTCCAAAGCTCCCATCTGCGCTAGGCACACTCCAGCCACGTGGATCGAGTGAGGCACTTGCTGTAACCATTCTTCATGCTCCCAGTGGCCTTTGTGGCACCACATGCTCGTCCCGAGACCCCAAAGCCAAGGGCAAGGACAGGGTCTGGAAGACGGACAATTCCATAAGCTATATTAAGTGGAATCATCAGCGTAAATATTTTTTTCACTAATGAAATAGCTCATTAGTTTTCTCGATACTTTTTTTCAAATCATTTTTAAGAGGTTAATTCTGGAAGATGTACTAAAGCTAGTTTTGAACTGCAGCAGTTCTTTCTTTTTCTTTCAAATAATGACACTGGATGAACATTCTTTGTATTGGCCTTGCAGTAATGCCCAGCTGTTCCCACGAGGAGCAGTGTCTTTGTGAGATGCACTGTTCAAATTAATCATAATTTCCTGCTCCAAACATCTTGCAGTATAACAAGATAAAAAAGGAGCAGAATATGGAAAGCTGTTAGTGTAACAATAGGCACATATGCAGTTAGTTCCTTTTCTCATCCTCAAAACAAGTCACACAGAAAACAGCACAAGAGAAAAAAAGACTTGAATATGCAGAAATTTCATTTTGTGTTGTAAACAAATAGAAAGCTCTAGGTGAATTTAGAGGAGGTACTATAGGTTTGTTTCATTTGTGTCTGTTTGTCAAAACATAAAGGTATATCCACTGTATCCATCAACATCTCAAACAAACTATTATGAGTTGACTTATTTCTTTTGGGCAAGGCAATGGGATCTGAAGCATGCAGTAAATGACTATACAAGGTTTCATTCATGAAGTAGCAACTAACTCTTTAAGCCTAAGGTACTTCTCTTCAATTAAGGAAAGCTATACTTCTTAATACAAACTACATCACAAGCTCTGGTACAGTGCATAATAGATCAACACGGCACATAGTAATTAGAACCTTGTCTAAATGATGACAAGAGGTTATAGGATCTATTTCAGTCTCCAGTCCCATAGAGGAAATCATTATAAGATATTCTTTTACTCTTACTTTTCCGAAGGCATTTTTTTCCAGCGGTATCAGATGTTTATGTTACCTTTTTTTTTTTGTGGTCTTATTTCACCAATTTTCATACCATTTAATGATCAAACAGAAAACTTGCTTTTATCAACTTATAAATTTAAACATATCCCAAATAAAATGCAGACAAGCAACACCAGCATAGTAATTATCTAAAAAAAAAAAAAAAAAAAAAAAAGAAGGAGGACTTTTTAACATTCCTTGCACCCTGCTAGGAACAAAAATAGCTTTCATACAAATCTGTGAGTTAAGTAATAAAATCTGATGAGGTGGGGGTGGGGAGCTTGTTCTGCAGAGAGACAGACTCTACTGAATTGGAACACGGTGAAAAACATACTCATCAAGAGCAAAGGAGATTAGAAGCATCTTTCACATTGACCAAGCCTGCCTACATCCAGCTGTAATAAATGTTTCAGTAGCAGAGGCTGACCATAATAAGTATTTTTGCAGGCTTAATGCCAAACCTGAAACAGGGTTCTGTAGGACTTTATCCAATTTCTTAATTTAAAAATGCAGTATTCATTTAAAAATATATTTTTAGCTGTAGCAATACAGCTTTGTTGCACTGTACTGTTTTTTCTAACTTCCCTAAGTGCTTGATAAACTTCCAGGTTTATTAAAACAATTTACAGAAGCATGAAGTGACCGTAAATCTCCCTCCAGCTCCTTGCTAGAGGTTGCTTTAGTGTAGATCTTCTACTTGTGAAGTTCTACTTCAAGAAGTTGTTTGTTAGTTAAAAACATAAGGTCTGACAATGCCATTAACCTTTCAGCAGAGCTCCCTCTCTTCTGCTTCAGGGCACAAAGTGGAGAGACCCCGACAGCACAGTGGCCGCATAGTATGGACCAACCATTACCTTCCCACTCCCCCTCCTTGCTTTCAACCTGAGCTCCTTGAGGAGAGGCTAGGGGAGCTGAGCTTGTTCAGCCTGGAGCAGAGACAGCTTCAGCGACATAACAGCAGACCCCAGTGCCTACAGGAAGGTCATCAGGTGATGGAGACAGGCTCTTCACAGTGGTGCATGATGGTAAGAAAAGACACAATGGACATGAGTTGAAACATGAGAGTTTCAGCTGGGATATAAGGAGAAACTTTTTCCCATGAGGACAGCCAGGCAAAGGCACAGATTGCCCAGAAAGGTGGTGAAGTCTCCATCCTTGGAGGTCTTCAAGCCCTGACTGGATGAAGCCCTGAGCAGCCTGGTCTGACCTCAGAGCTGACCTGCTGTGAGCAGCAGAGACATCCTGAGCTCCCTCCCAGCCTGAGCTATCCTGTGACCCTGTGAGAACCTCAGTGTAGTCTAGTAGAGAAAGCAACTTCTCTTCCTGGCACTTTCCATCTTCTGTGTTGTCAGAAAGGGCCTCCACAGTTTTTGAAAGTCTCAGGGTTTCATAGCTGCTATGTGAACATTTAAAATTTATCTGCCCTTACATAAGGGCCTCTTAAGCTGAGTGCTATGCAAAAGATTGCAAACACTTCTGGAGAAGATGATTTAGCACAAAATGCGGTCAAGACTACGGCTTCTCCTGAAAGCAAAAAAAAAAATGCATGAGAATTAAGAATGCTTAACAGTGAACAAATAAATACAACTATAAAGTGGAATTTCTGGGTTTCCCATTATGGGTGAATTTGCGTGTGATACTGAGCTGGAGAAGGTGGCTGATTGCCACTTCTTCCCCAGCTTCTCTCTGGCTAGGGAAGCACCAGGCACAGGTCCAAATCAGTTTTTCTTTGGTCATGCTGCAACAAAAACTGAGGAGCAGGCCCATGGCATGCGGAGTACTTTGGAGCTCTCTGGATCTCCACTCTGACTAAATGGGAATTACCTGCTTTCTGTTAAAACGAGGGACAGCTTGTCACCATCGACATGATATTCACTCTGTCTCTTGGTTATTATCTCAGACTCTGCTTTACACCACAGTAACTGAGCATCCTCACAAGCAGGAGATATTTCATGAGTGAATCCCAGCAGTGACTTTGAGAAATTTATGATCTTTCCAAGTACTCACTTGCACTCTATTCTGCTCAGGAAACTTAAAGAAACCATGTTTTGTTTTATTTTTTTTTAATGTTGATAATCTGTAGGCTTGTGACTAGCTGAGATACTGTCTTTTCAGATAGGCATTAGATTTACTGCAAGTTTTTATGAATAGGTTTTCCTAACAGGTAAAAAGAGATGTTACTCAATAGTAAAACCTGTTTTACAATGAGCACATTATTTTCAATCTTTTAAAGTAACTATATTTTATTTTGAAGTGGAAATATGCATCCCTGAGAACTCTAAGGACAAATTTTGTCCAATAATAACTAAAATGGGAATGGATATTATTGAGTCATTCTGTGGAAAAATCTTCAGAAAATATTGAAAAATCTCTGTGGAGAAGGGCTCTGTGTGTTTTACTTGTGGAGCTGTTGCCTGAGGTAGCTGCCTGTGGCACCAAGCACACTCCTTTGGCTATACGGAGAATCCAGACTTTTAGTGAGTGGTTCATCAAGGACCTAAAATTTAAAGACTAGTTAAGCCGCCAACATCACCTCAACACAGTTCCATTTCTACAGTGGTTACTGTGATACTTATGTACTTTGGAGGGTCTAGCTGCCTTGCATCACTCTGCTGATGTATCCTAGGCTGAAGATGAGGATGTAGTTGAGCTCCCTCAGCCAAATCTGGTCAGGAACTGCTAAGCACCACGACATTGAGAGGGAGTGAACTGGGCCACACCAAGGGAGTGAACTGGGCCATTTATACCAAGGTTAATGCCTTACCCATCAACCCCAAAGTTCATATGAAAACTTGCTGAACCAATAGCCCATACCACCTCTGTTTATCAGACTGCTCTGTCCAGAGAAGAGGCCACTGGTGACACCCACCAGCACCTATACCCAGATCCTTGACTTTTTTGAGGACTCCCTGTTCTGGTGCTTTCTGGCTGGTGACACCATCATTTACAGCTACACAATACAAATTGCTTTAAAAAAAACAATGGTTAGATAACACCTTAATATGAATGTTGCTGTTTCTCTGTGTGGATAGGAATGACTGCACACAATGCCTTTCAGAGAATAAAAAGTACCCCAGTGCTTGCTTTTCTAAGACACTGAGCCTATTTATAGGAAACTTGGTAGATTTGGGGTAAGAAAACCAAGACAGGATGTGGTTCTTAGCCGAGTAATGATATATAAATAGCTTTCTGGGGGCTTAATGTAAGCTTTGTTATGAGACTACACAGCAAAGCCAGTTAAGTGGCAGGAACAGATGAACACTTAAGAAACAAAGATCCTGCTCTCATCCTGATGTCCCTAATCATGAATGCCCAAAAGAAAACAAAAATACCTAAATGCTGCATGTAGGACAGTGCCTTAGAGCATGGGGTTTTTTTGGAAATTGTCTTTAAGGAGTCAGGGTGTCTTCTTCAGTTTTCACTGTAGTAAAAGACGACCTTTTACATAATACTGCAATACCAGCTAAAACGAAGTTATTCCATTACCTCAATGCTTGCAAGTTCTTATATTTATAAGGAACAAAAGTATTATTTGAACCCGGTGAAAAAGTATTAAAAAGGAACAGTTCTCATGACAGAAAAACTGATCCATTCACATTATCCAGCCACACTGGTGTCATGTAATTGTGTCTTTACATTTAGGTGACTTCTGTGCCTATGATCTCTAAATAAAGGACCCTCCTTTTATAGCTTTCACTTGTGAAGGACCTGCTTTTGTCTGTAGTTTTCAGTTCCTCGTAAGTGAAGTGAAGTGTCTCAAGAGATCTCCCCCAGCATTTCACCTGGTGTAACTTAAAGGCAAGTAACAATCAGGAAAACAGCTGACCAGCCCCAGTAGTCAACAGACATTAGATACTGCATTAGAATGGGCTCTGAATAAGTCACCCCTAATTCCTGAGACCTGTGTTATTATCCATCTGTCTGAGTCAAATCTCAGAGATGCTGTTGTAAGAGTCTTTTGTAGTACTGGACACTCCTTTGAGACCAACATAGTCATCTGTCCTAGAGTTTCCACCCTGTGTATCACTGTGAAAGCACTAGTTATGGTGAGTGGAGAGTAGCACCAATCTGGACACTTAAATCACACTTGTGTTCTGGGCTCCTAGTCCTACCCATGTAGAGAAAGACCCAGGCCCTTGAAAGCCTCCAGACAGAAAACCTGTTTGCAGAATCAAGTGCTTAAACACAGCTTCATCAGGTAAATAAAACACAGATGCTAATGAAGTAGTGACATTAGTTGGCCTAAAACCCACTCCAGGTTTCCTACTCAGTGATCTGGAAGTGTATTTGGTTTTCACACCTTCAAATTCAATGCTTTCAGTCAGAAGAACCCAACAATCAGTGTGAGGAGTGGCTTCTTCCACCCTTCTAAATGAGTTTGTGGTACCAAGTTCAGCAGGACAAGATTTCCAATGTAAATAGTATTTCATGGCTCTAGCAAATCAGAATTACAACAATATGACAAATAAAACTAACCATATCTTGTGACAAGACAAAAATTAACCTGTATCATATCTGCACATTAACATCTCAATGTATTGTTATCTTCATAAATGTTTTTAAGGTCTCTTAAGGGTTAAAATAACACTTAATGTATCAGTGTGGAACTACTTAAGTATGTTTATTTTATGTTTCACAGAGATTTTACATTATCTTAAAAAAGACTGAAAGATGCTGCGTGCAACCATGGAAATAGTTCAAGCTCAGTTCTTTGTCTGCAAAATGAACATAAATAGATTTGCCTTTCTTGAAGGTCTGTGAGAAAAAGATGCAGAACATGAGATGTTATTTGCTGATACCAACGATCAGTTATTATTCCTGCTGGCATACTCAGACTTTTCTCTATAGAGGAGCAATGCTGAAAAGCTGCTGACTGAGGACACAAACACAGCCCAAGTGCCTAGCGCATTGGTTCTGTAAATTGGTTTTCTCTATTGCAAATCCCTTTCCATTTATAGGGCCTGTTGCAATGCAAGGGTGCAGATGTCCCTGCTCCCTTCAGCAACACTCAGTGTGCAGCTCCCCAGGAAATGGCTATTCATAGCTCTCCATGCTGTTCACTGCAGAGTCCTGATGACGGCGCATTGATTGCCATGAGGAAAAATGACAATTTAAAGCAAAACCACAGGCAGACACAGACACATAGACACATGTGGGTGGCGGTGACATGGACAGAAACAGACTTCTCAGGATTCAAAGATGGTGACAGACTTCAAAGGCTCAGTCTCTCACTGAATCATCAATAACACTGCACATACTGAAGCCTTTATTTAGCTGTTTTGGTGAAAGAATTAGCTCTTGCTTGATAACCATCTCAGATGCTAAACCTGTCCTATGTAGTATTTTTGTATTCTAAAGAAATTTAAGTGTGTGTGTTTGCATGTGTTTCTCTCCAAAATATCTCTTTGGCTGCTGAAGGCTGTCTACCAGTTATTAACTGTGGTTTTGAAAGTGCAGTTAGGCACAGTCCTGAGCTGCAGCACTGATCCATTGTTCCCACTAAGAAACTATTCCCCAAAGATGAATTCCTCAGGGATGTTCCCAGAAACCATAGGAAGCATGTGTGCATCTACAGCCTTCCGGGGGACCCATTGTAACTCCCCATGACCCCAGCCATCTCTGGCAGGAACATGCAGGGAGCAGCGAGGTCCATTTCATGCCACTTGCTGTGACTTGGAGTGCCTCAAAGAGCAAGGACATGATCTGCAGCTATGCCCTGCTGCTGCTTTTAGGGCCTGACCCTTGGTATGCACACACATGCTGCAAATGACAGCAGCTCTGCCAAGGTCTTGAATACAGAATTTGGAAAGATTTCATTTGTGGCACTGCGTCTTCCCATGCAAGAATCCTTTTTCTATCTGTGAAACCTTAATGATTTAGAGAAGTTTTCTTTATTTGCATGTTTCCTTTAAGAGGTTTTATATCTTTCTCTCATTGACTAATTAAGTTAAATGCCATGTTGCTATTGTGGAAACCTCTCTCTCTCTTCCTGTCCAAAAACAGCATCCCAGCTTTTGCAATGTCCAAAAATTGCAACCTTCACCACAGCCATCACTTGACTCTTTTATGCTCTTGGAATCGAGATGAGTTTTCTTTTGAACCTGGAATAAGAAAAGGCAGAAGATACTGTTTAGGACTTTCTTACAATAAGCTTATACTGTTCAGTTGCTGTTTTATGGCCAGTGCTGGGGTGAGGGCTAAATGGTGACTTGTGACACATGGGTGTGCAGAACAGCGGGTGTCCGCTGCATCCATGCCTGGCCATAGGGTCAGATAAGTAGGACCTAGATAGTGTGTCCTGGTGTGTAGGATCATGGTATGAGCAGGCTGCAGTGAATGGGTGCAGCATTGCTACTTCTCACTGTACTGACCAGAGGCCTTTACTGCTGGCATGTGCTGACAGCAATTTATTTCCCTCCCTGCCTTGAGAATAGCTAAAAACAAGTGATGAACTGTTTTTCATGTCACCATATGGATACAGAAAAATCTGCTCAGCTATTCAAGGAAAGTTCAGTGAAAGTGTTTTGAACATGATTGACTCAAATCGGCATCTTCTTGTACCTGGAATACTTTCCACCCCGTGTTTAAATTCCTTGGAAATAGTGGAATGGAAAAGAAAATGAATAGGAAGAAAGAGAAGAAAAGAATAATCTTGGAATAGAATCATAAAATCATTAAGGTTGGAAAAGACCTCTAAGATCATCGAGTCCAACCATCAACTCAACACCACCATGCCCACTAAACCATGTCCCTAAGCGCCTCATCTACACGTCTTTTAAATACTTCCAGGGATGGTGACTCAACCACTTCCCTGGGCAGCCTGTTCCAAGGCCTGACCACTCTTTCAGTAAAGAAATTTTTCCTAATGACCAATCTAAACCTCCCTTGGCACAACTTGAGGCCATTTCCTCTCATCCTATCACTTGTGACTTGGGAGAAGAGACCAACACCCACCTCGCTACAACCTCCTTTCAGGTAGTTGTAGAGTGTGATGAGGTCTCCCCTCAACCTCCTCTTCTCCAGGCTAAACAACCCCAGTTCCCTCAGCCGCTCCTCATAAGGCTTGTGCTCCAGGCCCTTCACCAGCTTCGTTGCCCTTCTCTGGACACGCTCCAGCACCTCCATGTCCTTCTTGTAGTGAGGGGCCCAAAACTGAACACAGTGTTCGAGGTGCGGCCTCACCAGTGCCGTGTACAGGGGCACGATCTCCTCCCTGCTCCTGCTGGCCACACTATTTCTGATACAGGCCAGGATGCTGTTGGCTGAAGGCAAAAGCGCAGGGAGTGAGAGGGTGCCCCAGCCCCCCTCCCCCGAGCCGGAGGAGCGAGCTCCTGACGAGCGGCAGCTCTGACTCAGCGTTGGGCAGGGACAGGAGGGACAGCAGCCAAACCCCCTCAGATACAAGAGCAGCCCCCAGGGAGCGCGAGCGACCCGGAGCGCGGTGAACAGGGCGGGCAAACAGGGCATGGCGCATCAGAAGAGTGTGGCGCGTCAGAAGGGCGTGGCGTGGCAGTTTGCGCGGCAGATCGCGCCGGCAGGGCATGCGAGCAGGGCGCAGCCCCCCTCCAGGCTCCAGAGGCTCAACTCGTGGTCATTGTCCTCCCAGAAGAGGACCCGGCCATGGGATCCACTCAGCCAAAAGCCATCGCCAGGAGAAACGTGGCGACCCAGACGGAGCCCCTACGCAAACACACATCTGTCCAGGCCTCCGGCGGCAGGGAGTGCCTGAGCCTGTCCCTTGTACCGGAGGGCAGCAGAGACGACGCCTGTGTGCGCTGCGACCAGGTGGATGATCTGCTCAGCCTGGTGGCAGAGCTGAAGGAGGAAGTGGAGAGGCTAAGGAGTATCAGGGAGTGCGAGAGGGAGATAGATTGGTGGAGCCGCACCCTACCGTCCCTGAGGCAAGGGCAGCACATGGAGACTCCGCAAGAAGCGGAGGAACCCCTGGACTCTTGCCGCCAGGCAGAAGGAGGAGACCCAGGCGACGGAGGGGAATGGACACAGGTCCCTGCTCGGGGTGCCAGGCGAACCCCCTCCCGGCCTCCCTCACCTCAACCTTCCCAGCTGCCCCTACACAACAGATATGGGGCTCTGGAACTTGAGGGCCAGACGAAGGAGGACGCAGATGAAGGCCCATCCAGGGGGTTGCCCGAGGCGAGGCAGTCAGCCCCACAAATTACGACTGCCCCTGCTAAGAAAAAAAGGAGGGTAATTGTCATAGGTGATTCCCTTCTGAGGGGGACGGAGGGCCCAATTTGCCGGCCAGACCCATCCCACAGGGAAGTCTGCTGCCTCCCTGGGGCCCGGGTGAAGGACATTACTAGGAAGCTCCCTGGTCTCGTGCAGGCCTCCGATTACTACCCGCTACTGGTTATACAGGCTGGCAGTGAGGAGGTTGCAGAGAGAAGTCCCGAAGGGATCAAAAGGGACTTCAGGGCGCTGGGGTGACTGGTGGGAGGATCGGGAGCACAGGTAGTGTTTTCCTCGATCCCTTTAGTGGCAGGGAGGAATACTGGAGGGAACAGGAAAACTCATAGGATCAACACGTGGCTCAGGGGCTGGTGCCATCGGCAGAATTTTGGCTTCTTTGACCACGGGGAGGTTTACACGGCACCGGGCCTGCTGGCGATGGATGGAGTTCAGCTGTCTTGCAGGGGGAAAAGGATTGTCGCGTATGAGCTGGCAGGGCTCATCGAGAGGGCTTTAAACGAGGTTCGAAGGTAGAAGGGGATAAAACCTGGCTCAATAGAGAAGAGCCTAGGGACCGCACGCCAATGTCGGGGGAGAAATCGGCAGCCCAGCTCAAGTGCCTCTATACCAATGCACGCAGCATGGGCGGCAAACAGGAGGAGCTGGAAGCCATTGTGCAGCGGGGTAGCTATGACTTAGTCGCCATCACGGAAACATGGTGGGATGAGTCTCACGATTGGAGTGCTGCAATGGGTGGCTATAAGCTCTTCAGAAGGGACAGGCAAGGAAGGAGAGGCGGTTAGGGAGTATGTTAGGGAGTGCTTCGACTGTCTAGAGCGCAATGGTAGTGATGACGAGGTCAGGTGCTTGTGGGTAAGGATGAGGGGGAAGGCCAACAAGGCAGATATCCTGCTGGGAGTCTGTTATAGACCACCTAGCGAAGACGAGGAGGCAGACGAAATATTCTACAAGAGGCTGGCAGAAGTCTCACAGTCGCTAGCCCTTGTTCTCGTGGGGGACTTCAACTTTCCGGACGTCTGCTGGAAATACCACACGGCAGAGAGGAAACAGTCGAGGAGGTTCCTGGAGTGTGTGGAGGATAACTTCCTGATGCAGCTGGTAAGTGAGCCCACTAGGGGAGGTGCCTCGCTTGACCTGCTGTTCACGAACAAAGAAGGACTGGTGGGAGATGTGGTGGTTGGAGGCCGGCTTGGGCTTAGCAACCATGAAATGGTAGAATTCTCGATTCCTGGTGAAGTAAAGAGGGGGGCCAGCAAAATCGCTACCATGGACTTCCGGCAGGCGGACTTTGGCCTGCTCAGCACACTGGTCGAGAGGGTCCCTTGGGAGACCGTCCTGGAGGGCAAAGGGGTCCAGGAAGGCTGGACGTTCTTCAAGAAGGAAGTCTTAAAGGCGCAGGAGTGGGCTGTCCCCATGTGCCGCAAGAAGAACGGGCGGGGAAGATGACCGGCCTGGCTGAAAGGGGAGCTCTGGCTGGGACTCAGGAAAAAAAGGAAAGTTTATCACCTTTGGAAGAAGGGGCAGGCAACTCAAGAAGAGTACAGGGATCTCGTTAGGTCGTGAAGAGAGGAAATTAGAAAGGCAAAAGCCCAGCTAGAACTCAACCTGGCCACTGTCGTGAGAGACAAGAAAAAATGCTTTTACAAGTATATTAATGACAAAAGGAGAGCTAAGGAGAATCTCCATCCTTTATTGGATGCCGGGGGGTACGTTGCCACCAAGGATGAGGATAAGGCTGAGGTACTTAACGCCTTCTTTGCCTCAGTCTTTACTAGTCAGAGCAGTTATCCTCAGGGTACTCAGCCCCCTGAGCTGGAAGACAGGGACGGCGAGCAGGATAAACCCCCCATAATTCAAGAGGAAGCAGTTAACGACCTGCTACGCCACCTCGATGCTCACAAGTCTATGGGGCCGGATGGGATCCACCCAAGGGTACTGAGGGAGCTGGCGGAGGAGCTTGCTGGGCTGCTCTCCATCATTTACCAGCAGTCCTGGTTAACAGGGGAGGTCCCGGATGACTGGAGGCTTGCCAATGTGACGCCGATCTACAGGAAGGCCTGGAAGGAGGATCTGGGGAACTACAGGCCGGTCAGCCTGACCTCGGTGCCGGGGAAGATCATGGAGCGGTTCGTTTTGAGGGCGCTCACGAGCCATGTGCGGGACAACCAGGGGATCAGGCCCAGCCAGCACGTGTTCATGAAAAGCAGGTCCTGCTTGACCAACCTGATCTCCTTCTATGACCCACCTAGTGGATGAGGGAAAGGCTGTGGATGTGGTCTACCTGGACTTCAGTAAAGCCTTTGACACTGTCTCCCACGGCATTCTCCTAGAGAAGCTGGTGGCTCACGGCCTAGACAGGTACACTCTTTGCTGGGTAAAAAACTGGCTGGACGGCCGAGCCCAGAGAGTTGTGGTGAACGGAGTTAAATCCAGTTGGCAGCTGGTCACGAGCGGTGTTCCCCAGGGCTCAGTACTGGGGCCGGTCCTGTTCAATATCTTTATCAATGATCTGGATGAGGGGATTGAGTGCTCCCTCAGTAAGTTTGCAGATGACACCAAGCTGGGTGGGAGTGTTGATCTGCTCGAGGGTAGGAAGGCTCTGCAGAGGGACCTGCACAGGCTGGATCGATGGGCTGAGGCCAATTGTATGAGGTTCAACAAGGCCAAGTGCCGGGTCCTGCACTTCAGCCACAACAACCCCATGCAACGCTATAGGCTTGGGAAGAGTGGCTGGAAAGCTGCCCGGAGGAAAAGGACCTGGGGTTGTTGGTCGACAGCTGGCTGAACATGAGCCGGCAGTGTGCTCAGGTGGCCAAGAAGGCCAACGGCATCCTGGCCTGTATCAGAAATAGTGTGGCCAGCAGGAGTAGGGAGGTGATCGTGCCCCTGTACTCGGCACTGGTGAGGCCGCACCTCGAATACTGTGTTCAGTTTTGGGCCCCTCACTACAAGAAAGACATTGAGGTGCTGGAGCGTGTCCAGAGGAGGGCAATGAAGCTGGTGAAGGGCCTGGAGCACAAGCCTTATGAGGAGTGGCTGAGGGAACTGGGACTGTTTAGCCTGGAGAAGAGGAGGCTGAGGGGAGACGTCATCGTGCTCTACAACTACCTGAAAGGAGGTTTTAGCGAGGTGGGGGTCGGTCTCTTCTCCCAAGTAACAAGCAATAGGACGAGAGGAAATGGCCTCAAGTTGTTCCAAGGGAGGTTTAGATTGAACATTAGGAGAAATTTCTTTACTGAAAGAGTGGTCAGACCTTGGAACAGGCTGCCCAGGGAATGGTTGAGTCACCATCCCTGGAAGTATTTAAAAGACGTGTAGATGAAGCGCTTAGGGACATGGTGTAGTGGGCATGGTGTGTTGGGTTGATGGTTGGACTCGATGATCTTAGAGGTCTTTTCCAACCTTAATGATTCTATGATTCTATGATTCTATGATTCTTGGCCACCTGGGCACACTGCCGGTTCATGTTCAGCCGGCTGTCAATCAGCACCCCCAGGTCCTTTTCCTCTGGGCAGCTTTCCAGCCACTCTTCCCCAAGCCTGTAGCATTGCATGGGGTTGTTGTGGCTGAAGTGCAGGACCCGGCACTTGGCCTTGTTGAACCTCATACAATTGGCCTCAGCCCATCGATCCAGCCTGTGCAGGTCCCTCTGCAGAGCCTTCCTACCCTCCAGCAGATCAACACTCCCACCCAACTTGGTGTCGTCTGCAAACTTACTGAGGGAGCACTCAATCCCCTCATCCAGATCATTGATAAAGATATTGAACAGGACCGGCCCCAGTACTGAGCCCTGGGGAACACCGCTCGTGACCAGCTGCCAACTGGATTTAACTCCGTTCACCACAACTCTCTGGGCTCGGCCGTCCAGCCAGTTTTTTACCCAGCAAAGAGTGTACCTGTCTAGGCCGTGAGCCACCAGCTTCTCTAGGAGAATGCCGTGGGAGACAGTGTCAAAGGCTTTACTGAAGTCCAGGTAGACCACATCCACAGCCTTTCCCTCATCCACTAGGTGGGTCACCTAGTCATAGAAGGAGATCAGGTTGGTCAAGCAGGACCTGCTTTTCATGAACACGTGCTGGCTGGGCCTGATCCCCTGGTTGTCCCGCACATGGCTCGTGAGCACCCTCAAAACGAACCGCTCCATGATCTTCCCCGGCACCGAGGTCAGGCTGACCGGCCTGTAGTTCCCCAGATCCTCCTTCCAGGCTTTCCTGTAGATCGGCGTCACATTGGCAAGCCTCCAGTCATCCGGGACCTCCCCTGTTAACCAGGACTGCTGGTAAATGATGGAGAGCAGCCCAGCAAGCTCCTCTGCCAGCTCCCTCAGTACCCTTGGGTGGATCCCATCCGGCCCCATAGACTTGTGAGCATCGAGGTGGCGTAGCAGGTCGTTAACTGCTTCCTCTTGAATTATGGGGGGTTTATCCTGCTCGCCGTCCCTGTCTTCCAGCTCAGGGGGCTGAGTACCCTGAGGATAACTGCTCTGACTAGTAAAGACTGAGGCAAAGAAGGCGTTAAGTACCTCAGTCTTTTTCTCATCCTCGGTGGCAATGTTCCCTCCCGCATCCAATAAAGGATGGAGATTCTCCTTGGCTCTCTTTTTGTCATTAATATATTTGTAAAAACCTTTTTTGCTGTCTCTCATGACAGTGGCCAGGTTGAGTTCTAGCCAGGCTTTTGCCTTTCTAATTTCCTCTCTTCACGACCTAACGAGATCCCTGTACTCTTCTTGAGTTGCCTGCCCCTTCTTCCAAAGGTGATAAACTTTCCTTTTTTTCCTGAGTCCCAGCCAGAGCTCCCCGTTCAGCCAGGCCGGTCGTCTTCCCCGCCCGTTCTTCTTGCGGCACATGGGGACAGCCCACTCCTGCGCCTTTAAGACTTCCTTCTTGAAGAACGTCCAGCCTTCCTGGACCCCTTTGCCCTTCAGGACTGTCTCCCAAGGGAGTGTCTTGACTGCTGTCCTGAGCAGGCCGAAATCCGCAACAAGGAAGGAAGGAAGGAAGGAAGGAAGGAAGACTGACTTTGTTTTGAGAACATGCATGAAGCAAATGAATCTGAAGGAATAATGCTTAGAAAGTTAAAAACAAATTTTAGCAATGAAATGTAGTGAATTTCCTTTCCTAACTCTAATTATACATAACCAAGTCGTAAAGTGCTAGATTTTACATAGACTAGGATTAAGCAGCAAAATTATTGTGTGCTTAGTCAAGCAGATTCAAGGCGATTCTCCCTCCCTCTGGGTCACTCGTGGTTCTACGTATACACCCAATCTACAAGAGAGGACAGAATCATAAACCATAGTTGTGTCATGACTTAGGAAACTAAAATGTGAAAGCAAAGGTTTGAAAGAGTGTGAATTTCACTATAAATAGGACCAAGTTTTCCTAAAGCAAATTTTCAACTACAGATATGTAATGTGTTCTGAGTGCGAAATGTCTGCTAGCTTTTCTTATGGCTCAGAGCAATCAGTCCTGTTAACAGCTGAATTTAGAGTAGACAATCCTGAGGAAATGAGATAAATAATCTTGAGATGGAACAACTAAAAATGAATGATAGTATAATCAGGGATCTACATCCTACAGCTCTAGATGTATCATATCTTCCTCTTCATTAATTAAGAGAAGTCAGAATTACAATGCATTCCCTTTTGCCAAATTTTTTACCTGCCCAGGGGTTACTGTCTGGAAAAAAAAAAAATCCTGTGAGCATGCAAAAATTCTTGTTTGGGCAATTTCACATCATCCTTACATGTCTTTTCCCTGATGCTGCTGCAGAGGTTGGCTACAGGGGAAAAGCACAGAACCATTTTGTGTTACGGTGGTTTCCCCATTACTTCCTTTGCCCTTTGTACACTTCAGTGCAGAATAGCAATCCCCAGAGCACGTGAGTAGGTCCTCTCAGCTAACACCTTCCTATCCGACTTCTCCCTGGCTGCTGTGGTTTAGCACTCCCCTTCACAGGCAAAGGTTGATTAAAAGCAGTTTATGACCTCCATTTGTCATTTTTAACATTTGGTTTTTTTTTTTTATCCTTTGTTCTTTTCAGTCGTCTTCCCTACTTTTCCATTTTGTCTTTATGTCTAATCTCACCCATCATGCTAACTCTGATGACATCAGCTACCTGTGCACGTTCCTGCCTTGCCATAGGTTTCTCAGTTACCCACCCTTATGTGCCATATTTATTACTCTTTCTTTGTTTGCCAAGAAAACCCATTACTTGCCCTGTGCATGGCTGTTCTACTCAGGCTGGCTTCCATGCTTTTCATGCTCAGCTTCTTGGTGTCATCTTTGACTTGTTAATTTTCTTCACAAATGCCTATTGTTATCTCCAAATTTTCCCCACCTCTGCTACAATCCTCATCCATGACTACCCTCTAGCCTGTTCTCTGTGTCTTCCAAAAGCACTCTGTATCTCCTGGATCACTGCCTTCCTTCTTGCTGTCGCTGTCAGGGCTTCCTTCACTGGCTATCCAGCCCTCAGGAACTGCCTTCTCTACCTCAATAATGCTGTATTTCAAGCTATCTCTCACTTTAATACACATTTATCCTGGATGGATTCTCCCACCTCCAATAAATATAGAGAAATAAATGGCCAGATATTCATGTCTTTGGTCAAAGCAGCAAGTATTTCCTGTATATTGATGTAATCCAAGGCTCTAACACAAGTTTATACCATTACATCCTTCTCTCAACAGTTCTTGAGGAGCAGTTTTCCAGTTCCAAGCAGAAAATGTGCAAAGTATGGCCTATATATACGCCTAATATGTACCTAATGCACAGGCCTCTGGGAAAGGCAGTTCAAAACTAACTCAGACCATCTCTACAGCCTTCTCCTAGAACTATCACACAATGATATGTTTAGGGCTATGGCAAATTTTTATTAAGTACAATATCAAAGACTATAAACAAGAGATGGAAACTGGAGATAAAAAGCTCAACTCGGAAAACTTGTGCAATCAAATTGATAGAAAAAAACTAAAATGGAGATATTATTTACTTCAGTGCACAAAGTATGAGGAAGAACAAGATAGGCATTTCCTCAAATTACCAGAAATGTTGAAAGACTTTTCATCAGCTAAGGATGAGGAAAAATAGAGCTTAGTACTTTGAGAGACCACACAGGTAGCTCTGTATAGTTATCTACCGCTTCGTCAGAAACAGCCAGCAATGACAAAGGAACACAATGGCTGTATGCTGAAAATGTTGAATAAATATGCTGAAAATGTTGAATAAAACCCCTATCTGATTGAATCATAGAATCATAGAATCATTAAGGTTGGAAAAGACCTCTAAGATCATCGTGTCCAACCGTCAACCCAACACACCATGCCCACTACACCATGTCCCTAAGGGCCTCATCTACACGTCTTTTAAATACTTCCAGGGATGGTGACTCAACCACTTCCCTGGGCAGCCTGTTCCAAGGCCTGATCACTCTTTCAGTAAAGAAATTTCTCCTAATATCCAATCTAAACCTCCCTTGGCGCAACTTGAGGCCATTTCCTCTCGTCTTATCACTAGTTACTTGGCAGAAGAGACCAACACCCACCTCGCTACAACCTCCTTTCAGGTAGTTGTAGAGTACGATGAGGTCTCCCCTCAGCCTCCTCTCCTCCAGGCTAAACAACCCCAGTTCCCTCAGCCGCTCCTCATAAGGCTTGTGCTCCAGGCCCTTCACCAGCTTCGTTGCCCTTCTCTGGACACGCTCCAGCACCTCCATGTCCTTCTTGTAGTGAGGGGCCCAAAACTGAACACAGTATTCAAGGTGCGGCCTCACCAAAGCCGAGTACAGGGGCACGATCTCCTCCCTACTCCTGCTGGCCACACTATTTCTGATACAGGCCAGGATGCCGTTGGCCTTCTTGGCCACCTGAGCACACTGCCGGCTCATGTTCAGCCGGCTGTCAACCAACAACCCCAGGTCCTTTTCCTCTGGGCAGCATTCCAGCCACTCTTCCCCAAGCCTGTAGCGTTGCCTGGGGTTGTTGTGGCTGAAGTGCAGGACCCGGCACTTAGCCTTGTTGAACCTCATACAATTGGCCTCAGTCTATCGATCCAGCCTGTGCAGGTCCCTCTGCAGAGCCTTCCTACCCTCCAGCAGATCAACACTCCCGCCCAACTTGGTGTCGTCTGCAAACTTACTGAGGGAGCACTCGATCCCCTCATCCAGATCATTGATAAAGATATTGAACAGGACCGGCCCCAGTACTGAGCCCTGGGGAACACCACTCGTGACCGGCCGCCAACTGGATAACTCCGTTCACCACAACACTCTGGGCTCGGCCGTCCAGCCAGTTTTTTACCCAGCAAAGAGTGTACCTGTCTAGGCCGTGAGCCACCAGCTTCTCTAGGAGAATGCCGTGGGAGACAGTGTCAAAGGCTTTACTGAAGTCCAGGTAGACCACATCCACAGCCTTTCCCTCATCCACTAGGTGGGTCATAGAAGGAGATCAGGTTGGTCAAGCAGGACCTGCCTTCCATGAACACGTGCTGGCTGGGCCTGATCCCCTGGTTGTCCCGCACATGGCTCGTGAGCGCCCTCAAAACGAACCACTCCATGATCTTCCCCGGCACCGAGGTCAGGCTGACCGGCCTGTAGCTCCCCAGATCCTCCTTCCGGCCCTTCTTATAGATGGGCGTCACATTGGCGAGCCTCCAGTCATCCGGGACCTCCCCAGTTAACCAGGACTGCTGGTAAATAATGGAGAGTGGCTTGGCAAGCTCCTCCGCCAGCTCCCTCAGTACCCTTGGGTGGATCCCATCCGGCCCCATAGACTTGTGAACGTCCAGGTCGCGTAGCAGGTCTTTAACTTCTTCCTCTTGAATTATGGGGGGTTTATTCTGCTCGCCGTCCTTGTCTTCCAGCTCAGGGGGCTGAGTAGCCTGAGGATAACTGCTCTGACTAGTAAAGACTGAGGCAAAGAAGGCATTGAGTACCTCAGCCTTATCCTTGTCCTCAGTGGCAACGTTCCCTCCCACATCCAATAGAGGATGGAGATTCTCCTTGGCTCTCCTTTTGTCATTAATATACTTGTAAAAGCATTTTTTGTTGTCTCTCACGGCAGTGGCCAGGTTGAGCTCTAGCCAGGCTTTTGCCTTTCTAATTTCCTCTCTTCACGACCTAACGAGATCCCTGTACTCTTCTTGAGTTGCCTGCCCCTTCTTCCAAAGGTGATAAACTTTCCTTTTTTTCCTGAGTCCCAGCCAGAGCTCCCCTTTCAGCCAGGCCGGTCATCTTCCCCGCCCGTTCTTCTTGCGGCACATGGGGACAGCCCACTCCTGCGCCTTTAAGACTTCCTTCTTGAAGAACGTCCAGCCTTCCTGGACCCCTTTGCCCTCCAGGACGGTCTCCCAAGGGACCCTCTCGACCAGTGTGCTGAGCAGGCCAAAGTCCGCCTGCCGGAAGTCCATGGTAGCGATTTTGCTGGCCCCCCTCTTTACTTCACCAGGAATCGAGAATTCTACCATTTCATGGTTGCTAAGCCCAAGCCGGCCTCCAACCACCACATCTCCCACCAGTCCTTCTTTGTTCGTGAACAGCAGGTCAAGCGAGGCACCTCCCCTAGTGGGCTCACTTACCAGCTGCATCAGGAAGTTATCCTCCACACACTCCAGGAACCTCCTCGACTGTTTCCTCTCTGCCGTGTGGTATTTCCAGCAGACGTCCGGAAGGTTGAAGTCCCCCACGAGAACAAGGGCTAGCGACTGTGAGACTTCTGCCAGCCTCTTGTAGAATATTTCGTCTGCCTCCTCGTCTTCGCTAGGTGGTCTATAACAGACTCCCAGCAGGATATCTGCCTTGTTGGCCTTCCCCCTCATCCTTACCCACAAGCACCTGACCTCGTCATCACTACCATTGCGCTCTAGACAGTCGAAGCACTCCCTAACATACTCCCTAACCGCCTCTCCTTCCTTGCCTGTCCCTTCTGAAGAGCTTATAGCCACCCATTGCAGCACTCCAATCGTGAGACTCATCCCACCATGTTTCCGTGATGGCGACTAAGTCATAGCTACCCCGCTGCACAATGGCTTCCAGCTCCTCCTGTTTGCCGCCCATGCTGCGTGCATTGGTATAGAGGCACTTGAGCTGGGCTGCCGATTTCTCCCCCGACATTGGCGTGCGGTCCCTAGGCTCTTCTCTATTGAGCCAGGTTTTATCCCCTTCTACCTTCGAACCTCGTTTAAAGCCCTCTCGATGAGCCCTGCCAGCTCATACGCGACAATCCTTTTCCCCCTGCAAGACAGCTGAACTCCATCCATCGCCAGCAGGCCCGGTGCCGTGTAAACCTCCCCGTGGTCAAAGAAGCCAAAATTCTGCCGATGGCACCAGCCCCTGAGCCACGTGTTGATCCTATGAGTTTTCCTGTTCCCTCCAGTATTCCTCCCCGCCACTAAAGGGATCGAGGAAAACACTACCTGTGCTCCCGATCCTCCCACCAGTCACCCCAGCGCCCTGAAGTCCCTTTTGATCCCTTCGGGACTTCTCTCTGCAACCTCCTCACTGCCAGCCTGTATAACCAGTAGCGGGTAGTAATCGGAGGCCTGCACGAGACAGGGAGCTTCCTAGTAATGTCCTTCACCCGGGCCCCAGGGAGGCAGCAGACTTCCCTGTGGGATGGGTCTGGCCGGCAAATTGGGCCCTCCGTCCCCCTCAGAAGGGAATCACCTATGACAATTACCCTCCTTTTTTTCTTAGCAGGGGCAGTCGTAATTTGTGGGGCTGGCTGCCTCGCCTCGGGCAACCCCCTGGATGGGCCTTCATCTGCGTCCTCGTTCATCTGGCCCTCAAGTTCCAGAGCCCCATATCTGTTGTGTAGGGGCAGCTGGGAAGGTTGAGGTGAGGGAGGCCGGGAGGGGGTTCGCCTGGCACCCCGAGCAGGGACCTGTGTCCATTCCCCTCCGTCGCCTGGGTCTCCTCCTTCTGCCTGGCGGCAAGAGTCCAGGGGTTCCTCCGCTTCTTGCGGAGTCTCCATGTGCTGCCCTTGCCTCAGGGACGGTAGGGTGCGGCTCCACCAATCTATCTCCCTCTCGCACTCCCTGATACTCCTTAGCCTCTCCACTTCCTCCTTCAGCTCTGCCACCAGGCTGAGCAGATCATCCACCTGGTCGCAGCGCACACAGGCGTCGTCTCTGCTGCCCTCCGGTACAAGGGACAGGCTCAGGCACTCCCTGCCGCCGGAGACCTGGACAGATGTGTGTTTGTGTAGGGGCTCCGTCTGGGTCGCCACATTTCTCCTGGCGATGGCTTTTGGCTGAGTGGATCCCATGGCCGGGTCCTCTTCTGGGAGGGCGACGACCACGAGTTGAGCTAGTCTCTGGAGCCTGGAGGGGGGCTGCGCCCTGCTCGCACGCCCTGCCGGCGCGAACAAAAAAAAAAAAGCAAATGGGAATTTTGTCTGTGGAGCTATTGACAAAATATGTAGTCACATACTGAGGAAATTCTAACTTTTTCTGACTATGTACTGTTCTAGCTCTTTTTTACTCTTTGGCCAGAATATGTTATGCTAATGAAGTGTGATAGAAGTTCATGTTTCATGTAGGGAAGTGGAAGGAAGGCTTGGTCATATAAGGGACTAGCCCTTGAAGAACTTTTACAAAATTTTCCTGGTACTGCAAGAAGCACTGGTTAAGTTAGATTCTATTTTCTGAATGAGTCAAAATTCAGACAGTAAGTATTTTACTCTAAATGGTATTTCCATTCTTACACTACTTCTAAGACCAGTGCGGTCCACTGTACAAACAATAATGCCCAGAGTTGCAAAGTCTCCATGTTTATTACCCTTTTCTCCATGTCCCATGTACCTCTGATACCACCAGTGTGACCACAGTGTCTTCCACCTGCTTGTGAGAAAAGTATACAAGATCAGATGTGTGAAATGGAGCTCAGTCCAAAGAAGATCTAACAATTAGTATATATAAGGTACTTTTGAATGTATTCATATTTGAATATCATATATTTGAAGTTTATGTCCCATGAAGGTTACAGTATAATGTAGACATGAAAGATACCCACAGTTGGTACATCTGGACTGGTATTACTCCAGATGAGGATATGATCCACTTAAAGAACCTTGATTTCAGGCATTATTAAAAAACAGGTGATTATTTGGACAATATCCATACAACTTATGAATTCTGGTTGCCATTATAAAGACATTATGTCTTTTAACAGTGCTATGTGAGGTCCACCATTTGCTGAACGTTCTTGTTACATGGGTCCACCAGGTCAGGTAAAAATAAATTATTATTTTGACAGCTTTGCTGTTAGTCAAAACGAAAATGCTGATGAAGCAATACTTTCAAGACATTCACAGAAGGGAGGGGGAAAAAACACAACAACAACAAAAAAAAGTCTCAGATTGCCACAAACTGCACTTTGGATAGAAGGCAAAGAGATGTGAATATTTCAACAGTAAGGTAGGACTAATTCAGCCCACATGACTAAAATCTTGGAAGGGTTCATGCTTAAGTTGCTGAGAGCTGAGGAGGTGAAGGGAAAGGTCAGATATCATTTCTCCTATTGACCTGGGACAGCTGATTTGTACGTCCCCATAGCTGGGAAGGAGGAGCAGACAGGGAGCCTGAGTTCGAGAAGAGTAAGAAGAGGACAAGGGAGTAAACAACATAGCCATGCACTTAGCCAAAGATGTTAGAGACCACAGAGACCCAATGTATTGGGATTGACTGTCTCAGGTAGGTGGGTATTTAGCAAGAAAGAGCTCCACCAGACGTGATGGCATGCCTTTAAATTTTAGTCAACATAATTTAAGCATGTGCTTAACTACTTTCCCAAACAGGGTTTAAAAAATTGTTTTTAAAATAAATGGGGAATTTACTAAATGCACCCACTCTTCTGAAAAATACACTCTACATTTCAATATTTTATCTTGACATGAAAAATATCTGAGGGGTTTAAAGAAAAGATTGGTCAACATCTGTGTATGTTCACTTTGTGTATTACTAAACATTAGTCAGATCAATGTTACAGTGCTGTGCTAATGTCTGGAATTCACATTAAAGCGGTGTCAGGAAGCCTGGAATTGGAACAGTATTGATGGTAAACGGATACAGGTCATTTGGACCAGAAGACTGAGATTTGCCATGCTAGTAAAGCTAATGGAAATCAATAAGGGAGCAATTAAAAAAAAAAACAAACCAAACAAACAAACAAAAAAAAACCACTAGAAAAAAGAAGAAAAGAGGGGTGTAAACTGGACTATGGATACTAAAAGTAAGCCTCGTTTTTCCCACCACCCCTTCTAATAACTTGGATTTTTTTTCAAGGCTTCACAAAAAGGAAAGCATTTACAAATGTCTGTTTGGATCTCAGTATAGCATTGACTACAGTGGATTTCAGCCTTATTTGAAAACAACCCACAGAATAAGATTCCCATTCTCACTTGGAACTCATCCCCTTCATCCTCCTGGTCATTTCATTCCTTTAGAAATGCCTTCCAATCTGTACATCACTTCTTGATAAAATCTGCTCATACTGGATGCAGCGGCACAGGGGGCCTGGTAGAGGGACATAGTGCCTACTAGGTGATATGATAGCTCTGCACCGATTAAAAGAAGCAGGTACTGGGGGAGGTGGAGTGGTGGGGGGTGGAAAAGAAACCAGGAAATAAAGAAATATAAGTGTCAAAATACAGCTGTATGTGTTAAGTGAGGTATACTCAGAGCCTGACTTAAACTGAGTCTCATTCCATATTCTTAATGTGTTCTTCACTCCTCTTCCAGATTCCACAGACTCCTTTCCAATGCTAAGCATTGCTGTTTATCATTAGCTTTAGCGAAGACCATTTCATAGAGTTTTCAGTGCAGGACACTTTTTCTTTCTATGAGAAAGTCTGACAGATGCTTTACTAAAGCCACCATCAAATATAGCTTCATCACCTCATCATTTTGTTTTTATTGGAAAAGGAAAGTGTTTGGCTTGACTCATGAGATGTATTTGTTTTGAATCTATTTTGCTCATTGTATTTATTGTTGCTCTCCTCCAGAGACTGAGTTGAGAGCTTTCTGTTCTTCTTCAATTCACTGGAAGATTTGCCTCATTAGAGGTTATATATGGAGTCATGTAAACTACATTAGCCATCTGAAAGTTAAGGCTTTTGCCTAGACCAGTTGTCTGTAGTCACCCAATAGACAAAGGATGTCTGATTCCATGTACCTTAAACACTGTCCTTAGATGTATATTCTGGAACTGGCATCCCAAGATGTCCTTCGTGTCTCTATAGAGCACCTATAACAGCTTAGATTAGAGATGGCATTTTTACATAGCTAAACTTAAGTGAAATGTATACCACTGTGGAAAGCCTAAGCTAAGTTAGTATAGCATTACTTAATTTAAAATATGTAGTAGACATATTGCATATATGTGTAATAGATGGACATAGTACTACAGCATTGCTGTAGCATAGTTATAAGACTGAACTGCACACGGTATGGCCTTTGCTTATTTAGCTCAAAGCAAAATCTACTACTGCAGCAGCGCATAAAGAGCGCTAGCATTATCTACAGCAAACTGGAATCCATGTAACAATAGAAATAGTAACCAAAATTTCTCCAGATTTGGACAATGTCCTCAAGTGCAGTGCCATGGTGGCCTGAGCGCAGTCATGCAGTGCTAGCTGCACTGAGGCCAGAGCTGCCCTGTGCCAACCTCCCACATGGAGCTCTTAGAGCACACTAGCTGCACAGTCACCTTCCTCACTCTCAAAAGCACCTAAGGTCATTCCCTACATTAGCAAGTCATGAGGACCAGTAGAAGGGGGTCTGTAGAGCACAACAGTTGTTGAGGACATAGCAGCTATATCGTAGTGCCTTTACTTCGGATCACTTCTGGTCTGGTTCCATGAAGTAAACACCTATCTGCAGCTGAAGGACATTTGGAGCACAGGTCCTGGTTTAGTTTCATGCAAAACAGGTCAGGACTGCTCCGCAAAGTTAAGAAACACATGTGAAAGGGAACAATGAGAACAGTAAATGGGGACAGTCAGAAGGGTGACTTCAACAGCTCACTTCTGGTCTAAACAGAAATGCTAATGTAGATGTACCGTTGTGTACAGTAAAGCATTAATAGGAAGCAATTAGTGCAATATGAGACCTCTCCATTTTGCTGGGCAGCTCTTCCTGCAGCTGCAAGACATGGGGCTGTGGGTGAGGGACAGAGCCAGGGCCTGCTCAAGCAAAGCAGCCAGCAGTGCAAAAGGGTTTGCCCTTTGTATCCGTGGCTAATGCCAAATTCATTATTTTCATATACATCTTCCTCTGACTCCAGTTCTCTGGCTTTATTGTGTGATTTACATTAACTTATTGCTGTAAGTATGATACAATCACAATGCACAAAGATTTTGGTCAGAACAAAGGCTGCTATGTACTGTCTCTACAGCTCTAACAGTGTTGTCCTGGCTAAGTGTAAGAATAAAAGCAGTCTCTCGTTGTCCTGGGAAGAGACACATATCCGTAAATCAGTAAATAATATCAATTTAACAGGGTGAAGGGGTGCTTGCTTCCATTATTTCAACTCATTCTTATGGGCTTTAAGGCAGAGATGAAAGATGGATGTGATAGAATAGCAAGATCTTACAGCAAGCAAGCAACGCTGTTAACATAAACGCAAGCTCTATTCTAGAATACAAAGATCTACCATAATTGTCAAGGTTACTTGAGAAGTTGCATATACTCTGATGCACAACAAAGGGCTTAAATGATTCATGGGAGGGCCAAAATAGCTCAAGACGGGAGCAGTGTCTTAGTTTACACCTAGAAGTTATTTTCCATCCAGCACACAGACACATCTGGGCAACCTTCTGTAGACATCTTAATAAAAGATGCTTTATGATAGAGCATATGCCAAAAGCAGAGTTTGTCCAGTCATCTGCACATACCAGCTGATGCAAAGACAAGTGGACAAACACTTCGCTATGTAAGAGGCAAGGCATCACTGGTATTGCTGAAGAAAGACAAACATTAACCAGGACTTTCAGAAACAAGTTATATTTAGCATCTCACAACTTAATATGGATCATATAGCAGCCAATATACTATCAAAGATTTTAAAACAAATAAATGTACAGCTTGCCTGCAGAAGACTTTCCTCTGGTTTTATTATCACTTACAATGGAGCCAATGTTTCAAGAGCAGAGGAAGATGGCTGATTCACGTGCGTCATGTTCTGCATACCGTCTTAACCTGCCACTGCATGCACTTCCTTGAGAACGATGCTATTGTTGTTATTTAGTACTAATATTATTAAATGTCTTGGCAGAGGTTTACACAATCTGCTCTTGTTTCAGTCACTCAACAAAGACTTGTAAAACAGCTGCAAGAGGAAGTAATTTACCCATTCACAGATTAAAACTGGAAGTGCCAACTTAATGGATTTTGATATTTTCCAGGAAGAAAAGTCTGGCAGAGCAGCAGAGAGCCCCCAACTGAACACAGGTTCTTAAGCAAAAGATAAGACACAATGGAAATTCAGGGACACGTGTCCCAGCACACAGCCTTTCTGGAGACCTCACACAGTATCGCTAACAAATTTTGCTGACAAAAGAAAGAGCATTGTTAGTAGCAAGGTGTGCCTCCCCCTGGATTGGTTCATCTCACCCATAAGGAGTAAGCAAGGTTGCTGCTTATTTCCCAGAGGATACTGAGACATAGTAAGGATAAGATTCACGTGACCAAAGGCAGATATGAGCTGGCGTTTCTCTGGCAGTGAATCCACAATACCCATGCTCAGTTGCTGACCTACCGCAGCCCTCTGGGTGACTAGAGAGAAGTCACTTAGTATGGTATTCATCTTATCCAAATTTAGACTCCTGCGGTATAAACATCTACATAGGAGAAAGTCACTCTGTGCTCCCTTTGTAGTCAACAGAGAGAAATAGATACTTCTAGGGTGCAATTAATCTCATCCTAAAGAAGACATCTTCCAGATGATTTATGCCTTAAAAGTACCTGTTTTTCCCTGACTAGAAAGGGAGTCCAAAGTGATTTTTGCCATATGGACACCTCAGACATGGACAAGTAATATATCTAGCAGAGTCATAAAGCCATTGATATTCCACACAGCCTGCAGTTAGTATAAATGTTTGGTCAATAATAACTCGAACTGAACTCAGACGGTTGACCTAGAGGTGAATGGCTCTGTATTCCATTACTAAGCCTCTGAATCATCCAGTGTCTCTTTTTTTTTTAAGTAAAGACTCTCCCTGGGTTTTAGATGTCACTTAATGGAATGTGGATATTAAATGTATGTAAATCCATAGCATTTTTGGATAGAGCTGCATTCCACTATGTCCCATTATAAACACTATCCCATCCTCCTCTTTGGAGCTGTCAATCTGTCAGGCGGAGGGGCCTGTGGACTCCCAAGGCAAATCCTTGTACTTTCAAGGGGACTGCTGTTGCCAAAAAAGAAAGTTCCCAATGAAAATAGTTCTTGTGTGGAGACTATCAGAGAGACCCTCTTAAGCCATGTTTTTTATATCCTGGGATAATAGGAATTCCTTTACCAAAAGTAGTGCAGCTTGTTTTTTTCCCAGGATGTTCATTTCCATTTTATTCCTATTCCTGTCCTCAGAGGTCTCATTCTGTTTCATAGAAGTATCTTCTATCTTCTTCACTCTTGCTTCCCATTATTTTTCTGCACATATTTTGTACAGTTTTTATTGGAATTTCCACTTCAGTTATAAAATATGATCATTTTTTTGCAAAACAATTCTTGTTGCACTTTTGCTTTCAACCTAGCAGTAAACTGTCAGCACAGAATATAGTTGTTATTAATTTCTTTTTAAAGAGCTTAATGCAGCTGTATGTTCACTTAATCTCCAAACGCAACTATGTTACTGCACAGATGTCATCTAATGGAATGTGGATAATAAACTCTGGAAAATCCACGGCACCTGGGTGTTGAGCTGCTTTGCAGGATATAGCACTTTAAACATCATCCCACTATAATACACAGCACCTGTTCGTATGACCTGAGCTAGATAACTACCTCCACCAGTATCTGACCAACGGATACAGAAGTCCATCTTGTTAGATGGCTGGTTCAGCAGTCCACTTCAGATGAAGTAGTCTACCACATTCGAGGCACTTCTTCTCAAGCACAATTTTTTTCAAAGGAGGTGCATGACACACTGCCCTTTCTAAGCCTGTCTCTGCACTTCTACAGAGAAGGTTGTGTAGCCTAGACTGTGCCTAGAACGTGCTGTTCCTCTTCTTCTGAGGACCAGGTGTTATCTAAAAGATTACCCAAAGGAATACTCATGTATTTCATCTCCTGTTCATACTGTAAATCCCTGTATACATCTTTAGCAGACTAAATGTGGTCAGTGACAGCCATTCTTCAAATACACCTAAACCCCATCTTCAAGGTTTTTAGCGATTACTTGAATTACACAGAAACCAGCATCTCCAGCAGGTGATTCCTGCCAACCTGAAATAAGAGTACAATGGAGACAGGAAAAATGGTCCTTTGAAGGTGCCCATCTCCGGGCACCTCTCTGAAGTGTAGAGTTTGCCTAGATAACTACTTCAGATTAGACCATTTTCTTTTACATACATAACTAATGTTATGTAAGAAGAACTGTCATTCCATGGCTAAAATGCACCTTTTGATCTAATCTTAACAAATGCAGACTAATCCTTAGTTTCTCCCCACTTGCTCCTGTGGGAGATGCAGGCACATTCAGAACTACTGCAAGTTTGAAATTCATTCTCTGTCTTTCCACTGTAAGACTGACATTCATGTAATGCAAATCTTTAATGTAGATGCTGGAACAAAGGAGACTGTCAAGGATGAGGTTTTTTTCTTGCATTTGTGTTTTAAGCACATTAACATTGCTGAGCAGATCAGCTACGTATTCAGTTCTGAATGAAGTTTAAGGTCTTGGCTTTGACCAGAAATCTCCAAATGCAGGCCCCATCTGACAAACTTGTTTTTCTATCCCTCTGACACAGACGCCTAAAGCAATTTTACACAGGTGGCCAATTTCAGTCAAATTTGAGAGATAATTCATAACTATTAAATCCTTATACACTTCACACAAATAGAGGTTCTGGGTAGAGGAGACAGACCTTCTTATTGCCTTTACAGGAAGAAAGGCAGTAGTAAAAACACATACCTTATTAAACATCAAGGTCTTTAGACGAGTAACTATATATACACCCAGATCCTTTTGTGGACCACACTGGTGTAAGCTGGGGTCCTGCTGCTTGCCCATCCAGTTGTGGGACTTCCTGGAATAAACCCCTCACCCAACCCTCACATTCTGGCTCCCTTTCTGGGGAAAGCTGTGGAACTACTGGCTGCGTGTCACCAGGATGTGGGAGTCAGAGTACCACCATGCTGTGCAGCTCAGCCCAGAAACACAGCAGCCTTTGCATATCCAGTAGGTTGGCTGCTGTGTCTCTGACAGAAAACCATAGGTAAACATGTTGTCTTCATTCTCCATTCACAGAACTACTTATTTTCTTCATATTACGGGCATATAGGGTTCTGTAGTTAAATCCAAATGCATAAAGACCAATCATTCAGGCTATTATATTTATCATACTAGCGACAAAAATGCAAGTAAAATACATATCTAGAACTTCATGAGACAGAAATGACATTTTTGAGAATGGGTAATTGTTCGACATTGAGCTCAGATACAAATGCAAGAATGAACCAACTTCTTTTTTATGTCACACATGCCCAATGCATGACATGCCTGTTTATGTGCTGTAACAGATCATTTATTTTATTAGCATGTACTATAAATCCTAAAGAATAATAGGGAATGTGGGCCAGATCCTCACCAACTTCAGCTGAGCTATGTTAGTTTACCTCAGTGCAGGAGGTTTGAAAATACTTCGCTTTTATTAGCCTCGCAAGCCAGTGTTTCCTTCTGGAAACATTCCCTATCTCATACGCTTATATTTGATCTGGGTGTGACCCATTTCCTATTTACCTCTGAGCACTTCTGGAATGTGACAACATAACATGGCAATTGACTGTATTATCACCTTTTATTTCCCTCCATTTTGTTGTTCTCTTGCTGCTGCTCAGAAGAGGAACCAGAAACTGTAGAGGTGAAGCTTTGCAATGAAACAGCTTGAACCCTTTCTACCTTCCTTTTTTTCCCTCCATTCCTCCCTCCAGTTTTCCTCCCTGCCTTCTTTCCGTCTAGATACCCATCCAGGAAGAGAAATCATGTTTTTATAATAGAAGATCTATTAAGGTACTAAGTTTTGAAGATATAGTAAAGTGAACACTACTTAAGTTAGCTAATCTATTACAACAGCCAAGGTGCCAGTTAAGTTGATGGAGAATTGGAAAGCTGAATACAAAAATAAATATTGGTCTTAGTTAAGTTTGTTCTCTGTTCCTCATGAGTGAGTGAAACGCAGTGAGTTTCCAGGAGAAGCCGAAAGGTCTAGCGTTTTTCAGCTGAAAATCATGAGGGAAGAAAATAATATATATAGCATACATAACTGACACAAGAATTGATAAAAGTCACCATACAACAAAACTATGTGCAAAGAAAACATGCTTCAGAAAAAACGTGAAAAGGGAAAACTAAGGGAAAACTAAATGTATCTACACTTTTCAATGGATGTTGTGTATATGTCTTGCTTAGTTGGCTTCCAAGGTATGCACAAAAGTCGAGCTCCTAATACTCTGTTAGATCTGTTGCTGTATTTTCGTGCATATCTTGTGGAATCTCCCTTCCTGGAGATATTCAAAAGCCATCTTGACATGGTCCTAGCAACCAGCTCTAGATGGCCCTGCAACTAGGGAAGTTGGACCAGATGACCTTCATAAGTGCCTCAACCATTCTGTGATATATATTCGGAAGCAATTTTTTTCTAGAAATAAATAGCAGAAAACAATTCAGAGAGCTGGACATCAGGAAAAACACTGGTTTCAGCATTCGTGACTGTTACTGCATATAAAAGTTAAACCAGACTTCTATATAGATATAAATGTAAATACATATGTACATATATGGGGGGGTGTATATGTATATGTATATAAATGCAACTGTTCATGTCTAGCAGTCACCAAGGAAATTTTTGCATTTGGCTTTCACAAACAGTTAAGTTTAACTTTGCTATTCTTGATGCCCTGATTTTTTTCAACTCCCATCTCCCCAGTCAAAAGCAATTCTGTGGACTTCAATAGAGATACTTATCTGAATCAATGTTATTCAATATATATGTCAGCTATTACTAGGGGATGTTTGCAAGAACCATAAAAGGAATCTTCAGTACACTGAAATCTACCACAATAACCTCCTAAAATCTAGTGTCTACATTTCATGGCACAAAACAAAAAAAGAAAAAGAAAACAAGAAGGGCCAGAAGAAGCATCCGGGGAACGACAGGCCGGTCAGCCTGACCTCTGTGCCGGGGAAGATCATGGAGCGGTTCGTTTTGAGGGCGCTTGCAAGCCATGTGCGGGACAACCAGGGGATCAGGCCCAGCCAGCACGTGTTCATGAAAAGCAGGTCCTGCTTGACCAACCTGATCTCCTTCTATGACTAGGTGACCCACCTAGTGGATGAGGGAAAGGCTGTGGATGTGGTCTACCTGGACTTCAGTAAAGCCTTTGACACCGTCTCCCACGGCATTCTCCTAGAGAAGCTGGTGGCTCATGGCTTAGACAGGTACACTCTTTGCTGGGTAAAAAACTGGCTGGACGGCCGAGCCCAGAGAGTTGTGGTGAACGGAGTTAAATCCAGTTGGCAGCTGGTCACGAGCGGTGTTCCCCAGGGCTCAGTACTGGGGCCGGTCCTGTTCAATATCTTTATCAATGATCTGGATGAGGGGATTGAGTGCTCCCTCAGTAAGTTTGCAGACGACACCAAGTTGGATGGGAGTGTTGATCTGCTCGAGGGTAGGAAGGCTCTGCAGAGGGATCTGGACAGGCTGGATTGATGGGCTGAGGCCAACTGTATGAGGTTCAATGAGGCCAAGTGCTGGGTCCTGCACTTCAGCCACAACAACCCCAGGCAACGCTACAGGCTTGGGGAAGAGTGGCTGGAAAGCTGCCCGGAGGAAAAGGACCTGGGGGTGCTGATTGACAGCCGGCTGAACATGAGCCGGCAGTGTGCCCAGGTGGCCAAGAAGGCCAACAGCATCCTGGCCTGTATCAGAAATAGTGTGGCCAGCAGGAGTAGGGAGGTGATCGTGCCCCTGTACTCGGCTTTGGTGAGGCCGCACCTCGAATACTGTGTTCAGTTTTGGGCCCCTCACTACAAGAAAGACATGGAGGTGCTGGAGCATGTTCAGAGAAGGGCAATGAAGCTGGTGAAGGGTCTGGAGCACAAGTCTTATGAGGAGCTGCTGGGGGAACTGGGGTTAGAAGAGGAGGCTGAGGGGAGACCTCATCACACTCTACAACTACCGGAAAGGAGGTTTTAGCGAGGTGGGTGTTGGTCTCTTCTCCCAAGTAACTAGTGATAGGATGAGAGGAAATGGCCTCAAGTTGCACCAAGGGAGGTTTAGATTGGATGTTAGGAAAAATTTCTTTACTGAAAGAGTGATCAGGCCTTGGAACAGGCTGCCCAGGGAAGTGGTGGAGTCACCATCCCTGGAAGTATTTAAAAGACGTGTAGATGAGGCGCTTAGGGATGTGGTTTAGTGGGCATGGTGGTGTTGAGTTGATGGTTGGACTTGATGATCTTAGAGGTCTTTTCCAACCTTAATGATTCTATGATAAAATGGCCTTTGAACATTTTTTTTTACATAAGAGCTCTGCAAACTTAATATCTTTTTCTCATAGCAGACCTTGAATTGCCACATTAGGGGACAGACATGGCATATGGTCTTCCACTCCTGAACACAGCTTTTCCCTGTCAGACATGTCCTGAAAGAGATTATGGCCTAGGAGAAGTGTAACATTAACTCACTCTGGAGGCAACACTTCTGTTCAGATTTTCAGTTTTACTCTTCTTTTCTCAGCGCAGCTTGCAATAGGTGAAATATTTTTATATTCACTGAGAAGAACTAATGTCTATCTTCATGCTGACTATGGAGAATGAAGTTTGAATGGCCAGAAGTTTTCAAGCTAATTCTCTTAAGCAACTTTCTACAGCTCTAATTTCTTTTTTTTTTTAGGATCCCGAATAAGGCACGAGAAATGAAAATATGCTGTCCAGCTGAGAAATCTATCCACAGCAGTGTCTTACCATGGGCAAGAGAAGTGACACTGGTTTAAGTGTCCACTGATGGTTTTATTGGACATTTGAATTTCTAGAAGACAGCTTCTGGCTTGCACTGCGTATTAGCTAGGGCATTGTGTTAAATCCTATGTGTCGTGGTTTAACCTGGCAGGCAGCCAAATACCACGCAGCCGCTCACTCACTCCCCCCACCCCCAGCGGGATGGGGAGAGAATCGGAAGGGTAAGAGTGAGAGAAACTCGTGGGTTGAGATAAAGACAGTTTAATAGAACAGGGAAAAAAGGGAAAATAATAATGATAATGATAAAATATACAAAATGAGTGATGCACAATGCAATTGCTCACCACCCGCGCTGACCAATAACCAAGTAGCGATCGGTACTTCCTGGATCACGCCTACCCTTCATATACTGAGCATGACGTCACATGGTATGGAATACCCCATTAGCCAGCTGGGCTGGCTGTCCTGATTATGTTCCCTCCCATCTTGTGCACCTAGCTCAGTCAGTAGGCACGGGAGCTGTCCTTGGACTAGGAGGGCACTTAGCAACAACTGAAAACATCAGTGTGTTATCAACATTCTCCTCGTACTAAATCCAAAACACAGCACTACGAAGAAATTTAACCCTATCCCAGCTGAAACCAGGACAGTATGACATGCAGCTACTGATTTTTGAAAGGTTCCACAAATGTATTTATTTTTTTCAACTGTAGAGTTTCTGTATGTATGCACTTCCAGAGAAAGACTTTAATAAATCAATTCAAAATATGGTAAAACTTCCAATAAAGATCAGAGAGCAAATTAGGTGCTCTTGAAATTTAGCAGTTCTCATTACAAATCACTTGAGGGGAAAAAAAAGTTAAACCTATCCAAATCTCACAGATTCAGAACATCTGAAATGAACCTAAACACCATTGGTGTTTCTGAGATTTTGTTTAGAAACTCCAAATCATTAATGTTTCACATTTCTTTGTGATTAAATTATAGACACTATGTCATAGTTTCATCTTGTTTTACTAAACACAGTTAACATCATTGCCAGACAGCAAAGCAGAAAGGCAATGAAGCCGTGAATGGAAAATGCTACAATGTGGAGAAGGGGGCAGAAAGGTCTACTTTTGCTCGGCAGTTTGGGTATGGCTCCTTCCTTGATGGATGCTCAGGCAGAGTTAAAAAAAAAAACCTGAGACCAATGAATTCAGAATGTCCCCTATCCTGTTTACTAATGTATGTCACATGTTTTTCCCTTAAATCCAGTGAAATTTGGTGCCTGGAAAAGGGAAATCTGAATATGCACTATTTTAAACCAAGCAGAGTGCAGCCTGTTCAATTCAAAATTCATGAAGTAAAGGACTGAAACATTAGTTTTCACTGGAGCTTAAGCATTGATATAACAGCCAGGAGCTTTCTGTGGAATGAAGACATGTCAGAGGGACCCATCCTGTTTGTGATTATGTGATATCCCCGCCATCTTCCATTTTCATCTTCTTCCATAAAGTCTGTGTTTGCTATAGAATACACTGAGTAGACATAACCATGTGATGGGCAAAGCAGACAAAACGTTAATATCTTTGTCATGAATTTTGGAAAACAGTGTTTCTTGCTGGATTTTTTTGTTATCAAACTACCTCCTTTTTTCCTCTTGAAGAAAATATTCATTTTCACAGGTGAGGGTTTCACTGGATGCTGGATGCTCAAAGAGTGACAGAAAAGTATGCCTGGAAGGGACCTCGGGGAACTGCATAATACAAACTCCTGTATCTAACATATATAAGCTATTTGTGGCAGGAGTTTCTTTGACTTGTTTTTAAAGTCTTCCATTGAAGATGGTTCCAAGTTATCCTGGGTAGCCTCTGCCAATGCTTCAGGAGCTTAACAGTTATAAAAAAGTATCCACCAAGCAGCCACAAAGAATAATGTATAGCAATAGTAGAAGACTGATGCCAAATCCTCCTCAGCCTTGCAGGTCATATCTTCTTCTCATTCTTGTTGATCTCTTCCAGATTCTCTTCAACATGTCTAAGTCATTCCCAAAATGTAATTGCTCCAGTGTACTGTGCCTTGGGTACTGGGACAGATCCCAAGTTTCCATCAAAGCCTTGCTGAACGGAGTAGCTCCCTCTTGCATCTTCCTCACAGCAGCAGTGCTTCCCAGAATAAGATTGGCTGCTTCCGCATCACCTTCACATTGCTGACTCACCCCACATGACATCCATTCTCCTTTTCTGCTGTATTGCTGCTCCATGGCTTTTTATATTTCCCCTTCTGAGCAATAAGTGTGACATTCAGGTCTTAACTGTATTAATCATCTCACTGATTTTGGATCATCTACCTTATTTATTAAGGTCACTTTAAATTCTGATCATGTCCTTCAAATGGCTTGCAATGTCTTCAGCAAATGTATCAGTTCCGTCTTGATACTGCAAGCCAAGATGTTAGCAAAAAATGCTCTCAACCTCCCCACTCCTGTAAGACTACACTTGCAACCACACCTAACCAGCAAACCGCTGATGCCTTTGAAAGCCTCTGAAGTTTTTGAAAGCAGCATTTCAAACAGCTGCTCAATCAGTTTAGGTTGACAGTTCTAGGCTTATTTCCTCAGCTTTGCAGGAGACCTGTGTGCGATAAGTCTGGCTAAAGTAGAGAGGCATCCCATATACTGTTTTCCTCTTATTCACTAAATCAAGTGCTCTCAGAGAAGGAATTGAGATTGATTTGACACAGTGTATTCTTGGCATGCTTATGTTGGCTATTTTAACTCTTTAGGATCCTCCTGCAACTCATTTATTGTTTATTTAATAAATAAATTCAGAACCTTTCCAGGAACTGCTATAAGAAATCGATCTATAACTTCCTGATTTTTTCAGAACAACCATGTTTGCATCCTTTCATGTTACTGCAGAGACTCACCAATGATTCAAAGATTGTAAGGACTATGTATCAGGCCTTGCCAGTTTGAATACATCTATATTCTCTTTAACATGTTTTCTTCCTATACTTTTCCTGAGCAACCATCTCATCACTAAAGTTAAACAGAATAAAACATTAAATATTTTAGACTGCTTTACACCATGTCTGTCTTGCTTTCCTTTCCTTTTACATAGGATCTATACTGTTCTTTGTCCTCTAGACTATTTCTAGAAACTTTTCTTGCTGCCCTTTTTTCCCATGTGCTAGCTGAAATTCATTTTTGCATGTTAGACTTCCTGCTTTTATATCCACATACCTGTGCTTTTCTTTATGTTTATTCTAAATTGTGTGCCTCCTTTTTTACCCACAGAAGTATAGGCACGGAAAGATTACATTTCTTCTGACCATGGAGTCAGTAATAATGAATTTTACTGATTGGGATATGAATGTAATTGATTGCAATATGGTCCTAAAATCCTTCCAGTGGTTATTTCTGGATTGCCCAAGTGAGTTATTTTGTGTGATAAGCACTTCTCTACTATTTAATTATTGCTACTCACCTTGCAAGCATACAGTGTGAGTTTTACATAACAGCATGATGCATAAGAACACCCTATGTCCAGGGTACTGTGTAAAAGCAGAGTGCCCCAGCAACAGTATCTGGTCACATTTGGAGTTTTTTGGCAGGTGATTGGGGAACGCTGCTCCTAACCACTGCTTGCTCAAAGACTGCATACCTGCTCCTCCTTCCTGGAGCTCCTGAGGGCCCTGCTCTGCCATTAGGGAGAGGACTTTGCAGAGTTCCTATCTCAGGAACTACTTAAACAGATTTTTTGTAATTTAAATGCATCTTAGGATTTTGTTCATTACTTTTTCTTTATTTAAGGTAAAAGAAAAAGCGCAGCATTGACTGCCACTCCTTGTTTCCTTTAAAAAAAGTTACAAAAATGAGCCCATTCCCAGCTGCCCTGCCCTCTCTCACATTTGGCGTATAGTGTTACCCTGGATAAGAAATTCTTCTTGGCTGGCCATAAGAGGGAGGAACAATTTAGTCCAGTCATAAAAAAAAGATGGCAGTGCAAAAAGGACCTGCCAACATAAAAGCTTCTTATGTTGGGACTTTTCACAGTCCTTTAGTATTCATTATTTGAACTAAATCAGACCACCCAGAAAACACTACTCCAAACAAGAGCATAAGAAGATTTACTAGTGGCAATGGAAGTTTTTCTCATCTGAATTATCCTATAAATACTCAAGAGAAATCTTTAGCAAACAGCTTTACCCATGGTGCAGCTGGCACCAGCGATGCTGAGAAGTGGCAGAACATGGCCTTCAGCTGAGGCAATATAAGATTTGTGAGGCCTTTTTGAACTGAGGCCTTTCTGAACCTGCCAGCAAAATGAGTGATTCACCGCGAGATCAAGGAAGAGCAGCTCAGCATTTGACAACACTCATTAGTCGATGCTTCTGAAAAATTTCTCCAAGGATGGCAGAGTTTTGAAGAACACCGAAAAGGAATTTTTCGTTTTAGCCTCTTTTATTTACTGCAAGAGATAAGGGGAGACACAGCTATGCTGAGGAGGACTTCTCTATACATGTGCTCTGTTCCCGAGACCTGCATCAAAACATCAGCTGTTTAAGGGGACTTTTAAACACTTTCAATTATTAGGAATTTTTACCTGTTATGATTCCCTTTTTTTCACACTCCATTCATCGCATTTTTGTTTCCTCTTGTATTTCACAGGCCTAATCAAATCATCAAATGAAAGGGAGGTGCCTCGGTCCCTCTACATAAGGAACGAGCCCGTATCCATCTCGCTGAAGGAGCCTGCAGGTCCCCGCGGTGCTGTGCCCGTGCCGGCACGGAGCTCCCCATGTCCAGGGGTGCCCCACTGCATCCCACCCTTCCCTCAGCAGGCATGCATCCACACACACACACGCTTGCATACACAGCATCTTCTCCCAGGGTTTACTCTGCCCGCCACCTCCGCATCTGCCCCAGACCCTCCCTTGTTCCCACTGGCAAGCCCTGCCAAGCACTGCCTGGAAAAGGGACCTTCTCCCCCCACACGGACCAGGCGCGGTGCTCAGGGCTGGCACATGGCATCCCCGCAGGACCATGCCCTGACAGCGAGCAGCTGTGGTGAGGCCCATCGCCAGCTGCAGGAAGGTGCGTCACTTTTTTTCAGAGGAGAAATAAAGTACTTCTGGCAGTGGGTCCCCCCATGGCGACCAGCCCTGTCACCCTCCCATGTGGTGAGCAGATGGTGGCCCTGCAGGTGTCCGGCCAGCACTGCTCGGCCCCCACAGCCCCAGCCCCATATGCCCCGCTCAGCTGCTGGCACTGCTTGTCAGATTAGGAATCATTTTTCAAGTACCACTAACATGGTTGAAACAAATGCATCAAAGGGCAAAGTATTTTTTTCAGCACTAGTGGCTACTGGGCCCAGAAGCTCCTGAAATGCAGGCGGTGGATGAGTTTGACTTGCTGCCTGGTGAAAACACTGGCAGAAATAAGCAGCAACACTGTCAGTGGCATGGCTTTCTTCACAGCTAAAATGGTCCAACAGAGCTGTGCTGGGAGAAAGAGGAAAAGGATTTGGGGTTTTCTTTAAGTGTAGGTCACCTTAAGGACAAGTTTTCCTACAAACCTGTAAAATTCAAACACACTAAACTGTAACCTTATGCTAAAATGCAAGAAGAAGCTGCTTTGCCAGTTCATAACACAGTTTGACACCTGCGCCCTTACTGCTGCTGTTGCTAAAGCCTGGAGTTACACAGTGCTGAAGTCTGGCACGGGAAAAGGACACTTTGGTAGTACGGTGGTGATTTATGCATGAGGAGGTACTCTAAGGAACGCGAAATGGGCGAGTAGGTCTCTTCCTGCTGCACTTACAATCTAAAGCCAAAACAAAGGCGGCGAGGCAAAGACCACCATGAGGGCTATTACACCCTTGCAGCAACACCAGCGTAATGCTGGAGCCCTGGGGGAAAAGGTAGGCAGCCCCAGCTTGCCTCTCTTCTCCCCCATGTTCGCAAGAAAACAGGCACCACGTTATCGCCTCATCTTGTGGGACCAGCCACAGGCAACGTCTCCGGCAGGCAGAGGTGCTGCTGGGGAAGCATCTTTGCCTTGCACGTGGCACACCTGCTAAGACTGAGCAAATCCATCACCACTGGCCGGGCATGTGGGGACAGAGCTCATAACTTCAAGGTCTGAACATCTATCTGAACATGGACTGGAGCAAGTCAGCGGTGAGCGGAGAGCAGAGGAGTTTGGGGCAGGACAAGACTGATGGATTTGGATCATCTGGGCTACGGGGTGCAAGTGCGTGTGCAGAGGTTGGAGTTACAAGGAAAATATTGTGCTAGGGTTCCCGTATTTTGGGACTGCTGGAAATTAAAGAAAAAGTGCAAAAAGCATTTATTCCATTTTACATTATTGAACATCATTATGCTTGGAGATGACTGTTCCGGAAAGGAAAAGGTGATCAGTGTTTACAGGAGCCACCCTACCAGTTCTGCCAGCCTGATGCAGAGGGATGTAGCCAGGGTAAGAAGAAATGTTTTTCTGGGGGACTTTCGTTGACTCAGGTGTGTTTTCCCCAGTGTTTTGAGTGAAGGCTTCTGTAACACTATTCAGGCATAACCTTCCCTTTTACCCTGAAGGCCCTTTGCCAAAATGAGGCCGCATTAATCCTCAGTATTCAGGGCTGCATAAAATAATGCTGAAGATGGGAGCTGTGATTTTTTGCACACATTCATTTCACCATTTTTAGCATACAAAATTTTAAAATATGGCTAGAAAAACCACCATTTATTTTTCAGTCAGTTACCCAGCTTTTGTGTCCTAGGGATTCCTAGAACTTGTCCATAAGGGTTTTATTTTCACCTGAAGTTGTCCTAGCTACATTTAATCCAATTTTAGCACAGATAAGCTAATAGAATTCTGATAATGTAGATCCTCTTGAAAATGGGCTCATTTTAAAATTCCAGGAAAATATCATCATGTTAATTTAAAAGCATATCAAAATGCACTGTGAATTTCTCTCACACTTTTTCTTTTAAGGCTGTAATATAAAGCAATATACAATTAGTTATGTGTAATCTTAGGTTTAGAAGTCACTCTTCAAGACCTCAAGAGAGACGTGAATCAATGAGTTTTCATTTGTAACTGTGAAAAATGGTTTTCACAGATCATTTGCTTTACAGTAAAGATTTAAGCTGCAAGGCAGATGGACAGGATGTTTGACCTACCTTATTCACCTCTAAACTTGGCTGGACTCTGCCATCATTTGTGCCATTAGGGCACTGCATATATGCTGATGCTGTCTGTTAGACACTGCGATAACATTCCCAGAGGGGCCCTTTCTTGGCACGTCAAATGAGATGATGTGATTACATACTTCTTTGACTGAATGGAGGTGGTTTTCCAGTCAAGGGAGAAGAAAGCTGTATATTTTTGAAGCCAGGATCATGGGTCCTATATTCCATATACTATGTAAGTTAGTTGGTAACCTCTGCACATGTGTATAAAAAAAAAAAATAGATCATTACTTGTTGCACTTAAAATATCTCTGGAAGTGTTCTGAAACTTCATGGCTGATAAGTAAGACCTGCCTTTTCTGCTGAGGGATATCAGATACCTTTTCTGTATATATGCATTCATTCAATAGTAAGATAGAAAGAAAAATCTATTTGCAGTTCAAAGAGCTTCCTATGTTCTCTTACATAGTTACAGACTCTCTTCTGAGCTGGTTTCCCGTGTTTGCTATGGCAAAATCAAAATTGAAGTTATTTTAAACTGAGCCGTTTTGGTGGAAATGGATGGTTTAGATCTGGCAAAATATAGCAGCTACAAAACCAGATCTGAGTCTCCTGAACAAAATCTTGCTGTACTGGTATGTGCAAACTCATTCATCCCAGCAACCTGGGAGATGAAAGACTTTATTTTTTAATATGCCTGGGATGCAAAGGACAGGGATGCAAAGGCACTGTACCAAATAAGTATTTTCAAGATTAACAACATCAGGAAGACTCTCAAAAGCCATTTAAATACTTTTTTTTTTTCTCTGTACGTTCATTGAGCAATTTTATATGTTCATGAATAACTCGCACAGAAGGAACAAAAGCTTGAAGTGTGCAATCAGGAAACAGAAATACTATACCATTAAGCTGACCAACCATGTGGCACAAGCAGTAATCAACACACAGTGAATAGTCAGAGAAACCATTTTTCCAATAGCCCACAGGCCAAAAAAACACTACTGCAGTATCTAGAGATTTGGAAAAGTCAGTTACTTTACAGACAATTTAGAAACCGGAAACAGGAGCATGCTGACTAAATTTATCAACTAAATTGTTAGCTTCAAACAATGTCACCTAGCTATTTTTTCAGCCTGTCGTGCCTTTGAAGCAAAGACTGTTGGTAGTGTGCCCCTTCCTGGGTCCTCGTTTTCAGCATGAAGCGCGCTGTGGACACCTGAGACCACAAAATACCCACTGTTCTGTCTGTCTGTAAGTGGCACGATCAGTTACTGCTCAGGGCCCTCCTGAATTCCTGCCTTGCCAAAGCAGCATGAAATCTAACAATGCTCTTTAGATTTGAAGAACTTGATCCTCGAGCACACAGTGCAGCGCCTAACCCACCCGCACAACTCCTGTCTGTAAACATCGCCCTTCATGTGGCCGATAACACTCATCTTGCTTAGGAATCCTTGTGTGAGGTTTACAAAGTGGCTTGAGATAACTGGATGAAAGAGGCTGTGCAAGTATAATAGACCGTCTTTCAAATTATTACTAGTGGGTGTCATAATAATGCAGAACTCATCACCACTGGAATAGATTTTTATCTGGAAATCCTGGAGTACAAGAAAGAATCAGTTTAATTATAATGAAAGTGAGTGACTGATGCTTAACTGGGATAGCATTAGAATAAATTCTGTTTAATGGAGATGCATTTGACTTTTTCTAATAATAAAGCGGCATTTAGCTATTAAAATAGGGGTGAAGTTTTAAACTTCACTCTATTAAAAGGGATTTCACTAAATAAAGGTTTAAAGCTATGAATACCACTTTAACTTAGAAGGTATTTTTTATGCTGAATTTAGATACATTTACAGATTTGGTTTGCCTTTAATAAAACATCCTTTCTGATCAGAAATTCCTGGAGAATTTAAGATGATCGTCTGTTTACTTAGATGTCAGAAGTAAGGCTGAGTCTTCTAAACACTTAGGCATGTGCTTAACTTGACATCAGCAAGACCACCCCTGTGCATGAAGTTAACCATGTGCAAAGATATTTGTAGGGCTGGCATCTAACAGTCTCTTGTAAACTCCAGTCTTGTCCTTTGGAAAGATTTTCCGTTCAAGTGGAAAAAGGAGTTGAAGGTGAGAGAGCAGCGATGTAAAAGGACAGCATAATGTTACTCTTTCATAATTTGAAGCGAACACAGATAACAGCAATTCTTATTTTTTCTCTTTATATCTGCAGAGTAGGTACCAACTGTTGTTCTGGGAGCTGCTGGGATCCTCTCATGACCTTGGCCCATATCTGCAGTGGAGATTGGATTGGCATGGATTTCGGTGCTGATCTAAAGCCACTGAGGATCTGGGTCATCTTTCTGAACTTGCGAAGGAGGGATTCCCACTGAAATTAACTGCATTTGAAGAACAGATAGTAAAGCCAGGAAAAAAATCAGATCCACACATCCCAGATTAAAAACTTGCAGCCACTTCTAGGCACAAGTTAAGTAAGTGACAAAGCTGTGGCGTGCCATGTAAGGCTCAGTAGCACTCACAAATTGAAATCTACACTGTAGAGAATGGTGAACTGGCAATGGTATTCAGAGCTTTTCCCTAATGGGTGGCAGCTTAAAAAGTTGTTCATAACAAGCTTATTTATCATCTGAGAGCTCTTCACAACCTCGAAGTGAAATGACTGTTAGTCATTTCACGTACTTCCCCCATAGAAAATCTTCTTATCACAATAATTGTAAACTCAGTGACTTCCCCTTTACCACTCCTGTTATGTTTCGGTTTCTCCTTTTCACATTCAGGGCCCTGCAGAACTTCATGTGTCTGTTGGCATGTTCCCATTCTCCTCGGTTGCTCTGCCAAAGATGTCAGCCTTCGGGCAGCTTCATTTCCTCCCCAAATGCTCCGTGTCCTCTAGGCTGTTCCCTGCACACACACAGCAACTTTCTAATCTCGGTGCCTCAGGCAGTCAGACCTTCCTGCTCAGCGCAGAAAGCTGTCTCCCATCACCTCCACCACATGCAGGATAAACTTAGCAACTTGCACAGCTACTCTTCATCTATACTTAGAAGTACAGTGTCAATCCAACATTTCCAAAACCTGACTTCCCATTTTACAGCAGTACATGTATCATCATCAAACACAAGAATGACAATTACGGAGCAAGGCCAAATACATTCATACATGCACATATGCACAGAGCAGACATACAAAGTCATTTTTTAGGCAAATGATTTCAACCCTAGGTACCACCAGCTCCCTTCAGCTTATCTGACTTTCAGATTTTGTTTTTGAAGTGAATCTTTCACAACTGTAGTTGCAAAGAAAACTTCCAGAACCTAAGAAGAGTGTAAAATATAATTTCACCTGCCCAAGTTTGCACAGAGCCAGAAAGAATAGATCTGAGAAGTGAGGATGACTTCATTCAGCAAATTATGTGAGGTGCTAACTCAAACTTGTGGTGATGCTTTCAGTGTCATCACTTTAATGTTGTCAAGTTGTTATCAGATTAGTTTGATGAGGTGAACACGTGACCTTGGAAAAAGATCCTGTCCCACCTTCAAGAAGCCTAGCATATAATACAGTATATCTTTCCAAAGATGTACACTGTCATTAGTCAAAGCACTTGTACACTCCAATGAAAGGAGTATCTTTTTGTCATGTTCAGAGCGTGCAGAGCACGTATGTGTACTAGCACACCCCCCTTCCCATTCCATCCTCAGTTTTACCCTTCCATACACATGGTCTTGCACAGAAACCCACCACACATTCATACAGACCTACTCACCAAGGCCACACCTGACCTCACCTTTTCACAGCGATGGTCTCCTGCTCCCTCCTCTCCTGTTCTCTGACTACTAATGCTAAATCCCAGCAGGTACCACCTGGAAAATTTGTCCCAGGGACACTTATGAATTCTAGCAGTTCTGACTACATCTTATCATTGGATGTCTCAGAGCAGTTATCAGAATGGCATTTACCAAGATGTAACCTCATTTAGGGTATATACGGGAGTGTCCTGTCATATCATTCCCAGTCAGAGATAATGGAGAACTATTATACCTGGCATTTGCATGGGTCACATCTTATATAGAGCCAGTTATCTCCCACTTTTCTGAAAAAAAGACAAGACAATGGGGTATTGAGATTGGATTAAAAGAAAACACTGAGAGACTTGGAAAACTTCTGTGGTTCACAGGGACAGGAGAAGCTGAGACAAAGCAGAAGAATACTAGGAAAATTTTCAGAGAAACAGTGCCCATGATTTGGAAGAAAACTTTTGGAAAACCTTGACCAAAACCCTAAGTGACAAAATATTGAAAGTGACAGGGAAATTGAGGTAGGGGAACATATATAGTCCTTTGTTATTTTTTTCTAGCTATAAATGTTTCATGCACCAATTCCATCTGATTTCTGGAACTATGCAAAGCCTTCATGTTTGTTTGTTTTGGCAATTGTATACCCCTGAAGAGATGATCAGGTGTCCAAGAGATCATCTGACCTGGGAAAGAGCATCTGTATTTAAGCTATTGTGATAAATCAGTTAGTCTGAAGAAAAACTATTCATGATTGACAGCAGAAAGTAGATTCAATTGAGTCTATTTTGCAAATGAAATTCCCAAATGTGTTTGCAGTTAAACTGGATTTAGCTACCTAAATAATCTTATCGTGTTTCTTGGGACCAGTTTCATATAAGCATCTTGGTTTTTTACAAGTCATGATAAAAAACCTGCCTCATAACTTAGATGTAGCTTAAAATACACAAACAAATAATAAATAAGTCTTTTTCTATAACAATAATGTATGAAATCTGGTTTCTCAAATTTGCATTTTTTTTTGTCAAACACCATTATTAACAGCCAAATTAAGAATTTGGCCTCTATCGCCATGTTTGGTTTATGCTGAGTTTAAATGATTCATTTCAGACACCTTGAATCACTTAGTAGGTAGCAATTTGTAAGCCTTATGAGTCACTGTTGATATTTTGACGGTGTGGGGATTTTGTTGGTTTGTTTTTTCTGCTGCTGTTGCCACCTCCGGTGTATTCTGCCTGTTCAGTGTTCAGAAAGAGCAAATACTTGGAAATTAAATGCTTTTGATTTCTCAGTGTTGCTTAGAGAATATAGCAGTTAATGTCATTTCAAAACCACCAGTAAATAAAGCTCAAAATAAATACAAAGACAGTTCATACTAGAGAAGGGATTATTAGCCCAATCCTGGAGGAATGCCCCCACATGCAGCCCTCCTTCAGCTTCACAGGTCTAGATCCAAACTGGAAACCCACACCAGCTGGATTTCGGAGGCAAGAATTGCTGTAAAAGTCAGAACTATTAATGCTCTAGCTAATCACAGCTAAAAGGAAGACCGTAGAAAACTGCAGCACTGGGGCATTAACACCATCCTTGGCTGTACAGCTAGATTCTCATTTGATGTCGACTGGAAATGTTGCACTGCAGCTAAGCTGACTTATCCTTGCTGAAGATCTCTTGCTTTAGTGCTTTGGGCTACCCTGGTGAGTTACAGCTACATGCTTATACATATAAGAGGATTTGTTCTACACAAGAGTTATCGACTGATATTTCATTAACATAAGAAAGAAAGGTATGTTGTTGTATTGAATGTAACCTCTAAAATCTGGATCAGAAGAGTTACTGGGATTCCTGGGTTTTTTTACTCTTCATATCTGCTCTATTTAGAGCTGTTACTTACTCTTGCAGAGGAAAAGAGTCTACTCTTGCCATAACTTTGTCTTCCTTAGCACAGAAGTCAGGAAGGAGACCTCGGACTCCTGCAGAGCCTCTTGCCAGAGTTGTTGTATATAGTAATCCTTTTCAAAAACTATTTTCTTACATCTGAAAGTGAGTCACACTGCTCATGCCCTGACTCTGTTCAGACTAGCTCTGATTTGAGTGGGAGTCTTGCGGGTATAAATGCTTGGGGAAATTCAGTCGAGTAACTGGATGATGGCTTGTGCTATAGAGAAGTTCAGATGAGTGCTGGACTTCTCAACCTGTGAAATGTGAACCACTCATGACCCACAGGCTACTTCCAAGAAGGAAGAAAAATTTGTTTGGGTTGCCTTTTTTCTTCCTGTGAGAAGGAAAAGCCTCTTCTTAGCAGCTGCATCCCTGTTAGAGGACCTGGCGAACCTCGAGGAACATCTCTGCCTACATGAGCCCAGGGCCTGACAGAAAGCCAGGAGATACTTCTGCCACCACTGAGGGACAGCACACCTCCCTCTCCATACTGATGGTGTCCGAATAATGTTGGGGCACCGGTGATGTGATGGTGGTCCTCTCTGCTTTTCAGATATATCTGTGAGTCTAAGAGTGAACCTCTGAAGATAAATGTCATTGACCAAAAGGAGTGAGCTTTTGTTATTCACAGCAAAGTGTTCTCCCTCCCTCCAAATCAAGCCCATGTCAGAGCAGTCAGGCATTCTCACTGGCTGTCCCCGCTCAGCTATTCAGCCACACTGATTGCTGGAGTCGGTCATCAGATGTGCATTAGAGCTATTACCTCCTGGAGTCTTTCTGTCGTGCGCACTGTCCCAGCACAGTCCTCCAGCCTTTCCTTCAGGGAACATGGCTAGAATCTCTCTGCTTACTGGGAGGTACCATGACGTTCTAGATACAGTCCAAATAGAGCCAACCTTAGCAGCCAGTCTCATTTGCAAATGCAAGTGAGCTTGCATTTGCATTTCATGCACACAGATGTTACATGAAAACAATTTACACATTCATAGGTAGAGAAATACCAAACTGTAACTCTCTGCAACCTACAGAGAAGTTGGACGCAATCTTTATATTGATACCAAGAATGGAAGAGCAATGCCATACCAGAAATACCTACCACTGTGCTTGTCAGAGTGGTGGCAGCTCTCAAGGTCAGTGAGGTTAGTATTGCACTGGAGAGGGTGAATAGGGTGCATATGCATATGTGAGTCTGTGGATTAGAGACATCTGAAAATGAAGAAAATGGCATTCGATGTAGATATTTATGACTTCTATCAGTGACTTCTTTTCAATCAATGTTAGTTTTTTGAATAAATTTGATATTGCTTAAATTCTAGTCTTTAATTCAAGGGGTTTTTTTAATGGGGAAAAAGCAAATGCTTTATTAAATGAAACACAGAAAATGCATGAGCTTATGTTTTTTAAAAACAGTTGAAGTGGGACTAGAGGGTGAGTGACGGTGGAAATGCAAGATTTGGTAAGGAAAGATTCTCTTCAATGAGCCGAGTCCAAACACTATAGCACCGTGGAGCTGCACGAGCTCTCTAGCGTGTTATGGCGAGGCTCATTGTTTAAGCTGAACACAGAGGAATGCATAAGCTGAATCTTAACTACAGTGAAAAGAAAAGACAATTTTTACTACCAGTCCCTTCCCTCTTAATAACCTCCAGTGATCGCAATAAAAATAAAAAGGTTAAGGAAGGTAAGCATGATTTTTATCCAGGAAGATCTTTATATCCAACCAAAAAACCTAATTCGAATTTGTCTAGTATCACTATTAAAATCTTTGTGCAAAGCGTACTGTATTTCATGACTCTGTGTTAATAATATTTTTGGACAACATAAGCCAATTCCCTGTGTACCAGTCTTTCATGACTTCCTTAGGTTCATTAGATACTGTTCAAGACATTAATCACGGGTTTTTAACTGACCTGTCTGTGATTGGTAATGTTGTTTTCAAGACCATCAGGTTCTGTGAGGGCGAGGTTTGAATGCTTCTGTATTGCCTGCATACCACAGTCCTCAGGAAGCAAAGGGGAACACTCTTTAAGAATTATTATTAATAACAATACCATAAATGTCTGTTAGTTAAGCACCAAGACTGCTGAAAAAAAAAAAAAAATCAGCTTCCTGGCTACATAGCAACATCCCCTTGTTCTTGAAACTCCTTCCCTAGGGGCAGCTATTCCAGCCATCCATATATCTTGATTATATATCTTTCAATTATTTACATTATTTGCTGTATTTTTCTTTGATGACTCGGTATTTGCAGGCTGACTTTCTGAAGAGAAATTTTTCAGCAGGGAACGTGCAGGACAACTTCACTGTAGTTCAGCCATTTGTCAAGGAACAGAGTTCTTGGCCATGTAGTATAAACACTTGATTAGGTAGTATAATAGAGTCCACTACATAGTACGTCAACAGATCTCAAAATTTGTTTTCAGGCAGTGTTCACCCCAGTGAACTGCCCAAGGACATAAAATAATGATCTCTCACTCACCCACTGAGCCAGGGTTGCTCAGCTGGGACAGCCCACTTGTCCTGAATCCCACTCCACTTCACCACTGCTTGACTAATTGCTTATCTTGGAGGGGAAACATAATCTGAATGGTGTAAGGCATTGTAGAAGCTCCACCAGATTATTTTTGTAGAGTTTTGTTTTCTGGTAAACAGTTGTGTTTTGGGCTGGCAACTCCCACAGGTGGGAGCCGGGGGGGAGCACATGCAATTTTCCCTCTGCCCCTGCCTCTTGTCCCAGGCATGAGATGCTCTCCACAAAGCTGCATTATACTGACTGGGTGATATCACCTATTTAATATGTCTGTCTACTAAGTGTTTAAAACAGGGTTATTTCACATACTTAAAAGCCAATAATAAATTCTAATGAAATTTTTCTGTCCAGCCTGAGAAGGTCTCAGATGTGTGCTCCTCCCCTCTAGCAGTTTTTTCCTACTCATAGAACCATAGAATCATAGAATAGTTTGGGTTGGAAGGGACCTTTAAAGGTCATTGAGTCCAACCCCCCTGCTGTGGGCAGGGACATCTTCAACTAGATCAGGTTGCTCAGAGCCCTGTCCAACCTGACCTTGAATGTTTCCAGGGATGGGGTACTGCTGAGGTTTACTGGTAGGGGTGGTGGGGGGAGCTGCTTAAGGTTTGTGGCTGTTAGGAGGTGGTTTGATGCTAATTCAGCCAGTCTGGGGTCTTCCTCTGAGCCCAGCTGGTGGTACACTCAGGTGCAAGAGGAGCCTGTGGCCCTGTGCCTGGGTCCTGGGTGCTGAAGGTCTCCAAGTGCATCACAGCACTGTGAAATCTAGGGCCAAGCAAATTCCCTCCCTGCCTCATTCTTCTGAGATTAGCAGATCTCTTGGGAATGAGGGGAATTTGGAATATCCCTGTAGCACCTTCTATGGTATAAACCTGAGAGCGCCTTCTGCATTTGAAAGCTGAGGTATTTGTGAGGATACATTATTGCGTCTTGATATGTCAGAGAAAAATGCCTTGATCAAAACAGGCCCTTCTTTTTTTTCATGTAAAAAAGCACAGTATATAAAAAGAGCAAAAATATATGCTGCAACTGGTCTTTGTGTTAAATTTCAAATCTAGAAACTATTGTGGGGTAGGGGAAAGTATATGAGCAGAGATGGCTCACTGGGGTACTAACAATGTAAAAGACAGGTAAAAATGCAGACATAGTTGTTTTCAGTCTCCTTTACCAGAACTGCTCACCCTTCCCAGGGCTGTACAGAATACAGCTGCACAGCACTGAGGATTTCAAGTGCATTGTTTTTTAATCTTTGAAGATGCCAGTGGTCACATGAGGACTGCCCATACATGTCACTTCACTCAAATTCTCTGCTTCCTGGAAGAAGGTGTAATGAAGAAGGTGCCCTTGGTTGGGGCTCAGCAGAGGAACCGATTTCAAGCAGAGCCAGAGACTTCTTGCTTGATTTGAGACTAAACACTTCCTAACTCTCTTCTCCAATTTACCCATTTAGTTAATGGTGGACACCAAATGCTTCCCCAGCCATGGGTACTGCAATAGCAATTTTGTTTTTACTTGTGATCTGCTCAGAGATTTATGGTGATGGGAGCATATAAGTACAGAGAGAACAGCTGGGCTAGACATATGCTACAGCATGTGATTCAAAACTGTTTCATATGTGAAGATGTGAAACCACAAAACCAGCTTCCATGAGAGTGCAAATAGGAATTCCACATCCTTCAAGGAAAACCCAAACACTGTGAAAAATAAAGATGGGTCTAGTTCCAGGCTGTGAATTTACTATTCCTCATTACTCATTTAAGACATATATGTAATTCAAATATTTTTAAGATATTATGTCTTTCCCTTCCCACTTCCTTAAGGTGACAAATTAAACAATTCCAGTCACTTACTGAAAGAAATTTATTTTCTTGCCTGTCCTCACAACACAAGAGCTTCTTCCACACCAAAGAAGGATAAAAAATGTAAAATAAAAATATTACACATTGCTGTAAATCTTCAGCATGATGGTCTTGGATACACTGTGAGGAATTTTCCTTATGCAAACTCTGGCATTTATGCTCCATGGACATCATGGCATTTGTTTTTCATGCACCAGGTGATATTTTTGATATTTGCACATTTGAATGGCCATGTTTTGTGGTTTTCAGGTATGTGCCACCTTATTGCAGATAAAAGCTAAAAATATGCCTATTTATTATTCAAAAAGTCATGATGGAAGTTTAGGATAATCTTGAGACTTCAGGGTGGAGGTGTGGATGAGAACATCTGCATGAGCCTTGCTCATGAAGCCACGGGTCAGACCAAACCACAATATTGGCAGCGTTCAAAATGTATGGTATATGCCAATATGACATAATATTTGTTTTACAGTACTCTGTAGTACTGACTGTAAGAGACTTATAGCTCTCACTGGAACCAGAGAATCATGAAGCATTCAACAGTTTAAACAGTTGAACAAACTTCTTGAGAGCCCTTAACATATCCACGTTGGGCTGGAAGCAAACAGCAAGGAATCAACAGTAGCAAAACTTCAGGAAGAGGAAAAGATCAGAAGTCACTCTCTTACGACAGAGACGATTACCTCACATTTATCATCATTATAACATTATAACAATATCCTTTCACTCTGTTGGAAACACCATATCCATTACACTGGGGTAAAACTGATCTGCCTTCAACAACTTTACCCATTGTGACAGACAGACATCAGACTGTGGCTATTTCTTGGCTTTTCTAAAAGGACACATACATTTCCCACTTTGCCAATTAATTTCCATGAAAAAAAAAAAAAGAGGTCAGGGAACAAGCTGATTTTGAATATAAAGGAATGTGTTATAATCTCATCTATTTTCACTCTAACTCATGAGTCACTACTTAAAACAGCGTGACACCAACTCATAGCAGGTATACCTGAGTTGGAATGAGGCACCAGGTGCTCCCAGAAGGACAAGACTGGATTTAACATGAAAAGGTGGCTAAAGCAACCTTTATTTCAGTTTTGGGAGTATCCACTTAGCTATAATTAGAGGTGCCAACTGCTAACAAAAAACGGCTTTGAACAAAATTTCTCCATGGAAACGAAGAAGCTTTGCAAAGAGGGTGTCAGAAAAATGAGAGATTTTTTCTGAGCTTGGGAGCCATAATTGCCTTAATAGGCACTCCTCCTTACAATGGAAAATAAGCATAAGATACAAAAACCAGCTTCAACTGCCAACCAGGCAACAGTGGGACATGAACACTGCTCTTACCACAGAAGTTTGCGCTTCTGAGTCCTCATTTCTGCTAATGGTATAGATGTAGCTGGAGTGAGAGAGACACATTCATAGGGAATCTTTATTTTCCAAATCTGGAGAATGTAGGGGGAAAGGGTCTCTTCTCCCCCCCCCCTTTCTACCGTATGGTGATCTAACAGGAAACGTGAGACTGGGAGATCTCGCTCTGGGCTGCAAGGCTTGGACATCCAAAGGAAGGAGTCTGCCTCAGTGCCTGAGTCACTGACATTTGGATGAGACAAAACACTGTTTTTCCTCTCCCTTTTCCTTAGTTACATTTTTTTAACCTTTTTCTCCTTCTCCAAATTCTTTCTTTCCTCTAGTGCTGGCCTTTTCTTACTCTGTCTTTGGCTTCTTCCCATAAAAATTATGGTTGTTGCATGATAAGCATTTGCCACACAGATGACCTGTCATTTAAGCTGGGACATCAAGATTTTACACAGAAAGACTGAAGGTACAGATTGTGTCCGCAGATCTTTCCCTGGCACACTCCATATGCAGGTATCTGCCAGTGCTAACTACCACTTTGTTTCAAAGATTACCTTCCCTTTAAAATTTTGCTGGAAAAGAAGAATTTCCAGAAAACAACCTGGAAGGGAAGAGGTGATGCTGGGCTGACAATATCTGGAACTTGGATTTCATTTGATTTGAGCGATAGTACAGCGGGATTTTCAACCCTGGCTTGTCTCCATGTTTACTCTCCCTCAGAAGGGAATGCTTGCTTCGCAGAAACTAATATGACAACTTATTAACTCTTCAGTCCTTGATGAGATCTCAAGTTATGAGTTTCTGAGGCAGCCATTCTTTACCAGTTTAACTAAACGAATTCTTCTGAAATTGATAATTTCATGCTCTTTACACGTTCTCCACACCAGTATACCCAGCTTGTTAAACTCCACTTCACTCCTGCTGGCACACTGGTCACAGTGGTTTCTGAAAGGCTTGAGGCTGAAGGATTTTCCTTGACAGGGAATCAAACCAGGTCAAGCCTAATAACACTAAATCCTGGCCCACAGGACCAGGACCATCAGGAGAGATGTATCGGTAATAGCAAATCTAGTAATAACCAGATGCAATTACTGGAGTACTGAGAAGAAAGCAGAGAGTATAAATCTCCCTGATGAAACAGTAGGCTTACAATTGGTGCTACATGCTTTGATCAAATTAAAATTTTTATTACACTTTAATTAAGACCAGCAATTTATGACTGGCATGCAAAACCATTGACATTTCCTCTCTGTTCCAACCCATACTAGTAGTACAACCTGCACTTTTAAATCTAATTTGACATTTGTTCACAAAGTACTAGTCATTCAGTAAGACTCATGATTTTACTTTCCTGGAAGGAGATAAAACTAGCTCTCTTTAGACTTATTTCAGAACTGTAAACATCAGACTCCATGAGCCAGGACAGTTCAATGGATGTGTTAAAAAGGTTTTTATCAGATCCTACCATCATCACAACACAGTTCTGTGCCCTCCATCTCTGAGAGCAAAGAAATGACCTATTTCATGAAGTCAATGAAGTCTGTGTAACTCACACAACTGGAAACATGCCAGAAAATAAATAATATATTTAGCCACCCTTGAGAAGTTATTTCAAGTGGTTTATGTGTTTCTGAAGAAATAACTCAGAAAAGACAGTTTTAAGAAACCATTAACTGGAGTGAACTAATTAGAAACAGATCACATGATGATAAATGACGTAATTTAATCTGTTGACTGGACTGCTAGCCTGCAAGTATGTAGAGTGACCCTGCAGATAATTGTATCAGTACCTGTGCTAATAAGGGTTTATGGAGATCAAAGCTGCACAATATTCCCAGACCCTTAAGCCCCTGCATTGTGCTAAGATTAAGTTTGTAAATACATATCAGCTAATTTAAAGCAGTGCTATTACAATGTTGCAGTTATGAAATAAAGAGGTCTTGAAAGCTTTGAAATTTGGCAACCAACCTTAACTCTGACCCGGTCCTGCTGCTCTCATTCCACTGAACATGATGGAGTGACAGTGAGACAGGAGGGAAGGGGTAGTCCAGCACTTGAAAGTTTTGGTGTTGCTGTCTGAAAGTGACCTTCCAAACCTTACACACAGATACTTCAGACCACTTCAGAGATCATGCCATAACAACTTCTGTGGATGAATGCAAAGAAACTAAAATTATAGACTATCCAGTGTTCAGTCCTGCTCTCTCTCTTTCTGGCTGTTCGGCACACTTCAATAGGACAGGTGAAGACTGGCACCGTCCCAGCCTCACCAGCAGCTGTGTTGGCCAGGGTGTTCTTGAGAGAAAAGAAAGGTGAGTTTGGGAACCACAGCCTGAGTGGCCACCCACTTTTTGCCTACAGTCAAACTGTAGTCTTTACCACCAACATTTTTCACAGAAAAGAGCAAGCCCAGGACCAAAATATTGGGCTTAAGCATCTATAAATGAAGTTCCAGGGATGCCAGTGCCTTTTTACATAAGGGCATATCTCAGGATTGCAGGTAGGCACCTAAACCATGAGAAAAGCAGGATTTCAGACACATTTGTCCCCTCGATATTTCCTATGGCCTGGTTTCATTTTCTTTCCATCCAGTATGTTTGCCTTTGTTAGACTCACTCTGAAGTGCTGAACTCTTCTTGCCAGGAGACTTAGTGGCTTACGTTATGTTTTGTGAGTGTTTCTCTCTGATGCCTGTCCTCAGCATAGCAACACTGCAGTATCCCTGGCTATGTCTGCATCAGTAAATTTGGATATGTCCAAAAACTAATCCCTGACACTGAGGTCAACTAATACAGAATGGCCCACATCTGTACTACTAAAATCTCTTACTCACTGAAAATATGGTCGTCACATGCCGACTGCACTTTGGGAATCCTCCCTGCCTGTGCTAACTCCCAAACTCTGCCTAAGCTTGGTTGGGAAGATGCTAGTCGGCAGGGCCAACACATGGCAGAGACTAGTCTTACATAGCAGCATTCAATCAGGCTCCAGCAACCTGGACTATTTGCTGGAGCTGTGTGATTTACCAGCACAGGGGTGGCCTGTGTGAATCTGGACTTTCATTAAGATTAAAGGTTTTTAGGTGGGACATCTGCTCTCAGATCTCCAGGACATCTCTGAAAACTGCGTTTGCTTTCAATGCCTTTTTCTCTCTTGGGAGCTTTGTAATACTTCTGCCATCATTTTATTAATTTCATATCCTATGTAAAACCTGTGTTTTACAGCACCTGTGTAAAACAATGTGCTGAAGAAGTGTAGCAGGACCCACTCCATCTTACGATTGTTGGTGGCATTAATAGCTCCTCCTCAAGTCACTGCTAAATTGGAAAATGAGCTTCAAAGCAAGGACACGAGGCAAATTTATTCTAAAGTGAGATATTGCTTCTGCTTACTCCTCAATCTATGTTGTTGACATAAATGACCCATAAAGGATATTTATTAAGTGTGCCATGAAATACAAGGACCTGGAAGGAAGGCCACAACAGAGATATTCAGCACGGAGGAATACAAATCCGCTCAAACACATCCCATAAGCTATCTTCTCCACCATGTATGGACCAGTTAGGGTCGGTGGTAGACAAACCATTTACGTTGGCTCACATTGATTCATGTGAAGCAGCTGCCTCCAATCAATACAATAAAGCCATCTGAAGAGGTAGACAGGAGAGCAGCACAATTACCAGCCATGCAAATCTGCGGTACTGCCAGCTCCACACATTTTGAAAATACCTCTGAAAACCGCAGCAGCTGACAAAGACATAATAACCCTACAGCAAATATAGGCCAAGTTATTTCTTCTTGGCTTACTGGCATTGATTTGGATGTTCTGTTATGTGAGATGATCGGATATTGTCCAGTATTGCTTTTATCTTTCTTTTTAATATGAAGATATGTTGTATTTAAACTTCTTCAGTTGCTGATGAAGAGCTGAAAATCATAGCTTGCTCAGTTTTCCTTTTTGTCCCCCAAGATTTTCACCTTTGAAAAAAATTAACACTGCCAAGACATTGTATTTCATACATTATCACAAAAAAATACTTACTGTCATCTCGGAATATAAGCAGTTGTCTGTTTTCTTAATCTGTCTTCCAAACATCATGCAGCAATGCAGAATTTTGTTGGGAAAATATCTGTAAAGTGGAGGTCCCCAGTCCCCTTGGACCATTTGTAAGTGGCAGGGAGAGACCATTCATCATAGCACCTCCTTTCTCAAATGACGGGACTGTCTGCTCAAATTCATCTCTGATGATCTACATATGCACTCAGATCGACAGTCTCCCTTCAGCGCCAGATTCACTGCTCATGCATTGATCGAAACGGAGGGATACCTTAGAAAACTTGCATCTGGGGTCTGGCTGTCATTACCTAAGCTATTCACAGAAACTGCTTTGGCCACCTTTTCCTTGGGGATTCCTATGACTTGCTTAAGAATCTAGCAGGAATCCATATCAGTTGTTCTGGCAATGACATCCTACTCTCAACCACGTTTTTGCTTGGCTTCTTCTCAAATTCGAGCTGTATTGTATGATGGAAAAAGTCCCGTAGGACACTCAGAAAGACAGTAGTCAGAAATGTGGTTTTGATCTCATCAAAGCAATAGATGCAACCCAAAACTCACTTCAAGGAGGTTCCTGGGAAACATAATCACCAGAGCAGGCTCTTGACCATGTTACTTGTTCTAGGAGACCATACATGGCTCGTTGAGCCTCTTTATTCTGAAGGATGGAAAATCAAGTAGTACTGGAAGAGTTGCCAAATGATGTTAAAAAGTCCTTTTGCAAGAAAATTTGTCTGAACAATAAATAATCAGAGCAGATAAAATCATAATGGAAATTCAGATTGTAATATCTGCAAATATCTTCAGCTTTCATTTGGATGCTTTTGGCAAGAGAAGGCAAAATGAAAAAAAGGTGTCAGCAATTTAAAATACTATATTCTTAATCAGGTTTGCTCATTGCCTCAGGGACCACATAAGTGCCTATACATTGCAGGGTTTTATTATTCAAAGGGAAAATTATGTTAACCTTTGGGTCCCCCTGCATTTTGGGAAATTATTGTCCATGTAAGTAGAAAACGGACATGGAGACCAAGTCACAACAAAGTCCTGAAACTTGCCCTACAGGCATAATATTAATTTGTCCATGATGGGGATGAAGGCTAACCTTTCTACCCACTGTCTCTGTGGGAGGCACAACCCTGCTCTGAGCTCCGATGACCACATTCTTCACAGCTATAATAATGTTTTTTAACAAATCTGTTACAATGTCTGTATATAAATATGCACAATAGCCTGTTGTTATATCACTGTCCTGAAAGAGGGTATCACATTTGTTCCCTCTGCTCCCTATTCTTCCAGCACAAGGGCAGGTATTTACAGCCAGGACTTTGTTAGACTACAAGTATTCTCACTTTCTGCACAATGGTGGTATCTATGGCCCCTCTCTCCTGAATAATATCTTGAAGTGTAGTCTTCTCTTCAAGAGATCCAGTCTGGCTTTACACCATGTGCCTAATCCTGGGCAAGGATTATCCCCAATACACCAAAAAGCAGAATCAATCAAGCCAGTAATGTCATCCATGCGATGCCCAGCCCTGCGGGTGGGGATCCTGCTAGCCATCAGAACATCTGTACCTGCACACAGCCTCAAAACAGGTCTCCATATGACAACGTAGATGCAGCTTGCAATTAACTGTTTGCACATCTTCCGTTTTCCTTTCCTCAGAACATATCCTGCATAAGCTGCAAAGTACAAATAAAGTCTACTTTATGGTTAAAGGAGGGATTTGTTTGCAAAAAAAAGTTCTTTACAAAAGCAGATATTCTAGTTGTCTACGCATATTGAATATGACATTTCCAAAGAAAACAACCAGAGCAATAGAAGAAGCATACCATCGAGAACACCTGCATCAGAGAGTTTAAAATCAGATCATATGCCACCATAGTGAACGTAGTTTGTTTTCCATTATTGCTTAAATATGATGATAACCAATTTAGGGATTGACATAAAACCCATATTGTATTATTCTGAGGCTTTGTTAAGAGCAAAGAATGTGTGACCAAATCAAAGGCTTCACTAAAGCTAATAAACACAGCTTCAGTCATATATGTGGCCTTTATCCACGGCTTGATTAATATCACATTTAACCTAGAATAAGGCTGAGGTTATGGAGTGCTTTAAACAAAAGCCAGATTTGAAATAGGGTAGGGTGGGGGGAGTAATATGTTTAAATTAATAAAGCCATTGATCTGTCCACACACCAAACATTTGGAAATGTTAGCTAATGGCATTAAAGCAGCTGAAAGCCTACAATTATTTAAATCCAAGAAAACACCACCTTTCTGGTACACGAAAAGTCTTCCAAATTGTTCAGAGATTCAGCAAGGACTGAGACATGCTGAAGGAATCATGAAAGAAAATGATCACAGATCTGAGCTGCAAAAGGGGGATTTCATCCACCCATTTCTTCAAAGAGTAATTAATTGTTTTCAGTACTTCATTAAAATGTATAGTTTCAAAAGAGAAAAGGTTGATTATTGATTTTAAAAAAACAAACAACACAACAAATTAGATTAACTTGATTTCCTAAAGGTCAGAAGGTTTCTAAATCTGTTAACAGGCCCAGTGATGATTATTTAATGCCTTAACTATTTGTTATGTCTGTTACAATTTAGCCCAAATCTTTAATTCATTAATATGAGTTTTTCTAGTTCTGCTAAAAAGTCCTTTCATTCCTTTCCAAATGGTCTCAGATTCCTCAGCCTTTTTTTACATGATAATCTAAATAAAATGCAGTTTTTGCTTTTCTCAATCCATCTTTATTTCCATTTCAAAGTTGAGTATAATATCCAAATCAGCAACACATCTGCTATGTTTATTATTTTTGCCATTTCTTATCTCCCTGCTGAGACACTTCAGCTTGTCATGGGTCATTTAAGGATAACAGTTCCCTGCTTTAACCTGACTAGTTGTTACAAATCTGAAGGGACTGGGAATGATCACCATCCAGAAGTTAAGCAGTTACATCCATAGTGAATAGCTATTAATATGCCAACCAGTCCAACAGCTCGGGGTTGCAGGGCAGATGTGTAACAGAGGAGAGCAAAGATTTTCCCATTAAGACAGCAGCTCTCAGAATTACCATAAGAAAAGTTGCTTCTGATGATAGAAAATTTCTGTCCTTCATATAGAGGTGAAGTTAACAGAAGGCTTTAGAATAAGTTAATGAAAGGAATTTGTAATAAATGGATGGCATTTGCCTAAAAGCTTGAATACGATATTGCTGGACCAGTAAGGAGAAGTAAACTGCTGGGTGACAACATGGGCCGAAGAGAGACCCTGGGAATGCACAGGCAAGATAGGAAAAGCCTGACTTGCATCAGCCGCAGAGGATGGAGGCAACTACGGCTTTCAGAAGGTCAAAACAGGTAAGTTTATCCCCAAAGTGCCCTCTTCATTTGCAGGTGCCTGAAGACACCCAAAGAAGGAATAAGCTTACTCCTGCGTGCAATGCATATACTCCACGCAGCCATCCACACACTTTTATATAACCTGCGTGGCTCTTTAATGACAGGCATTTGTATGTAAAGCCCACTTACTAGGTTTGTGAAAAGTTGGTTAAAATCATAACTCAGATGCAACAAAATGGGTAACAACAGACAAAGCATTCACATGGGACCTAAACGTATAGTATAACATCCATTTAAATTCAGTGACCTGACTGGCTGTTTATTTGGGGGCTTTTTTATTTCCAGTGTCCTTCTGCCGCTAACCACTTGTCTATTCGGTGCACAACAAATGAGTAACTGAAAAATTCTGATTCTGTGTTTTCAGTCAAATCCAAACATCACTGGACAGATTTCATTACTAATGGGAGCCAGCATCCATAGTGCTCAGATAAAATATTAAAAATTTATTAAAAGCATCTCCTCAGAGTTGAAAGCAGAAAATATTTAATCAATCTTGACAATCAAAGCATGATCTAGTGGAAACATACACAAGATTCATTCCAGCAAAGAAAAGATGGGTGGGCAACTCTTCTTAACTTGCACTGATTTATTTCATATGTTTTGCTGTGTGCACAGCTCCGTTCCCAGGTTTCTAATTGTACCTGTAGATAAACTGGTACACATATCATCCCAAGTGTTTCTCTTTATTCTCCTTTTTGAGAAGTTCTGATTAAAAAGCAAGCCCTGGAAATTCTGCTCAAATGGAGATGCCAGTATTTCACACATACTTCTGTCCCAGCTTTGAATGAGAAGATGAAATAGCACAGTTTTGGAGGAAGGGAAAGGGGGATGAAAACAAACAATAAAAATCAGTATGAAAATGTTGGAATATTTAATTTGAACACTTAATGTAAATGACTCTGCTACATTTCCTATTTCACACATTTCTTATAAAGATATGTATAGTTTACTCCGAGAAATAGCTTTAAGGTACAGCTATGAAAATGTTGGGGATGTGTGGATGTTCATGTGTGTCTAAAAAAGAAAAACAATCAAATTAATTATATATTCAGAGGAAACAATTAAGATGCAATGATGAAAAGCACTACAAAATTCTGCACATGGGAATAATTGTGGTCACAGGGAAAGTTGGAGGGTATTCTTTGAGAAATAATATGCTAATGGGTAATTAAAGACCCATTGAAGACATGATACATCAAATAACACACTAAAGGTTTTATGTTCAATCACCATGCCTCAACTTTGTTATTCCCTGGCTTATGAATGACTAAATAGGCAAGTTTAATGCCTTATAGACTGCTGTAATGCTGTTTTCAAAGAGTATCCATAATAGACTTGGCTCTGCCATGCAACAATTTACTCATGTTGTGTGCTGGCCTGTTTACTGAGATGTTTTCTGTATGACTACACTGGCCTAACTCACCAAGCCTCAGCCTGGAAAAAAACCTAATACTTAAAAATCTTTAAGAGGCTTAGCCAGAACTGATAGCTTTGATGATGGTTCCACCTCTGGCTCTGTCTGAGAACAATCAAGGACCCACAGCCATCCAAGGACAGAAGAACAAAGGATGCCGGTAACATTTCATGCGAATGCCTCCAGAGACAGTGAGCTGTTGCTTGGGAGAAAAAACGGAGGAGCGGAAACTCTTTGTCACGTCTCAGGGGTCAGCCTGCTAGCCTAACAGCTGGGACTGTGGGGCTCTAGGTAAGTTAAACATATGCAAAATCCACTGTTTAATTTTAGATCCTTTTGGCTAAAATCTTTATGCTTACTGCTAAACAACTAAATAGTGGGGGTTTTTTTAAACAGGTTCTGGGTCACAAAATCCTGAGGCAGAATGGCAACCTGCTCTGCCACCCCGCCTGCTGCAGCGGCAGGTCAGAGCCACGGGTGTAGGAACACTGTATTTAAGATAAGAGTGAATACAATTACATTGTAAAAGTAGAGAGTCACATAAACGTTGAGTGGGTTATAAAGTAGCTGCTATATATTTTATTTTCTCCTGCTTCTGACCCACACTCTCTCATCTTACTGAAATAAAGCTGTGCAGTGGGATGCACTTGCAAAAGAGCAAGTTCTAGTCAGAAAATCTGCGTCTGCACTTCATTGCCGAAACTTGACCGTGTTTGCATCTCTGACTACCTCAGTGGGAATATAAATTGGAGAGTAGTAGTGGCACATGCTGAGGTTCACATCTATAACTCACTTTGTGGCCACAAAAATGTGGGCATATATTTGGCAGGTGCAAATTGCCAGACACTAAAAATTGTGGCCCTTTTTATTCATCCGTTTCCATGCCATGCTCGGACTGGATGGGGGCTGGCTCCTGCCCAGCCCACTCTCAGCTCAGCTGAGTTGTGTCACATCCTTCCTCTCCCCTCGGCACGAGACACGGGATTACAGCACCTTAACAGAAAGCTGGGGCTGACCTTTTTGAAAACAGACCCCCCAGGTGCAGTCCTGTTTTCAGAAAATGTCTTCCTGGTTTTTTCCTCTTGCACACAGACAGCTATGGGTAAGTAATGAAAAAGCCTGGGTAGGGCACACAGATAATTAAATATTTCATCATTCTTTTGATTTCAAAACTTGAAACAAGAAGAGGTTACAGAGGTTTTTATGTAAAATACCTCAGATAGAGTCTAGCTGTATCAGAAAATACTGGGATGGATCCAGATACAGATGTGCTATCTACCCAGAAACTATTTGGCAAGTCAGTGAACTGTGATATTGTAAGAAAGTCTGGGCTTCGGTACAAGTTTTCAAAAAAGTGCCTGTTGGCTGAGCTACAATAGTAAAGCTGTTTATTGGCAGAGAAGTTATATGGGAAGCTGAAACGAAGACCCTGCTTCTTTTCCCACTGTGATTTTTTTCTCACCACAATTAATTTATTATAGGTGGTTCAGTCCAGACCTTCTGCATAGTGGTTGAGGGACAAAGTCTAGACATAATTTATTGGCCAGTGCCTGGTGAAAACAGAATTGCAGCATCCACATTTTCCCTCTGTTTCTCTTTTTTCTTCTGCCAGACACATCAAATACACTATATGCAAAGTATCTGGTATGTGAGCCCAAACTGACCGAGGAAGGGTTTCCTTTGCTAGAGCTGTCCTCTATCATTTTGTGATATTTTTCCATCATGCTAAACAGTAAATATCAAACTAAACAATAACAGCAGTAAAATTTTGATTACTTGGCATGTTTTTTCTGTCTTTCACATGAGCCCATAAAAGCATGTAGCAATGTTCATCAGGTCCCTCCATTTCACCATTCCTGTTAGATGGCTAGATGTTTTTATAACCACTGTACACGTTGACAAAGTAAAGCGCAGAGCAGTTAAATGACCAAGACATCAATGGTAAATTCAGGAACAGAAACCCAAAATCTACCTGTGTTGTTCAGGGGAGTACCCTGGTGGTGTAGAGAAATATCAGAGTAGCAAACACTGTGGTACGGAAAAAGGCCAAGAACAGCAGAAGCTTGGCACTTGGAGGGTCCACTTCTCATCTTCAGAATGCTTTACAAATATTAATTTGACAATTCACTAAATAATCTTTAGAAGAAGGCCTAGTATAGGTTTGTGCTAAGTGGCAATATAGCTGGAATTGAGCGTCTGCTCTGGGTTGCCCATCAAATCAGCAGCACAGATGAAATTAGAACTAAGACTTTCTGCATCCCAGGGACACAATGCAGAAGGTTAAATAACCCCACTCGCTGTGGGGGCAGAAAGGTCCACTCTTTTCCACGCAGCCATGCAGCTGGGGCTATGAAGCCCTGTCCCCCCACCACCACCAGCACAGAGGTCCCTGGTGGGTCCCTGCTCACTCCAAGCCCCGTGGGCATGGCAGGGACCGAGGGGACAGGTCCCACAGTCTGAATCCATTCTAGAAGTGAATTCAGACTCACTCCCTTGAATACGTTTGCCTGGTTAGTCCAAAGGCAATGCAGCTCCGAGACAGGGCAGTGGTCTCTGTTGCTTTTACCCATAGCCCAAGCAGTCGCTGAGGGTGTAACCACAAGCGTGCAGGGGAGCACAGGCGTTACTGCACTGCTCCACCAAACCTCTGCCAGGGGAGGAATGGCCCCATTTGACCTCCAGGCTGTGGCGGGGTTGCACGGGAAAGCCTTATCTGTTCCTTTGTAAAATGGGTGTATGTGGTGTATAAGCTACTGCAAAGGGTTAAAGATTGCTGTAATAAGGCTGGTTCATGGGATGGGAAAACAATTTGACTTTAAATAAGAGCAGGTAGTATCCAGGCTGTTCAGTGCTTGACAGGAACACTTTCAAAGGCTCCCCCAAAACACTTCTGCTTTCAGCTCTGCTCAGCATGCTCCCAGGACTGATATTGGCACGTATGGCACATACTGGCACATTGGTCCCTCTGTCCCACCTGTCTGTTGCACCTGCTCCGAACTCCTCTCACCTGTTCAACAGCCCCACTGATGGGTCCAAGTTCCTCTTCAACATCTCCTGCCCACACACCAGCAGGAAGCCGTCCTTCTGTGCTTTTTAGGTCCTTGTTCTCACCTCTAATGGAATTGCTCCATTGGAAAAAAAATACTATGGGGCCATTTTTGGCTGTTCCTAATTTTCACCCAGGCAGAAACTCAGCATTAATTAGATGGAAGAGTCATTTAGCAATAACTTATGGAGCAATAATCTAGATGTTTTCATGCGGTGCTTTGACAAAGGTGACGCTGAGATGTCATTAGCATGTTTGTGAATAAAAGTCAGGCGAATTTGAAAAAAAAAAACCTTGTAGCTCTGGGAGCAGACTAACAGAGATCCTTATATAAATATGCACTCCAGTCTAAATGGTGATACTGAAAACAGCAAAAGTAGCTATTCAAAATAAAACAAAAATCATACAAGGAATTTCTCCTAGCAACCTTTCCCAAGGATCTATAATACTAACATATAGTGGCTGCAGTAAAAGATGACCTGAAGGAAAAAAAAGTCAAGAATTGTAAATTTACAGAACAGATTATATTCCCCAAACCCCCAAGAGTTCATTTACAGTATTAACCTTTTTGCAAGTGCTTAAGCACCTCAAGCCTAACTCTTTCATGCAAAATTAAGAAGAAGCAACATGGACCGCAAAAAACATGAGAAAGAAAAGTCCTAGCATTAAGGTAATCCAGAAGCAGTTAAGCAGTAAATTTATCAGACAAAAAAGTTCATCGAGTTTACTAAATTATTCAGGATATTTGAGGGCAAAGGCAGGCTGTGGATAATTGGAAAAAAAAATCCAACTCAATAAGCAACAAATGGCAGCTTAAATTCAGTGTAGACAATACAAAGTGATGCATATCTAAAAAGAAATAATTATTACAATGAAAGAGAAGGGACTTAGGGTTATTATAGGTAGCTCATAAAAACATCAGATCAGTTCTTATTAGCAGGCAAAAAAACCCAGAGTTTTAGGAAAGAGAACCCAAAATAGAGAACATTACATATTGAAGTTTCCTCGTCCGCCCAAACCCTAGACACTGTGTGCAGTCCTCGTTCCCTTGTCCCACTACGGCTGTAAAAGAGGTTCAGAGAAGGGCAACAATTATGATCAAAGCTGTGGATGGTACAAGGAATGGCTGAAAGGACCAGTAACCTCAATCTACAGACAGGATGATTTAGAGGGAATAGGATCGGAGCTTATAAAACCCTGAGTTGCATGAAGAGGGTAGGGATTGAGCTTCATTGTCTTCTTGAATATAAGAACCAGAAGTCTCCAAAGGAGCTAGTAGAAACCATGCTGAAAATGAAAAATGTTCTTCACGCAGAGGATAGCAGTCCTCCTGTGTTTTTGTGGTTTCTAGTAGTTTATACAGGTTGCGGGGGAGAACAGACAAGCACATGAAAAAGCAACCCACTGAGGGTTAATAAATACAAAACCATATCCAGTTTAGAAAGCTTCCTGAGCTGGAAATAGTCAGAGGCTGAGAAAGTATTCATACATGTTTGTCCAGACCTTGTTGAAGAGAAGATACTGAGCTAGGCAGACCTTTGGGCTGGCAAAGTGTTCCTGTGGTTATGATAAGTTAGGATAGGTAAGCACATCTCACAAGGCTTTCTAAGATTTTGGGGCAAAAGAATGAAGGGACAGATTTTCACACTGGTCAAAGTGTTTAACCCCATGAAAAAAAACCTGATCGTAAACAGTCAAGCCCAAAAGCTACATTTTGCCTCTTGAAAAATTCAATCTGAAGTCAGAACAAAACAATTATATGACCCAGTGTAAAATGGTGACCCACAATGCAAGTGGAAGCGAATGTTATACATCCCAAATGAGTGCTGAGATTTTCTGTTAACTACCGTATTACTCATACATTGGTCATATATCATATGTATTCCTACAGACTGCTTCTACGGAAAGGAGAGATCTTTTAAGACAAATAGAGAAATATATCTCTTTTGTTGGAAGGCATTGTTCATGTCCTGCCCTCAGTAAAAAAAGTCCACCCAGCCAATTACTGTAGCAAACACAAAAAGCCGAATCTTGCACTTCCATGGACATAAAAATATGTGATTGCTTATCTGAAAGCAACATATAGGTGGATGCTCAAAGGTGACCTTCCAATAACAGAAGCAAGGTATAATATTCTCTCTGTAAATTAATATCTGACCCATATTTTACTGTTTTATTCTTCACTTGTATTTGAAGCAATGATTTGTGTAGCCTGGCCTGGACAGTAACATCCTTACCGGTATTATCATCATTTGTCTAATCACATCCCCTTGGCTCTGCAAGCGACACAGGATCTTCACAATGATCCTCCACCCATCCCTGCCCTTGGCTTTCTAGCTGATTTCATGCTAATCAGCCCAGCCTCATAGCACAATGCTCTGTAATTCAGAGGATTTCTCTGCTCTTGTGTTGCCTGAAGTTCCCAGCTGAGCTCCTGAATCATGAAAATCCTGTTGAGTTTCCTCAAAGTTTAACTAACCCGTTCTTCTTCTTTAAGACTAAGCTCAACAAATCTATTTTGTGTATGTGTTTGTTTTCTATTTCAGCCACTAAACCTCTGAAAGTTGACAAGGAGTTAGATTTTTGGACAGGCTTTCAGACTTGTTTATTTCTTCATTCTAGCCACCATAGTCATATGTACTTCACATTCCTACTGAAGAAATGAAGTGTCATCTTTAGTAGTAGTTTTTATTATTGTTATTGTATATCTGTTGTCAGGAGACTTAAAGTTATTTGTGATTTTCCATTTCTAGCTTTCATATCTTCATCGTTGCTACCAAACACCACAAACTGACCTAGAATAAGCAGCCATGGGTATTTTTCCTAGTCACACACACTTTCTGTTGGGTGATGAAGTGTCATTTGCGATTTCAGCTTTCTGTAGTCTGTGAAAATCACCTGCCCAGTCACCAGGTTCAGAAGACACTGCAATTCATTAAATTTTATCCTTATCATTTGATTTCCAGTCATCTAATACATTACCACTGAATACTTCCATACTGCTCATTAGAAATCATGGAGACACATTTCCCAGGAGATTTTCTTGAGAAGCTCCACTGGGAGTCATTGCAATCAGGAAAGCCTGGTCTTGCCCAGTCTTAGGGAAACCTAAGAGATGCATACTTGTGTTTCCAGTCCTGCTGAGACCTCTCCAGAATTCCCAAATGGACCTTCTGTGGTCTGAAAGAGGAATCATCTGAGTGTCACGGACAAAAAACTCTCTGGTAAAATTTCTCATGGTGTTTTGGAAAAACAGAGGCTTTGGCAATTTACCACACACATACTAAAGGGACTTCATTACATGATTTTACAATTAAGGAGAAAACATCAAAACATATTGTCACATTCAAGCTAAAAACAATGGTTTGTATTGAAAAGCATCTGTTTCAAGTTAACTACAGATGTGAGCTGTTAATAGGAACCATGACTACTATCATTGGTGTTTTTGTTTTAGCTCACTTTGTATCACAGAAAACTTAACTGATTCAGGCATCTTTTAATAAAGTTGATCTTAATCCAATTAGGCAGAAAAATTCTGATATTTTAAAGAAATGGGTATAGTTTGGAGCCCTTTCAAGTACAAAATTTTCCCTAATGTCTTTTGAAATACAAGGCATTTTTATCTGTACTGTATATGAGCTGTATGACTGCTGTAGACACTTTGGGTTGATTCAGCTCTCACAAATACCTATTCTATATCTTTCTTACTTTTGGAGCTATTTCACATCCAAGCCAGCATCAGAACTGTAGCAGAGCATTTGATATTCCCCCATCAGCAATTTGCAAGAAAAGGAAAAAGAGGAAAAACACTCTACTCCTTAGCTAATGCCAAAGTGCACAGTCACTGGGAAGAAGGAGAGAAAACTCACGCAAGACAATGTCAGTCACAAATGAGCACATGGACAAGTTTATGAGTGCACAGAGAACGTAGAAAAAGGGCAAAATGCAGTTGACCAGACACTTTAGGAGCCTGTGGCAAACCTGCAAAGTAGCTTGAGAGAACTTAAAGAGAAAATATCTTTTATTGGATCAATAGGACTGCATGCAGCAGTGCGTGTGCATGGAAAAGTGTCGATCTGGGGCACTGGGTTATTTCACGTGTGGTGTTACTAAAACAGTGCTATTTTTACATACTCCAAAGTCCCAGCAAAATGATCTCAGAAGAATAAAAGAACATTAAAAGGTATTCAACTGCAAGAGATGCATCATGTATGTGCAATGTAGGTTTTCTCTTGATGGCTGTAAATCGCTACTCGATAGGCTAAAAAAAAAGACTGGAGAAAGACTGAGAATGTTTTCCTTTCTGGAAGCAAGGCACGTATCTGGCAAAGCCTTTAATTAATTCTTAAAGGGAGATGAACAGGATATTCTAAGAAAATAACAGTATTTTTAACTAATGTTATTAATGGGCACTTAATTAAAGGACTGTTTTTCACCATTTGATTTTTTTTCTAAATCAAATAAAATTCAAGTGTTTTTTTTCCTTTCCTTCTAACAGATCTGTAAGTATTCATGGTTTTGAAACAAGTCATCATTTTTAAAGTAGTATTTATAAAGTGGTGTGTTTAGTTTGTAGGGATTTCTAAGTTATTTCACTTCTGTTGAAGGCAGCATACAAAAAGATAGGCAAAAGATAACCTAATTACTTCTGTCACAAACCACTGTGTATTAATATAACTATTAACCGAAACATTTTTAACACCTGGTAAACAGCAATTTCCTACTAATTCATTCCAGGTTGAGGTGGTAGCTTGCAAAATGCTCAAATGTAGGTAACAGCTGACAAGGTTTCATAAATTATAATGCTTTGAGTCTTGGGAGGGTGGATTGCTTGGTTCATCATCAATAGAGTAGAAATAGTTTCCCTATATGGTTTCAATGGCAGGACTAGGATGCAAACAAGAATTCTGTTCATCTGAAGCTCCCAAAAGCTTACTGTGAGGATTTCTGCAAGTGTTATACAGTGAAATAATTTCTGCTGATCTCTGCATTTTTAAACTTCATATCACTACATTACTTTTTTGCAGCCAACATACAAATCCCAGACATATAATGAGATGTGTTTCTCAAGGGCTGTGATAAAAATTTACATTTTTTTGAGCAAACAAGTTTTTTCCACATGTGAAAATGCTTAAACAAAAATTTAATGACTGGATCCAGAAAGTTCCCTTTAGGCCGCAGAAAATTACTTTAATCTGTGAATGTGATTTGCATCCATCAGAAAACAAAAATTCTCAGTCAATAGTATAGTTAGCCTAAAATGTGGCTTTATATTTGTTCTACTTTAATGGTGCTTGTCTCTGTCCTGCAAGGAAAAATTAATGCCTCCCTCCCTGCTCAAAGACATGGTTGACTGAACAAAGGTGTTTATTGGCGAAACGTTCATTCATTTAACAATACCTTCAACTAGCCACACTATGTCCCTAATGAAAGGTTAGTCTGAAAATAATACTATGCAAAAGCACAAATTTAATTCTGTTTTACCAATATGACCTGAAACGCTTCACAGAGGTGGTTGTGGGGAAAGAGATGCACATTCAAAAAGAGTTTAAAAAAAAAGAGTTTAAAAATAAAGAGTTTAATAATCCTATACCAGTTTAACAGTATTGTACAGTGTGAAAAGTTCCCATGATGAATGCAAGGCAATTGAGGCCAGATGTCTTTCAGGGATGTAGTGGTAAGTACAAACTCAGCCAGCTTGATGCTCCAGGATAGGTGGTAAGGAATGAATAAACCCAAGGTGCACAGTTAGCCTGGTTACTAAAGCTATGCCACGGACAGGCTCAAGCATTTCAGAATCTGGCCCAAATAACTTGCCATTAATTTACCTTGTTTAAAATATGCATTGACCAAGCAGATGGCAGAATGAGCTCTTTAACTTGTAAGACTTGTTCCAAACACTTCTTTTATTTATTTTCATGTTAGTATGTTAACAAATGTGTGTTTAGGTGGCACTGTGGCTTTAAAACTTCCTACTGTCACATAATAAGGTTACAGGTTTGTTAATTTTAAATTATAAACATAACCAGAAGCCAAAAAAAAAAACCAAGCCCAACAAGGAAATTATAACTGTTCCCACCCTTTTCCTCCACATGTGGGATTTCCACCCCCCTCAAGCTGTGCCAAATGCTGAACTGACTGATTGTGTAGCTAGAGAAGGGGCTGGGGGGGAAATGTGGCTCTGAAGAAGGGAAGAAGTAATCTCTTGGAGTGGAGATAAGGAGGCGTTTGACCACAGATGTTCCCATGGAGAGGTGACTACCTCTCAGGGCAGTTCAAGAACTGGATGGCAACAATGTGCAGGGTTTCAGCTATGTTCATTTGTCAGATAGAAGAAATATGAGGACAAAAGAATGGGACGAAAACCACTCTTCTTGAACCCTCTGTTCTTTTCATGCTAATAATCACTTTAAATCAAAGTGTTTATGTTGATTGATTGTATTAAGCAAGCAATACTCAGCTTTGTTTTGCCCATGAACTGGAGTTTATGATATAAGACAAACCGGCTACCAACGGGGAGGCCTTTATGCAGGTAAAACTTGTTGATGTTAGTGAACTGCTCTTTAGTTGATCCTACTCAGGAAAGTAGGTGTATCCATGGCCCAAGTGAAGCTAATGCTTAAGTACCTTCCCAAACTGAGATGGAAATACTCAGTACTAAGTACCACAGTTGTGGTTGTAATGACAATGACAAAGGAGTTTCAAAACAGCAAAGTGAACACTTTAAAGTTCACAAACACTAAATAAAGTGCACCAAGCAGGACATTTGACACTAAAATCTTCACTAAAGTTGCTTTCTGCTCACAGTTCATGGAAAGTCGTCTTACATGATAGGATAAACCAGGAAGCAACTGCAAAGCCTTCACACATGTAAAACCTCTTAGACTCAATATGTGTTCCTCCAGAGGAATTTTACTTTAGCAAAGACAGCAGCACCAAACCTAACACCTTGGCCAGGATTTACAAAGGAAAAGGAAAGCTTTTTCCACTTAAAGTTCCTATCAGCTGCACTGGCAGTAAATTCCTCATCATGGAGGGAATCCTATAATCCTACATAATAAATCTTTTACAGAGTTTAATCTCCATCATGAAAACCATTCATATGCTAGGACTGACCTTCTGCCAGTCTTTAAAGAAATTGAAGTTATGTACTGTAAAATCAAGCTATCTCAATCTAAAACTAACATATAATTCTCTAGCTCTTACCTTTTTCTTCTGAAAGCAGAGTAATTATTGTGTGATGGGTCCTTTTGGTATTGTCAAATTAGTTTTCTCATTTATGCAGAAGTCCTTACAGGGAACTAGAGCAAAACATCAGGTTCAGGAGGTTTCTTTTTCTTAGCACCCGCATACTTGCTTCATTTGCAGCATAGCTCCAATGATGAAAAATGTAAGGTTTTCCTAATGCAGAAATGAGACATTCCCGTATTAAAATGGTTAAGAGGCTAAAACCTCTCCTCTGGCAGCATGCACAGTTCAGGTAAGCAGTTAAAAAGCTCTCAGTTTGGTGTACGGCTGCTCCCAGTGCAAGTATCAGCTGAGTTAGAAAACAACAAAAGCTGGAAGTATAACCACCTCCTTTTCCATTTTCTTATTCATTATTAGACTGCAGAAAAAGAGTTGAAACCCTTATCTTCTCCACCATGCCTCCTCCAAGGAATGCCATGAAGGAAAACCGCTGAAATACATTAATTTATTTTCTTCTCTTTATTTGTGCTTCCATTTTGATCATTTGATGTATGTTATGATCTGCAAAGTATGATCTTCCCAGTAAAGGACTGAGAGCCAATTTATACCACCAGCATTACAAAATGGGACTTGCAGGAGGAAATAATTGATAGACTTTAATTAAAATTACCTCATTAAATCTAGCATGGTCCCTTTACCACTACATAAATCTTAATTCCTTTTTGATAACACAGTATTGATCCAAGAAAGTCCAACACCTTGTATGAATATTAGTGCCTGACTAATGGCTTTTAGTTACTTCCTTTGAACTTATATGTATTGTACTTATAACAGAAAATTATTTCAGTTTCCAAAGAAGCAGTCACACGGCTGGGCATTAATCAAGCACCTCTTCAGTGATACCTAAAATGCCAGGTCACCATCCAACTGTCACCTATCAAATTTTTTTGTGGCCACTTTCCACCCCAGTGATTGAAATCTGAATTATGGAGCGTAAGTGACTCAGAAGGCCGTTTCCCATAGCCTTGCAGGCCATCAAGTAGGAAAGTTAGAATGCGAAGAGATAAAAATTTCATCATCATACTGATTGTCTCTTCCAGATTAGGTCCATTCTCCTACCTGTGATGCCTCCTGATAAATGGTGATTATTCAATACCTCCATAAATATGATGTAAAAAAAAGTATAAAATAAGTCTTTTTTTTAAATCAAAATAGCACTAGATAGTCCTAAGTACTCATCACTTCCTCATCACACTCTAATTCCTGTAATCACCACATTAAAACATACTTGAGAGATGACAGCTTTGGGACCTCAGTGCTTGAAGTGTGCTTTTAAGTACCCTCTGCATTTAAGACATCATCTTTCCTGAACCTACAGCTCAGCTGTATCTATGATCAAATAAGCAACTTTTGAACAGCATCTGTTAGCCTGGAGTGGGAATATTTATACTGGTCTTTGCATTGCAGTTATTTCTAATATTAATGCTATGAGCCAATTTACTGTGCAGTGCAAATGTTTGGTAGTCTATTACTCCAGGATTATTGCTTACAGCATCACAGGTCACTCCTGTGAGAGTGTGAGAGATGTGCAGAATACTAAGGGATATAGAAAGAAAGAAAGATAGACACAATGTGGTCAAGTCTACTTTAAAAGGAAGTATGATGAAAGTGTTTAGCAAAGGTCCTAGCAAATGGTATACCTTATAAGTATGGTTGACTTGTGAATTTGAGCATTTCCACATGTGTCACTCTGTGCCTGCTCAGAATTACTGGATTGGGGAAATTTACCCTATGAGAAGGGAGCAGAAACATAAGCAAAACTGTCCCAACAAATGTAACCATCACTGATTAAACTTAACATTACTACGGAAACATAATAAGATGACATTAAATAGTCATTGACTCTTTTCCCAATGAGCAATGAAAACTGAAAGGGTTACCGTATGCCATTAATTTAAATGATATCAGAGGGGCCTCACAAGAATGAGAAATGACTACCACAGGTAATTTGTACATATATTAACTCGGGTTATTTTTGAATCTTGACATTTTTGCAAACAAAAAGAAAAAATATTTTAGAAATTCTCTTTTGTTATTAAAATGTTATTTTCTTGAATTGAACTCTAAGAGCAGAGGAGACATCATTTGTTGCTACCCCAGGTAAGTAATTACAGGGTTGAGACCATAAATATCAATATGTCAATAACTAAGGGAACTAATATTGACTTTGATTTACATATATGCAGACCAGATTTTTGGCTGGCATAATAATAAGCATATCTCCATCCAAGACAGTGCTATCGAGCTGCATTGATTTACAGCCATTGGAGACTGAGACAATGTAGGCAATAGCTATTTTTAGAAGGCATTCTTTGGAAGAAACCGCTATGATGAGGCCAAATTCTACACCCCTTACTCAGATGCACAGTCCCAATGTGATTAAGAGTAAGAAGACAAAAATGCAGCCCATCTTCTGAAGGTTACGTCTGAGAGTTGAACATAAGTTCTGATGCAGCTTAATAATGATCACATTTGAGCTACATACATACATGTTTAAAACAGCGTAGAAAATAGATTAAATTTTAAAAGCAGTGGTGCTTGAAACACAAGCAGGCCTGAGCCGAAAAGATAAGAAACCAATCCAAGGCATAGATGCTAACATTGTTCCCCCTCTTTTACTCGACAGCTGCTTGTCTGGGGATCTGTCATATGGAAAATATGTGAATGCGATGAAACATCTGTTAATATATCTCTGCTCCCACCCAGCTCCTTAAAAGCAAAATCTGTAGGCTTGTTACTATTTTCATTAGTGCCCAGACACTTGCTCTGTGCATCGTAGCACGGGGATGGTGATGTCTCGGGGCTGCCTGCCTGCTTGGGGCCAGAATGGCAGCGCACTGCCGTCATCTCAGGCATGTGGGGTAATACAAAGACAAGGTCTTAAAGCAGCGTGTAATCCTAAAAAGTGCCATTCCAGAGGATTTCCATTTAGGAATACTTAGCACGAGGAGACCTAAATGCAACTAGTTTAGTTTGCAGTATGCTCTAGCTAGGGAGATAATTACTAGCTCAGCTGCTTCTGTTACCTCTTTTCATCTTATTAGACAGCCACTTCTCTGATCTCTTGCATGTTGACGAGACATGGCATTCATACCTGCTGGAGACACTGACAAATTATTCCTGGCATTTGTTATTATTACTTTGTTTCTTTATTGGAGAAACTGGGAGAGTGTCAGCAAACTGGGTGCAATTAAGAAAAAAACAAGGAGGCTCCTTTTTCAGATAGAAAAGGGGAATAAAAGTAAAGAGTCCAAATGCTTGTTTCTGTTGGCTTTAGCAATAGCCAGCAGCTTCACAAACTTAATAAAATGTGCTCCCTTCTCCTTAATGCCTATAAAATATATATTCCTGTACAGAAACAGCAATCTCACACCAAACTGAAATTGCAATGAAAAAAGTATCTTGGTTCAACTGAGCATTATTTTTCTACTGACAGACAAGGTACTTTGTGTCATTTCAAAACCTAATACTCAGTATATTCTCATTTTTTTGTTTTTTTTTTTCCCTGACTGTAAAAGCAGCAGTAGGCAAGTTTAACCACATTAGGAAATTTTAATTTTCAACCTGAAGATGAGATGACAATCTGTCTCAGTTGCTGTCATGATCTTCTATCTCAAGATGACATGTTTATTCCTGGGCATTTACACTGTGGTAGAGAATGCCATGATGGAGCTGAGTTATAAATGTTAGTTTTGATTGAATATGACACTGCAAATAAACATTCCAATACACACTATAACTCTGACGTCCTCTTTCATCCTCTCGACACTACAGCTGATATCCCTGGGCACTTGCTGCCAATAAGTCCATAGAATGGTACGGGCATCAGACAGGCATATATGAAAATGACCCATGAATACTAGCTAATAAGAACAGAATTTAGATGTGAAACCATAGCACCATGAAAAACAACGTAAAAGCTCTGGAAAAAAACAGTTGATGTACACTGCAAAATTCTCTGCTACCCAGCAGTCATACCCTTGTTTAAAGAAGAAACCACGTAGCAACAGGAAGAGAGAATCACACAAAATGTCTATGCTCATCCTCAGATCGGCCAGTGAAAGATTTCTTTTAAAGAGCAGCCTTCATTGTGCTAGTCCCACTGTAAAATGGGCGTAGAGGCAAATTTCATACAATGACGAAGGTGGAAAAATCATAGTAAATCTCCATGTCAGTGCCTTTTGTTTTTACTGCTTTGGATGTGCATTTTGCAGAGTCGTAAAAGCATGGAAAAACCTACCAAACAAGCAAATGCTGTCTTTAACCCTTTGGCACTGGGCAAGGAGTGTCTGGAAATCCTGACTTTTAGTGTCAAGGGTATCAAAGCAAAACAAAACAAAAAAAAAAAAGCAGCTCACAATTCTAAAAGTCTGGCAAGAAAAGTGGAGAACATAAAAGCTGTGAAAATGAGGCTAGCTAGACAAAAATAAAGAAAAGGATTGACGCTAGCAAATATTAGGTCTCTGCCTGATTTTTGAACAAATACGAAGGAAGTTGTTTTTGGTTTGTTTTTTTTTTCAAAAAAGATACACTGTTTCTGCTTTGTAAAAGTGGTTTTTAAAGCAGAAAATGAAGAATTCGTCTGATTGCTAACAAAATAGTAGTAAACTAATCTTCATAACCTGTTGTTTTATTTTCATGTTCCCCCATTCTAGTCGAAGAAAAAGTTCCAAAGAAAGTGACGTGAGAAAGAGTTTCTGAGTATTATAAAGACACTTTCTTTCCCAAGCTTGAAAATCCAGGATTCAAATAGCTTAGCCACTATGTTTTCAGAATAAGAAAAGATAGAAGTAATCTGTATTTTGACACTAAGTTATGAACAAACAGCAAAATAACTGGTGAACTCCTGTTAGCTCTGTCACACAATCATAATAGTGGTCCAGTTGCTCAAGTGGAATCAATATAATTATGTCAAATAAAACTGGTAGACAATTTGGTGCAATACTGCATATTTATGTATTCATAACGTAACTAAATATAGGCATATATTTTTACATGTGCATGTGTGTACATTCACACGTATGTAGATCAACTGCTTGATTTTCCCAAGATATTTTGCATGCCCTGTATTGTCCTGGTCCCTATGATTCCCATTCTAGGAATTTTTCTCCTCATATCCCATAGGTTGATGGGGGTTAATTCAAGATCATCTGGGCTGCTGGACATGCAGCATTCAAAACAGCAAGTACCCAGCACTCAAGTGGTTTAACTTGCACCTCCAAGCTTGGCTGTGTCCCTAACTTGATGGCTCTCACTATGCACGTGGTACTTGTGGCAGTCACAGTGCTCCAGCGAGTACCACTGCCCTCTTTCCTTCATTTGGAGCACTCAAGTACAAAATGCAGCAAAAGGGGCTGACTTGGCTAAACAGGTCAACTGTCCAGAAGGAAGCAGTTTGCTAGAAGAAAAGAATGAAACTTAGTTCAGGCGCCCTGCTGCCACACTGCTGCCCTCATTTCTGAGCTAGCACACACCTTGTGCCTTAGTCCTCAGTTCACATCTTCTCCAGCTGTGGCCCTGGGTGAAGGGGGATGTAACTGCTGCCCTTTGAACCAACCTTATCCCTTTCTGAGTGCCTCCAGTGTGCTCAAAAAACCTCTACAGGATGAGGTCCCTCATGTGTGTCGGGGGACCTCTCCATCTGTCCCTGCACTGCTGACGGCTGCAGTGGGCAGTGAAGGGAGCAGGTGGCAACACCACGGGCCCCATGGGGGATCTTTGTGGAGCAGAGGGCATTGGGTGGCTCCCAAAGGCAGGCAGGCCAGAGAGCTTTCCCCAGTCAAAGTGTCTAAATCCATTTCAGCATTAAATCAAGGGGTTCAAAATAATGACTGCAGTTCACTGTTTGTGAAATGAGGATAACAAACACATAATTACTCAAAAAGGCTGTTATGAGGATTAACATGTGAAAGTTTGAGAGGAGCTCAGATACGGGGACAGAAATCCCCAAACGGGGACCATTTCTTTACAAATGATGAAGTACAATTGCTAACGCTTGTGGCAGGAATAATCTTCCATCTCATTCTTCTTTCAATGATTTTTCTGTCCAGTGGAAATAAAGAAAAGGTTTGGCCATACTTCTGGATGTAGAGCTTTTTCCTTTTTCCCAGGCAGAAGAGTAGGAGTCTTTAGTTTTGTGTTTTGTGTGTGTGTCACTCAAAAAAGAAGAAAATAAGTTACAGGAACTGTGACTACAATATCTGCAGGTGTGTGTCCCATGATCACAGGCAGAGCAGCTGGGAGGCCAGGAAATAGCTGGTTTCAACTTTGAACAGGCTGTATAATAAATTCAAACTAAAATTAAACCATCTCTCCCCCCGGGAAAAATCAAAAGCATTTGTTAAACCTGCAACTCAACAGATTGCATATTTTACCTGGACTGATTCTCAGCTATGTGACTCTTCCTTCAAATTACATTTACATTAAAGGGCATACAGCTACTGTGTACCTTTTTGTTCTTTCACCTTTCTGCCTTCATGACTATTGCAGTTGCTGTAGATGCCAAAAGACTAAATAAGAGGCACAAGTTTCTTTAAAGGAGCCATGCAAATTTCAGATGCAGCTCTTATAAATGTATTTCCAATCCAGCAAGCAAACTAAGAACTTGATAGTGTCAGGAAAGCCAAAGCTCAAATGCAGTTGACACTTGCAAGGGATGTCAAGAACAACACAAAGAGCTTCTACTACTATATTAGTAGGAAAAGGCTGAACAAGGAAAATGTGAGCCTTTTGCTGAATGAGGCAGATAATTCAGTGAGAGCAGACATGGATGAGGCTGATATACTCATTGCTTTCTTTGCCTCAGTGTTCACCACAAGGTCTCACAGGCCTCCCTTCTTATTAGAATCATAGAATCATAGAATCATAGAATCATAGAATCATTAAGGTTGGAAAAGACCTCTAAGATCATCGAGTCCAACCGTCAAACCAACACCACCATGCCCACTAAACCACGTCCCTAAGCACCTCATCTACACATCTTTTAAATACCTCCAGGGATGGTGACTCAACCACTTCCCTGGGCAGCCTGTTCCAAGGCCTGATCACTCTTTCAGTAAAGAAATTTCTCCTAATGTCCAGTCTAAACCTCCCTTGGCGCAATTTGAGGCCATTTCCTCTCGTCCTATCGCTTGTTACTTGGGAGAAGAGACCAACACCCACCTCGCTACAACCTCCTTTCAGGTAGTTGTAGAGTGCGATGAGGTCTCCCCTCAACCTCCTCTTCTCCAGATTAAACAACCCCAGTTCCCTCAGCCACTCCTCATAAGACTTGTGCTCCAGACCCTTCACCAGCTTTGTTGCCCTTCGCTGGACACGCTCCAGCACCCCAATGTCTTTCTTGTAGTGAGGGGCCCAAAACTGAACACAGTATTCGAGGTGCAACCTCACCAGTGCCAAGTCCAGGGGCACGATCACCTCCTTACTCCTGCTGGCCACACTATTTCTGATATAGGCCAGGATGCTGTTGGCCTTCTTGGCCACCTGGGCACACTGCCGGCTCATGTTCGGCCGGCTGTCAATCAACACCCCCAGGTCCTTTTCCTCCGGGCAGCTTTCCAGCCACTCTTCCCCAAGCCTGTAGCGTTGCCTGGGGTTGTTGTGGCTGAAGTGCAGGACCCGGCACTTGGCCTTGTTAAACCTCATACAATTGGCCTCAGCCCATCGATCCAGCCTGTCCAGGTCCCTCTGCAGAGCCTTCCTACCCTCCAGCAGATCAACACTTCCACCCAGCTTGGTGTCATCTGCAAACTTACTGAGGGAGCACTCAATCCCCTCATCCAGATCATTGATAAAGATATTGAACAAAACTGGCCCCAAAACTGAGCCCTGGGGAACACCGCTCGTGATCGGCCGCCAACTGGATTTAACTCTGTTCACCACAACTCTCTGGGCTCGGCCATCCAACCAGTTTTTTACCCAGCGAAGAGCGTACCTGTCTAAGCCATGAGGGGGTTCAAGAAGGAAGAACAACCAGCAGCAGATAAGGATCCAGTCATGGACTACTTGGGAGTTCTCAACTCACAGAAGTCCTTGGGACCAGACAGGCTGCATCCAAGGGTCTGGAGACAACTGGCTGATGCCCTTACAAGGCTGCTCTCTATCATCTTGGAAAGGCTGAAGAGGTCAGGCAGATCCCCTGATAACTGGGGAAAGGCAAACATTGCACATATCTTTAAAAAAGGCCAAAAGGACAATCCAGAGAATTACAGGCTGGTTAGCCTGACTTTGGTTCCTTGGAAAATGATGGAGCAAATCCTCTTGGAGAAAATTCCTGGACACAGGAAGGAGAAGAAGGTGACTGGGGACAGCCAGCATGGACTTACCAAGGGTGAATCATGCCTGACCAAACTCATTGCCTTCTGTGAAAAAAATCACTGAGTTTGTGGGCAAGGGGAGAGCAGCAGATTTCATTTACATTGACCTTAGCAGAGCATTTGACAATGTCTCCCCCCAATATTCTTATATCCAAGTTGGGACAAATGCTGGGGCTGGGTGGACAACCAGATGGATTAAAAAACATGGTTGGATGATTAGCGGATAGTGATTAGTGGGTTGTACTCAACTTGGAGGCCAGTAGAAGTGGATTAATGCAGGGGGACCTGTCCTGTTTAACAATGTGGTGGGTTGACCCTGGCTGGACACCAGGTGCCCACCAAAGCCGCTCTGTTACTCCCCTTCTCAGCTGGACAGGGGAGAGAAAATATAACGAAAGGCTCGTGGATCGCGATAAGGACAGGGGGAGATCACTCAGCAATTACCGTCACGGACAAAACAGACTCATCCTGGGGAAAAATTAATTTAATTTATTACCAATCAAATCAGAGTAGGGTAATGAGAAATAAAACCAAATCTTAAAAACACCTTCCCCCCACCCCCCACTTCTTCCCGGGCTCAACTTCACTCCTGATTTTCTCTCCCTCCTCCCCCGGAGCAGTGCAGGGGGACGGGGAATGGGGGTTGTGGTCAGTTCATCACACGTTGTCTCTGCTGCTCCTTCCTTCTCAGGGGGAGGACTCCTCACACTCTTCCTCTCCTCCAGTGTGGGGTCCTCCACGAACTTCTCCAGTGTGAGTCCTTCCCACAGGCTGCAGTTCTTCATGATCTGCTCCAGTGTGAGTCCCTTCCAAGAGGTGCAGTCCTTCAGGAACAGACTGCTCCAGCGTGGGTCCCCCATGGGGTCACAAGTCCTGCCAGCAAACCTGCTCCAGTGTGGGCTCCTCTCTCCACAGGGCCACAGGTCCTGCCAGGAGCCTGCTCCAGCGCGGGCTTCCCACAGGGTCACAGCCTCTTTTGGGCATCCATCTGCTCCGGTGTAGGGTCCTCCACGGGCTGCAGGTGGATATCTGCTCCACTGTTAAGCTCCATGGGCTGCAGGGGCACAGCCTGCCTCACCATGGTCTTCAACAGGGACTGCAGGGGAATCTCTGCTCCGGTGCCTGGAGCTCGTCCTCCCCCTCCTTCTTCACTGACCTTGGTGTCTGCAGAGTTGTTTCTCTCACAATTGCCGTTGCACAGGATTTTTTCCTCCTTATTAAATATGTTATCACAGAGGCTCTAACACCGTCACTGATGGGCTCAACCTTGGCCAGCGGTGGGGCCGTCTTGGAGCCGGCTGGCATTGGCTCTATTGGACATGGGGAAAGCTTCTAACAGGTTCTCACAGAAGCCACTCCTGCAGCGCCCCCGCTACCAAAACCTGGCCACAAACAACCTCATCAATAACCTGGAGGAGGCATCAGAATGTTTGCACATCGTGTTTACAGCCCATCCATGTGCATGAACATGAACAGTGATCCTTCTCTTTCAACAAGAAGGAATATATTTTCAATGCACCTGATCTAGAAGCAGCAGTCCTTCCTTGTTTCACGCTCTTTAGCCTGTGCCTCATATCATCACTTGCCCAGCCTGCTCCCACCCTTATCCACTCCTCCACCTATCCCAGTTTTCCCCGTTCCCTATTCCATCTTTCCTGCTTTTGCCTTCTTTTCCCTGGTCCCAAGCCACCTCTTGTCTCTGTTCCATAAGAAGCACCTCTCCTCCCCACAACTCCCCTCCCAGCCAGACTCTCCCTGAAGTGTTTTCTCCTTCTCTCTCTAAGTTTCTGAGCTGCAACCAGGAGAGTGTTGAGAGCACAAGACAGGGCAGGCCCTGGGTTTACTCTCGCATCCCCTGGGAGGCACAATAATTTGTCCCAGGGACAGTCCCACACAGACACTGCAGCTTCAGTCTGGCCTGTGCTTGATGCACATGGAGTCTTCAGAGATGCTCTTGCTGACCTCTGACAAACACATGGAAATGGTGTTTCTGGGAGACTAACAAATTAAGGTTGGGTTGGTTTCCATGAGGATAGCAATAGTCACTCATTTTGGATCTCACTTTCAATGCTTGCTGGATAAAACAGTTTGGCCAAAGCTTAGACACAGTAGAGATACTTAGTGAAATGTCTGTATAACATTTTATTATCACTAGGAAAGAATTAAGACATCCCTGACTTCTTTTTGAGCAACTTTAACTTGAAACAGGAAAAGAAACTTAAAGTAACATCCAAGGTGGAAGTTGATCAGTCTGAAAAATTACAGCCCATGGCAACTGAAGAGGATGGTGACAATGGAAAATGGAAAACAGACTTAACTCCTGTTATCATTTCCACTTCTTCCTAAACCAAAGATACAACCAGTTCAGCCACCTCTGTATGTAATGTTTCTCTTACAAAAAAGCAAATATGGACAGAAACCATCTCTTCTTCCCTAGCACAGAGTAATACAGAGTGGTGCAGTAGTGCGGCAAAAAGACAATTAATAATTCTTAAAAATCAATTGAGTGGGTGATCCTAAGCATCAGACAGTGGTGCAGCCAAGTGATCTCCAGAACAAGAGAGAGAACGAAGTTTTTTCTCTAATTATTAAATGACAAAGTAATGAAAATGGGACCGTTCTCTCAAATCTAGGCCCTCTTTGTATGTCCATCCACATTAATCCAAGAAGCAGCTATGTTCATTAAGGATATCCAGTGATTTGACCATATTCTACCAGTTTGAAAAGGGGAGCCTTTTAAGAGAATTCCAAGAAAAATGCAGAATTTTTATCAAGTTTTGAATTTGTTCATTTAGTGTTAATGAAACATGAAATACGCCAGCTGCCAAACTTGCCAGTCTAGGCAGGTTTCCAGATTAGCCTGCTTTAATACTCTATTTTCTTCCTTCTTTAGTGGTGATATGAAATAAAAATTACACCGGGGATTTTGTTTTGCTTTCCGTATTTTTTGTGAGCATCTGTGGAGGCTTTGTTTTTAATGTTCTTGCTTAATATCATATTCTCCAGAAGATCCAGAAGTAACATAGCCAAAGATAGCTTCAATTATCCAATATAAAGTATGCAGGAAAACACAGTATTATGAATCTATTTTCTTCTTTCTATATTTTGCATCTGCAATCAAGCTCGTGTGCAAATAATGACACTTAGACATCCTATTATTGATTATGCCTTTGATTCGGGAAGTGAGATAAATAAGTGGTATCAGATGGGCCAGCAATTAACTATGCATTGAATTGCTGTTTCAAAAATAGAGCCTAAATCGACTCTCTTAAAAAGACTGGTCCCACAATATCAGTATACCATGTGCTGTTACATACATGTATTGTTAAAATATATGCAGCCATTGAACATTTCCTAATATGCATAGGATAATATGAGGTGGACATGTACTGCTCAGTATGAAAGACCATTCAAAAAGACGGGAATGGACTCAGGGGATTGCAACGTGAGTGACATCCAACATATTCAGGTCTCTGGTCATGCCTACGTGACAGACTGTGGTGCTGTGCATGGACACACAGGCTTGCTGAGCACCAAAAGCAGTATTGCTACAGCGTGAGGGTTCCCCCGTGGTAGCATGCAGTGCGGAGCACCCTTAGCACTTCTGGCCAGGCCTGGCTTGTTCAGAGCTAGCTGGGGCAGATAAGCCAAGAAGTGCATTGCATTAACAATATTTGCAATGTGAAGGCAGCCAAAGTACAATGCATTCCTCTTTAGTCAAACTGGTGTGGAAAGACCACAGCCTACTCCGTTTCCAGACAGTAAAATACATGCACATATATACTCTTGTTGACCGTGCTCTGAGCAAGGATTTGGACTAGACGATCTCCAGAGGTGCCTTCATACCTCAGCTAGTCTATGATACCTGACATGGGGCAAATGTCAATGCTATCCATCTCCTCATTAAAATGCCAAGATATCACTACTTTGAAAAACCTCAGAGTGAATAAATGGAAGAGGAGCTGGGGAGAGGGTAGATGTAAGTGGAATGTCTGAATAGAGAGATCTACAAACAAAAAAGAAATTTGAAATAGAAGAGATGGATAGTGGCACAGGCAGCAGGTCTAGAAGAAAGCTAAACCCATTTTTAGCAGTCAGGTTTTCTGGGAAAGAACTGGACAAAACAGTCATTGTGAGTAAAGTATCTGAAGGTTTCAGCTGTATTTTTCTGTCAGTGAATCATTGGCAAGTATCTCCTTAATTCTGAGAATTTGCCATAGCTAATTGTCCTGTAATTTATGCAAATCTATTTCCATCATGTACACAGAATACTGCCCATTAGTTATTTATGAGTAGTAGTCAGCTACGTCTGGGTCATGACTGAAATTGTTCAAGCAGGAGAAAACAAACAATTTAGGGGTAATGAGCAATAAATATTCTTTCTTTTCACATAGTACTATCCCTGTTTCTAGGTGAATACATACGCAAGTCACCGTTCACTGAACAGATATTAACAAAAATAAATTTTAAAAATGTACGTAAATAACAAACAGGAAAGGTTTCTATGTAGCACAGTTATCAAAATACAAAGAATTGTAACATTTTCTAGGTCAGATATTCTAGACTGGTGTAAAATAAGCATCATTCTAGTGCCAACAGTGGGATCACTGAAGTTTCATTGATTTATACCAGATGCAAGTCTGGACTTTCTTTTCTTTTTTTTTTTGTTCCATTGTTCAACCAGCTTCACTGCAGAAGATGATTAGAAAGAAAGGACTTAGGAAGACCACAGTAGCAGGCAATTGGAGAGATTAGACACAAATTGATTAAGGCATGAATAGGTTATTGCAGAGAGGCAGAGGAAAGAGAAGCCAGATTCTGGCAATGTTCCTGTGGTTGTGACGTGAACTTAGAGATGATGGAGATGAAGGGCAGAAAAGAAAGTCTGGGGATAGAGCTGTCTCCAGTTCTGCAGTAATTTGATGCTAACTTTCAAGAGCTGAAAAAACTTAATAAACTCTTACAAATTTAACTAAGGAATAGGTTAGAGAAACAGAAAGACTCGTTAACAGATTTTACCCAGAGCAGATTTAGAACAAGTTTTCTTCACCAGGTTTACTCTAGTGTCGATTTTGGCTATTTTTCTTTTTTTTTTTTTTTATCATGAATTAGGACTATAACTGCCTTTTTCCCACTGCCTGGCTTTATCACCATGATAACCATCAAGATATTTTTCTAGAGATATTAGATAGGCTGGACATGTGAAGCCCTTTCCCAAATTTTCCCAGCTCAGAGAAACCATGCAATGAGAAGAAACAAGCTTGCCTGGATTTAAAAACAAAAATGTCTACAAATATGTACCAGTGACAGACCCAAAGCACCACAACACTTGCTTCACCCACCATCTCTGCCATAATTCTGCCTACATACAGGTGTGCACCAGCAGGTACACATACACATGTTTTTTCTTCACCATCAGAGAAACCTGAAACAAAGAAAACCACAACACTACAGAAAACACATGGGAAACAAGAAAAAGCAGACATTTCAGAAGAATAACCACTTCAAACCCAGTTGCCCATGTGTAAAAAACCATGCTCAGGAACCCACTGTTTAATAAATTGATACTAGTCATATATAAATGTTAACTGTCTGAACTAAATACAACCTATGACAATGCTACTGAGAAGTAATTTACATTGACAGCTTTTCAAAACAGCTAGTTTTCCTTGATCCAAAATAAAACTTTCAAGAATACACCACAGCTGTTTTTAAACCTACACTGCAAGTTCCTGGAGGGGAAAAAGAAGTAGGAAGAACAGAAAAAAATGACTGTAGAAAAGGATAGACATGGTCCCAGCCAGCCCTTTTTCTCCTGTTTCTCCCTGTGACTGGATACTCCATGGTAAAGGAAAAAAATATACAGAATGGGGCAATCTGGTACCACAGCTCAGGAGAACTGCTGGAGGTTGTGCATGGTCTGGGCTTTGCTGGACAGTAAAAATAAACACAGAGGAAGAGCAGACCAGGATAGAGCAAGTAAAAGAGACACCCAGAAATAAAACCAGTAGCCAGTACAGCTTGGAACAGAGAAGAAATATGAAAAATTCTCCTGTTGCATGGTCTGAAGGGGCAAAACTAGGATATACTTCACGTAAACCAGGCACAAATGCATCCTTGATAGAGCCTGTAGCCTGATAGAAACAGCTCTGCTCACAGGAGTGGTAAGATCTTGATCTCTTCTCACTGTGCCCTCCCAGTTCCTCATGACTTAACACCAGTTCAATTGCATGATAAACCTCTTTGCAAAGATACAGGGCTAAAGGCCAGCTGAGGCCCACGGAGGAGTGTGTCACTCCTCCCCTAATTAATTCAGGGAGAAGGAACCTGATCAAAGAAGTGCTGACATTCAATCAAAAGTCAGACAATATGCTCATGAGTAATAAGCACCGTCACATTGTCAGGATGTGTCAAGACTTCCACTGAAGTACATACTGGAAAAGGAGGAGGAAGGCCAGAAAGACAATTGCACAACATATGTGACAGAGGCTCAACAAAAATAAATAGTTCCCCAGCTGGAAAAAAACTGTCCCTGATTCCCCCTGCAGAGGGGACAGACAAAACACCGTTCACGCTAAAGCTGTTTCACCTTGTATAGTAGCTGAATGCAGGAGATTCATCTGGGTGCAAAACTTATAGGTGCCATACAGTTCTCCATAAGATGCATAGTAAAAACTTTGTCCGGCACAGATGAAACCAACTCAGTATGTGAATTAAGCACACCAGAGGTCTAAAGGACAAGGAAAATGTTGGCAAAGAATTGACCCGTTTCGAAAACAAGTCCACAAAAGCACAAGTCATCTTTCCGGTCTGCCAGTCCAAGCCATTGGAAAATTGCCTTACCTCATTGGGGTGGAGCAGGGACAGATCTCCAGGTCTTCACCATCCTAAGCCTCTCCTGCTTTTTAGGTAACAAGATCAAAAATCTTCAGTGACAAGAGGATTGCAAAACTTTCTCCCTGATGCTTTCCCCAAAAAGCTGTAGCATCCAGGCTGAGACATGAAAACAAAGCTTATAGGACATTACGGGAAAATTACCAGAGACTGTCTTTCCCTGGAGCTAAGGTGTCTGAGGAAAAAAGTCAAGCCCTGAGCATATCCAGCCCTGCTCAAATCTGTTCATCGCCAGGGCTAAACGATGTATGTGGCATGTATCACCAATAAAAATATTGAATATTTACTTCTTTCTCCTAATGCCATAGTTTACTCAAGCAAAAGCATTACCATCTCCCATAAATGCCAGTCCTCACTAATTAAAGGACTCTTACTTTAGCCATTCTTTCCCATAGTTTAATTTTAATCATCAGTCAGACACCTCTCATGGCATGACAATAGATGGTATGACAATACAGTACATGAAATACTAAAAATCGTACCATTACCTTTATCCCATACTTTCCTTTTTCATAAAAAAGAATTTTAAACTTCTTCCAGGATACATCACACTTCCTGGAGACCAGGTCACGTAGACTTTTAAAAGGTGATGTTATCTCCATATAAAAATATTTTCCTGTGAAGAGATTTCTGGTCATGAGCATATCAAACAAGCAGAAAATGTCATAATGAAATAAGATGTATAAAAAATGACAAATTCTTACTAGAAATCAGGTACACATAGTCAACATTAGTATAATGTACCTAGGGGTGTGACAGTCTCCTACTTTGTGTCTCTTAAATGAAGGCTCTGGCTTAGATAGTAGCTGCATGGACCTGACACAGAAACGTCTGGTTTCTGTGGCCTGAGAGCGGGGGGAGCTCATAGGACATTATGGGAAAATGACCAGAGACTGTCTTTCCCTGGAGCTAAGGTGTCTGAGGAAAAAAGTCAAGCCCTGAGCATGTCCAGCCCTGCTCAAATCTGTTCATCGCCAGGGCTAAACGATGTATGTGGCATGCATCACCAATAAAAATATTGAATATTTACTTCTTTCTCCTAATGCCATAGTTTCCTCAAGCAAAAGCAGGGGAAATGACCAGGATGGGGGGGGGACGCTCTCTGCCCAGAACCTGTTTGAACAATGTGGACTGCTGAGAGTGGAAAGGCCATGCTAAAGCCAAATACATTATGAGCTTGCTTACTGTCAAGATACCTGGAATACCACCTCCATGCCCATGCACACCATTATTTCCTTTCTCTTATAAAAAAGATGCTGTTGCCTGGCTCTGCGTAAAGAATTGGAAGCACAATCAAGGCAGAATTTGGTGTCACCAGCTCTCCACTGCAGTGCCAAGAATAAAGAGAAAAGAAACTATAAGAAAAGGAGCTTGGTAGGCAATGCCTGTGAGTTTCTGCCTCTTCTCAAGACAAGGAAATCATGTGTTTCTAATGTCTTCTTTTTATAAAGTGCATTCAAATAAGGTTGGGGGTTTTTTTATCAGGGCAAATCCTTGTTATAAGCTCTTCCATCTCTCTATCTGGCAAAATAATCAAGAAAAGGTTGTGCTTTCAGTACCTGCAGCTCTAAGTACAAGTCAAAGTACAAGTCATTGCTTGTAATTTTTTACAATCCTGTATTATTTTACCACTTTCAGACACCGTCTACATTATGTAGCACACACAGCGTATTACTTTCCACAGGTCTTATGAAACATGTCTCTATTCAAATTTTTATGCTGATGTTAACAGGTAAGGTCATCCCTACAATATCAAAGTAATTTGCATATGCCATGGACATAAAAGCTCAATATTTTCAAATATTCAAATATTTTGAAGTTTGAGAAATGATGTTCTATTGAAGTGAGTAGTCATCTTTTCAACACAGACCAACAGGAGCTGTGGACACAGCAAGTCTAAAAATTAAGAACCTAAAGTTAATGGAGTCTTTTCACAAATGTGCTTGCAGTTATGTGCAAGTATATTTTATATTCAGGCATTTCAGCAAAGAGGTAAATAAGAAAAAAATGTGTTTGGTATCAATTCATCTGACGTGAAGTACTTAAGTTTTATTATGGGAACTTCTTGATGTTTTAAATACATTATCCAATGGAAGAAAAGAATGTTTGGAGACATATCCATTCATTCAATTGAAAAATCAAAATATTTGGGGCAGTATTCATCTCACTTAGCTCTGGAAATTTCCAGTTATGTATCTAAATCTGACTAAGTCACTCTAGGCTCCTATGAAGCCAGTAGTGAGAAAGTAATTACTTCTGAGGAGACATTATTTCTGTCCTTTGTTGTTGTTACTCTTGGTTTCCCCCTAAAACAAGAGAAGTGTATTTTGAAAGTACTTGGTGCTCTGGAAGAACACAGCATAACAGCCTTATGTACCCACATTTTAAGGGAGGGGAGATTCACTCCTCTGCTGAGGCTCAGACAGTCAGAGTAGCTGAGGTGGGAAGGCACATCTGGAGATCCTCTAGTCCAATCCCTGCTCAAAGCAGGGTCACCTAGAGGAGGTTGCTCTAATAAATCTATGAACCTTTAGGGACACTGGTGCCTGCAATGTTAGGGAGGATGATCACTGCCTTACCAGCTCTGTTGTGCTTCACACATTACAAGAGAGCAACAGCAGCGGTGAAGTTACCAGGAAATTTCAAGTGGCAGAACAGTTCCCTGGACCAGAAACACAAATATTCAGCAACAATGAAAAAGACGTAAAAATTAAAAAGGGATGGGGTGGGGAGGAGACAGGAAAGGATGCAAAAAAGTCATAAGTCATCCCGTGTAATGGCTTGGTAGGAAAATGTTTTCACACTTCAGCCCACTGAAACTAGACTGAAGCTCCACCCTCTGTAATGTATTTTAACTGTTGATAATTGAAATGGAACACACCAGCCTTTACTTATCCTGCCTAATGAATGTTATCGTGTGGAAAAGGTAAATCAATAACAGCTGAGATCAAACATACCAATCTCCTTTTGAGTGTACAGTGCTCTCATTTATATAAATCTTTACAACCTGACTGCCCTTCTCATTTAAGCGCAGCGAATGAAACATTACTCAGTACAAAAGACCTTCTCTCTTAAGAATTCTCCATGCTGTTTGAAAGGGTAGCCCAAATGAATTGCTGGAATGGCCATTGAAAGGGCTACTCGTTAGCTATGACTGTCCTTGGGAATTAGCCAGACGTGAGGTAACGAGACCACAAAGTGCTGTTGGTATTGGCACCAAAGCCAAGGTTCATCATAGTACCTCTTGTCTAGACTAGGGATGTAAAAGGAAATAGAAAACAATTCTTCAACTATAGGCACTTGATGTTCCGTCCCCTTTTTCTATACAAAAATGTAAGACATTTGGAATTTTTCATTTTTATTTGGGAAAGACAAATTTGGAAACCAGAGTGACTCATGCTGGAAAGTGTCTGACTGGCATGTGATAGCCAGCTAGCTCCAGAAAGTTAAGGCCGTAGGAAGAGTTTGAGGAAGGCATGTGGATTCAGATTTTAATGTGATTTAACTCTTAGTACCCTCATCATTCATTTTGCTTTATTCGCAGTGTAAATGACAGGGAGGTCATTATGTGGACGACCTATCTGTTTACAAGCAAGCTGATATATACCAAGAGGTCCACGTACTCTGGGAATAAGAGTTTCAGTTTTAGGACTGTATTACGGGTCCATTCCCAAATGCATTGCACAAATCTCCTATCAGGTAATTCTGCAGCACAGACGCCCTGGAGGGTAAGTTCAGATCAAAACCTTATTTCTGACTCGCTTGGGCAGCTGCAAAACAATTGCTTTTCTTTGCAGAGCATCCTGGCACCGTGGTATCCCTGTCTGAATCAAGATCCACCCACCCCTTACACAAAATCCCTTCTCATTTCCAGCTGCTGCACTTCATCCCCTAGCCCACTCAAGTTCAGTTACAGAGGAGCTGGCTGACCCAAAGCTATAGACTGAAGGAAAAATTTTAGTCTTTTCTCAGTATTTTCCCCAGAAGCTGAATCATATCTGTTTCGGGATTTTTTCTGTCCAGTGGCAGCTACTGTAAGCTTAAGAGCACTTCTTGCTCTCCTTTGCATCCTTTCCTTCAGTAGGGTGCTGACATCCTCCTCTTTCACTCATCCTTCATTTCTTTTGGGAATGGTAGGCACTGAGTTTCTTCAGCCACCACATCTATCCTATCTCTCAGCCCTCAGCATTTACCCATTGTCTCATTTCCTAGTAATAAATCAAGGAAAAATTCACTATCTACACCCTAGCATCTTTTTAGTGTCCCTACAAATGCAGGCTATTGGGAGTGTAAGGGGGCATCACAGTGCCCCCTGCTTTACCACCACCTGCTTACAGGAAAAACATTTTGTCTTCCGTTTCTGTTTCCAAAAGTATGTCTTGCTCCCCACTTTCTGTTCCAGTGTGTGGTGTCCATGTGTCCTTCATTGTGCTGAGAAACGCAGAAGCTGATCTTTCCTTATCTATTTATCATTCCAAATAAAAACTGATGTTCTTGAAGACAGGCATGGTTTTAGCAGCAGGACTGATGGGACTCACAGGACTTTCCTCTAAACCCTCCTACTATTGTTACATGCTCCAGATCATATGACACTGTAATGCGATTTTGGCTGTTCGCCACTCCACATACACACAACTCCCTTAAAAGGCTTTTTTTTTTTCATCATTCTCACATTCCCATACTTCAGTCCCAAAGTGCTACCATTCAGGTACAGAGGCTAGGAAGAGCTTTCTATGCTGGACACTTGCAATATTGGAGTCCTACCAAAGCAGGCCTACATGCTGCCTTCTGCCTGTTTCTTGGACCTCCCTGCTTTTCCGATCTTTGATTGTCACTTCCTCGCAGAAGTGGCACCCTCATGTCTCATCCATGCCAGGCCCTCAAGGTTGGGGCAATGCTTTATATTTACAGACATACGGAGTGGGCACAGAGACTTCAAGGAGTACCAGATACGAAACACTGCTTACACAGACAACCAACCACATAGATGTGGGCAAAATGGACACCTGCACCCACTCCCTGCCTCCTTCTCGCTCTTCTATTACTATCTGTGCTGACGTGGAGTTTCTTAAGGAATCAAGGGCCCTTCCTCTCCCCAAGGGCTCATCCTCCTCTGACATCTTGTCTTCTAAATAACTCTCCAACTGTAAAGCTGCTTCTCGACTCAGTGCCCTTCCATGTCCTTTTTCAAACTTCTCTTTACGTGATCTGTGAAAGACCATCTCTTTGAGAGCTTCCAGACCTCCTTGTCATGTAAGTGATGATCTCATGAGGTGCTCTACAAGACTGTCCATCACTAAATTGCTCCTCCTCAGATTCAAATTTGTGCTGGATCATAATAAGCTCTTTGCATATGTGCAAGGAATATCATCGAGACTTAACGATGTCTTGAAACACTCCTTGAGATTTCAATCTGACATAAAGCTTACAACTAAAAGAGAAAGTGCATATGAAGTCTGATGTTCGACAAGGACATGCAGCATGTCTCCTATGTGAAGCAAAATTGACAAATCATTCAAATCATCACAAAAACCTTGAAAAGCAGTTCTCCCTCACATGACTGTTTTATGAAAAGGGATGACAGAATAGACAGGGAAAACTTTTGGTAAAGACAAGACAAGAGCTGGAATAAAGGCAAGAACAGAGAAGTAGAAGAGCAATCTGTGTAGCAGCAGCAATGAAATCCTAGTCTGGCTCCCAACGTGTATGTTAACCAATGTGATGCCAGACATTTTTATGTTTCACAATTGCCTGGTTTTCACTTAGGGCTTTGCACATTATTGAATCTATGAGAGACTGTGCCTTGGCCTTATATTTCTAAGATGTATTTCATTCCTTTTACATACACATTACACCTCCTACTCAGGGCCTGGTGTTGTGTTTGATATGCAATCTGTATTTAGGAAGCATTCCTTTTGGTTCACCCAAGTGAAAAATGCTATCCCCATCTGGTGTCCTGATCATCCATACATGGAATATTCATCCATCTTTTAATCTGCTCTGAAACTAGTCTTCATTTGATACTTTGGAGCGTTCAGGACATTTTTTTCTCTGGAGTGTCTCATTTCTGATTCTTTCTGGACCAGAGCCAGAAGTCTTACAGGGAAAGCATCTCTCTATGAGAATAAAAGCCCATTTTAAAAGGTTGGAATAGTCTGGGTCAGGTATATGATCTAAAGCCAAAACCCCTTTCCAGCAGCCTTATCGTTATTTACACTTGATCACATGTCAAGACCATAAGTCAGATCTGCATAACTAACTTTCATTCTCTCTATTAGCTAAAGAAATGACAGTAAAATAGCTCACTCATACAGGATTATTCACTGGCTCTTGTCAGGTCAGCTGAAGAAAAAAAGAGTTGAAGAGCTCTTGCAGAGCTGAAACAAGGGCAAAGTAATGATTTTGGTGTAATTTATTTCTTTACAGAAAACTACAGTTGAGGATTGACCAACAGATTTTCCAAATTTATGTTGAATTTAGAAAATAGGAATTCCTAAGAAAAGGGGGGGAAGGGGGAAAGTCCTAAATACCTCATTATAAAACGAGCCAATTCTTCTTCCATTTCACTTGTATTAAGTTTGAGTTAAATAAAGTAAGTTTTCGAAGAATAAAACAATTGCATTTGGCACCCAGTGTTGTAGCCCACTGAGAAAAGGGTTTATTTTTTTATTGTGAGTATAAAAGAAGATAATTTTTTTAAATTAAATTGGCTTCCTGTTAATTTTTCTGTTTGGCGGTTGACTGAAAAAGAATTATTTATGGTGCTCGAGGGACTTTGAGATAGAGATGTATTTACCATCTTCTTGATGGCTACACCTGCAGAACTGTTGCTTCTTCTGCCTTCTGAAAAATGGAAGAAAGCTCCTTGCTCCTATCTTTGTCTGCTCTCCTGACCAGTGCATTTGAAGAAAGTGATAAAAACTATATTTAATTGTTAATACTTGTAATGTTATCTGATACATTTTTCCCTTAATGTTTTAAAAAGCATGTAAAATTCTATGCCTGAACACAGCTTTCTGGTATTTTGTAATGCTTTCCATTCACTTCTCTTTCTCTTTTCTCTATTTAATCAGGTTATCACTTGAATTGCAGCAGAGGTACTGTTCACATCCTGAACCCTGTTGTGCTAAGCTCTGTGTGCAAATATAAAGGGCAAGTCCTTTCTTAAAGAATCTGTGCTTGTAAGTATTTTTCAATTTGCTATCACAAATAATGAGCTGGATTTCAGTGAAACCAAAGTTTAGTAAACACATACATACCTGCAGAATTGAGATGGGAAACAAATTGTTGTGGACAAAAAATTTTAATAGTTAAGATTAAGACAACCTTGTTTTGCAGTGATCAGCTAATTCCTGTAAGAGAGCTGGGCTGTGCTTCTCTTTACCAAATATTATTTTAGTTATCTAAGATAAAGTAACTAATCACAAGAGTTCTCTCAGAAGTGAAACAGTCTCTTTTTATATCACAAGAGTGGACATACACTATATCTTGTATAAATGAAATTATTATCACTATAATTACTATTAAAGGCAGGTTTTGCAAGATGATATATGTATAAGTGAGCTTAGTATAGCTCTTTGTTCAGTATAAGCCATTTGCCACAAGCCTTTATTTCTTACTGAGTTCCACAAGTGACTTCTGCATCCTCATTCCACACTAACCAAACTGTGTAACACTGCACAATCACAGAACCACACATCACAAAATAATTTAGGTTGGAAGAGATCTCCAGAGGTCATCTAATCCAACTCCTTTCTCTAAGTAGGGTCAAATAGATCAGATTGCTTAGGGCTGTGTCTATTTGGGCCCTGAACACTTTCAAAGATAAAGGGTGCACAGCCTCTCTGGGCAACTACCCTCATGGTGATATTATTTTCCTAATATCCAACAGGAATTTCCCTGTGTTGCAACTCATGTCTGTTGTGCCTCGTTCTCTCACTGTGCACCTCCAAGAAGAGCCCAGCTACATGTCTACATGAAGTACCTGAAGACAGCAGTGAGGTCTCCCTTTTGCCTTCTCTGAAGGCTGAACAAGCCCTTTTCCCTCAGCCACAACCTGTACATCCTTTCTCCAGCCCCCTCCCATCTTGGTGGCATCCGATGGACTCACTTCAATTAGCTGTAGTCTTTCTTGTCCTGGAGAACTCAGACAGGGCACTCCAGGTGGGGTCTCAAAAGTGCCAAATAGAGCAGAACAATGACTTTCCTCAATCTGCTGGCTATAGTCTTCCTTATGCTGCGCAGGATGTCGTTGGCCTTCTGTGCTGCAAGAGCATATTGCTGGCTCGTGTTCAATTTACTGTCCACCAGGACCCCTAGGTCCTTTTCTGCAAAGCTAACCAGTTGGTCCCCAGCCTGGACAGTTGCATGGGCTTATTCCCTCCCAGATGGAAGGCTTAGCATTTTCTTTTGTTTAACTCATGAGGTTCTTGTCGGTCCATTTCTCCAACATGTCCAGATCCCTCTGAACAGCAGCCTGACTCTCCAGCACATCTACCACTCTCCCCAGTTTGGTACAATATGTGAACTTGTTGAGAGCGCACTCCGTCCCATATCCACATTACAGATGTCAAAAATAACATTGAACAGTACACGTTATACCTATATATACATATATATTGTTACAATATAGGTATATATATTGTTTAACATGCTTGCCCTGCTCAGTTATGAGCAGAACTAGGGTTAAACTGTGACTTTCTTAGCAGAAGAGTTCACACATGTGTCTGCCATCATTGTAGGCATTTCTGGAGAACTCAGATGAAGGGAAACCTTGTTGAATACAGTTAAAGAAAATTATTCTGTCAGGATTTGAGGAGCTAGAAGACCAGTCAGTATAAACCATGTTTTGTCTTACTGTTGCTTTCTCAGAGTTTAGCCTGGCCATGCACATAGATCTCTTCTAGAATATATCATTCAGAAGAAGTGCTTTTTTTTATCTTCACCACAGTGGATGGGAAAAAGTCCTTTTATGTATAACTTGCTTTGGGAAATCTTTAGGCTTCGTGCATTTAAATCTTAAACATGTGCACTCTTCCTCCTTCACTTAATTTCTTTGCAAAAAAGGTCAGACTTTAGGTGATCAGGGGGAAGCTCCAAACACTCTAGTTCTTCACACTGTTCTTACACAGCTGCAGATGGTCCATAAACTAATAAATGCACCCTGCAAATCTACTCTTCCTTTCAGAAGAGGATGTACCATATATTGTGTCTCACAAAGAAGACATTTCTTCCTCAAAATAGGAAGGACTTGATGACTCATCTTTGGTACTACAACTTTAGGATTGCCAGTGGACATTCAAAAAACCTTTCTTTCTGTGAGGCATACAGTTGACCCTTCAGACAGGCTGAATATTTCCTCTTAGTACGTGTCCACGCTGTACATTCCTTGCACTACATTCTGCAGTGATAAAATGTATTTCTATTACCTTGTGAATCCTCTTTAAAAGGCCTGCCTACCTTTCCTCATCACTGTGGTTTGTGCTGCATGGTCACTTAGCTATAGGCGGTCAAGCTGAGCTCTACCCTGGTTTCTCTCCAACAATCTCAGCACCACTGATGCCCCGAGTCCAAATCATGGCTGGCTGTCAGCATGGGACACTAAGACCAGAGCCATCTTGACGAGAAGTCTTGTTCACTTACCTTCATGTCCAAATAAAACCTCTTCCTGAGACATGTGTGCTAACAAAAAGTGGTCACAGCAATTTCTCCGGGAATGTAAACAAAAGGGGTACAAGTGTGACAGGACCGAATCGTGACTTAGGTTTCACATAACTGGCAGGAAGCTGGCTGTGTTTTAGTATTTACTTACACAATTTCTCTGCTTGCTATAGTCACTCAAGGTCTAGGAGTGAATGGGCTTTCATTCTTGTTGTCTCACTCTCTGAATTATAGTTGGGTCAGTAATGCCATGTTGACTGTGACAGGTTATGCTGAGACAAAAATGTCATTTGCAACCACATAGCCAGGAAATCTGTCCTGGGGACTAGAGTTTAGTTCAAGAAGCCACTGGATTTCTCCACTCTTTGCTTTCATTCCTGTGCAGCAGGTTAATTAGAAAAGTGATGGTGATGCTTTGATGAGAATAATTGTTTATTATTCATTTATGCGTTGTACCTTGAAACAACAGAATGCAAACAAACAACTGATGTCAGCATGTGTAGCAGAGAAAAAATAGTCTATGAGAACATACCCTTTCTTGCATATAATGACATGTTTTTGCTGCAGAAAGTCCCTAAGGCTGATTTCTTACTAGCAGTTTCAAAACATCATCATTAGTAAGACACTGGGGAATAAAACTGTTCCGTGAATCCATTTATGTCTTTACTGAAAACCCCACTTTTCTATGGGAAGAACAACAACAGTCACTTACAGTTTTTACCTCACAGCTTTTGATGTGGGCCAGAAGACCATTTCAGGTAATATGCATAACATACCCTGCTAATCTATGTTGGCTTACTAGCTACCACAAAGGAAGGAGCCAAACATAAAATCCATTGTTATCCTCATGACTGGTCATATGTTATCTTTGCTACTGTAGGGCTTTTTGTTTAAATTTGACTTTTGTTGACTTCATAGATATTTTGAGCTTATACTGAATTAGAAGACACATATTTACTAAATAATTCATTGGTGAGGCAGGAAGATAATTTGGCAAGGTTCTTTTCCCCCCCTCAGGCTTATAAATTCCAGAATTTTTTTGCCCCACCTATTTGGCAAGTTTTTTTCTTTTTTTCTTTTTTTTTTTTTTTTTTCTGAAGAGCAGGAATAACAAGATTAACCCTGGAAAACACAAAACCAAAAACCAAGGGAAATGCTGTGGCACTTCTTTTTTTCCCTAATCCTTTAATGGGGGCCCAATCCTAACCCCTTCAATCTTTTTACTTAGTTCAGCTAGTTCTGGATCAGGCCCATACACAGGATTGCTTCTGTTCCTCAGCGTGTTTCAGCTGACAGCCAGGACTGCACAAGAATGCATGAGAGAACCCTCTGTCTTTGGCATAAACTGGCCAGGGTGTCAATAATTTCTCACTGACTGACGTTTTTTCGCTTTCTGACTTTCCAGGTCATCTGTTTCTCTCTTCCTGGTGGTCCCAGATACACCGCATTCTGGTTGCTTTGGGGACTTCAGCCACTCTCTGCAGTGTTTCATGTCTACCAGCCTCCCGCTAGCCAGTACCTCCCTGGTAAACAGGGCTCTGACAGCCTTTGACTGGCTCCAGTTTGTGCAGCTGCATTGCACTGGGAGAAGCAAAGGATATATTTCATTTAAAAGTTAAAGAAAGGTTGGTTCGGTAACGTGATCTGTTGCAAAACCACTGTCCTCTGAGGCCAGTCAGGTAAAATCCATTACACAAAGAATTTCAAAGATACTATTTTCTAAAGTTGTCAGTAACAATGCAGCCCATTGTTTATATTTTAATTAACTTGTTTCACTGATTTTTAAATAAGATTAATTAACCTAATGCTTTAAGCTAAATTATTGCAAGTTGAACCTATTCAAGACCTACTTGAGATCTTCAAAGACTAGCACGGCTTGTCTATGTAGAGAAAGTCAAACTAGCGATACCTTTATAGTAATTTAGTAGCTCATGGACACTGCAGTGATCAGAAATATTTCTTGGAGCATCTGTCCTCAGCAGCCTCTAGTCTTAAAGGAGTTTTCTTCTTTACCTTTGTAGTATGTACAGCTGTCCCAGCTACCTAGAAAATAAGGAAAGGAAGTTACTTGTGCAGTACGGTAAAAGGTCAACACTGAAAAAACAGAAGTAACCCTCTTGTGCCAAAACCAAAGAGCACACCTGGCCTTGAAGTTACTTCAATGAAAATAGAAGCAGAGAAGATATGCTGAATGCCACTGTCCTGTACTTACTACCCCTCATTTGTGATTTCACTGCCAAAATCTTGACTCTGATCAAGAATCTTGTTGCTTTTACACTATGCTTTTCAAATACAGCTTTCAATACAGTTACTAGCAAATGTGCAACAAATATATGTAGAATTGGGGACATGCTGTGTAACTGTGCCTTTCTGAGAACAATGTTGCACACCTAAAAGAAAGTGTATGATTGACTCATTTATAGAAAAGATATGTGTATATATAAAATATGTCTGCATTCATGAATCCCTGATATGAATCAGTATGGTTTCTTGATGGTATACATGTAGAGCCCTAGATCTTTGGCTAGGACTACAAAGCATATTACACAACATAGGAAACATGTGAAAAGGGAGTTTCAGGCCAAATTTGCAATGTGCCACTCCCAAACTAGTGACGTGCTGATCTGATCTTCCAACATAAGTTGTTTGCTTTAAATTATCCTTCCTGTCAGTAGCACAAAAGTGCTGTGACAGCAGCTAGGAATTGGCAGGAAGAAAGGAAATTCCCAGCTGTGCCATCGTTTTTCTAGCCACAGTCCCTACGTGGATATTACCTTTTTGCCTGGCTTCTTCACTATCTTCTCCTGATCCTCAGACCCTTCCTGTCTCTTTCAATTTTTGTTCTTAGTTTTGGCATGTATTTTTCTTAACTGAATCTTCTCACTGTCCATATAATCCATCAGGAGAAGAACTAAAGCAACCAAGGGTTGATCAACCTTTGCCCCATTGCCCAGAGAGCTCCCAGAGAAAAACCCATCCCTTTCCAACAGGATTTCTTGCCCAGCCTGGCAGGCTCTTGACACTTTTCATACACTCACAGGCAAATCTGAAGAATATTTTGGCATCCATTCCCACATAGCAGTGATGAGTTCACACAGGTAGTTACTAGACTGAACATTAAGGACATAAATTCTTTCCAACTCTGATGAAAGTTGCAGTCTTATGTCCATTCTACCCAGGAAATGACCTATTGAAATGTATTAATGTTGCAAAAAGTTTAATTTTTCATCACACCCTTAGACGATAAGACAGACAACCACCACGCTTAACAAGCCATAATCATCTGGTAACCTCAGACAGTAATGCCTTGTCACCTTGCACTCTTCTCTTTCACAAATCAAAAGCATCCCCACAGTTCACTGGTGCATTTTGACAAATAAGTAGAAAGCTAGATAGCCTGTGGTACCAAAAAAAGCTAGATAGCCTGTGGTACCAAACCCATCCTGAATCTATCTGTCAGTAGCATGAGGAATAAAGGAAATGTTTTACTTAACTGTCATCATATCACAAAACCATCCCAATGAACCAACTACTCCCATGGCCACGTTATAAACTTCAGTCCTCGTCACTCTCTGGTCTGGCTTGCTAAGAATGGGTGAATTGGAAAGGACTTCCCCAATCATAATAATAATTTTAAAAAGGCTAAGCAATCCCAGGCCACTTTATCCAACAAGCTACTCTGGAGCTTAACATCTAATAGCTTGATCACTGAAGGACAAAAAGTCTTAGAAAATATTGAAGTCACTATGCCAAGTAGAATAACATGTGCTTTTGTTCATGAATAAACAGGAAAGCCCATGTTTGCTTACTACTTGGAGATATTATGGCCACAAAATACCTCTGTGGTCATCTAGCCTGATTTTCTCCTTAACAGATGCCATATGTCTTCCCATTTTTATGACTAACTTCATTTCTAATAGTTGTATTGGAGTTAGGCTCTATTGCTTAAAAGAGGTCATTCCATGAGTACCAGAATGGATGAAAGAAGTTGCCTGTGACACTGAGCCTCCTGGCTGGCTGACTGATTAGTTAGGTATCTTCAACACATTTGAACTCTGATGAGAGTTTCTCTCTTAAGAATGCATTCTATTTAGTGTGATAACCACAGTAGGAATCAAGTGTTAGAAACCAAAACTAAATACATTCACTCCAGACTTACCATTCACAGTTTTAGCAGTGAGAGAAATTAACAACCACATGGATTCTTTGGGGGTAAAAATATGTGGACACACACTACCGTGTCATGGCACATCTCTTTCAGGCTACTTCCTTGTCATATGATTCATAGAAATGACTGTTGTGAGAACATTGCCTTCCTGTCAAATGGACAGAAATTAGCCAATAGGTTCAAAACTGGTCAGGGGACATCCCAGGAAACAGACAAATACGATTAGCATGATCACATAAATGTCATTTCTACATCAAATCAACTATAGATATCTCCAGCCTTGATTTGAAACAATGTTTCCTGCACTGGAGAATTCATCACAACGTCAGCTAAACTCCTTTAAAGGTTAATTCATCTCACTGCTAAAGACGTGAACCTAAAGACTAAACTGAATTTGTTTTGCTTCACTTTTTACCACCTGATTCATACTGTATGAATGTTACTCTGAATTGTTATCATCAGATCTGTTTTTCACAATTTAGGTATGTAGAAGACTATGAGCAAGCCATCATGACGGGCTATATCCAGTAAGCGGAATAGGTTACACTTCTTGAACTGTTCTATAATCCTCTAATCTTTCTTGTGGCTTTTGCCTTTCCAATTTTTCAACATGCTTCTTGAAGACCAGACACCAGAACTGAGCTCTACATCCCAACATCAATCACATCAGAGCCAGCTGTAGAAGCAAAAAAGCTTTCCCCTCCTGACTCTTTTTCTGATGATGCACATAGCTGTTTTGGACATGGTTTCGTTTATTTAGATGACCATGACCCTCAAGTCTTTCAGAGTCCCTTCTTTACAAAATACAGTTCCTTCTCTTCTATAAGGGCTGTTATTCTATGTTTTTAGATATATAACATTACAGCTGATCATGTTAAAGGCTATATTATTTACTTGTGCTTGATTTACTAAGTGATACGGATAAGCCTGTAACAGGGTAAGATCCATCTCACCTACCTTCAACCACCCCAAACTCTGGCCTTTCGTTTATGCTAGCCACATAGGTTTCTTTTTGAGCAGTTGGAAAGTTATAGCTACTTCCAGAGGACACTTCCTCACATCTGTTTTAGATAATGACATGGGATGGATTGTCCCCTGGAGGTGCCAATAGCTCTCCTTTGATTCTACAGGACTGTACAACCAGCATAGATTACACACCTAATATTATGGCTGTTAACGATGCGGCGTAAGACAAATCCCATCCCCAGTGATATTTCAGCACCCTTATTTAGGTCTACCCCGATCTTTATGCACTTTCCATCTGTTTTTTTAAGAGTGGTTTTAGATCTTCATTCAAGCTACAAGTATGAATTTTGAAATGAAAGGCGGCCAAGGACTTATCTCTGCAGGGCTCTGCAGAGACAAACATATACATTAATGATGATTTGCCTGTTTCCAATTAGGTTTTAAAACCTACCTGTTAACTTACTAAACTGTTTTATCTTTTTTGCATTTTTTTTCCATCAAAACACTGTGTGACATCAAGTCAAATTCCTTGTGGAATAAAACAATAATAATAGCCTGATGTTTGACCAGTTTTCCATAAACTCATTATGACTTACACATACTACAGGTTTTCCTTTCTGGAGTCCCATTCTATTTATTCTTGGGACCAGTGTCAGGCCAGTATATTTAAAAATATGATACAATAATAAATTTTCATCCATTCCTCTGAAACTTCCCTATTGTTACAAGACTTATGAAAAATCAGTAGTAACAGTTCAGACAGCTCTCTTTAAACAGTTAGATATTTCAAAACGTCTAATTTCAGTTTCTGTAGTTTAACATTTTCATCAGTCATTAAAGCAAAAAAAAAATTATCATCCACATATGATATGACTGTCCACTGTTTTATTCTATTATACAGAATACAAACATTTAAAAAATTTTTTTTGCCTTTTTACTAACATCTCCGACATTTTTATCTATAAATAAATTTAATTATTGTGTTTTTTCTCTTTTTAAAAGCCTTTAAAAGCTCTTACTTTTTTCTTTCCAGTTTAGAAAAAATTCCATCTCTGAAATCTGCTATTCATAGATTTTTCTCATGTCTTTTTACTTCCTTTCTTAATTTTCTCAAACTCTTCCTTTTTAGTTTATATCCTTTACCCTTCTTCATTATTAATGTTCCTATCATAAGGAATCAGAAAACCTACCTCAGACAAGCACCTTAAAAATGTAACAATCCACCCAATCTTCAGTTACCCAACTGTCCCAATTCTGACCCACAGCCACTCGTAGTCTTTGGCTCCCAAATACTGTAGCAAAGTTCTGCAGCTTGTGGTATCTGCTACTGTGCTGGACACTTTGCTATTAAGATCTAGAATGGTGCGCAGTTCCTTCTTTCCTGGAAAAAAATGTGTCCTCAATCTAACTGGTTTTTAATTCCAAAAATACCAAAGCGGATACAGACATCCTAAGACCTTTTAAACTTTCTTGCTTAGTTACGGTAAGATGGCAATGATCTCATAGTATTGCATGCTAAATTTTTGAGGTTCAGAAAACCACACTCCCATTTTGATATCTGTACAGAATTTTGAACCTAAATAAGACCCTGAATAGTTTCAGTTCCAGACAAGAAAGTATCATGAAGTTCCTAAATCTTAGGCTCGAATTGGATGAATTGGGAAATTTGAGGAACTTGGATGCAACGAGCAGAAGTAGAATAAGAAAAATATTTGCCTAGAAGAATTAGGTGTTCAAGTTTAGGGAATCTGGAGTTGTATAAAGTAAATTATGAGAAAAGGCAGAGAAATAGAATATTCCTTTTAAAGGAATATTTTTAAGTTTTAAGACACAACTCTTTTTTTAATAGAAACAAATCACTTTTTGATTTTCTATGAAATCCACTTGCACATAGCTCAGAACCTAGCACCAGGAAAAACAGCAAAGTGGACAGGTTTCCCAGAAGAAAAGACTGAAATGAAGCAGAATTGGAAGATTTACTGTGCTCAAAGTAGTTTCTACACTGAATGTTTTCCAGATAAAGTTATCTGAAATTATATTGAGTAAAATGGGATTAAAGGTTAGATAAAATATATATTTGCTGTGCAACAACACAAACATTTCTCTAATCTTGGCTATAAAGTTAAAGCTTGCCCTATATTCTGAAACTGTGCTCTCTTGGATGTCTTTTCTGAACTATGAAATGTTTGTATAACTGTGGTCTGTAAATCAGCGTTGTAATACTCTACCCCAGGCCACTTACCATTGTCCACCTGAGCACAGCACCACTGCCCCAGCTGTGGAAGCTATAGGCCTCAAAACACTTTATGTACAGCAGCAAAGCAAGTAAACATGTCTCTTTGTGAAGTAGGTACGTTACTGTTAGTATACTTCAACTTATCTGTAGTTATGAAAACAAAAAAGTACCAAAAATTCAGAAATAAATATGGACTGACCTGAAACTGTTCTGAAAAGGAAAGGCTTTGGCAGCAAAGAAATTTCAAAAATCTTGGTTCGAGCTGGCCAATTTTTATTTTTTTATTATGTCTTGATCACTAAATTGAAAATAAAAAAATTATCTGTTCACCTAGCTCAACGTCTGAGCTTGAGACAAATCCAGAAGAGACAGGAAGAGACCCCAGCCTGCCTCAGCCCTTCTTTCCTAGCTCCTTCATATTTTTGCCTCTTGATGAAGCAGAAAAGAAAGCAAAGGAGCTGCTGGGCAGAAAGCAAAGAACAGCTGGGCCAGAGGAATTCACTTATGAGGAAACATTACAAGTAGATATCTTGACTGAATGGTGGATTGGAGGTGAAATAAAATCTACAAATATTTGAAGTGAATGATCTCAAAGAACAAAAGAGATAATTTAAAGTAGCATAATCTACTGTGGGGGGAAAAAACCCAGAACAGACATAATAAGATACACAGCAGCTCAAAACATCCATCGCATGAAATGAGTAGGGAAAATAACACTTGTTTTTACACTGGTTCTGGTGAATTATTGTGAGGTTAATTATTTTCTGATTAATTACTGGCATGGAAAATTAATGGTATCAGCCATCAGCATACAGAGATCCATGAGGAGTAGTAGACTTAACTTCCTAAATATTTTTAAGAAAACACTTTATAAGTTTATGAAGAGAATACATGAAATGGTTGTGAATCATGCCTGTTAACCATGTACATAACCCAAAAGACTTTCAATGCCTTTAGGAATTACACAAGTTCATTGACAAGGACTCATTTTCTCCTCTCTGCCTTAGCAGATAATTATAAAATACTTTTTTACTTGCACCTAAGTGCTGAGAAAAGTTAGGAAAAGTAAAATGTAAAGGGATGAGTATTCTCTTTCATCATCCCTTTAGTTACAGATAGGTGTTAATTAGCACACCCACCTTTTTCTTTTTTTTTTTGCTTGTTTTTATACAGGTATTCATATTATATCTTTACTGAGGTAAGAATTTCCCCAGTGAGGAGATCAATAGGACTTTGCTATTTAAGTAGGGTCAGAATTTTCCCCACTCTATTTGCAGTCCAGTTTCTGGTCCATCTGACTACAGCGAAGAGCTTGATAACTGGTGTCAAACCACTGAGAAATCTGTCCTTCAGCAGTCGAGAATCTACCTGCAGCTCTGTCCAGCTGCGGGATTCTCTGGGTGCTCCAGTGAGTCATCAAGAGGTCTCTGACACACACAGGTGTGTGACAGGACTGCAGGGGAGACCGCAGCTTTGAACCCTATTCCATGAAGTAGAATCAGTGGCGTGTACGATGCACAAAGGTGTTTCTTGATTAATTCCTTCAGGAAGAAGGATCGCTATGACTGACAGGAAGAACAATGATTTCTCTGTTGGAATAGATTTACAGTCCTGCTGGTTCAGTATCGTCTCTCCAACTGTGAGGAACACTCTCACAGGAGACAAGAAGTACTTCTGCAAGCAAAGGGGATAGTATGTCTCCCACAAATATCATGTTCTAATTTTAAAGATCTGCCAGTACTCTGACACATATGGTCAATATTCCTTCCAAAGTGTTGTTATATTAACCAGTTTTCTAATACTAACTTTTTATAAAGCAGAACACAGTCTCTTCCTGCCAGTGCAGTAGGTTCCATAGACTCAATTCCCTGCAAAAATGCATTCACTTTTAGAGCTTTAATTTGGCCCGAGCAAACTTTGTTCCCTTGATCAGGTGCTACAAGCTGGAGAAAACCAGAAGCTCCAAGCCTGCCTCCTCGGTATCACTCATACAAATTGGATTTTATTCTCTTGGTTATATTGTTACTGGGATACTCAATCCAGAGGACTGTGTAGGAAAGTCCTGTCTACTGTTTCATCCGAAACAGTTCCACTGCAAGTAGCTTCCCTGGAGGAAGGGGTGCAATAGGAGACTTAGGAGAGGACATGGAAGTTAACTTTTAAATTATCCATAGATTTATGCAGGACATGCCCATGATGCCCACGTAGTCTTAATTTCTGTACAACCCAGTCCTTTCAATTTCCTCCAGTAACTTCTGCAGCAGCCTCACAGTTTCTAGCTAGGAAAGAAAGATCTGTAGGAAGGAAACTCAGTCCTGATTTTTGGTGCTGCTTTGCCACAACTCAAGACATCTCATAACTTCCATCATGAGAAAGAAAGTTACATAATGGCAGAAATGTAAACATGGAAAACAAGTTAGTATTTCTAATTCTTTTATACCAGCTCTCTTGAAATGTTGCTGATTAAAACAATAAACTCAGCTGAACCAAAATAATAACAGATGTACTATAAGTGTTCCCAGACCTAAACACCTTGGAAGGTTTGAGGTCACATTTATTAAAACTTATCCCTATCTTAAGCACTTTTGACACATATTCTTAGCCTTGGTTGTAGGCAAATAAGTAAGTCCTTTGAAGCATTTTGAAGCAGGCAAGCAAGGATCTGCCATATAGGGCTCTTTTGACCTTATATTTTTGCACATATTTCTCCAACTTAGTTAAAGTCATGAGGATTTTTCAAGTGATAATTCATGGAAATGACATTTTAAAGCAACAACCTGTCTGCCTGGGCATGTGTGTGTATAAAATGAAAGACAGCACTTACATATTCAAAACTCAAGTAAAGTGATACAATTGGAAGTAAACTGGAGGTGACAGTACCCTCAAGTAACTATAAAAGCATTCTCTAGTGACTAGATTGGAATATATTTTCAACAGAGATATAGTTCCTTACTTCTTCATCATTTTCCTGATTATTACTAAACCACTAAATGAGTAAACAGTCTTTTCTAATTCAGTATATTGTTGAATTCAGCGTAGAAAGGCATACCCACTATTACAATATGACATGGTGCACATGATAAAAGCCATCTGCTTCCAAAGGTTACGGTTCAGAATTTCACTCACAATGTTATGCAATGGTTCCAATTACAAACGCTGACATTCATGTGCCAGTGGCATAAAGAGCATGAAAAGTCAGTCTCACCAAATCTGTTCAAAAACAGGTTCATCATAACTTCCCAGATATTTGCAGACAACCCCAAAATCACAGCTGGCCACATCTTAGGCCACCCAAGACATTTCCACACCACCAGCTGGCATTTGATTTTTAACTGTGGCTTTACATTTCTGTTAACCTACATGAAGTTTCAGAAAAAAAAGTTTTGTTGAGGGTAAATTCTAAGGATCAGAATAAAAGAATACAGATGGAATAAGTAAATATATGTAAGGTAATAGTAACAGTAAGACAGTGTTTTATTTAATAAATGCATATACAATAAAAAGTTTTAATTATAAAAAGCTATCAGAAAGTACAATAGATAGGTACATGGTTAGAGACTAGCAGGGTCAACTTATAATGATTTGGCGTTCAGCTCAGTAGGATGGTTCTTATGTCCTTGTATGTAACAAGTCTGAAAAAATTTAAGGACAATCCACCTAAAATATATACTTTCTGGGACTATGTAAACATATCCCTTTTACCCCTTCTTATGTTCCATCTTCCTTAATATTCCTGTTTTCTTTCCCCGCTTCTTCTTTCTTCCTGGCTTCATTAGGCTGAGTTCCTTGAGTCTGGATTCTTCTTTTGAGATATAAAACGAATAAGACAAATCAGGTTGTGACCTTGACTTCCAACAGCAGATGCTATCATAGCATAAAATCCCCTGGCCAGCAGCAGATTAACATCCCTCATCTCTCACCCTTGCAGGGCACATGATAAGGTGTTCTGTGGAAAGCACAAAGGGTGAAGAAAAGCCACACTTCCTCCCACCGTTCTCTGGGTTAGCATGCAACCCATCTCTCTCTCTGAATTCCCTTTATAGCAACTCTGTGGATTAAATAGCTATGGATTTATTTCATAATCCAAAAATTTCTACTGAGAAGTTTCTAGCTTTTTCTTTAAAAGCTGAAGGTTGCCGGTGAGGTGAACCCCAGTCTTATTCTAAGGCTTGCTTTTGATGTGTATGGAGAATCAGTAATGGATAGTGAACAGTACCATACCAAAATATGCAGAAAGGCAGAATCCTAATTCACATCTATATTTAAGCACTTAGATTAGGCAAACAGGGTCTTGCTTCAGAGGCATTCACATAATTTACCTCTCTCTATCAGCTGAGGAAGGAAAACTGGGCTCTTATCTGGGCAGAACTGTCGCACTAAGGGCCTACAATTCAGCATCAAGTTAAGCGTCATACTTACAGAGACTGGACCCCATCCAAAATCACTTCAGTTAGTCAGGAACAGACAGCTCTAAATTAGCTTTAAGTATCACTGATAAATGTGAAGTAAAGCACATCAGAGAAAAAAGGTGGAATTACTCTTACAAGGCATTAGAATCTACATAATGGCTCAGTTCAGCAGGGAAACGTAGGTACCACTGTAGACAGCACACTAACAGCATGCTCATGGTCCAAAGAAAAATCTAACAGCATTCAGATGCTGTAGAAGCATAGAGGAGAGGGTGGAAACAGCATGGAAAACATCATAATGCCTTTAAATGTAAAAATGATAGAGCATACTTCAGATACTTCTTGCAGCACCAGACGCTGTGTCCCATAAAACAATAAGACAGGCTTGGTGAGAGTTCACAGAAAAACGACAGAAATGGAAATGTGATCATATGAAGAGAAATTGGAAAGACAGAGGTTTTTCCCCTTGTAAAAGGATGAATGAGAGGCAAAATGAAAACATTTTACAAATTAATGTTATCATATAAAATAGCACAGGGAAAGCAGATCAGGGACTTCCACGCTGGCTCTGGAAGGAAGAACAACAAGGCATTCACTGAAATTAAAAGGTGGGCAAGTCAAAACTGATAAAAGGAAATACCTTTTTATATTACGTGTAATTAAATTGTGGAACACATTGCCAAAGGAAGTTGTTGAGACCAAAAACTTCACCAGATTCATCAAGAGATTGGATATTATATCAATATCATGGATATCCAGAGTTATCATAATTAAAGAAAATAAAACTTTTGGAAGAGATATTAAACCTAGTGCTTCAGGCCTTAAGCTAATCTCTGACAATTAGTGAGTAGGATCAGGAGATCTTTGTGGAGGCAGATTATTCTGCCTCTGCCTCCTGCAGGGTTCTTCTGTCGTCCTTTGTAGCATCTGGTACCGGTTATATCAGACAGAGTAACAGACAAAATGGCTCTCCAGTCTGACTTAGTCAAGGATTCCTCTATACTTACACTCTTCTGTAAGGAAGCTCTACCTAGAAGTCAGTGTGCGTATGTGTCTTAAACCCTTGTGTGAAAGCACAGGATGGGGCCACAATTTGGTCCTTAATGAAGGATATGTAAACACATGATTACATGCTTGCAGGGATTGATTGCTTTCCAGATTTTAGTTTGAGGTTTGCCCAGCACTTCAGGATATGTTCTTCTGCACGAAGATGCAAAACAGTCTTGAGAGATATGTAAAGGAGTTACATTTAACAGCAAGACAATCCAGATCATTTATCAACATGCTTGTGGCCCCAAAATAACAAAACCTGTGAAAAGAATGAATCAATACACAGGCTATTGTAAGAAACATGTTTTAAAGGAGATCATTAAAAAGATGCCTCTTTTCCCTATTTCTTTTCACCTTGGTTTAGGTTTGCTGAATCTCAACACAAAGTCTGAACCCTATCCTGGCATGGGGGTCTTGGACACTCCTATAGACCAGCCATGAAGCGAGCAACTCATCAACTTCCTTCCCCAGACAGATATCCTATCCACTATGTGCAGGTTAAACTTAAAAATCATCATTATCAAGGTTTGAGAAGACATCCTACAGTGGACTGTCAATCAATTGGAAAATACATCTTTTGTATTATTTGCATAGTACAAAATGGGGGGGGGGGGGAAGCTTTTGGAATTAATCCAGACAATTTTTACCTCTTTCTGAACTAACAATAATTGACCTAGTTTCACTCCAAACAATAACTGACCATTACAAACATAGGAAGAGGTCTTTAAAAGCTGCCTTTTCATCTCACCCACCCACAAAAGCACTTTCTTTCTCTGGAGAATTAAATCGCCTCAGTATAAAGAATTCACACTAGCTTTAGTTTTAGAAATCTGATCCTACATTTTTTTCCCATGAAGAATAATTCCTTGATCTGTTATCTTTGGCACTTTTCCTAATCCTTACAAGCATTCATTATCTATTTTATTTGGTTGGTTTTTAAGCTACATTTGGAGATATTATTGGCAAGTACTTGCAAATATACAGTAGCCTAGGTAACCTCTTCTTTTGTGTTTACCTTCACCCACAGGGTTAGTTTAAACTACCTCTGTCAGTGTGGGTGGAATTCAATAGAGTTCATAACTAGATCTTTACTCCATTTGACCATCCTCAAAAGTAACTCCTTTAAAAAGCAGTAACTGCAGATATAAATTGAAAGCATTACAGACAAAGATTTTTAACCTTCTAGTTGTTTTTTTTGCCCTTGTCTGGGTGAATTAAAGATATAAGTCTTCTGCCAGTTCAGGCTTTTATCACCAAGTGTAAATTTTTTCATTATTTCATTTTAAAAGCATTCTTACAATGACAGCTAGTTAGAAAATTTCTTCTGTCGCCTTGTAAAATACATACTTTAAAAAAAATTGGATCAAAAATCAGGTTTTCTACAGTGGTGTTGTAGCTGAAATGCATTTCAAATTCCTATTTGCTTAGTCTTAACTTTCAATGTCTTATTTAAGTTTATGTAAACTACAACAATTTGGATTTCTATTCTTTACTCCTGGATCTTCAAATTTTTCCCTTTTTTCTCATCTTGTTTTAACCCCCTCCACCTCTATATATGCTGCTGAAACAAGGGGAGAAGAGGCAAACTGTGTGAAAATGGGGGAAGAAAACACTTTCTGTACTTATTTATGTCTCCCCAATGGAGAAATTCAAAATAATATTAATGAGAAAATCGTGTTTGAGGTGATAAATAATAGCAACAGTAATAGCAACACAACTCTACAGAATAAATATATGAATATATAGTTGTGCAAGTACTTTTAATTTATGACTATAAATGAATTTATACAAACTTCTCTGCAAGCCCCCAGCCTGCCTCCTCTGACCCAATTATTACTCTCAAATAATGCAAAATTTTAGCCTGGAGTGAATTTTTATAAATTCACCCAACCAGGAAGACCGAGCAGATGAGGCCCTCTACAGACAGATAGGAGCAGCCTCACGTTCACAAGCCCTGGTCCTCATGGGGGACTTCAACCACCCCAATATCTGTTGGAGGGACAACAGAGCAGGGCATAAGCAATCTGGGAGGTTCCTGGAATGCGTTGATGATAGCTTCCTTCTCCAAATGACAAAGGAGCCAATGAGGAGAGGTGTTATGCTGGACCTTGTTCTCACTACCAAGGAGGGGCTGGTGGGGAATGTGAAGCTCAAGGGCAGCCTTGGCTGCAGTGACCATGAAATGGCGGAGTTCAAGATCCTTAGCGCACTGAGGAGGGCACACAGTAAGCTCACTACCCTGGACTTCAGGAGAGCAGACTTTGGCCTCTTCAGGGATCTTCTTGGTAGAGTGCCATGGGATAAAGCCCTGAAGGGAAGAGGGGCCCAAGAAAGCTGGTTAATATTCAAGGATCACCTCCTCCAAGCTCAGGACCAATGCATCTCAACAAAGAGGAAGTCAGGCAAAAACACCAGGAGGCCTGCATGGATGAACAAGGAGCTCCTGGACAAACTCAAACACAAAAGGAAGCCCACAGAGGGTGGAAGCAAGGACAGGTAGCCTGGGAGGAATACAGAGAAATTGTCTGAGCAGCCAGGATCAGGTTAGGAAAGCTAAAGCCCTGATAGAATTAAATCTGGCTAGGGATGTCAAGGGCAAGAAGAAAAGCTTCTATAGGTACGTCGGGGATAAAAGGAAGACAAGGGAAAATATGGGCCCTCTCCGGAATGAAATGGGAGACCTGGTTACCCAGATTGTGGAGAAAGCTGAGATACTCAGCAACTTTTTTGCCTCAGTCTTTACCGACAAGTGCTCAAGCTACACCGCCCAAGTCACAGAAGGCAAAGGCAGGGACTGGGAGAATGAAGAACTGCCCACCGTAGGAGAAGATCGTTCGAGAAGGTTCGAGACCATCTAAGGAACCTGAAGGTGCATAAGTCCATGGGATCTGATGAGATGCATCCACAGGTCCTGAGGGAACTTGTGGATGAAGTTGCTAAACCACTATCCATCATATTTGAGAAGTCGTGGCAGTCCGGTGAAGTTCCCACTGACTGGAAAAGGGGAAACATAACCCCCATTTTTAAAAAGGGATAAAAGGAAGAACTGGGGAACTACAGGCCAGTCAGTCTCACCTCTGTGCCCGGCAGGATCCTCATGAAGACTATGCTAAGGCACATGGAAAATAAGGAGACAAATTTGGTGGCCTTCCACGATAGGGATAAGGGAAGAGCAACTGATGTCATCTACCTGGACTTATGCAAAACATTTGACACTGTCCTGCATGACATCCTTGTCTCTAAATTGAAGAGACTTGACGGATGGACCACTCTGTGGATAAGGAATTGGCTGGATGGTCAAACTCAAAGAGCTGCAGTCAGCAGCTCGATGTCCAAGTGGAGACCAAGTGATGAGTGGCATTCCTTAGGGGTCGGTACTGGGAGCGGCGCTCTTTAACATCTTTGTCAGCAACGTGGACAGGGGGATTGAGTGCACCCTCACCGAGCTTCCTGGTGACACCAAGCCGCATGGTGCGGTCAACATGCTGGAGGGAAGGGATGCCATCCAGAGGGACCTTGACAGGCTTCAGAGGTGGGCCTGTGAAAAACCTCATGAAGTTCAACAAGGCCAAGTGCAAGGTCCTGCACATGGGTCGGGGCAATCCCAAACACAAATACAGACTAAGCAGAGGATGGATTGAGAGCAACCCTGAGGAGAAGAACTGGGGGACGTTGGTTGATGAGAAGCTCAACATGACCTGTCGATGTGCACTTGCAGCCCAGAAAGCCAACCATATCCTGGGCTGCATCAGAAGAAGCGTGGCCAGCAGGTCAAGGGAGGTGATTCTCCCCCTCTACTCTGCTCTGGTGAGACCCCACCTGGAATACTGCATCCAGCTCTGGGGCCCTCAACATAAGAAAGACATGGACCTGTTGGAGTGAGTCCAGAGGAGGGCCACGAATATGATCAGAGGGCTGGAGCACCTCTCCTATGAAGACAGACTGAGAGAGATGGGGTTGTTCAGCCTGGAGAAGAGAAGGCTCCAGGGAGACTTTATTGCAGCCTTCTAGTACCTGAAAGGGGCCTACGGGAAAGCTGGAGAGGGACTTTTTACAAGGGCATGTAGTGATAGGACAAGGGCTAATGGCTTTAAACTGAAAGAAGGTAGATTTAGATTAGATATAAGGAAAAGATTCTTCACTATGAAGGTGGTGAGGTTGCCCAGAGAAGTTGTGGATGCCCCACTTCCTGGCAGTGTTTAAGGCCAGGTTTGATGGGGCTTTGAGCAACCTGGTGTAGTGGAAGGTGTCCCTGCCTATGGCAGGGGGGTTGGAACTAAATGATCTTTAAGGTCCCTTCCAACCCAAACCATTTTATGATTCTACGATTCCATGAAATGACTTATAACCCACTGAATATAGGGGTATTTTTAATGGGAACGCTGACACGATCTCATTTATTCTAGTTCACACAGGGCTACTCAGTTTCTTGTACATAAAATTCATTTAAATGCAGTGATGACAAGAGCTTGTTTTTTCACAAGCCCTACAAAGTTCAGTTCAAACAAATACCTGTTATCAGGCTATTCAAGAAAAGGAATGGCGGCGGGGGGAGGGGGGGGCATGTTTTAATGTTTTCCTTAGTTTTGAAGTGGTTGAATGGTTCATCAACCCACTGAGTAGTTTCCTTAGTCATTTTCTTTTTAATTAATAAACTTGTGAACAACCACAACTGCCTTGTGGGACATCAGAAACTGTAAACAGATGACTATCTTGCAGTGAGCAATCTACTCAATACAGCCAGCCTTAATTTGAGCCATACATGGTGAAAAATAAAAGCGTGGCAAGTATGCAGGTTATTGTATAGTTTTGTGTCTGCTTTAAGTTAAAACAAGTCCCTGGTGAGCTGGGAGTAACAATCATAAAACTGAGAGGAACATTTTAGATTTATTGCCACCTGTTAGCATGATTTTGAGCCATGTTGGGGACATGCATTATCAGCCAGGTTAGTGTCACAGTGCTGGTGCTGGTGGCAACTATGGCTGCAGAAAGGAACAGCCACCTCAAGTGACAGCTCCCTGGACTAGAGTAGGCATTAGCGCCTGATTACAGGAAAGACAGCATGTGTTATTGCTGTGCTGCTTCTGTCCTGTTTCTGGATAGGAACCATCTACTGGGGGTTCATTAGAAACAAGCCTCGAGGCAAGCCAGCTCTGTAAACTACAGCTGTCTAATTGGTTTTGCTTGTGTGCACTGTCTTTGCTTTTATAATGGGGAAAAGCAACACAGCCTTTCTAATTAGATTGTTAAACATAATAGCTGAATGGCACAGCAGTAAAGAATTTGCCCTACTCTTTGTAATTCCAGAATAAGGCATAGCAAAGATCCAGGATTTTTCCAGCCCATTTCCCCCATCATCATATCCAATGGTAATGAGACTGGTTTGGAGTTTTTTTCCTTAAAATAATGCGAACGATTGTAGGTCTTGCTAAAATCCAAAATAAATGTCAAAACAGAATTCCAGGAGCAAACACATCTCTCCCTTTATTCTGTTGTCTCTGCTTTCATTTGCTTCAAATGCTGAGGCTATGCACTAATTGGTGTCTTTGTTGGCAGCGAACATAGGGAAAAAAAGTGTACAGGCTTGGAAGACGAACTCCCCTCTCTGCCGGGAGGTGGTCCCCCTCAGCCAGGGCTGAAATGCACTGCTACAGTGGGGAAAGCTCTAAAATCACCGTTTGCTGCACCTGTTTTGTGTATTAAGAAAGGAATTTGGTCTGTCAGTTCAGCACCTTTCATAGGCTCTAGGTTGATTCAGAAGGAAAAAGAAAGCTCCATGCAGCCAGTTTTCTTCTCGATGCCTTAGATTCAAAGTTCTTGCTTCTTTTATAGGCCCTTGCTGGTTTTCACATAAGGACTTCGCCATCAGCATGCTGAGCATATGTTGAAGGATGCAGAAAGGCCTCTGTTTCCATTTGCTTTCTACAGAGTAATTCAATGCGTATCCTCACAGACATGATGTGGATACTTGGAAGGATTCCTAATACAGTTGCAGCTTTTCCCTTTTTTAACAGTCATACTCTCTTTTCCTTTCAGGAGTCTATCCTGGTCAAAGAGATGCTGAGTCTCCTCAGGATAAATGGAGCAGTAGGCAAATAATCAAATATCAAATAACTCCGTAATTTGTATTGATTCTAAGGTTTAAGTCTCTCTTGGCAACATGCCAGTGAAATGTTAGCATATTTTACCACAGTCTTCAAGTCATTCAGTGACTCTTCTGTCAGATACCTTTTCTGATACCCCAGTTAGAAGATGGAGAAAAGGACAATGGTTTGATAGAATAACCAAAGATTAACATCCCCATAAATGCTGTGTTTGAAAAGGTAAATTCTTCAGTACTCATGCAAAATAGTCATTTTTCTGGAATAGCACAGAAACTGAGGTGTATGAAAAATGTCACAAGAAATAGCAAACTATTCAATGTGCAACTGCAGTAAATAACAGCAACAGGAACCAGCTGTGCAACTTTCATGTGGGTGTCTCAAAGGAAAAAGAAAATGAGTAACAAAAGCTAACTGCACTGCACTGAACTAGTAGCATGTATTGCTCTCTACTGCCGTAAGCCTTCTGAGTCAAAATGAATTTGATTTCTGAACAGTGGCCCTTGCTTATCTCCCAGGGTTGCACCTTGCTCTGCAGAACATCAGAATTAGAAGTCTGAAAGGAATAGGTTGAGCCTCATCTTGCACAGTCTCTTTCTATTATGTCATGGTCACACATCCCTGTATTACCAGAAAAACTCAGAGCAAACAAAACCAACTATTCATTTTGTTTTCAAAATCTGAGACTTTTTACTTCTGTTTTATCTGTAAAACATGAGTTTATATCATACAGCTCTTTTAGCTCTTAAGAAATTGTAATGTTTAAGTAATATCTGTAAATAGCAAATACTGAAAAAAGCTTTTGATTATAACACTAGAGGATCCAAAAGAGCAAGTTCTTTTCTGTAAAAGATTATCTCTGAATATGGATATGACAACTAGGTACTTTTAAGAAATTTACATTCATTCTTTGACTGACTTTCCCTTAACTCATCCAATTATGATACAAACATCATTTTAATAAGTAGATTCAGGTCTACCACAACTGTATTCACCATCCAAGACGTCACCGGAATGGTAACACCTGATACCAAAAATTGTTTCTATCTCCGTTCAAGACCTCCATCATAAAATGGGTTTGAAGAGACCTTAGGTGGTTATTTAATGGATTTTGTTGTTACATGAGGTTGCTCATGGCTTTTTGATGTCAAATTTTGAGTATCTCCAAGGATGGAGTTTTCACAACCTCTCTAGGCAACTTACACCAGTGTTAGACAATCCTCTGGTGAAAACCTTTTTTTCCTGATATCCAGTAGAAATATTCTTGTGTTGCAGTTTGTGTCTACTCCTTCTCATGCTTTTGCTGTGCACTCCCAAGAGAAAACATCAATAAGATCTGTCCTTTGCCTTCTTTCCTTCAGATTGAGCAAATCAAGATTTCTCAGGCGCTCCTTGTACATTAAGTACTTAGCAGCTAACCATCTCAATAGCCCTTGGTGATACACTGGACTCATTCCAGTATGTTGGAGTTAGTCTTGTCTTGGGGACGCCAAGATTGGACATGGGGCTTCAGATGTAGTCTCAGAAGTGCAGAACAAAGAACAGTCTATTCCCTCAGTTTGGAGACTCTGCTTTCACTAATTCAAGTCATCCACCAGGACTCCCATGTTTTCGCTGCAAAGCCGCCTTCTCCCCAGCCTGTTCTGTTGCATGGGACTGTTCTATACCACATTGGAGGAATTTACATCTGTCTTTGTTGAACTTCATAAGCTTTCTGTAAGCGCACTTCTCCAGTGTACTGAGATCTTAAGAGCGTGTTTCTTCCTTATTCTTGCCACTGCTTGTAAGAGAGAAACTTGCCCTCACACTACTGGTTTCCAAGGTTGCTGGGGAAAACCTTCTATTAAAAATAAGCAAAGAGTTTTCTCTTTAGAACCAATTAGTAACTTTCAAGGAGGTTCAGTGAGATCTTTGGCTAGGAAGATCATAGAATCATAGAATCATTAAGGTTGGAAAAGACCTCTAAGATCATCAAGTCCAACCATCAACCCAACACCACCATGCACACTACACCATGTCCCTAAGGGCCTCATCTACACGTCTTTTAAATACTTCCAGGGATGGTGACTCAACCACTTCCCTGGGCAGCCTGTTCCAAGGCCTGACCACTCTTTCAGTAAAGAAATTTTTCCTAATGTCCAATCTAAACCTCCCTTGGCGCAACTTGAGGTCATTTCCTCTCGTCCTATCACTAGTTACTTGGGAGAAGAGACCAACACCCACCTCGCTACAACCTCCTTTCAGGTAGTTGTAGAGCACGATGAGGTCTCCCCTCAGCCTCCTCTTCTCCAGACTAAACAACCCCAGTTCCCTCAGCCGCTCCTCATAAGACTTGTGCTCCAGGTCCTTCACCAGCTTCATTGCCCTCCTCTGGACACGCTCCAGCACCTCCATGTCCTTCTTGTAGTGAGGGGCCCAAAACTGAACACAGTATTTGAGGTGCGGCCTCACCAGTGCCGAGTACAGGGGCACGATCACCTCCCTAGTCCTGCTGGCCACACTATTTCTGATACAGGCCAGGATGCTGTTGGCCTTCTTGGCCACCTGGGCACACTGCCGGCTCATGTTCAGCCGGCTGTCAATCAGCACCCCCAGGTCCTTTTCCTCTGGGCAGCTTTCCAGCCACTCTTCCCCAAGCCTGTAGCGTTGCCTGGGGTTGTTGTGGCCGAAGTGCAGGACCCCGCACTTGGCCTTGTTAAACCTCATACAATTGGCCTCAGCCCATCGATCCAGCCTATCCAGGTCCCTCTGCAGAGCCTTCCTACCCTCGAGCAGATCAACACTCCTGTCCAACTTGGTGTCATCTGCAAACTTACTGAGGGAGCACTCAATCCCCTCATCCAGATCATTGATAAAGATATTGAACAAAACTGGCCCCAAAACTGAGCCCTGGGGAACACCACTCGTGACCGGCCGCCAACTGGATTTAACTCCGTTCACCACAACTCTCTGGGCTTGGCCATCCAGCCAGTTCTTTACCCAGCGAAGAGTGTACCTGTCTAAGCCATGAGCCGCCAGCTTCTCTAGGAGAATGCCGTGGGAGACAGTGTCAAAGGCTTTACTGAAGTCCAGGTAGACCACATCCACAGCCTTTCCCTCATCCACTAGGTGGGTCACCTGGTCATAGAGGGAGATCGGGTTGGTCAAGCAGGACCTGCCTTCCATGAACCCGTACTGGCTGGGCCTGATCCCCTGGTTGTCCCGCACATGGCTTGCAAGCGCCCTCAAGACGAGCCGCTCCATAATCTTCCCCGGCACCAAGGTCAGGCTGACCGGCCTGTAGTTCCCCAGATCCTCCTTCCGGCCCTTCTTGTAGATGGACGTCACATTGGCAAGCCTCCAGTCATCCGGGACCTCCCCTGTTAACCAGGACTGCTGGTAAATGATGGAGAGTGGCTTGGCAAGCTCCTCTGCCAGCTCCCTCAGTACCCTCGGGTGGATCCCATCCGGCCCCATAGACTTGTGAGCGTCCAGGTGGCGTAGCAGGTCTTTAACTTCTTCCTCTTGGCTTATGGGGGGTTTATCCTGCTCACCCTCCCTGTCTTTCAGCTCAGGGGGCTGAGTAGCCTGAGGATAACTGCTCTGACTATTAAAGACTGAGGCAAAGAAGGCGTTAAGTACCTCAGCCTTTTCCTCGTCCTTGGTGGCAATGTGTCGTCCCCCCCCCCGCATCCAATAAAGGGTGGAGATTCTCCTTGGCTCTCCTTTTGTCATTAATATACTTGTAAAAACATTTTTTGCTGTCTCTCACAACAGTGGCCAGGTTGAGTTCTAGCTGGGCTTTTGCCATCTGAAGCACAACTCCATAGGAAATAGTGAGGTAGGAACCAGGAGGAGCTGTGGTCCCTATATGCTGCACTTGGTCTGTAGGGCCTAGGAGGAATGTGCTACTGGCACTGTACTCAACAGGCACAGAGAGGGCAGAAAAATAAGAATAATTCTGTCACGGTTTAACCCCAGCCAGCAGCTAAACAGCACACAGCCATTTGCTCACTTTCCCCCCAGCAAGATCAAGGAGAGAATCAGAAGAGTAAAAGTGAGAAAACTCGTGGGTTGAGATAAAGACAGTTTAATAGATAAAGCAAAAGCTGCGCACACAAGCAAAGCAAAACAAGGAATTCATTCACTGCTTCCCATCGTCAGGCAGGTGTTCAGCCATCTCCAGGAAAGCAGGGCTCCATCACATGTAACGGTTACTTGGGAAGGCAAACGCCATCACCCCGAGTGTCCCCTCTTCCTTCTTCTTCCCCCAGCTTTATATGCTGAGCATGACGTCATATGATACAGAATACCCCTTTGGTCAGTTGGAATACCCCTTTGGTCCCAGCTGTGTCCCCTCCCAGCTTCTTGTGTACCCCCAGCCTACTCACTGGTGGGGTGGGGTGAGAAGCAGAAAAGTCCTTGACTCTGGGTAAGCACTGCTCAGCGGTAACTAAAACATCCCTGTGTTATCAACACTCTTTTCAGCACAAATCCAAAACATAGCCCCATCCTAGCCACTATGAAGAAAATTAACTCTATCCCAGCCAAAACCAGCACAGTTTCTCAAGCTGGCCGATCTTGAGACAGCTACAGCCTGGAAGCTGTACAAATGTGCGTGAGCTATTAGAGACTGCTAGACAAGAGTAAAGAAGCTGGTGCCCACTTTCACCTGTTCAGGTAGATATTCGTCAAATGGAGGGAAAGTGTGTTTGAAACCATTGTCTGCTACTAAAGAATTCTTGTTCATTGCCAAAGACTATCATAGTTTAGCAGTGAGAGCTTTTTCTCTGCAGAGTACATAGCAGTCAGACCAGAGTGTTTCTTGTGGAACATTAAGTTGGTATAATAAATAAACAAATTTGTTCTGCTCATTCACATTAGAGTTTATCACAAAATTTTAGTGAAAAGTAAAAAAGAGAGAGAGAGAAAGAGAAGTTTTTTGGGGACTGTTGGCCAGGACCTTCCAGGATCATACTTTTTCATTAGAAAGTGCCGGTTCTCAAAACCCAAGAATTTTGTGGCACCATATCTCTTTTAACAAAACTCTGTGAAGAGATTTTCCATACTTAGTGAGACAACAGGTGAGAGGTGACCTGATAATGTAGTGAGCAAATATTTTTCCATAGGTAAGAAGCATATCCAGAAGATACTATTCAGCCTTGATTCAGGTCCTTTCTTCCTGATCCAATGATATGAAGTGAAACAGGCCCAAAAGCAGACACAAACCCATTTGTTAGGGCACTCACCTACATTAAGTAGCCTTGATTCCTCACTGTGAATCAAGCCAGGCAAGGGCTTGGCTCTCCCCCAAACACTCTTCAGCAAATGCGTTAGCCAGAAGCCTACCGTTCTGGGTAAGATTCTCACAAATTCCAGAATTTCAAAGAATATATCTACTTTACTCCTAAGTGAAATGTAACCATTGTTCTCTGGCCAGACACAGACACAGGTTCTGCCAAATACATAGAAGACAACAAGGCTGGAATTCATCTCATTTAACCCCAAGCATGCTCATAGTGCATGGAAAGAATTAGGCTTTTCTAGGGTGTGATACATCTGGTCTTTCTTAGATATCTTAGCTGAGATTTCTTTTACCAGTTGTACTTATGTCCAAGCTGGTCTCCCAAGTCTGCCTTTAGAGTCAGTGGACCAAAAAAGGCAACTCTAGAGTATGATTTGCCTCATTCTAAGGTAAATGTCTAAAATTATCTAAGTGTCTGTTTCTTTCCATTGACTATAAGCAGAACCCAGAAGGACAACTCAGGGTTAAACATCTTTGTCATAAATATCTGACACTGGATGCGATGAATACTGATGAATACTATCCTAGGAGGAAGAGTTCATGCCCATTTGTATTTGGAGTTATGGCTCATGTGTCCAGCTTTAATAAAAAGAGAGGGGGAAAACAGGGATTTAAGAGAAGTTTGGGGTTGTTTCATGCTATTGGCTTTTGTAGACTTAAAACTTATACAGTGTTCTTTCTTAGGTTATGTGCCGAAACATGTTTTTATGTTGTCAAAGATTAAATAATTAGTAGAACATGGTCAAGATCAAACGGCTGTTCTATGTCATAGCTAATTAGAGAGTTACCACAAGTATGATAACTAGTGATTCCTGCTGGTCTGATACTTGTTTGTAGCTAACCATGCGGATTCAGAGTGAAATGCAATACACTCACACTGTGTTTTAATTCAAGTTATCATAAGTTGTTAATTTAAGAACTGAATATATATTTACCACTCCTCATCACCCAGTTACTATTAACATAAAAATGAACTACTGGCTTCTATTCTAAGCAAGAATAGTAAGACACCTGGCCAGTGACCTCTCTGAGACCAGTTACAAAAAAAGTGTATGCAATAAAAACTTTTATGCTGATTCTATACACAGCTTTATCAGAAAGTAGTCTCATAATATTATTACTGCATCCGGGGGGGGGGTGGGGTGGTGGGGGTGGTGTTTCTTTCTTTTCCTTCTTTCTTTTTTTTCTTTTTCTTTTCTTCTTTTTCTCTCTTTCTCTCTTTCTCTCTCTCACACTTTCTCACTTTTCCTCTTTCTCTCACTGTCTTTCTTTCTTCTTTCTATCATATTTGGCATATTTAGGACACCCATCTATGTATTGTCTAAAAACTAGTATCTTTGTTGTGCCGCAAACACAGAAGATGACTGATTTAAAGAAGAATCATTTCATTTGGCATTATTCATAATTTGAAAAGCAGCAAGCAAGAATATTCTATTACTCTGATGAAAAAAATTAGTCATTCTGTGCCAATGACTCATGCATCAATGCTTTGATATACATAAGCTGAAACATTCACCCCAAATTAGCCTTTGTATCTTGGTGTGATCTACCCACCTCCCATCTTACCCACAGATGTTATTTGTATGGAATACTGTTCCTACACACTTCCCTGTACACATATTTGAATGCACAAATATAGGCTTAGACTTCTAAAAGACCTCCGATTTGGATGTTTCAATTTCAGAGGAAGAACTGCCATAGTCTGGCAGCCAGAAGTGAGAAGCACTCAATCTCTACAGCTTTTGTTAATCAACTTCGTATGCTAATTGTTTCAATGTAATGTTACCAACCACCATGGGAATATCTGAACAGCAAAAATCATGAATCCCACTACATGTACATGAAGCTTGACATGAGTTCGAACTATTCAAGATGAGAATGTTTTCCTTAGTTTTTCAGAGGTTGTCATATATCTCATCTCTCTGGGTAAAATCAATCTCTATCAGAGAAGTAGCAAGCTCTCATATCACCTGGAAATGCTTGTTTACAGCTTTTCCTTCTTCTTCTTTTTCTCATTCCAAAGCTGTAAGTCACTTCCTTGTTCCATGTTAACATGTTTAAAAAAAATCCACCTTTTTTCTACTGGAAGGGGCTTATCCCTGCCTTAAACCTCTTTTTTCTTCCATATTCCTCTTAGATACTTTCTATCTATCCTCTTAGATATTCTTTCTATCACATAGTCTTGACACTGACCTCAAGACTTTCAAAAAGACTCTGACTCTCTTTTTACCCTTATTCCAGCAACGATTCCAGCTAAAATTCTGTTTGGGAGTTTTTCACCAAATATTTTTTGGCCTGCAACAGATATAGCAAATCTGAAACTTTTAATCAGAATGTCCCAGTACTGATTGCATGTAGCAAACTCAGGGCTGCATGGTGCAAGACATTATCTTTTATTAGCTGAACTGGGGAAAATGTCAGACTGGGTTTGAATTTTGAAGGTCACTGAAAGTGAAATAAGGCAACTTGCTTAAATGTCTTATCTTAGTCTGCAGAGAAATTCAAATTACCTTACATTTGCTAATAATTTGTTACGCTGCTCAAATTTGACTGTATGCCAGAGCATTTTCATGAAGAAAAGCTTCTGAAGGCCAAGCATTTCTGGTCAAAATAAGAGATAGAAGAATCCACTTTTCAATTACCACAACTTAATGGTTAGGGTACTTGCCTACAGGGCTGCAGATCTTGACTCAAGCCCCAGGTTGACTTTCTCTCTCTCTGTTTTAGGAAGAAAAAGATGAAAGATCTTATTTCTGTGTGACTCCGGGACTGAGCCATTTGGAAACTTCAGTAGAGAAGAAAACCTTTCATTGCTCAAAGTAGAAACCCTTTTAGGCCCTTACATCTCTTTTGCATTTGTTTTTCATTTGCATTTTAAAACTCTACATGCATATTTACTTTGTAAACTATGTCCTATTTGTGACATAGGTAAGAGGTTCTGTCAAATTTTAACACGTAAAATGACAGCTATCCTTACTCTGTCTTCCCAGAAGAGCTCTAGTCACCCTCCCATCTCCTCCACGGTGAATGCAATGGGTGTTCAGAGCTTTTGGATTTCACCTTTACCTACATGTCCTTTATCTCTCTTCCTTCAGTTCATGGCTGGCTTTTAACTGAGGTCCAAAGTGCACTGGTTAATATACTTCGGGACTTTGCTTGTTTGCTCGTTTAATTTTGTGACTGGCCCAGAGGCTCCGTGCATCCTTGGCATAGACACCTCAGGAGAGGGTATTTCAAGGACCCAAAAGGGTACCAGTGGGCTTTTGGTATAGCTGCCCTGGAGACGGAGGAAATTCAACAGCTGTGTACCTAGCCCGGTCTCTCGGAGGACCCTTCTGTTGTGGGGTTGCTGAGGGTTGAAGAACAGGTGCCGATCGCTACCACAACCGTGCACCGGCGGCAGTATCGCACCAACCGAGATTCCCTGATTCCTATCCATGAGCTGATTCGTCCACTGGAGACCCAAGGAGTGATCAGCAAGACTCGCTCACCCTTTAACAGTCCCATATGGCTGATGTGAAAGTCCAATGGAGAGTGGAGATTAACAGTAGACTACCGTGGCCTGAACGAAGTCACGTTGCTGTTGAGTGCTGCTGTGCCGGACACGCTAGAACTTCAATACGAACTGGAGTCAAAGGCAGCCAAGCGGTACGTCACAATTGATATCGCTAATGCGTTCTTCTCAAACCCTTTGGTGGCAGAGTGCAGGCCACAGTTTGCTTTCACTTGGAGGGGTGTCCAGTACACCTGGAACCGACTGCCCCAGGGGTGGAAACACAGCCCTACCATTTGCCATGGACTGATCCAGACTGCACTGGAACAGGGTGAGGCTCCGGAACACCTGTAATACATTGATGACATCATCGTGTGGGGCAACACAGCAGAAGAAGTTTTTGAGAAAGGAGAGAGGATAGTCCAAATCCTTCTGAAGGCCAGTTTTGACATAAAACAAAGTAAGGTCCAGGGACCTGCACAGGAGATCCAGTTTTTAGGAATAAAATGGCAAGATGGACGTTGTCAGATCCCAATGGATGTGATCAACAAAATAACAGCCATGTCCCCACCAACTAGCAAAAAGGAAACACAAGCTTTCTTAGGCGTTGTGGCCTTTTGGAGAATGCATATTCCAAATTACAGTCAGATCGTAAGCCCCCTCTATCAAGTGACCAGGAAGAAGAACGATTCCAAATGGGGCCCTGAGCAACGACAAGGCTTTGAACAAATTAAACGGGAGATAGTTCAGGCAGTAGCCCTTGGGCCCATCCGGGCAGGACAAGATCTAAGGAATGTGCTCTACACTGCAGCCAGGGAGAATGGCCCTACCTGGAGCCTCTGGCAGAAAGCACCAGGGGAGACTCGAGGTCGACCCCTGGGGTTTTGGAGTCAGGGATACAGAGGGTCCAAGGCCCACTACACTCCAACTGAGAAAGAGATATTGGCAGCATATGAAGGGGTTCAATCTGCTTTGGAAGTGGTTGGTACTGAAGCACAGCTCCTCCTGGCACCCCGACTGCCGGTGCTGGGCTGGATGTTCAAAAGGAGGGTCCCCTCTACACATCATGCAACCGATGCTACGTGGAGTAAGTGGGTTTCACTGATCACACAACGAGCCCGAATAGGAAACCCCCGTCACCCAGGAATCTTGGAAGTTTGCAGAGGTGAAAGCCATCCAGCTGGCTTTGGATATTGCTGAACGAGAAAAGTGGCCAGTGCTTTATCTCTATACTGACTCACGGATGGTGGCAAATGCCCTGTGGGGGTGGTTGCAGCAGTGGAAGCAGAACAACTGGCAGCGCAGAGGTAAACCCATCTGGGCTGCCACATTGTGGCAAGATATTGCTGCCCCGGTAGAGAACCTTGTTGTAAAAGTACGTTACGTAGATGCTCACGTACCCAAGAGTCGGGCCACCAAAGAACACCAAAACAACCAGCAGGTGGACCAGGCTGCTAAGATTGAAGTGGCTGAGGTGGATCTGGACTGGCAACATAAGGGTGAATTATTTCTAGCTCAGTGGGCCCATGACGCCTCAGGCCATCGAGGAAGAGATGCAACATATAGATGGGCTCGTGATCGAGGGGTGGACTTGAGCATGGACACTGTTGCACAGGTTATCCATGAATGCGAAACATGCACTGCAATCAAGCAAGTCAAGCAAATAAAGCCTCTCTGGTATGGAGGACGATGGTTGAAATATAAATACGGGGAGGCCTGGCAGATTGGTTATATCACACTCCCACAAACCCACCAAGGCAAGCGCTATGTGCTCACCATGGTGGAAGCAACCACCTGGTGGCTGGAAACGTATCCCATGCCCCATGTCACCACCCAGAACACTATCCTGGGCCTTGAAAAGCAAGTCCTATGGTGACATGGCACCCCAGAAAGAATTGAGTCAGACAATGGGACTCATTTCCAAAACACCCTCATAGACACCTGGGCCAAAGAACATGGCATGGAGTGGGTCTATCACATCCCCTACCACGCACCAGCCTCTGGGAAAATCGAACGATACAACAGATTGTTAAAGACAACACTGAGAGCAATGGGCGGTGGGACATTCAAGCATTGGGATACACATTTAGCAATAGCCACCTGGTTAGTCAACACCAGGGGATCTTTCAATCGAGCTGGTCCTGCCCAATCAAAACTTTTAGGTACTGTAGAAGGGGATAAAGTCCCTGTAGTTCACATAAAAAATATGCTGGCGAAGACAGTCTGGGTTACTCCTGCCTCGGGCAAGGGAAAACCCATTCATGGGATTGCTTTTGCTCGAGGACCTGGGTGCAACTGGTGGGTAATGCGAAAGGATGGGCAAGTCTGGTGTGTACCTCAAGGGGATTTGATTTTGGGTGAAAATAGCCAATGATGAACTGGATTGTATCATGTTAATTGCTATATGATATTGTATATCATCACTTCTATGGTTGCTATCAACAGTACTGCAGTAAAAATCACCCAGATTAAGGAAGAATGAACTCTGATGAAACCAAACAAAGTGCAACAATGACAGAACCAGACGAGCGCAGCAGTGATGGAACCCAGAACTGGCTCCAGGATGCAACAATGCAACACCACACACCATCTCTCCTGCCCTGAAAGACTGTTATGACAGATGGAGCCCAAAGTCATGGACTAAATGAACTCAATGGACACTTTAGAGGGATGGCCCATAGACTAAGAGAATGATATCTGTGTGTATATATCAAAAGACAAGAAAGGTGGTGGTGATTAATGGGAACGTGTTGGAACACGTGAGATCTACGCATGATGTAGATGGTATAGAATAAGGGGTGGATACCATCCTGGTTTCGGCTGGAATAGAGTTAAGTTTCTTCCTAGTGCTGTGTTTTGGATTTAGTATGAGAAGAATGTTGATAACACACGGAGGTTTTTAGTTGTTGCTAAGTACCCTGCTAGTCAAGGACTCTTCAGAGGCTGGGAGGGAGCATAGCTGGGACAGCTGGCCCAGCCGGTCAACGGGGTATTCCGTACCATATGACGTCATGCTCAGTATATAAACAAGAGGCGTGGTCCAGGAAGTAGTGATCGCTAATTGGTTATAGGTCAGCAAGTGGTGAGAAATTGCATTGTGCATCACTCACTTTGTATATTTATTATTGTTGTTGTTGTTGTTGTTATTATTAATAATAATAATAATAATAATAATAATTTTTCTGTTCTATTAAACTGTCTTTATCTCAATCCACAAATTTTACTTTTTTTTTCTTTTCGATTCTCCCCCCATCCCACTGCGGCGTGGGGAGTGAGTGAGCGGCTGTGTGGTGTTTAGCTGCCTGCTGGGTTAAACCACAACACTTCAGTTCATGGCTGGCTTTTAACTGAGGTCCAAAGTGCACTGGTTAATATACTTTGGGACTTTGCTTTCTTGCTTGTTTAATTTTGGGATTTTTTGAAGAAATATATCACAGAGATTCCAGAGGAAGGTCTTCCAGAGACATCCCTTTTTTACTGTTTCATATGTCTAGATTCACGTCTCAGTTGTAACGGTGAGACTCAACAATTCCACTCAAGCCAATGAAAGTAAAATTAAATTAGCCCTCAGTGAAGAGGATTCAGCATTGCCAGAGGTACTGCTGTGAAGGGTATCTGAACCACGATTTGTCTCAGAGAGCAGGCTTGAAGATGCTGCCCCAGATCACAGAGTAAGAAAGCTGAGCAAATGTCATAGCGTTCTGCAGAAAGTGTAACCCTTCAAATTCCTGTTAATTTGAAAAACTATGAACTTTATTTTGAAATCATAAGAGAGATTTGTATTATTAGAGTGAGCTCGGTCCTGCTGTCTCTTACCCTAGGGATGTGAGATTTCTATGAAGGGAAAAATTAACATGACAACTATTCCAGAGTATAGGTAGTGGCTCATATGTGTGAGAAAGTACACAGACACTCCTTCTCCAGCTTTGTAACTGTAACTCAGTGTTATCAACTTTATCATATAATCATAGTCTTTATTGTGTCTAGAGAAAGGAGTTTTTTGTGATTTTTAACTTAAGCATGGATGAATGATGGTCAAAAGTAACGGGCTAATTTCTGTTCTCAGTGCTTTAACATCTGCTTGACTGAGGTCAGAATTGTCTCATTTGGCCCCACTGACATTCATAGGGCAAAGCACAGACCCTGGGAGCTGGTAACAGGACTGAGAAAATGGCCTCATCCTGCTCTGAAATTTCCAGCACACTGTGTGGGGCAGAGGGAGGAGGGGGGTGTGTGGTGGTGTCCCCCACCGTGGAAGCTGCCCAGGGTGTGCAGCAAAGCCATCCCAGGCGGCTGGCAGGAGGACCAAGCTGGAGCACAGACACCCTCTGCTCCTCACACGCTTTCCAGAGATGGGTCAAGGGCGTTCTATGCCTGCCGAAGGGAAGCCACTCTCTGCTTGTACCCTGTCAATAAGGAGGAGTTAAGGAGGGGGGGATGGATTTAAAGGATTCTGCTTTCTGTCACACCTCCCCTGCCAGAGAAAGCAGAAACAGGCAAGGTGACTGGAAGGGCACACCAGCGCAGGAGCAAGACCCCAGGGCATGAAGCTGAGGAACAGGTTTTCTCCAAGGGAGAAGACAAGGGACGCTACCCACAGCAAGAGTCTGTAGGGAAGGCTCTGCAAGAGGAGAGCCAGGGCCCTGAGGCAGTAATAGACCCTAACGGCCCTGACCCCTCTCCCTTGGGCCTCCCCTCACCTGCCCCAGGCCCAGGACCCCATGTCAGCCCCACAGGGCTGCCAATCCCTGCCCCAGCGAGGCCGCAGCAGGGATGGTCTACAGCCCTGCCCTGCCCAGCCACGGGCCCCTCCGAGCTGGGCCTACCTATGGGCAGATGGCCCAGCCTGGCCTCGGCCCGTCCCTGTCCCCTGGGAGGTGCCCAGTGCCTGGGGCTGCCCGGGCTGCGCTGCTGCCCTGCCCTGCCCTGCCCTGCCGTTCCGGGGAGCCCTGCGGATCCCAGAGCCTGCACCACCAACCCCTGTGGCACCCTGCCCATCACCCAGGCTTCACCTCTTCTCCTGCAGAGGCCTCTGTGGGGTAAAGAGGCATTTCTGCATGCTTTGGGGTGCTCTGGTACAATGTCTGCTGCATAGCGGAGAGCAGGAAATTACTGTTCTCAGCCACCATCTCTGGCCCCGCTTGATGCCAGCCTCATATCCCCTAGTACAAGCAGAGGATCAGGAGCCTTGGGAATAGGAAGCATCAGGAACAGAGGGAAACCCATGCTTCACACCTCGGTTTCTGTGCCCAGAGGGCTCCTCTGGCTGCTGGTGATGGGGGAGGCTATGGAAAGGCTAACGCAGCAAACTCCCTCCCCGGGTCAGGAGGGGAGCGGGGTAGATGGTTGTGCTGAGCCATAGCGCATCCTCCAAACTGCTCCTCAGGATCCACAGGTCCAGGCCAGGGCTCAGGTCAGAGTGGACAGGGTGGTGCAGCCCTGTCAAACAATTTCTCATCGCCATTGTTTTTTAGAGAAAAAGGTACAAACACTCGTGCACACAGTTCATTACGAAGTATCACTTAGCAATCTATTCTAATACAAGTTTTCTTCCTCATGTGTAAGCTATAAAGTATGATTATTTAAGAAAGTTAACTGGAGTTGTTAAATATTCCTGTCATATGCTTTTGGGGACACTTGTTTTCCTAGGCCTATGACCACACATCAGAATTTACAGCATATACTACATATAATCTTGGCAAATAGGACTGTGGGGAAGAAATTACAGTGCAGTAATCCATTTCTGTTTTCCCTCTTGTTTTAGTGATAGCACTGAAACAAATTACAAAGGAAATCTGACTTTGAGTAAGCATTTATGTGGTTTAAAATGCTACTTAAATGCTTTCATGTCACCTTTGAGAATGTATTTCCCCGAGGATTTTATTTTGGTGTTTACATGTAAGTGTGCATGTGTGCACACAAGCATTTGGTGTGGCACTGGAAAGCCCGTGGGGATGTGTTCTAGTGCATTAGGTTGGGATTTATCAAAGCAAAAACTTGCTAAGGAGCCTTAGTCTTTTGTAATTTAAATGAAACGTGATCTTCCTTGGTTTTATTTCTCCAACTGTTAATAGGGAAACAAGGGGAGTATCTGAGGGGAGAAATGTTTCTATTGCACATTTTTTGAAAAATTTTAGAAAAGTTTGTACTTTTATGAAACTTTTTGAAAAACAACAATAATTTCCAAAAGGTGGAAGAGGAGCTGGTGTAATAGTCAACCCCGTTCTGAACGTTACAAGAATATAGAGGTCTAGTGGCAGATAATCAGGCTGTCATTCTGTACCTAGCAGAGTACTTTGAAAACAATTATACTATAAGAAAGTTTCCACTTTTCTCCTGCTTATATTACTTAGAAAATATACTGATGAGACTGAACCTAAGAAAGGGTGGCGGTCAACATGAAACTAGTATCTTGAATTTCTCTCTAGACTCTGCCACTTACTTTTCAACATATAGCTAAGTGTTTTCTAACAAAAAAAAAAAAATTTCCATTGCCTCACATTAAAAGCTCCAACTCATCATCACACTTCTGTATTTTTGTTTGTGTGCATGTTTACTGTTTACCTTAGTGTCTATCTCACACCTCAATAACATGTGGTTTCCCTGATTCCTCCAGCTTACTACTCATCTCCTAGCTTAGAACTTGGGTTTTGAACAAAAAACAAACCCACTTAAATACCAAATGTTTCTTTTTCCAAAACACAGATGCATTTGCTTCCATATTATCTTCAGTTTTAGAAACATCTAAATCAGAAGGCCACACTGTTGCTGCAGCTTGCACTGCTGTTCCAGGCTGCATGGGTTACTGGATACAGGGACACGGTACCACAGTCCAGCAAAACAACATCTGCTAGAGTGATTAGAATTACATCAACGCTGGTGGAGAAATGTTTGTAAAACACTTTGAAAATGAGAAGTCATATGCATAGGATAATTGTATGCAAAATTTTAACAAAATTACACACAGATTCCACCTTCATACATTTTCTTTGCTGCCAAATACCTTATCAAAATCCCCAAGACTTTGTTTAGAAATGTAGGGCTAAATGTGTCTTTTTTGTGAAGGCAGATGAATATAAACAGTGAAATTATGAAGGTGACCATTTCAGTTTACTGAGCTTGGTTCAAATGACAGAGGATAGATTTGTACAGCTACATGCCTATGATCATGTGTTGTCACATTAGTCTCCATTTGTGCATATTTGGTTCCCACAGAATACCGCAATGTGTGTCTAGGGACTTTGAAAGCAAATAAAATGCAAGCAGCTCTTTGGAGGTCATATGATATGCTTTCTGTTCTTAATGTTATGTAAATATATAGCTGGACCAGGCGAAGGACCCCATATCTGAACTTTGCGAGCGTCCAGAATGCAGCTCACAGTCCTTGTGTACTGGCAGACATAAAACATGACCACCCAGGCACTAAGGACGAAGCACACTGAGGAGCTACAAATGCAGGCTCCAGCTGGAGAACCAGCCCAGCTCATCACAGAAGAAGGAACTGTTCTGAGAACAATTTCATCATGAACCACTAAAGTCCAGAGACAGCAGTTAGCGACAGCTGCCCAAAAAAGCAGAATAATGCTCTCGTCTGCCATGGAGTTCAGATGATGTGCTTCCAGCCTCCATCCTTCGCGTGTGTGTGTATGCACACAATATTGCATTAGGTCATTTAATGATTGAGGGGGAGGCTGCCTGAAATTATGTTTTATTATCCTCTTATATATAAAAAAAAAAAATCAGAGAGGGAAAAGAGAAAAAAGAAGTCTGTGTTGCTGTGGCCAATGTTTACTGATCCCTGACATGTGACCTTCCTGATATAAAATACAGGTTCTTAATGGTGGCCCTGCATATGATAGTGTTATTGCAGAACCAATCCACTCTGAGCACAGTAATAGACTAGATGAAGTAAAAAAATTTTTCCAGCTGCCATTTTCATTTTCAGATAAGCAAGGCTTACTATCAACAGAGCACAAAACCTTAACAATTTGCTTGTGCAACACCCTGCACAAAACCCCCAATCCTTCTTTACTTCTCACACTGGAAAATGTCTATTAAATTTAACGTTCCTCTCATGTGGGGCAACCTCCATCTCAAGCTGGGAATTTAGTACTTAGGATTTGCAAGCAGGTTCGAGCCTTCAGGAAGTCTACAGCACAGTTTGGAAGAAAAACCTTTGGACTTTCTGACTTCTAATATTCTGTTCTACTTAAATCTTTGTCTCCTCCAGTTACTCATCAGACTTCAGTACTTTTGTAGTCTCAGATTTAGTCATCAGAAATGCAAGTGTTTAGTATAAATTAATTGTCTTGGATGGGGAAAGACTGGCATTTCCAGAAGTTAACCCATTCTGCCTGTTGAAATAATGTCCCTTCAAGTGTGGCGAACACTTGATTAAGGTGCTTATCTTTGTCCTTCAGTTATAAAAGAGATTTAGAGAACTAGTCATGTCTAACACCAGGTGAGATGAATGTTACCTTTCCAAATTTATGCTCAGATTGTAAGTAAACTTCCATACCTTGTAAGTTTATGCTGGCGAAGTATTTCCTCAGACAATGCTACTTTTGCTTATTCCATTCCACTTATATCTGAATTATTCACTGTGTTGCACTTTATAAACATTTACAGTTGATACGTTCTGAAGGGAACAAATAACAGTTTGCCTGCTGTGAATGTGGGCTTGTCTGCCAGCTCCAATACCAGTTGTACAGAGAAAAAAATTCTTTACTTTCCCCGTCAGGATATTGATGGGAAATATGTTATAGTTATGGGAAGAACATTTTTCTGCTGAAGAGTAGTATTCAGTGCATAAACAATTCAATTTGCAGAGGAACCTGAAGATAAAAAAATGTTGCTTTAGGAAAAATATTTATAGCAAATTGTACAATAACTGTAGCTATTTTTTCCTCTAACTTTTTGTTGTCATAAAAAAAATCCTTTTGACATTTTTTATATTAGAAATCATTTTGTCAGGAAAAAAAAAAAACAGAAAAAGAAAACTATAAAAATAAAATGCCTAACTGAAGAAGAAACTTGTGAATTTTATGAAATGGTTAAAAATGTAGAAAATTTGGGTTTAATATTGGAGAAGAAGAAAATCTGTGTCAAAATTTCTTACAAAAAAATTCTTTGTTCAAGATCCTTTGAAATGCTCTGAAAACGGACAAAAAATGCCAACCAGATCTGTGCACTTAGGATCACTGATGTCTTCTGGGTTGAAATGGCTGGTTTTTACTCAGTATCACAGCGTTGCCATCTGGGATTATTATTCCGTACGATCCCTTCACAGTTTTGACAAAGGTAAGAGCAGGTTCCCAGGCCAGAAAGCAACAATGTGCCTCTGCAACCCATCGGGACTGCCTCAGTGAACACTCTTATGCACCAGGACATCTTTCCATGTGGCCTAGTCAATACTGAGGAAGAGATAAGCAACCTTTTGCCTGTGGTAAAATGAAACAGTAGCCCAGGAGCTAGCAGTTACCACAGAGCAGCCAACACTTAGGGTTTTTCTATGGCATGGTAGGAGGCATTCTTTTTTCCCAGTAGGCAAAGCTGGATTTTAAATCCCCACCAAACAGAACAAAGGCACGTACAGCATGCACACTGCTTATCACAAATCAGTGTGCAATTTGTATCTATAGCTTCATACTCATCTTGTCAGAGATGCTAGTGAGAACTGATACTAAGATCAAACTCAGTCTTCCTTGTCTGAGCTCAATGATCAATTCTTGCAGCAAGCTAACTAAAGGGGTCTTCAATCCAAGTCTCCTGAGAGCTATCCTGTAGCAAGCAGAATACTTCGCAGATATGACTGTTGTTACAAGCAGGACAAGTCAGTGGAAGGAATATCTTTGCTTGCTCCACTTCAGGCAGGCTGCTTGCACCCGCAGAGCCAGAGAGCTGCCCTTGTGCTCCACAAAGGAATGTTTTCCTGCAATATTCCAAGTGGGATCCCTCCATCCAGGTCACAAAATGAGGTATAATAATGTCCTTCTTCTAAGGCAATGGAGATCAGTATCGTACAACAAGGGTCATGATATTAATAACACTCTGTTTCAGTCTGCATGAAGTTGCCACTTCCAAGGTGTCACTGATCTCCTTTCATTTCTTTTTGAGCCCTTGTGCTGAGATGGAAATAGTGTGGCAAAGAAACACAGGTCAACATACAGAGCTACAAATAAGGGAAGGCAGCACTTGTTGGGATAGCACCTTTGTTCAAGAGCGAAGATACAAATAAAACCCTTCTCTCACCTTGATTTTTATATGGTTCCCAGAACCTTGATGTTTTTATGGTCATGGACATCATGACTGATATGTCAGTCCTGCAGGACAAGGGGCACCTATTTCAGCTTTCCAACACAGCTAGCATATGTTTTGGTCCATACTGCATCAGCCAGCGCTCCCTGTACTCTAGCTAGCTCATCGGAAGCAAACTGTGGGAGCCCTACAGTGCTCTTGGTGAAATGCTGAATACACAACACAGCTGCCGTCCTTGCACTCTCGGAGCACGCAGACGCCAGCCTCCCGCTTGGGGATGGATGTTCGCACTACTCCCAAAGCACTAAGGCAGTGTGAAGGGTCTGGCATCTACTGATGAGAGATACCAGCAGCTGTGTTTTCTTTGACACTGAACTGTCCGGGCAATGAGGCTGCTTGACAATTTGCTTTAGGACAGTGTTTTTAACTAAATAGATTTTTTTCTGAGAACAAAGCAGTATTCTCAAAAAAAAAATATCTTGGAAAATTGAAATTAATTTCCCAAAATCTTCAAATATTAGAGATTGGATTTTTTTGACAAAATCTTGCAATTTTCTGCTGAGTGCATCAGCAAAAAGAAGATAAACTTCACTTTGTATTGAGTGTAAAAGATGCAGCCCAAAGTAGTAAAGGATATACTCATTACATGACTTCTCTGGAAAATGAGCTACCAGGAAGAAAAAGCTACTTATGAGCCACAAAGTCCCTGCTTAAACACTCCTTGGGAGTTTAGGCAGAACAAGGCCTTCGGGGCTTGGCTTTGGAACATACGTACCTCCAGTAAGGAGGAAAAACCATCAGGAAAAAACATGTGAGTTTAATGTAAATAATTATATTCAGTCTCCCATGTTTGAACATTTTTTCTAGTGTGAAAGACTTTCTTTAAGCAGAAAGTGACTACCTGGTGTGTTTTGGATCCTAACCCAAGGGAATACACCCCCTCCCATCTACACAGTGAAATCACGTCTCTGCTGTTAATGACTCCGCATGAAGACTAAGAGCCTCTTGCGTGTCTCCTGTTACACTGCAGGGAGAATTCAAGACTTGCACACAAAAGTGGATGATTTCTGTTCCAGGACCATGATCCTTCTTCAGCTGGCTGCTGCACTGATAGTCACATTTGCTTTGTAACCAAAGCGTGCTGGAAAGCTTCCCCAGTTTGATTATCCCTTCCAGAGCTGGTGAAAGCATGCATCTTTTTTTTACCAAGTTATCTTGTTTAATCAGGACTAAGTAAACATATTACACACTAATAATAAAATCACTGGAAATTCTCTACTTAATCTCTCTGATTTTCTTTAAAGGGTTCAAACAAAGACCAGCAGGATCTCTAATCTTATGATCAACAAAGTTACATCACCAGCAGCCTCTGTTTTATCTGTTTACAGATCAGGCTAATGTTGTTAGAGGGTGGTGACATTAACTGTTACTGTATCAGTAGATAGTGCAATTGCATTAGGCAGGCTGAATTTTGCTGTCACTTCTGGTTGCAATTGCTTAGAGGAAACAGCAGAGATTATTTTCAATACCACGAGACATGGTTGTGGCTAAGTTTGGAGCGGTAGATCACAGTGTTGCCACTGAAGGAGCTGGAGGAACCCTTGACAAAGCCTCCAGCCGTGTAGGAGAAGCCCCCCAGCTGCAATGTCTTTTGCTAGTGCATGCCCTTCCTCTGGTCCAGGCAAACCCAGCTAACTGGGTATGGAGAGAGGAACAGGAGCAGTGAGCTCAATCTGCTCCCCACTCCTTTGACATGACGTCCTTCCAGGTAAAACTCGTCCCTCCACCCTCACACTCTTCCTGGACTGAGGGGGGAACCTGGGTGCAAGCAGATGAGGGTACAACTGGCAGTGCAGGGAGTCAACCACCAGCCCATGGAGAAGGCACCATGGAGAAGGACAAGGGCTGACTCCCATCTCAGCTGCTGCATGGCTGCAGCGTCACCTTCCCTGCCCCCTCCCCAGACTGTGTCCTGGAAAGAGCTGCAGCTGATTATCATCATGCCTCCCACACAAGAGGGATGTGCTGGAAGGAGCATTACTCCAAAGAGAAGAGCCTCCCACAACTCCTTGCTTGAAGTTAAAAGCCTGATCTAACCCTTAACAAACAGGAATAAAAGTGCTAGGGAAGGAATTTTAATTGGCCAACACTGTAAATGCTTTGAAGATGCTGTGTCATTATTGACTAACTTTCAGCACACCTGAGCCAGCCAGAGGGCAGTGATGTTGGTTTTGAATCCAGGATATTAATGTTATTGTGCCCTAGCAGCCCACTGTTAGGCTGTATCATCTCTTTTCATTGAATAGGTCCATTGTGCCTCATAGTGTCAATAAAATCTTGCCTTGCTTCTGCACTGAGTTTGCAGGGAGGGTTGATGCTGGTTTCTTTTCATACCTTTGCCTGGCACTGTTCCACCACCAGCACATGGCTCACCCACAGGCAATTTTGAGCACCCACAGAGCACAGCAGCGTACCTAACAACCTCCTCTATCCCACTTCTTCCCAGAGGTCCCCTCCCAGCCCTGAGCTGAACAACACAGTGTGAGTTGTTTTTCCTCCATGCAACTGCCAGCACATAAAGAGCAGGGATAGACAAGGAAAGAGAGTTCATCTGGACTGACATGAAATCAGAAATCTTTGGTTTGTCATCCAAATGGAAACCTGAAAGGATGCACACTGAGCCCAACAAAATGTTCCATATGGTGCTCAGATACTAGGTATTTGTCAGGTAAGCTGAAGTAAAGAGCTACTGCACAGCTTCATCACAATGCTTTCCAGCAGGCACAAGAACCGTCTTTGTATCCTCTGCTGAAGAAAGTCAGAAACTCTGTTTCTCAATCTTTTCAGGTGACTTAAACATAAGATGCTGGGAGCTTTTCCCCTTTTCCTTTAGAAAAGGTCCTTTTAATTAAAAGTAAATGGCATCTGATATTTGGGTGTCTGATGCCCTTTAGCTCCTATGCGATCACACTAAAATCTTAGGAATACTTCCACTATAAAGTGCAACATATCATGAAGCCCAGAGGAAGAAATATCTGCGATTATTTTCTCCTCCCATAAGGATGTACAGGACTAAATCTGAAGCTTATGCACAAAAGTAAATGAGCCATTATTTATGGGAATTCTGCCGACACTGATAACTAAAAAAAATCACTGCTTTACATTTTTGGTTTGCATGCAACATTGTTCATACAATGGTCCTTTTTAACAGCCCTTTTTAAACATCCAGGAGACCACAGCAAACTTTTATTGTGCTCATTAACAGTTTCTTGGGTATTCCAGCCTCCAATAAGAAATCTCTTTTCCGCTTTTAAATCACTAGTTACAAATTTCTGAGAATCATTTTTACTCCCTTCTTCTATCCTAGCAGTGTAGCCAGCATGAGAGTGTGCAGTACGTGTACCCAGGCATAATCAGTGCTGGAGGCAACTGCAACGGGGACAAGAGACTGCTGTGGCAGATGGACAAACATCCCCCCCATGGAAGGGGGAAGGGTTCCAGCACCCTCGGCCCCACCAGTAGATTGTCCCTGACAACAGCCCAGTCCACATGATGGCAACACTGACAAAACAGCACAAAAATAGTTCTACCGTTACAACAACGTCTATTCATTTGTATATCCACATCTCAGTGAGGGCTTTAGAAATGTTAAGCCTATTCCTACAAAGGTCAGTAGGTGGTATATGTGTTACCCTGAGACGCTGAAATGCCTGTGTAAAAATAGACTGTTGAATGAGGGACCTTCTACAAATGATTTTTCTAATAGCTTTGATATTGTTGTCAGCACAGATTTCATGGATGAGCTGAAACTAGCCTGAACTTGCTGTGCCACCCAAGCTCATCAAAAACTGCAGGAGGAGCTTGGATGGGGAGGGGAGAAAGGCCCTAAAGGTGATTCCCACCACCTTTAAACCTAGACCAGTTGTCCAGAACAGCCCCAGTGGTCTCTTTGTGGTTAGCCATCATCTGGAAGAAATCATCGGAACCATCACAGTTCCCAGACATGAGACCATGCAAAACAGGTGAGAGACAAGTACACAGAATCCAGTAACATCAGCCTGAGAAAGTTCAGGTTGGATGTTTCTTTCAGACAAGCACTTCATATACATCGTGACCTTCAGAGACTGTAAACTCTTATCCTGTTGAGGTTATTTTAAATCAAAGGCCAGTGTGCCAGCAGCTGCACAAGTGAGGAATGCCTAAGAAAATAAATACCAGTTAGAGTGCTATTTAATGCCGTTAACTGCAGTGGGTGGAGGCTGGAGGGCAGTAGCTTTTAACAGGTTTTATTTGAAAGACTAACTCAGTGTGGTTGTCACGACAGTTGTCTTTGTGGCTGAAGTTGTATTGCTAACAGATGGAAATCTGGCAGCTTTTTCTAATTTATGCAGATGCTTTGCAGAAGGAGTTACCATCCTAAGTGATTTTAACATTAACCTTACACAAACCTTTCTCCACTGTGTTAATAAACAGAACATTTTAAGGCTGTTCTGCTCAAAACAGTCACAGAAATCTTCAACTGTGCTTCCCTTTTCTTCTCTTCAGTTACTCTTACAATTTAACATGAAAATTCTTTTGTATAAAATCTCTTACTGAACTGAGAACTGGATATGTAGCAAAAGTCAGTCTAGTCCTCAAAATATCCATTTTAATTATAAAATTACCTACCAGGTTGTGTCTACATTAATGAGCTAAGCTTGTGGACTGTCTTGTTCTTGAAAACTGGCATTCAGTACAATACCTAACAAGAATGATTTAACGAGAGAAGTATCTAAATTGGCAATCATTTAAAAGGACTGAATAATATTCTTAATAGCTGTGTAATGTTTCATCTTTTTGCTTTGATTGGCACTTTTTTAATTGTTAACACTCTTTTCAAACTGGCAACACATTGCCTCATTCTAATCTGCAGTGAGCCCAACTGTATTACACACCATCGCAAGTGCTAAACAGGCTCAGGAACAACACACTACTGAGATGTTTTGAGACATTTTGTGTATTTTATGGATCTCTGTCTGTTCTTTACAGCAGATTTTAGGGAATCAGGAGACCATATACTTTTGGTTTGCCCTTTGACAGTTGTTTGAAAATGTAGGTGTTGTGGAACTTACTGACTAAAATGTATTTCTATAATCAATGCCCTGATCAGCTAAGATGAGTAAAAGGATACTTGCTACTACAGCTGTGTCTTTCTGAGATGACTGATCGTGTGCATCCACACTGCAGGTGCCTTAAACAAATGAGAGCAAAACTCTTGAAGTATTCACTGTGTCCATGTACATATGTAAGACTTTGACCCTCACTAGATGAAGGCACTAGTCATATAACACTGTAAAGAACACAGAAGAAAATATGTAATATAGAGAGACGTGCAGACCATTGGAGCATTTCAGAGAAGGAGTCAATATTAGTTTTGATTCTTTGAGCATTATCTGCATGACTCATGAGCCATCTTTTGGGTCTGAGCAAGTTAACTTGAACCAAGAAAGACGCCTTCCCTTAAATAACACACCCACCCTAGAAACTAAATAGAGGAGTTAGATCCTAAGCTTAGATGTTGTATTCAGACAGTCCAGATCTTTCCATGGAGGCTTTCAAATGCATTTTTCCTTTGGCCATTGTCTTTACAGGAAACACAGAGACTTCATTTTGGAGACTTTTTCTATCACTAACTTAAAAGTTAGGCACAAGTCAGTTTTGTCGAGAGGATGACTATCCTTTTTTCCCATGTTTACAAGGAGCCTGACTTACCTGCAACCTAGAATTGTCTACCTTTTCAGGGTGCAGTCTTGAGTGGTGGCAGCTTCAACTGTGAAGTAGTCTTCTCAGCACCCCCAAAGACACTATGGGCAGAGAAGAGAAGAGAAGAGAAGTAAGTGTTGGTTGCAGTATAGGGAGCGAGTTTGCAGGCATGTGGCTCAGGCTTCAGTGAAATGGCCTCTGTTTCCTGCCTGGAAAGCTTAGGCAGCTGTTACAGTGAGGAGAGCAGCTGTCCCAGTGGGGCAGGGATACTTGCCTTCTGCTGCTTTATATCTCAAAGGAGAATCTTGGCTGCATATTAGTCTATCCTCTTTTTCCCTAGTGATCAAGTGAGAAGAAATCTCATGTTGTGGTGACTAAACATACCCTGGAACTACTTGTAAATAAAAATTTCCAGCTCCCTCCTGAGGGATCTATACAATTCTTCTGGATTATGTTGTTGAAGTGACTAGATCATTTGCTATTTCTCATTTATTTATACAAGCTTCTCTGTCAGGATGCTTCACCTGCAGAACATCAACAAAATGACAAACTTTCCCTTAAATCACTTGAAGTTTAACATCCAGTATCCCAGACAACTTCTGCTGGAGATCTATAAAAGGGATACAGACATTCAGGTGGCAGAACAAGAACTGTCTTACATTAATGACTGGGGAGGATGAAAAGAGGCGAGGACTGTAGGAATATCTCCCAATTCTTCTGACTGTGAAATGGCAACTCAGCAAAGGGACCAATCTCTGCTTGCTCTTAGATCTTGTTTTTCTAGTACTGGGACGGGGAGATTACAGATTCCTAGAGTGGTTTAGCAGGGCTCCAACTTTCTTTGAACGGGCATGGGAGAGTCAGTGGCCATTTCTGAAATCCAGGGCATTTTGAAATAGAAAGGTCTTTCAGTTTCTTGACAAATGTTATGAGGGTCCAGAGGGTTAGACAATATGTCAGGTGGGAAGTACTGTGAGTCCCAAACAGTTTTACGAGAAATCTAAACCATAAAAATCCAAATTCTGTGCATAAGTAATATTACACAATTGAGTCTAGTAAGCATTTATAGCACTTTGTGCCTCGGGCGTCTTGTGAACTAAAAAAGATCAAAGGCTAAGTGCCCTCAGCACTCAGTCAGACCTTCAAGAAGGGGTCCAATATTCCTCCTAGTTGATGACTGCCTCACAGGAAACACTGAGCAGCTTGAAGAATAGAGCCCCAAATGCATATTTGGCACCCAGTTAAATTCTAGAGTAAGTATTTAGTATTTTTTTAATCAACATTCATTACATCCCAGTATAAACCACAGCTAAAAGAAATCACATGCACCTGGTTTAAACCTTGGTCATTAATTAATTAACCTGTCACTAACTAACAAGAAGTGTTAGAACTTCTTTTAGAACAAGAGTGCATCTATTTTAGTTAACTAATTACTGTTGTTGTTCATGTTTCTGCTATCTTTCCTTCAATAGTCTATTTGTTGTACATTTCACTTACAAAATTCCATTACTTACATAGATAGTAATAATGCATGAAGTATGTCTCCAGCTGTTTTCAACTTTTGTGACCTGAGCTTTGAAATAACTTATGCTAACTTCTACCGAGAACAAGTTAATTCCTAGGCTGACTGATTCTAAGTGTTTTAAAGGCTATAAGTACATGTGCTCTCAAGTGAGTATTACATTTTGTATTTCATCTCAAAACAAAGATAAAACATTCACATGTCTAGCTAGAAAGCTGTAAATCAGTACCGTCTCCTTATGATATTTGTACTCTTACAGGTTTTATACCCATATTGAAAAGGTATCTCTAACATTTGCAATACATTAAATAACTCACACTGCAGATTTCCCCAGGTAACAAAGTGCCCTGTCAAGTACTGCACCGTAATTTCACTTGATTCTACACAGAGAAACAGCAAAAGCATAGTGTCACATTCAAATAAACCTACTGTAACTTTAAAAATACATAATGAACATCTGTCAGACACAGTCATTTCTCTCTTCAAATGCAAGAAATAGAGACCACCAGAAGCAGAATTATGAATCAAGTGCTATTCTTTGTAGTAATTAAAATACTAGACAAAGGCCCATATTCTGGTCTGTTCTTCGTATTCTCACTACTTGTGGTTTTGTAGGATGCGTTCATTTGGAAATGACATATTCTATTTATCCTAAGATTCAGCAAAACTGGAGTAGCCATTTTAGATCCGTGTTAGTGTACAAAACAAGCAGCATTCCTTCATACAATCCAGTTTTAAACCTATGTAAACAATTCCTTGGTTGATTCACATACAGAGGACACCAACTTTGCACGTAGAAATTTTCTGGGAACCTTTACTTTCTTAATGGGCAGAATCTACCCTTGCACAATGCAGCTATGCAAGGACCTTCAGATTAAGGCTGGAAGCCATGCAGAAGGTTGCTAGGCCAGGAGCATAATGAATGTCATGGGAAATGGCAGAGGGACACTGTTGCAGCTTCCCAGAGGTTTGAGTGAAGAATGAGTGAATGGTAGATGGAGGACTGGAACTTGGTTTTTACTCCAAGGTGTAGGCACTACCCACAGAATCACAGCTCCTCTCTTCTTGTGTTTTCAGTGACAGTTGTTTACTGGGCAAAATTGAAATATGGATTTCCAAGGCTTTGTTTGTTTGTTTGTTTGTTCCTTTGAATACAGGCCTTGATAAGACAGCTGTAAAAGTGTTTTCTGAGAAAAGCATTTAGCAACCAGATTACACATCTTTGACAAATGGCTCTAGAGGATTCATTTCAGCTAGAATTTTCTGAAGTTATTTTTTTGCCCATCCGAAATTGTTATTCCATTTATTCAAGGTAATTCACATTCAGTGCTTCAAGTGCCGGGCTGAATGACATTCAATGCCATGAGCTAACATTTTACAAATTGAACAAAAATTAGCCATGCCCAAGATTTTTCACATTAACCCATAGCAAAGGAGCATGGTACATGACACCAGACTGTCAATTCTGATTAAAAAGCTGAATTCTGTCTGCTTTGGCCGTGAAATCCCAAGCAGTAAGCAGAGCTAAGTGGACTGTAAAGCCAGGGTGAGAGGAAACAAGGGGCTGGTAATGGCAGCATAAAGTTTAATGGATCTGTGGAACGTACCAAAGTTACAACTGCTACCCAGAAATGTACGAATTGAAAGCATAATTTCTTTTGAAGTTATTACTGCAAAGAGAGTAACATCACCTCTTTGAGTCTCACCTCATGGTCTTCAAGGAAAGCTTTTTCTTAGGGACACTTGTTAGGGACATAAGGCAGGACACTGCATTTGAAGTAGAGGCTGCAACAAAAGTGTGCATCCTCCCTCTCAAGCCCTTGCTACCTCAGCCTGAGACACACCTGGAAGAAGTTATCATAGATCTCATGTCAATCCTTCCAGGAGGATATCAAAGCAGGCTTTGTTATAGAATCGTTTCCCTTCATATCACCTTGAACATTTGCACAATTTGGAAAAGTCACTAATAACCTCTTTTCTTACTAGAAGAATTAGTGACTGAAGATTTATTTTTCTCTGTACATCTAAATGCACATCTAATCAGTTTGCCACTGAGCTCTTTGGTCAGTTAATAAGGTTGTAGCAGAAATTATTGTTAAAGCCCATTAACTCAGACCAATGTTAATTTTCAGTATGTCAATTCAAAGGTCAGAAGTGTTTTTCCACTGGTATTTTTTGGTGCATATGTACTTAAGGGTACAGACCTACCTAGTCTTTAGTCCTGCACTTTTGAGTAAAGTATTTATATTCTTTCATTATTTGATCCAACACTGTCTAAACTAAGCAAATGCAAAACAAAGTCTTTACAGAATGAGGGTTGTATCTCAGACATGAAAAATCATTTCAATGATCTTCAGCCAGTTTTGTCCCTCCTCACCAATCCAATTTTGACATATATATATGTAGTATTTATGTTTATTTTTTAATCATCATTTTGTGGTTACTGATTAAGAAAAACAGAAAACGAGGATTACCTGGTAATAGAAATATTGGCATTTAGCCATGGCAGCATCCGCTGAATCAACTGCCCTTGGGAGTCCTGTAAATTCATTGTGATGGTTGATTCTAATATATAGCAGTTACACCTACTGCTGCTCATGCAATCTAGCAGAATGCATTGCTAAATTTAGCACAGTATTTACCCCTATTGTGTCTATATGTTCTGATTAACCTGGCTGTCGTCCTTCACCGATTCCAGCAATCAGCTAAAGCGACTGACATTTCTAGTGTGAGACCAACGAAAAGACTCTTTCGGCAGCTGTCAGCTGAAATACTTTGTAAAATTAATAGATGTTTCCAATCCAGTTCAGAAATCTGTGAATGACCTAACTTGTAATTAATTTTCCTCAATAGAAGAGCCTAAAATGATAGTCTGTTCATCCAGTTTCCTCATCTGTTGATGTAAAGGCCCTGGTATTTACATGTGTGTGTGTTCTTCATAAAATGGTGGAATTCTTGAAGGAAAGTAAATAATTAAGTACTTCTTATTCATGCACAGAATGGCAGTAACATAAGCACCAAGAGCTGAGGTTACTCTGTTTCCTAACACATCCTGACATTCCGCCTATCTTAGTCAAAGACATTTTAGCCTTTTAAATCTATTCACTATCACCTTTTCCTATTGAGGGTATCAATTACAGTATCTCTACCAAGCAAAGCTTAACAAACTCATCAAAATGAAAATAGTTCCTTCCTGAGAAAGCAGTGTGGAAAAATATTCTACTAACTTCCATAAATGTTGTATCACCTATAGAAACCATCAGACAAATGAAACAAATGTGCTGTTTGAGAAGATGTAATAACAATAGCAAGAAAGGGAAAACCGGAAACCACTGCTCGTTACTGGTATAAGTAGTACCAATCAAAAGTTGTGAGTATTATGGGCATTCAACAGCAGACGGAGCAGCAGCACTCACCAAGCTTTTCAGTGAAGACCTTCAGTACCTTCTGAGCTGAACCAGTGACTTAAAAGTCACAGGCATCATATCACACTGCAGGCCTGTGAGTCATTTGGACTCGTGTTTTTAGCATGCCTAAAGGATCTAATTTGGCTTGATACAGAGCCATCAGAAGGTACTCCAAACCAACACATAAAGAATATTTTATAGTTGGTAACCCTTGTTAATCAAGATTCAAAGGAACAAGGTTATTCCTCTGATTAAAATAATGCAAGTAATTATTGTGAAGGTTTAGAGAGGAGATGTTAATTGTGCTGACCTTTAAGAAAGAATTATCTGCTTGCAAGGACTAAGGAACTAGCCTACATGTTGTGTATCACCACAATTGCAAATTTATCCTCCACAAATTATATATGCTTCTCCTGCATAATAGTGCCATAAATGACTTGACACATTTAATCTAGACTTTGACTATAGGTCCTTGCCAGAAAGGGCTGTAAACATAAAAAAAAGCCCCCCCAAAATGAGAAAAGAAACAAAATTCTGCTAGGTTGGCCAGAATAGATTTTTCTTTGTAAAAATTACATGGCGAACTATGCAAGGAGTATGGGATTGGCATGGGATGCTCTTTGTAAGAAATGAAAAGGAGGTGCCGTCAGGTAATGGCAGACTGAAAGAATCCCCCAGGAAGGAGAACTTGACACAGGTGCTGAAGAAGGTCTGGCAAATGCAGAGGTTCATAGAATCATAGAATCGTTAAGGTTGGAAAAGACCTCTAAGATCATCGAGTCCAACCATCAACCCAATACCACCATGCACACTAAACCACATCCCTAAGCGCCTCATCTACACATCTTTTAAATACCTCCAGGGATGGTGATTCAACCACTTCCCTGGGCAGCCTGTTCCAAGGCCTGACCACTCTTTCAGTAAAGAAATTTTTCCTAATATCCGATCTAAACCTCCCTTGGCGCAACTTGAGGTCATTTCCTCTCATTCTATCGTTAGTTACTTGGGAGAAGAGACCAACACCCACCTCGCTACAACCTCCTTCCAAGTAGTTGTAGAGAGCAATAAGGTCTCCCCTCAGCCTCCTCTTCTCCAGACTAAACAGTCCCAGTTGCCTCAGCTGCTCCTCATAAGACTTGTGCTCTACACCCTTCACCAGCTTCGTTGCCCTTCTCTGGACATGCTCCAGCAGCTCGGGGGAGAGAGGGATGAAGTCAGACCAATGAGAAAGGATTTTGTCAGCTGCACACTGGATTGACTGTGAGTTGTGGGAGATCAAGAGGAGGGGGCAGGAAGGAGGGTACAAATATCAGGAGGAGAGGCTAGTTGGTTCATGCATTAATGCCTCTGTAGTTGGAAGTGAGAGGGAGAGATGAACTTGGAGATGTGAGAAAAAAAGCTACTAAGGTAGAACAAGGGCCTGGATGTAAAGGGAGAAGGAAAGAAAAAAATCTAAGAACATGACTGTAAGTAATCACGTTATGCACAGAGGATTATAATAGTGATGCTGAGAGAGGATAAATTTGTTCCTGGGTTCATTCTCCCACAAACAGATGCCAGTGGAAATCCTTGGTCCTCTGTGTATAGGCAAGTGCCAAGAAGAAATCCGCAAATGGTATAATCGTGCGCTGCTTTCTAGGAGGAAGAAGCAGCTGAATTTTGAATGAGCCTACAGGTGTTTTCCAACTAGTGGACAGGAATTGGTCTGGTAGCAATAACCAGGAGTATGAGTAGAGGTTGCTCAGTGTTGCAATAGTCACTTTTGAAGTAACAGCTCTCTAAATGTTTTGAGAGGTGTGTGATCACTGCAGGCCTGCACAGCAGCAGAAAGCTGAGCTCTCTCAAGCAAATGCCATTGAAAGATGTTTGGTGCTAACACAGCTGCTCATAAAACTTAGTAGGGTGCTGTCGGGAACACGAAAATTGAAGTAGCAGCTGATGTTGTCAAATTGGAAATTTACCACTTTTAAACTGATACAAGTCCTTTCCTATTGGAAGTTTTCATTCTGAACTTTAACATTTATTTTAACAAAGTTGTGGCTAAAAGAATCATCACGGAAATAATCTTTCTAAGGCTCACTACAGGATGGAGATGGTTCATCAAGGCATGTTTCGTAACATTTACATCAATAGTGTCATCACAAAATACTTTCAGAAATATTGTGTGAGAAGTGCTATATTCAAATAGCCCCAAGAACAAGGAGCTATCCTTTTAAGCAAAATTTCCACCTCTGTATAAAGCTAATGATGAGAACAGGACCTGCCTTGAATGAAGCTCTGTTTTATCTAGCCTTCTTTCCTCTGAAATGCTGACTAGAAATTGAAAACTACCAATTATAAATCTGTTAATTTACCTGAGGTTTGGCTTTTATTTTGGATAGTTTAGAAATGGTGATGTATACAAATGCACTGAGTGCTAAGGGCAATGTGCAAGGTGTGTGTTTCTCATGTCCTGTTTATTACAGAATGTATTTTTTTATTTCATCTTATGAATGAACAAACATTAAAAATTCCCTTTCAAAGTGGTTGGGGTTACCTTTTGGAGCAAAAAAAAAACCCTCCTAGAACTTGGATGGTTCTTTCCAACATCTTTTTGAAACTTTTCCAGTCTCTCATTTTGTACCTCCTGGGCCCTGTGAAGTTATAATTAATAAAATCCTGTCATCAGGAACTCCCTATTAAATTAAATCATTTCACAGAGTTTTCTCTCCATTTAATTCTGTTTAGCTGAATGTTTACTGATGAGTCAATTAGTCACTACTTTGTTTGTTCAACTTAATGTCATCACATCACCATGACATCACCACAGCAAACATTCATCAACAACAGCATTGTCATGTCTGGCTGGTTGCTACAAGCTGACCTCAGGCTGTCCACATCCAGGAGGCTGGCTGGTCAGTGACCTTGATCTGACTGCAACATACCCAGGGGAACCCGCATGGGGCATGGGGGTTAGAAATGACTTTGTAATCATTGGTGAGGATCACCCCTCCATATGGTGCAACTCCTCAAGCATGACCTAAGTAGGGCAGTTTGCAAAGGCAGTCATGACAACAAACCAAGTGCAAGTGAGTTGATGCCTGCAGGTGGAACTGGCCGTGTTGTGTGGTGACAGTTACTGCAAGGAAAAGCTATATTTTTAAAGCACTAGCAATTATTAGGGAGCAAGGTAATAGATAGAATCATAGAATAGTTTGGGTTGGAAGGGACCTTTAAAGGTCATCTAGTCCAACCTCCCTGCTGAGGGCAGGGACATCTTCAACTAGATCAGGTTGCTCAGAGCCCCGTCCAACCTGACCTTGAATGTTTCCAGGGATGGGGCACCTACCACCTCTCTGGGCAACCTGTGCCAGTGTTTCACCATCCTCATTGTAAAAAATTTCTTCCTTATATCTAGTCTAAAATTACCGTTTTTTAGTTTAAAACCATTTCCCCTCGTCCTGTCACAACAGGCCCTGCTATCAACGGATATTGATATACCAGCCCAGGAGGTTCCATATATATTGATATACCTGGTCAAACATAACTGGGCATCGGATCATTTTCTGTGCACTGAGTGGTACTACCATAGACTCCAATATTCTGGAGCTGAACAGAAGATGGTAAATGCATGTTAGTGTCACTCAAACCTAGTAGCTGAATTATTTCTTTAAGTACAATGCACATCTGCCAGGTCCTGTCTTCAGAGATTGTTTTCCCAAATATTTGTAATGGACACAGTCCAGCTCAAGGTGCACGTAGCTATATCAGGGAGTTATATGTTTCAGAGCTTTTGAAACAAAAGTGCTGTAAAGGTAGAATGCACTGGCTATTGTTTTGGCTACTCTAAGCAGAAGGCACCACACATGCCAGTATGAGGCCAGGTTGGCTACGTTGGCGTTCACACTAACATGTAGGTCAGAAACCAATCAGGCTTGGGTGCTGAAGCCAGTACCTTCTACACAGAGGGCCACCAAAAGATGTTTTGGGCCCCAGAGCAAACCTTAATTGGCTCCTGGCACCTCCAGTCCTGTTGCTATTTTCCCTTGTGACATGAATGCTGAAGCACCAGCAGTCTGAATTTTGTACAACTCTGGGGAGCAAGTAGATCTTGTTACTCGATTTTTGCACAAGGTCAGTGGAACAAATCCCTATTGAAGCCAAGCGTTTCAGCTGACCTTCCTTACAATTCGTGTCAGCAACATCCAATAACACAGAGCCACTGCTGATCTTGTCCATCCAGTGTAGGACTTCCTGTAGATTCATCTACAGGCATCAAAATAAGGCTTTTTTTTTGTTCAGTGAGGATAAGATCCTCTCACGGAGATGCCAAAAATCTAAATCATTCTCCAGGAGTGACTGTCGCCTTTCATGGTTTAAACAAGTAAGACAATTGGGCTCCTAACCAAGAAACTTCATCTAGGTGGGCTGGATGTGGTTGGAGGATAGACTTGTGAGTGACCCCTTAAAAAAGAGTGCTATTTTCCTCCTCTCTGCAAGCCTTTTAAAACCTAGGAATCCATCCCCAGATTTTAGCAAGGGCATAGGTAGAGCAATAAACTGTTTCAGGGGGGATAAAAATTTGTGTTGATACTCAGTCATGAAGAATATCTAAGCTAACAAGGTCAGGACAGTCCTCAAATTCTGTGATTTAGCGAAGTAAGGAGGAGAATCAAGCAGCTGCACAGCACCCACCACATGGTCTGTGTCCTCCATGTGGTACAGGCTCTAGGTCCTAATAATATTCTGGCACCAATGCATATTAACAGTGCAATTTCAATAATCAGCATATTTTGTCAAATAATTGTTAGGCTGATGGTTATAAGAGGTGACACTGCCAATATCTCATAAAGGCTGAAAGAAATATTTCCCATTTCCACGCTGCATAAACAAAGCATGCCAGACAACCTCAGGAATGCTAATGATCTCCAGCACTTTAGTATATTAAGTATTCATCAATTGAGCACAGACCACAACAATGTTCTGAGAGTCCTTAAACACATGAGAAACACATGAGAAATGATGTAAAGTTTATATGAGCTCATATAATCTTGGTTGGTTATAGAGTCAAGCATAAGATCATAGAAATCAGGTCATGTGTACCATATCTTTCCTACTAGAAGGTTGTGCCCTACATTATATTTGCTGGTGCCACATCCAGCCCAGATTTAATTGACTCAAGCAATGAGTCATGCACTGCTTCCCCTACGGCATTATTCCCCAATCTAACAGATGACATTGTTGGGATTTTTTTTCCCTGATAATCAGACTTCACTGTCCTTAATTTCATCCCATTATATAATACCTCACACTTATGCAGTAACTGCCATCCAAAAGCTTCGCAAGTGTTAATTGAGTTTCATAACAGCCCCCCATGAAATAGATAAGTTCTGAGTCAGAGATGCAAAAACCTGAGTTACTTGCCGTAGGCCGCATACGGGATCATATCAAGCACAGCTGGGTCTGCCTCATTGACTGGGAGCTGTTTGCATGCAGCTTATGCGATAATCAAGCCATAAGAACTCTTTTCTAGGATGCAGCTTTAACCTCTCTCCTACCAGTGTCTGTCTGCACCGTGAAAAACAGTTTACTCCTTCATTAATATTTGTGCCTTTCAAACATTCATACGTATATCTTTCCCTAGTCATTATTTTTATACTGTTGATATTTGCTCTATCTATAAATAAACCAAGCCCTTTATTATTTTGCTCTTCCCTCATGACTCTCTGATCTGCAGACATGTCTTTGCAGCTTATGTGCCCAGAATTATACTCCGTGGAGTTTATGCAGATAAGTCATGCCGTGACTGTTAGCCTCCGGCCTGTGACGCGATACAAGGGGCATAATCCAGCGGGCTGCTCCGGAGTTTGTCAGCTGAGACACAGTAGCTCACTATGCATGTGCTGTTATCCTATTGTGAAGCAAAGTAAAATGGTTCATGTGAGTCACCATCAACTGACCCTATTTTTCCACACAGTGCAGCAATGTATCTCGCTCAGTTGCCACATCGCAAATGAAGGACCCTGTCTAACAGCTGGGAAACAGAAACCTCTACAGGCCAGCACAGGCCTTCTGTCTGACAAACCCTTAATTTTCTTTAATTAATGCATTTGTTTTTAGAATACAAAATTAGAAATGGCATTTTATTGCATGCATTAGCATAGGATCTCAGGTTTCTAATTGAGGCAACTCAGGCAATATTCTAGATCGTAATGCAAATGCAGGCAAGAACTAAAAATCTTCTGGCTACTTTGAAAACTAATGTCTTCTCTGATTTTCATCTTGCTGAACATAATTGTTTTCTAAGTATTTCTCTTCAGTTTGCTTATTAGATTTTTGGTGATATTTATCTGACAACTGTTTTTCTAAATCAGATTTAACCTTATTGCTTATCAGTGTTTCTACAACACCTCTCTCCCAGATTATTTTGTAATATCTTTCTGCTGTCCTCCCTGCTTTTGCTACCCTTTCTTAATGAATTGAAAGATTGAGTGGATGATGGAGATTCCTGCCATGTAAAATTCAAGGTGTTTTAACATGGCAGAAACACATACTTACAAAAATTTCTAAAGTGATGAATGACTCAATATTTTTCTGTGTTCTGCTACATACAACTAAACACTCATAATACATGCAAAGGTTGTCTCCTACAAGTAGATTTTGGTACAAGATCTTCCCTGAAATAATCTTTGTGCAATACCCATCACTCCTTCTCCCTGCAAGCAAAAGCAAACTCACATAGGAAAAACTAGCAGTCCTCCCTTCCCTGGACAAAACAGCCCTGGAATATGGGAAAGACCTTTCTTTCCAGAAAAAACAACAATAAGAGATAGTTCAGGATATGATCTAGTGGCTCTCACACCTGCATACCTAGTGGGTGTTTCTGAGCTATTTACCTAACTTTGAAATTGTTTTCAAAAAGGTTCGCAAAAAACTGAGGTTAACAACATCCATTAGCCAGCCCTGCAGCTCACAGACCTCGCAGAAAAATCTGCTACTTCTGCATAATTAAAGGATCTGCAAACTACCAGTCAAGATAAAAAGATCAAGGGCTATCATAAATCTTGTTGCCTCATGGGATGAGCTCACCAGCAGCAGAAAAAGATGTGTATTTTCCTTCTATGAGGATTACTTGCTCAGGTATGGTATTGGAGTTTGATGATTTCCTCTCCAGTATCTGTCATGGAGCTCTATTTTCTGTCATGGAGTCTCTTTTTCTAGGACAACTCCTGGGTCCAAAAATGCTGTCAAATTATTTGCCTATCTGGTCTGACATTTAGCGAGGGACCACACAGAGCAAAGCTAGTGTGGACTTTTATTTATTTACTTCATAAGAAAGTGTTTATGGATCAACACTGAAATTTTTTCATGGAAATGTGTCAAATCAGATAAAGCTTTTGTCAGGAAGATTTCCTACTGTCCAGAACCTAAGCTAGAGAGACCGGGGGAAGGGCAGAGGACACAAGCTGACAAAAGGAGAGAATTCAGTATCTGTCTTCTCCATATATTTTGCCCCTGATGATAGTTGTAATTAGTAGGCTCCAGCCATGCCACTTGCATCTCTTTTTGACATTTTTTAGCAAATGCTGGAGGAAGTTAATATTTTTGCCCTTTGTTTCCTATTTTTACTACAGAAAGGTCTTGGACTGATCACACAAACACTGAAGGCTGCAAAATATTTCTTGCTTTCCATCCATTCCTAATATTGTGTTTCTAATGAAGAACAATTTCTTTTTAGGACTCTGCGTAGTCTCAGGGAATCTGGAAGTAAAACTTCATACCTGTCTTATTCTATGCTCTGCAGAGAAGCTTAGAAGGTGAAACCATATGATCTTGTCAATGCCTTTCTTGGCAGTTAACACCAAATTTCTTTCTTCTTCCACCTTCTACTACTCTTTCTCTTCATCTGTGAAAGATCACTAAAACACTGGAAGAATCTGTGTACGGACGTGCAATTTCTGTAATAAAAATTCAAACTTGTCTCTTTACAAAAGGCTGTTTGGAGTGAAGAATTCATTTCACTGGCAGTGTAGACTGTGCAGTAAACAAGAAACAAGAGACCAAGAGACCAGGCAACACCAGTTTTCTTTAAGAGAATAAAGAATACCTGTTTTCTGAACACTTCTGAGTTAACAGATATGAGATAAAAGCTATGTTAAAACCAGATTAGGCTTTGTGGTTATTTCTTTGTGGTTGATGACATTAATTCCTCTTCTTTCTTCACTTAATATTAAATTATTGTATTCCCTTTTGAATCTTTTAGGAATAGTAATAATGTTGATTAAAAGTTTTGAGCTCAAGCTCTATACCAGCCTGATCAATCATAAACTGTTTTCAAGTATATAAATAATCTTTCTAAGTGGTTTGCAGAGAAAGCAAGCAAAATTTTTTCCCAGTTCAGTGTTAACCTTTTGGTGGGGTTTGGTTTTGTTTGGTTTTGTTTTGTTTTTGTAATATTTTCCTTTCAATTGGGCTAATGGTTTAGCACTCAGTGAACCTCCAAAAATTCAAATCTTTGCTCTAGTAAATATACAAAACTCTTCCAGGACCGTTAGTCTCATAAGTCAGCAAAATTCAGCAGTGGGAAATCTAGGAAATTTCCACGTGTCCTACATTTATAGCCAGTTATCAGGTTTCACTTCTCTGTGAAAATGATTTTATTTTGCAGCCTATTAGATTGCATAAAATATCACTTTCACAAGCAGATAGGGAGCAGGAAAGGTAAATAAGGTAGATATGATGCAGTAGACAGCCAACAGCACATGGGATTACCACCCCTTTCAACATTAGAGGGAATGCAGTTGCTGCAGCTAATTATGACTGCTTACAGGTAATGTCTAGTAATACTCATCTCGACAATATTAGTTTCTCCATAAGAGCCAAATTTGGACATATAAAAAGTAAAAGCAATGTAAAAGTCAAAGCTGAGAACGGCCAGATGAGTGTTACTACAGGTCGTTTCGGTGCCTTTCCTACTGGTTTTTGCCACACACACACACATGCAAAACAAAACACATGAATGACGGTACTTATCATGTCTAACCCATTTGGATCCTGCAATCTTCAGCTACCATGAACTCCCAGGGAAGCACTAAATTGCCTCACGACATTTGAGATGCTGTAGAGTATCTGGTACGTCCTCCAGTTGTGGCTTTAGAAGGGTCTCCCATGGATCCTAAAGTCCTTTCTACCAGCTCTGGGGTGGCTTAACTACCTTAGAGCATCTAAAACATCCTGAGAGGCCTATATTTTGGCAACTGGCCCCTGCTCCCAGTGCTGCAAGCTATGGAAAAGATGTATTTTCACTTTCAGGAGAATCCCCAAGTGTGAGAAGATGGGCATGAGGCAAAATCTCATCAGAGGCAGGGGTTTTTTTGCAGATGTGAGAGAGGTTTGGTGCCCTGCATTTCAGTGAGACACCCATTGCCTTTTCTGTTCATCTACTGGGGTAGTCATAACTACAGCGAGGTAAAGGACTTTCATGAAACTGCTTACTGTCCAGGGCTTTCTTCACGTTCGCAATTAGACTCTATAAAGCAGAAGCCACCTCTGTGCCTACTGTGCTTGGAAATGCAACCTGGGACATCCATCCCTTGCAGGTAGATGCACCAACATGCCCTGTCTGGACTGCAGAGGGGTGTGAGATACAGTGCACAGGGCTGCATGGGGCTCTTCTGATGAGAAGAGGGTGCCACGGCCATCGCACACCAGCCCCTGCCTTCCCTGTAGCACCCATGGTGGCCCTCCAACCAAGCAGCCCAAGGCGAAAATTCAGGAGAACCGTTCCCTCCCCAGCAAATCTGCTGCTCAGGCCGGCGGCAGCCTGGCTTTCGGCTGACATCACGGTGAGCCCAGACTGAGCGCAGCCCTGTAAGTGGAGCTGTGGGAGCACAGGGGAAAATTCTCACCTAGCAAGCTTTAAAAGAAAGGTGCAATCTCAGCTCCTTTACAGTCAAAGTGGGAATGGGGATAATTTAAAGTTGTTCAGCTTTAAAAAAAAAAAATCACATTCACCCTCTTTTTCCCTCTATACTTTCATCTGGTGGAAAATCTGATTCAAAAGGGAGTTGTGTGCTTTGGAAAATCTGGCTAGTATGTCAGTTCACTTTAAAAAAGAGTGGAGAACAAAAAAGCCAAGCTCCGCTGCTCATGATGACCCTTAAGGGAACTTAATTAAAGGTGATGGTGAAAGAAAGGTAAGCAGTTAACTGTCTACACCAGACAGGGTACAGTAAGCCAGACTACAGACCTGTAAAGATGATGTTTGTCTCTTGCTCCCATCTCTCTTTCCTTCCTCACTGCCCACTCTCTCTGACGAAGGTGAGTGGTAGAGCAGGGGACGAGGTAAATGGCAGGCAGCGGTGCCATTTCTGAAGTCCTGTTTCCCAGGGAATTTCTCTTCCAAAATTTTGATTTCACTCTGCTTCTTTTCTCTCATATCAGGAATCTGACCCAGAACTTGCCTGCCACTTACCAAAAATGAAAAAAAATGGAAAGAAAGAAAGAAATCCTGTGCAGATAGGGTCATGTTCCAGTGAACTCATTCTAAACATAACTTTTTCATTTCAGCACTCCTGCTCCGGCAGCATCTGAATTCCCTGCCCACCTGGTGGCTCAGGGTTTAATGTCTCTATTCCCACCACTCTCCAGACCTGTAAAGAAAAACCTCTGCGGCATACAGCAATCACATAACAGGCTTCATGGGGCTGAGTTGTAGGACTTTTCACCTAGCTTGAACAATTAACTTGCCATCGTTCTGCTTTGCCTCCTGCCATTCCTTTTCTCTATTCTCCACTAACAGAAATTTGCATTTGCTCTCCATTTTCACACTGCTTCATTAAAATCTGTCTCAGGCCACCTTCCCCTATAGCTGCCTGTGGATCCTCCATACCCTTTTGCCAGAGGGACCAAGCCGCAACCAGCTCTGGCTGTTCTGGGAGGAGGGTGAGCAGCCTGCAGCCTGAGAAGAGCAACAAGACAGCAGGCAGTAGCCTCAAAGAGCTTGTTTAAAACGTAGCTTTTCTGTGCTTTGACTAGTGCTAGTTTGGGGAACTGCAAAACAGCATAATATGGCTGTGAATTCATTACAGCTGGTGGAGATGAAATTGTATGGATCTGATGAAATTGGAGATGGGGGGACATGCCCATCTCTTCTTTTTTTAGAAACTCTGGGCTTTCCTGCCTTTCCTTATCTATAAAGGAATTGATATCTTACTTTTGGTTTTACACATCATTAACACACAGAGCAGGGAGTAAGGACTATTCCTGGAACAGGATTTTTGCATGACCTTGATAAGTTACCCTAATGGGATCATGCTGATGCTCAGCAACTCTGAAAATCAGGCCACGGAGGTGCCTAAATATGGATGAGATGCCCACACTTCAAATGCTGAACTTAACCACTTTGCCCTTCAATTTCCCTATGTACAAGAAATCAAGCTAATAACATTTTATCAGGCTCAACACTTTAGTGAGGAAAGAAACTGCAGTGACTGGCATAAATTTCTGCCAAAAGTATGTTAACTCATTTTTTAAAGGCCATTTAGGACGGTAAGATGAAAGTGCTATATAAATGCAAAATACCTCACAAAATTTTTGCGTTTTTCTTCTCTGTCCAAATATATAGTTCTTACTTGCAAATGTGTATATCAGATCTCTGTCTTATTAAATATAGAGTCAAGAAAGTATTTCAAAGCAAATGGATTAATACTAGTTTATTTGCCTGCCATAAAAATATTAATATCTGCAATACAGGTGCAGAATGAGAAACAAATATGTTACAGAGAGTGACTTCCATTTGGAAGATGTGCTCAAAGTCTCACACTAATGAAATGTCATAGGCTTTCTAAAAATTATAGATCATAAGTTTCTGACACAGAAGGTTACTTTGCTTTGGACTTCATATGATGGATAAAGATGAATTAATCACTGGAGTAGAAGTTGGTCGTTGCCTAGGAACCAATGATCATGACCTCATTGCATTCAATATACCCAAACAAAGGATAGCCCCAAAGAATAAAATATATGTGATGCTTTAGAATGGCTACTTCCAAAAATCTAAAGGAAACTGTGAACTACATTACCTGAAAGGAAGGCATCTACTTTAAAGAAATGTTTTAAAGGGACTATGCTTACATAACTTTCTATGAGAGTCCTAGAAGAGTTAGCTACAGTGATTTTTGTGCCAGTGATGCTAATTTTTAATGAACCTGCTGATGATAATGATATTTCAAAGGACTGGAAGATACTCAGTTCGGAAAAAAAAATAGAAAAGCAGAAGTCTGGATAACTACAGGTTGATTAGTTTAACATTATATCCAGGCAAAATAATGGAAATGGTAGTATGTACTTCAGAATCAATTCATGTCAATCAAGTAGCTGCTGTAAAACAAACAAAAAACCAAACAGGTCATAGTCTTTCAGATTACAAATTCAGATGGCAAAGGTTATTTACAGATGTGACTTACTTGGGAATATTGTTAGTCATTTCAAGTACTAAAACATAATGTTCTGATTAAAAATAACAATTTTCATCTTTGGAGCACCTATTTAGTGGATCTAAAAAATGGCCAAATGACAGCTCTTGAGTATTGACTGGGAAAACTCAGTGAAAGTGTTCCTAGTGGGATTCTTTAAGGATTGTTACTATGTCTTACATTATTCAATATTATTATATTAATCAGGAGTAATAAGAACAAATTTGGTGCTCACTTAGAGATTAGTGGAACAATATAACATGATGGGGACAAGACATTTATTTAGAGCAATCCGTTTATTCAATAAACTGGGATCTACTGAAAGAAAATATATTTTAATACAGGGCAGAAGAATAAGTCTCCTAACTGCTGCTAAAAGATGGGGCTATAACATCTGACCGAGCTGCAAGTTGCTGTTAGTCGGAAAGTTTTATAGAGGAGGGATCTGCTTTTTGCTTTCCTGTCTTTGCTGTCCCTAAGCCTCTCTGGTAAGAAAGCAGGCACTGGGCTGGCTGAAATTTCCATTTGCCCAAGGACAGCTGTCCTTGTATTTTAAATGGAAAATCATATATCTAGGGTCAAGGAACAAGTATGGTTCAAGCAATGGCTAACTGGTTCAAATACATAGGAGATCAGACTAGATTTCTAGTTACTTCTTCTAGTCCTAAACTCTGTAAATCGCAAGCAGCCTAATGTGTAAAATGGTCAGCAAGGAGGTAGCTAAGGATTCTGCTTCAGTGTATATGTTGTATAAGAGAAAGCATCATCTTTACCCCAAAGCCTGGCACAAGGGACCGTTCTGCTGCTGCACAGGGCCAGCGTGTGCAGAGCCCAGGCACTGGGGTGGGTCGGGTCCCAGACACCACCCTGACGGAGCAGGGCAAGCTGCGAACCTCCAAAGTGAACCACCTTCCAGACAAAGATTTTTGGATCTCTACTAGCGATTCAGTTCTTCATGTGACCTTCCCCCATCCTAACTCGGAGCTGCCCTGGATGCCTTAGCAAGCCAGAAATGTTACTTCCCAGAAACCACGTGGCACTACTGTTCTTCCCTTTCTTCAAGTCAACACTTTGCAGGTGATCTGAGTGAACTGGGAAGAAGAAAGAACACTAAGTAAACTTGTAGGACTCTCAGAAAAAACTTCTAATGCAATCCGTGTTTTGCCACACATCTACCACGTTAAGAACATGGTTAATTTGCATATTTATCCCTTTTCTTGCACATCCTCAATGCTTTAAATAGGCACTGTAATGTCAACATCATTGGAATATATATTCTTTGCCACAGTTTCTGTGTCAGTAAAATTTTTGCTTTTTTGGCTTTTTTGATGACCGGAGATTTTATCAGGATTGTAAAGTGCTTTCAGATCTTTGTAGTTCAATGAACTGAACTTGTTCTGGAAATTATTTACCATTAACACCTTATTTGCATGACTTTTTCCAATAGGATAGCACTCTTTTCTTGGTAAATACACAGAACCTTTATTAAACTACACTAAATCAAAGTTAGTCTCAATTCTCCTCAGTTCCTCCCTTATTTGGAACAGCTGCTCTTGAAACTTTGTCTTCTGTTGTATGCATTTGCTGCCTTGAATTTTTTTAGATTCTTTTGAAAATCCCATGCTTTGCTTTTCTTTTCACCAGCAATTGATAAAGCTTAGTTGAACATTTGAATCTTAAAAGAAACACATTTAGTATTTGAGATTGTCATTAAAAATTTAGATGCAAAAAAAGGAAAGATTTCCCCATCTTGAGATGGTACATCTGCTCAGTAAACTTGGCACTAGCCTTTACTGGATTTTTTCTTTTTTCTCCCAACTCCTGCCCCAACCCCAACACCTGTGAAGACAAGCCAGACATAGCAGCGTTAAACAGACATTAGCAACGTGTATTGCCAATTCTCAAATCCAGGTTGTGTCAGGAAAGGAGGGTCTGAAAAGCAAGCTGACCGTGAAAAAAAATAGCCAAAATGGGTCAAGCCAGCATAGCGAGAGGTCTTCCTCACAGAAAATGTAATGGCAACACTGAAACATTTAAAATAGTCAAAACAGGAAAAAGAGTTCAGCTTAAGTGTAATCATGCACAAGAGTTGTCAGAATAGTTCTTGGATCAATTCTCGTGATGCTGCTTAGAGTAATGTCAGAGCTTACTGGTCATCTTCCAGAGGATCTGCCAGCTGCCCGCTGTCAAGATCGTGGCACTCGTACACTCGTCTTTTCCTTTTCATGACAAATCTGACTGCTAGTGCTTTAAAAGCTCTTTTCCCCCAAACAGCAGAGATCCTATTTTTGTGCAGTTATGTTAAGGACAGCTATTTTATTAGCAAGTACTTGACCTGTTGCACACACTTGCAACTATATGAATTCTTAAGTATTTCAAATAAACTATTCTTAATTATCACACTATTAATATGTTAGTAAAAAAAGATGACTATGATATATCGTATCCTGAGTACTATATAGTACTACTTGGAAATAACATCTATATGAAACACACATTCTCTGTGGAAAGGTAGCGTTCATTTTGCACTGTTTAAAACTGCTACAGCACACCAAGGAGCTGGTGTTGGGGGAGGATAGAGGTAAAGCTGTGACTAGGTGCAATAAAGAGCAGGAGATATAAATGCTGACAAGGGAGGGTATGGAAAGGACCTCAAGCAATTAATTTAGAAACTGTGTGTCTGGTTCTTGCTCACCTTGCACTTTCAGAAGTCATTGGAAAGTTGAGCACCAAGACTGCAAAGATCAAGGCATACCTGCCCAGCTGATGTTTTGCTGCACACAGCTCATCTGCACTTGGAGTCACCGAGCAGCAATAGTGTGAAAGGCACCATGTCATTTTAACACTTTTATAGATAAAGCTAAAAAATTTTAAAAACGGCAGAACACCATGGCAGGAAACTCACTGTCCTACAAGTGAACAAAATGCAGGTCATTTCTGCAAATTATTTTTCAAATCAGTCACTAGATTTAAAGAGAAAAACAGAACTCAAAATCTGGATAACGGCAAAGGTTGAACTACTTCTGACAATACTTGGCAGTGAAGAAATGCATATGCTGTGGATGAAGTCCTGGCTTCACTAACTGTGACAGCAGATCTTTTAACTGAGCTCTTTTAGGATTAGAATTTGACCCTAAATAGCTGCACAATGCAGATAAATGAGCCCCAGATTTGAACCAAGACATGGACTTATGAAAGAAATTGAAAGCTGAAACAAACAAAAATAAGCAGGAATGACACAAAACTTACCACGTTTTACTGTGATTTTTACAAAGCAGTGGTGTCTTCAGCCATACCTCCGTACAGAGTCCAAGGAAAGAAATAAGTAGGAATCATTTTTTCAATGTAATTGCATTCTTACATATTTATTTTACTCAATTACATTTCAAACACCCTGTGACCCACTGTAGATCTGTGGCACATCAGCACATATTTAACTATCTGGCTGAACTGGGGACTTCTCACGCAAGAAAAAGAATTGCACCCATGGAGCACTGGAAAAGAGTCACAGAGAGGCATGGATTAACGGGAGGGGTGTCTATAGCAGCAGCATCTCTCCACACCACCCCTCACCCTCTCAGTGGCACCCGCTGCCAGTGCAAGGTCTGGTACCACACCACAATCATGGCCTCGTGGTGCCATCATCCCCTCCATCTGAGCAGGGCAATATGCCGGTAGATCCTACCTGGGATGAGATGCTGCATCTCTTTACTGGGGCTCAACGACACTAAAAAAGATACTCAGGAGGTAAGTAGTAAATGCAATTGCTTCATTCTAGCAAGGGGAGTTGCTCTGCCTCAAATACTCTTGGACCTCCCAATGTTCAGCTGATACGTTTTACATTTTTCTCAAATAATTCCATGTTTTCACTTATATTTAGCGAGAGAGCAAGGGAGGGGTGACCTTCCACAGCCCTGGCTTACAAACCACAGCAAAAAGAGCTCAGTGGAGCTGTGAGCACGATCTGAAACCAAAGATAATTTACTGGGTTATTTCATTACAAAATAAATTGTTTATGGTACTTTATGAAACACCCACGCCAGTGTCCATGAAAACAGAATGCTGTATTTATGAGGCAACCCTTATGAGACATAGTATAATTTTAGTGTCTTATACATGAACTATGTTAAAAATATATTACTTTGTCATCGGGGAACAGTTAAAAAAAAAAAAAGTAAGATCACAACCTTGAAGACCGGATAGTTCTGAGCAGCTGAGAATTAAGCAAGGAGTTACAGCACGTTGTTCTCTGGTGGTCTGGTGGTGCACAGTTAAAAAGCCCAGCCTGCTGCCTGGTTGCCCAGCCCAGTCCACAGCAAGCTGCCTTCCCTCTCGTGCCAGGCTCCGCCAGGCTCCTGTAGCTTCTGAGACTCTGAAGCAGCTACAGGGATGGTGGCAGGAAGCAGGAGACGTGTCAAGCTCGATGAGTCCCTACGAAACCCTTGGGGTCACAGTTCTACCGGGTTCCCCCTGCAAACACAATGGGCAGAAGTGCGAGGGAAGCGCCTGCTGCGCGCCGGCGGCGAGGTGATGCCTTCCCCTGTGTCAGATTTTTGGAACACAGCAGTAGCAGCTGAAAACAGTCAGAAGGGTTTAAGTATGTGCACAATCATCAGAAAGTGAGGGAGAGAGCCTCTGCTAATGAGAGAGAAGGTAAATAGAGCCTGAGAAACTGGAAAGATTCTTTGGTTTGGCTTACAGCAGGGAAAAAAAAATCTTAAAAGGCATTGTGCACAGCGGAGAGGCCATTAATCACAGGAAATGCACTTCCTCAAGTACAGTAGGGACATGTGGGAGCCTGTCATTTTTCAGACCATTATTCAAGAGCTTTCCAGAATTTCAGAATATGCCGATCCTTCCTCGAGACCCAGGTGACACGGCATGGCAACAGAGTGACGGATTTGAGGGTGGTGGCATAGAGCTTTGTTGGGCTGGAGAAAGACATCATTCCTAGGCTTTGGAAGCCTACGACAAATTCGACACAGGTACCTTGCCTGACTTGGCACAGCTGGCCCTTCCCAAATATCCTGCCGGCCACGTGCATGAGGTAAGTGACCTGGGAATTTGCTGAACTGTAAATCAGTCTCCATTCTGGGAACTTTTCACATGATCATCAAATCCTGGAGCAGATATATCCTGCTATGGCAATAATTTAAAAAATTACAGAAATATTTTAGCACCAGTGGGCAAACTGTCATGCCTGTATCAACATTTGAAAAGAGCCATCTATTTAAACTTTAAAAGTATCTCTCTGTCTTGGCCTTTGAACCTAAAAATCCGGAGCCAGATGCAGTATTTGCATTGTACAACCAATGATGGGCTATAAACTGGGAACTCTACATGTCTGTGGGAGCTGGAAAAAATAATCTCTGCAGTCACGTATTAGGGCTTGACAGGTTTCAAAAGTAACAATTTCATACAAAGCATCCTGGTTTAGTGGTAATACCAGGCCCTTAGTCGTCAGTTGACCACATTTGCTAATATTGTTCAAGCAAGGTCCTCCTACACACAAATTCAGTCTTCGTAATACCCCACTGAACTGAGACGAATTCACTCTAAAACAAAAATCTTTCACCAAATCCCCAAGAAGGTGGTAAAAAGCTCCAGTAAGCATCAAGGAACAGGTCCAGAGAAGTTTTTTGCACCCTGTGGTTTTGCCTCTAACATATAGGTAGCAATCATATTTGTTCCTAAATTTTTGGATGACATTTCTCTGTTAGAAGTGCAACAGACCTGTTCTGCTGGAGAAACGGTGTGAGGGAAAGTTTTTCCAAGAAGCTGTACAAATTAAAATGAGCCAACTGCATGCTGCATGAAGTTACGCTAGCAGGAGCTGAGTTTTTTGTTCATGACACCAGTCATCGGTGAGATTCAGTGCTATCTTCTGTAACCCCATGGGTTTGTCCACGAGTTGGCATTGGTTGCACGCTGCTCCCTGCCTGCCAGCACAGCTTTCTGCGGCTGCCCAATTGTCTAAACGAAGAGGAGGGAAATTATAGGGGAGAGCCATCAGCTCTGCATGAAACTGAAAATGCTTTTCCATGTTTATAGCACTAACGCCTTCGTAAAATTCCAGGTACAGAATGGATGGCGAAAACTCGGTTTTGAAATGAGCAGGCAGAGTTAAGGAAAGTGCTTTTTTAACTGCTGCCACAAACATTGTTGACAGCTAAGTGACACTGGAAATCCAAAAGGAGGGAGGGCACAGCAGAGCTCGTCAGTTTAACTCTTTATCGGAGCACGTTTAACGGGACTTTATGTTCAGCCATGTGAACTTTGAAATACCTAAGTTCAAATTTCACCTTCAGACTTCCCATCTGTTCTTATTTCATCCTCAGACTTTCCATCTGCTCCCATCTAGGCCTTCCTAATGCCGTGCCCAGTCAGACGGTATGGTTTTACCAGGTGCTTCTGTCTTGGAAATTTTATGGCATATAAGAAACAATAAAAATTTATGTTGTACATGTTACTTGTGTTAATTAATTCCATTGCACAACAATGTTTTTTAAATGATATTGTCCAGAAAGTCTGTTAAAATCTACTGTAGACAAATATGGCAATATTTTATAGCTCCTAGTGCCAGATGGGTTTGGAGTTCAGACATTTGCACTCATGCATTTTGCACTTAGGTGCTGTGCTGGGAAAAATCGACTCCCAGTGACAAAGAGTGAACATTAAAATATTGCTGTTAGCTAGGGGCAGTGAATGCAAGGTGAAGGTGTGTTTTCCTGTACTAATTTTTGCTGGAAAGGAGTACATGGTAAGCTGTTAGTGTGCCATTTTACAAATTTTTTAAAAAGTGAAAGATGTTATTTCCTAGTACTAATAGGTAAATATTTTCACGTCTGGAAGAGCAAGAATGTGCTGGCTAACAACCAAAGATGTGCTGAATAAAATCCCCTCCACCTGTTCAGAGGGCCATTGTGCTAGAAAAGAAAGATCATGAAATAAGCAGCGTTAAGTCCCATACCGTAGCAAGTTTAGTAAGAATAATTAGTGTATTAAAGAAAGATTCACTACCCAAGGGCATTCCTATAAATTTTTGCTTCAAATCACTGAACTCAAAGCCAACAGATATTCTGAACTCTGAGCGCAAACAGTGGGTTACACAGTAGGGCTTGTTTTGGACAGTGTTTTTTGTTTGCTTGTTTGTTCCACGAGACTGGGTAAACAAGGCTTTATGCCAAGTGCAAGTTTCCTTCCCTCGATTTTGCTCCCTCCCAAGCACTCTAGCGGCTGTGCCGCCTACACACGAGGAATCCAGAATGAGCCCAGGGATTTTGCATTTGAACCCAAATGCTGTTAGATATCAGACAACAAGGGCTTCCCCTCAACAGCAGATTCAAAAGCAGCCTCCTGCAAAAGCGTCTGTCATCTCCATTGCCACGGGAAGCTCCCCGATGGCCAAACAGAATTTGTTTTTAAGTGGCAGCTCCATCTACATCAGATCACGAGGGTTAAAAGGTGCAGAGTTGTTGACAGGGGAATGGCTCTCAGCAATAAAAATGGAAAGAGCAGCTTGTCTCATTTTCCTCAGAAAAAGAGATGCTCTGGAAGGAGCACAGAGAAAGGACAGGGGGTGCAGACTGCAGTATCCATTCAAGTGAACATACAGCTCGGATATTATCTTGTCTAACAATTTTTGGAAGCTGACAAACAGTTACAATTAATGCCGTTCATTTGCTCAGAGATTCCAACAGGAAATTGTATCATTGTGAGAACTGGCATTTATAATAATGCTGTGATTCAAGAATACTTTTCTGAATAAAAGAAATAAGTAGAGTTTCCTGCTATTTGTGCTTTTATAATATGTTATGCTTATAAATTCTCATACAGCTGTGGGTATTTGTCATGACAATCACGAATCTTCATACTTTCCTCAAATTTTAGTGCATGTGATTTGTTCCTGTAAATGATGCCAACACTGTAATTATCCCTATACTTTTTTCCATATTATTTTGTTTTTAAAGTCACAATCTCATTTCCAGAGAGAAGAGACGATACCTATGTGAATTATTGACTAATTGTGATGCACAAGTGAAGACTATACAGGTATAATAACCATCTTACAAGCAACCCACAGACTAAAATCTGTTTTCATAAACTACTCAATGAATATTTATACATAACAAATATATTCATGAACAGAAAAAAAGCTAAATTTGCAATTACTATTTGTGTTGAATAATTTTGATTTACGAATGGGGACATTTTGTTCGAGTTTCCTAATTATCAATTGGTTTGCATGTCTGTGAACTAGATTATTCTAATGCAAATTGTGGAAACAAGTTAATATCCAATGCTTCCCATAAGTTTTGAGGCTCTTCATCTATATTTTTTATCTTCTAAAGCATTTTAGATTATACCTGACTACTTAGTTGCAGGTAAGCATCTTTCTGAAACTGACAGAGAGTTTAACTTTAATAGGTATTTATATGATCATGATCCATTACCATTTCTCTCATTGTTTTTTATTTCAATAATGATGAGGCTGAAAGACTTTGAGAATTAGTTGTAGGATATGAACCCTTTCTTTTCTGACCAGTTGGGACACATCCCAGGTCCATAGTAGCCAAAAATTGCTACCATCTGTTGGCCAGCCAATAACTTACAGTATGCGAAATGAGTTTGTGGTCAAATGCAGGTGTCTCTCACACACTGCAATTAAATATATTGCCAACTTGTCACGAGTGTATTGTGGAATTACTCCCAGAGAAGGTGGTGAAAATCCCATCAGGTTAAGTGTGCCGTTGAAGTACCACTGGCAAAAGCGAGAGACAGCATGTTCCCAGGAGCAATCCCATACCAACAGCAAAGGGTTCGAGAAACCTGATGGGTCCATCGCTGTGATTCTGCTGCTGGTTATCAGCAGATTAATCTGAGTGGAAACCTAATACTGAGGGTACTCTTTTTTTCTTTTTTTTCCTTTTGGTGGTTTGTTTGGTTTTTTTAATACATACAAGTTCTCAATATGGGGCTTTCCTGGGTTTTTTAAAAAGGCATAAGTCCCACTGCAGCTTAATTGCATTTTACCATTAAGAGATGGTAGAAGCCATGTACCTCCACCTTCCAGGTGCCGAGCTGCCTGCCCCCCCCCCACCCCCCTCCCCCAGTTCCTGTCTTCCCTTTGGATAAAGCGCCATCCTCACACTCCTTGCCATTTTCCTTCAGCTTTTGCTAGGGGCTACTTCTCTTCCTTCCTGACCCACGCAGGTCTCCTCCCTCCAGCTTTGTGGCAAGCAGCTCGCACGCCTCTGTGCCCTCCTCCATCCCAAAACAAACAAGATTAAAAGCTCTCTCCTTCTGACACGAAGTCTGGCTTTGTCCGTGTGTAGGAAGGAGAGTGATATTTATACTCACATGTCATAAAATCTTAAATTTTCACACAGGAAATCAAAATCTTGGAAAGTGCACGCACATAGTGACAGTGTCTAAAATAAGTCATTCTGTTGCTTTGTGTCTTCTAGCTTCCCTGGCCTGAGATTGGAAAAAACAAATTTGTGAATGCAGGTGGGTACAGGAGGGAAAGGAGGCAGCTAGTCTGTTTGGGTAGAAAAGAAGGGTGCCACAGTCCCTTTGGAGCTACTCAGCAGAAGTCCCACAGGTAACAGACCTCTGGTGAAACCTCCCATCCATCAACAGCTAACGGATCAGGTCCATGCTAAGAAAAATGGGTTCATAAGGAACAGCTCATTGGTCAAATCTGTGAAAAACAAGCAAAAACACAAAACCAGATTTGATTATACTCTCTCAGGGCTAGGAGAAAATTTCTCTTCAAATCAAAAGAAGATTCCCCCTGCCAAAGCATCAGTGAGAGCGGTGAAGGCAGAGCAGGACCAGGAACACAGTGAGAGCCTGTGCTGATTGGGGCTGGTTGTGTGCTTGTGCTGCTCTCTCCCACGTCACCTGGATCCTTCTCCTCCTTTCTGTCATAGAAGCACTAAAAAGTGTCCATCTTTCTGCAACATGAGGCAAGAGGCACTCCCAACCTCAACAATTTCCTTCAACCAAGTTTTTTTCTTCCAGCCATATCTAATGATCATGGCATCTTTTAAAATATTTTCAAAGGTTACTCAGTTACTCAGGCTAGCACTTATACTTGTTCTATAAGTCCCATAAACATAACAAAAATATCCAGTGCTTTTAATCCTTGACACCTTCAATCTTTTCTTGCTTCCTCCAAGTTGTAATTATTCCCTGGGAAACACTTTAAGTTTAGAGAACATCTTGATCACTAAAATGATGTCAATATATTACAGTAGTAGATTCAAAATTAATCCAGCAGGAGATATATCAACTCCAATTAGCATTTACTGCATTTTTAATTCAGTACAAAGACTTTCCTGGAATCCAACACATCATCATAATTTTAATAATTCACAGTGACCCTCTGGGACCTAGAAGTGAAGTGGAAAACAGAGCAACATCGTCTTTTGTTATCGCTGTATCTTGTATAAGGATGATGGGCAGGATCTGGATGATGGCTGTTGTTTTATAACAGAATTCTTTCTTGTTGGTTTTTTTTTTTTTCTTGTTTTCTTTTTTTGAAATAGAATTCTTTCAGTTCTTTCTTCTTCCTGGAGGATTTTCACAGCTGTGGCTCCCTGACGGACCTGCACTCTGAGCGTCTTTCAGCACTGACCACTTCCAGTTTGTCAGATAGGGTCTGACAAGCTTCCTAGGTCATCACGGACTTGTAGATCTGTGTTGGGCTTTAGCTGGGAATTAACTACCTCGGTTTCATCAACTACACTAAGGATGACTTTCTCCTTAATATTCTGTTCTCTGTTTTTGAACTACTTTAGATGTCTGTTATGAATAAGTCATGATTATAGGAGTGCCCTGGGTAAATAGCTGGTTGGGGGAGGATGTTGATTTGGCTGTTAAAGAGGAAAAAAACCCTTAGATTCACCCAAAATAACATACTTTCTTTTTCATCTTGCAAAAAACACCAACAACCATACAAACAAAAAAAACCCCACCAAAACCAAACAAACCCTGACTCATTCAACCCAAGATGATAAATGATGTTTAGAAGACTTACTTTCATGTTTCTGAGGAGAGTTTCTCTTTTGCCTATTGGCCTCCTTGAGGGCTTAGATGAAAGTCCAGATGAACTTCCAGGTCTTCCTGGGAAGATCCAGACTGACACTCTCTAGCAGAGGACACCCTTCCTGGCTGGTTTGTAGGAAGGGGCTCCTCTGGCATCTCCTTACTCACTGTATGAGCGTAGTTAGATGTTAAGTGAGTTGAAGAGAACGACAAGGGACTTCTCCCCAGTGTGGTAAGAAAGGGACATATACGTTCCATAACTGATGCCAGTGAATATCTGAATAGATCTGTAGAGAAGAAGACTGAGTCAATCTCTCCAGACCCACTAGCAACACTATAGGCACAGAAAGGAAAAATGTTACTTCCGAAGTTGCAGCTGCCACCTCAACTCCTGGGCAGTCTCTGCAGCAGCTCCTTTAGCTCCTTAGGAATCAACTTTTACAGCCAATGGCAAGGTTTTTAGTGCTGTTCCACCTCTTGATTCTAGAAATTATGTGAAGCCGGTGTTAATAGTTCACATTCTGCATGGATAAGCTCTAGTTGAGATGCCTAGCTAGACTGAGAAGTCAAATTTTTTGCCATAAAATGAATCTGTGAAATTATGCCTAAAATGAATTAACATGATTTTTAGGGACGGTAGAAAATTGAGAGTAGCAGTAGTTGCAAATGGGAAAGAAAAACAGAGGACACAAAAGGATTTGGATGACTCCTACAGTTAGTGCAATTTTGAACTCCATCACCTCACACTGTGTCTCCTAGAAGAGTCTGACAGGGGCAGGCAAGGTTTCTTCGCTTTGGAAAACCAGTCCCCAGGAAATGAAAAAATTACTGTCTTTTGCATCTGTATTGATGACCCAAATGAACAAAATATATACAGATGAGGGGCATTCACCCACTTGGTATTGTTGTCCACATTCTGCTTTCCCACATAAGGTCTATCCGTGAATTTGCCTCAAGAGAGGGAGCACCAACAAGCAGCAAGGACTTCTCACCCATGCGAGCTGCCAGATTCTACTCAACAAACAAACTAACCATTTCCATGAGCCAAGGGAGTCAAGAATGAGGTACCACTGGCATGTGCTGTCCTCTCCATGCCAGTCAGAAGCCAAATCGTTCCATGCTTTTTGGTATTAACAGTAATAGCTCATTCCAACATGCCAGCAATATTGGTCCTCCAAGAGCATCCCTTGACCAAGAAATGTAATATTACAACCCAATCCAAGCGCACATTTAAGGCTACAAAGGCCAGGAATGGGTTCCTATTCATCCCAGGACTATTACCTGAGTGTGAGTAGAAACTCCTTGCTTCCATCTTGGTTCATGTATACCTTTCTCTTTCATGTTGGTGAATGAATGCAGTCCCCAGACTCTGATATTGGCTCCCATTCCTGCCTCCACCAGTATTTTGGCAGGATTTATGTCCAAAGATTTATGTATTCAAAGGCCATGTATCAAATGTCATTATTTATTTGTACCATTGCATCTATTTAGTTTGCTCTATCCATGAACCCTGCATATATTCCCTAACTGTGTCCCCAAAGCCCAGTGAACCTTCAAACCTTTCCATGAAACCCAGAAATTGGTCTCTGTGCTTGGTGAAAGGCAAAAGCCTTTCTTTCCACAGAGGCTTTTCAGACTGCTGTCTCCTGATCTTTGAAATATCCTGAGTCTTCAAGACCTTTTTTCTCCCCCAGGACTCAGAATCCTCCCCCGAAGTTTGGGCAGATGGGTAGAAATGGGCCACCTCAGTGAACCCAGATATCAAGTCCTAAGCCTCAGAGATCCTATTAGTCCCTTTGTAACTGAATAATAAATTCCCAGATGGACTGAAGGATTTGGTGTTTCTTCTAAAACCTGGAGGCATGTGTGGTGTCCAGAGGCTTAATTAAACTTTAGGGATGAGGGAGAATCCTGTTTCCAGAAAAGAGTCAATTCAAACGCTCCACACAAATCTGGAGGAGAGATTTGCAAGATTATTGTAGAAGCTTCAACCTACATGGCAATAGTTAACCCAGCCTAAGTGCACTGGCACTTTCCAAATTAGTTTTCACTAACTGCTGAGGCCTTTCTTAACTCCCTATCTCTGCTGCACTCCTGCCTCAAATCCCTACTCCTGGTACCACCTTGACTTCTCTCATCTCGGTCCTGCCTTGGGTACTCCTCCAGTCATAGGACTAACTTCTTCTAGCCTGAGCTATAATATCATCGAACCCCTCAGAGGATCTGAATCCTCATACATATTTAGAAGTCCTTGGCCTGGCAAGACAGATGGAAGCAAGACATCTAACCTCCTGGCATTTCAGAGGTGAGCAAGGAAATCCCACATAAGCCTTCAGAGGAGCCTGATCTATTAGTCTGCTCTTGATTCATTCAGATAGCACCAAATTCAGTACAAAAAAAATGGGGTAATGGAGTTACATGCCTCTTGGTCAATAAGTTCAAGTGGTCTTTTAGGCAGCAAGTGGGTTGAAATCCACAGCCTGAACCCACATCGCAGGTCTCGGGGGGTATCCAGCAACTAGGCTATTGAATTGCCTGGAATAGCATCATTCCCTTCCTCTGAAGCTGAGCCACAGAACATAAAAGCAATCACAGTTCATGGTTGAGAAGAAAAGATGAAATAAAAAGTAAAGCAGAGGAAAACGCTTAATAATTTTCAAGGTCAGAATTGGATTTATAATCTTTCTTTGAATTTCTGAAGCCATGTAATGCAGACAATAGTTTAACTCCCTAATATTCATGGAGCTGATTCTCATTTATGCTAATGTCCTTTATGCCCTGCATTAACAGTTCATTCAAACCTTTTTAAGGTCCCTTTACATCTCTAAAGCGGTGTAAAGGAGCCATACTATAAGTTAGTGTAGCTGGAAACATTTTCTCCACTATTATTTATTCAGCTTTGTGTGGACTTCTTTAGTATAGGAACTATATGAAGTTTTAATTGAATGTGTCCCCACAAGTCTTAAAACATTACTACTATAGATGACTGTTTCCAAGAACTGTTCTCGAAAATTATTTTTGTGCCAGTCTTGTTAAGGACTTGAAGATTTTGCAAGTGAATATGAATTATCATACAGAATGCTTGGGCTTTCACCAGGACTTGCATGAAATGAAAGCATTTACATAAATGAAAAGGATGCCTGATTTTTCTCATGGCTTTCTTGTATACTTAGAAAATTTTGCCAAAATGTTGCATCACAGACTCCTTCATACTTCTGTCTAGAGCATGCAGTGTCCCGTTCACCTCTGTGCAGAGAACTAGCAAAGTGTATTATTCCCAATGGGCCTTTGGGTATGAAGGAACTCCAGTCACTGAGCCTTTTGCACAGCAGTGAATTCAGCCAGGGTGACTGCCAGCTCTGCATCTTGCTAAGGTCTTTTTAGACCAAGAATAACCCAACCCAAGACCAATAACCAAACTCCATTCTAAAATGGAGTGCTGCAGTAGTGGTTTTTTATTTTCTATTGCCTGAGCAAACAGTTTGCATGGTGATCACTGCATAAGGGCTTCCCTGGTAAACTGTTACAAAGTGTTTCGTTTGGTTGTACCAAAGCAAGCTGATCTTGCTAAGCTTTCATCTTGAATGTAAACTATTTCAGCCACTGTAAATAACAGCATCTATGGGATAAAATAACAATGGCTTTAAAAGGAAAATGTGGTATTTGCCTTCATGTAAAAACAATTCATCTGTAAAATCTCTTTATCTCCTTCATTCTTCCTCCACTGGGCGTGTCCTGCAACTCCAGCTGCTGAAGTGTAGCGCACAGTAACAAGGCTATCAACCACACTAACTTAGAGGTCTTTGAAAAGCAAAACTGTTAAAGGCGGCCGTTGATTTTAGTAGCATCTCAAATGCAAATTGTTGATTACTCTGAATTTCCTTCCCAAAGTAACCACTCTGAAAAGCAGCTCCTTTTATGTGGCTGAACGCTATCTCGGAGTCTTACCACTGATCTCTGTGGGGCCAATTTTTCAAATTACCAGTAATTCTTGGAATTAAAACACTGTATCCCACTTCCAGCAATGTTTTGAAAATTCTCTGGCTTCCTTTGAACTAAATGCTCCTTAGGCTCCTGCTTTATTCTTCTATCAGGCTCACATGTCTGAGTGTCAGTATTTAACACAGTCACTTATTATCAAGAGAAGGTAAATGTCTACTATTAGAGACAAATTGGAAATATATGCTGGGGACTGAATTCATCCCACTTAGCTATAGACAGCAAACTAAGGTGCATGAATTAGAAGTGCAAGTACTCTAGGTTGCCCATAGAGTCAGCAAAGAGAGAAAGGCACTTTCTGGATGCAGAAATCTTTACATAAGACCTCTGGCTTAACTGGCTGGGAAAAGTGACAGGGCAGTTGTGTGACTAAGTTGAGGTGCCTGAGTCTGGCATGAGTCTGGATCTGAGTCTACAGCGAAATATGGTTGATTCTTAGAATATTAAGATACAAGGACTTTAATACATGTTTCTGTCATGTTATGCAACCTGAATGAGCTGAACTGTAGAATCACAGAATAGTTTGAGTTGGAAGGGACCTCCAGAGGTCGAGTAGTCCAACCTCCTGCTAAGAACAGAGTCAGCATCAACATCAGATGAGATTGGTCAGAGCCTTGTCCGCTTAACTTCTGAATAGGTCCAAGGGTACAGACTCCACAACAAGACTCTGATTTTTTTTTCAGGGGTGGAGGGGGTGATAGCTATTATTGCATAGAAACATCTTGTGACCAGTGAGTTTAAGGTCAAACACACCAGCAGAGAAAACCACATGATGAACATTTTTGTACTAATGATGGATACACTTTTTAACCAGAGTGAATGCAAACTTTTGGCTGGATAAATAAATATACAGGTGGATGAACCAGTATGAAGCCACAGTACACTGCTGAACGTTGCAAAGATTTACTGTATCCAGGATCACACCCAGTGTCTTGAAGATGTTAACACTCACATAGATTTGCATGGACTGTGATCACGCACACTGCTATTGGAGCTCCATCTTATTGCCATACCTTCAGGGATAAATAAGCGTTTCTTTACATGCTGAAATCACTTAGCCTTAACTTAGATTTACTGCATGTGAGGACTTACCTACCAATAGCACTCCCCAAGACATCTATGCCATCATATGAATTAAGTGACAAAACAAAGGCTAAGTTGAACAGTTATTTCAACGATAAAGATTATGTAAGAATCTAAAAGGATCCCAAAATGTAAATATCAAGATCCACGTATCCTGACAGAATTAATTTTCTCATTCCTGTGTGTGTTATCTTCTTTTTGTCTTAAAAAATCTGGGAAATCAACTACTGCTTCCATAATCTGCACAAGCGTCTAAGGGTCATTGTTTTAGGCATATTGCTGGAAAAAAAAATCTATTTGCAGGGTCATGGGTGCTGTTATGAGAGCTTACGGACAGCAAATACTTTTGTCAACTTGCAGGATTTGTTTCTGTTTCTTTTCCTAAAAGCTGCCCATGCTGTCTCTTTTACAAATTAATCTGAAATTTCAAAAGACCACACACTTGGCTTTTCCATTATTTTTTTTCCAGAAGCCCCTAAAAGGGAGAGTCTTGTTAAAATGATTTCTTTCCAGAATAGAGTTTGAACTGGAATTCCACTGGTGAAATGTGATTTTGTTCTGGCCAGCATCCATAAGTTCCATCTTCATATTAGAAGTTTATCGTCTTGCTTAAGCTGGGACTGTATCCAGCTGGGGAGGTGCCATTCACCTCCCTTCATCATCTTACTAAATATTCAGAGAATGAATTCAAACAGCTAAGAATGTGTGGCTCATAATATGCAGCTTGAATTTATAGTAACACTATCCGCACGCTAATAAGGAATTTGCAAGCTATAAAGATTATTGTCTTTGTCCTTAAAGATTTATGTCATTAACCAGGCCAGTTCCATATTAGCAATTATATGCTAAACAATCACTTATTTTAGAATTGCCAACATTTTCCCTACCCTCTTTTTTTCAGCAAAATGCATAAAGCTCAGAAATTCAAAATGAAACTTGAGGTTAAGATAGAAGTTGTCATAATAATTATTTAGTCCCTACATTTTTAAAAAAAAACTGTTATCCTACCAAACAATTTGAAGTAGAAAGTCCTGAATAACCTTATTGCCATTGCCTGAAAATGGATTAAAAAAAACTTCAGGAAATTACTCTTTTGATCTTAATAATATGTAAATTTTCATCTGATCTCTGCTGACAGTTCATAGTTCTTTGAGGTCATATCCATTCCTCAGTTCAAACTCCTGCATTTCTGTATGAAAAAGGACATTGCTCTGCACAACTTGAGAACTTCCTCATGCAAATGTTTACAACGAAATATTTCAGTCATGTTTTTAGAGACTATTTACAAGTGTAGTCCTTTGGGAGCAGTCACTTCACTCTCAGTAGCAGAGGTTGTTTGGTACATTTGACCTGATCCTCCATGAAAAAATGACAATCTGCTTAATCAGGTCTCACTTTCAGCAAAATTTTATTTGCGAACTAATCACCCTGTGTGTTTGAGGTTAATTAGGAGATCAGCCATGCATTTGGAGGATCCAAAATTTCAAGATGTGCTAGAGATCAGATAAACTAAGGTGTGGAGTTCAAGTCCCAAATTTCTTTTTTTACTGGTTGAATGTGAACAGTTAATCTGGGAACATGCCCAGAGAGTTCCCAACAGCTCACACGATACCTGTGGTTTTGGAACAGCAGTGGTGGCCTGCAGGGTCCCAAGAGTCATCACCCTCCTCCCCAGTGCCTGTGAGCTGCTACCAGCCATGACCACTGCTCCTCTCAAATTCTCAACAGCCTTCAGGCAATGAGCATGAATTATAGACATCTCAAACACTTTAGCAAGAGTCAGAAATCTCAGAGGAGACGACTCCGACATTCCTAACCCTCTGTTTCTCTCATCATGAGCCCTCATGTGCTTGTATCTACATCACCCTCATACCTGAGCCTCCAGCAGCCAGCGCGAGAGCATTGTGGTTCCTTCCAAACTAGTCAAACACTGTTTATCACTGTAGTTGCCCAGGACAGTATGTTTTATTTTATACAGCAAAGGTAGATTCAATTTGGCAATACATTTGCTTTAAAAGTCAACCCCTCTGGTGCAGTAAAATACATTAGGTTTGATGTGCTTGGCTATGAAAAACTTTTCTTTTGCCAAGGCTACATTGTCAGAAGTCTCAAAGTAGGAGTTATCATGTTATTTGAGATGAAGGGCAGAGTAATTTGTGGTGCTTGGGCATGACACATGTAATTTTACACTTTATCTGTAGGTGTGATACTGGATTCTGCCAGAGCAGGCACCTGGTATCAATGTTCATTCTGGCATTAGTTCAGCAAAACTCACAACTCCTGAGAAAAAGCACACGTTTCTGTAGAGAAAAACAACGTAAAGTGTCCAGAGATTGGCTAACATTAGAAATGGGTGACCTACCCTGCAATTTGTGGGTGACAGGGAAATGGAGGGGCGTATTCCTCTGGGTTTTTTTTGCTTTTGGGATGATGTGGCAAAAGCAACTGCTATGTATCTCTGTCTATCTCTTAACAATTGTTTGGAGAAATTTGCTCATACTAACGTTTTAATGCAGTGTTTATCCTAGAGCACATTAAATAAAACTTCATTTTGCTCTTGGGAGGTACTTTTCCTGTTATCTGCCTGCCATAGCTATTTGCTCCTGGCAAAGAGATCCTTAAAGAGAAGGAAGACTTTCATCACAATTTTAGTGGTCTGAGAATTGCAGCAGTCTCCAAATAACTGATGTTTCTGTGGGCAGGCTAGGCATTGAGCATCAGGGGAGATAATTATTTAAAATCAGTGCTGAGAAGGTCGTTCCTCGTGTCAGTGCTAGGATGAGTCATTTAAAATCATTCCTGGAGCTACTGTAGAACAAGTTTATCAGATTCATACCCCTGATCCGGATTATTAACATGCAAGTGCGTGCTCCTCACAGAGAGAGCAGTTGCAAAATATGGTCCATTTTTCAAGCTGTATTTCCAGAGCTGAAATAATCCATTGTAGAAACAGCCACTGCTTTAAAGCTGGGTCAGCTAGTGAAAACTGCCAGACAGCCTTACATTTCCATTGCAGGATATGAACCTTGTTACCCACATATCAGTATTTTTCAAACTGCAGCTTTTATACAAAAACAGAAGTGTTATGCTGCACATAAATGGAGGTGACTGATTTCGCAGCAGGTCTCTATGTACAAACAAGTATAAAAGATAGACGAGACATGATTTAGCAGGCTATGCTCAGAGTACTAGCCGTAGCAGCATTGTTTCACATCTTTGAATTTATAGAGGCAGACCAGTGTAATGAGAGAATCAGTGATTCATTTCACCCACTAAATAAAAGAAGTATGTTCCAGCTGTCATGACTTGCCGTTAATAAAAGCACCTGTGCTTTGAACTAGATAATCAATAACACTCTCAATTTTGGAACAGGTTTTCATACATTGTACGCACACTTATTTCTTTTTTTTTCTAACTTTATTGTTTTGTTTCTTGTTCTTCACCAAATCAAGAAGAACCAGTCAAACATTGAAATAGTGAATCTGAATATACCTCTGTTTTTCCACTGCCATGAACTGCACTTTTGAAGATCAAAGCCAGCATCTCAGCAACTGAGATTTAAGTGTCATTTGGCATACTGAATAAAAGTCGAGAGCTTTCCTTTAAGTAGCACCTTTAAAGCTATGTGTTGAGAAAGCTCTCTGTAATCCCCTCTGCAAATACCCCAAACAGAGCAATAATAAACCATATATGTGTCCTGTCACCTTTTCCTGCAACTATTGCAACTGCAGCAATTTCTACTGTAAAAAACGCTATAAGAAAACTTGACACCCCATTTGACAAGTCAGAATGAAGCAACACAATTTGGCTGCACAGTTTTGAATCTCTGGAGAAAATTTGCAACATGACTTGAAAAATTCCGCAACTGCAAAATGTCACTGGGTAATATTTAAATATTAAACAAATCTGGAAGAGTTATGCATGTCCACATACACTTGTATTGAGAGAGAGAGGCAGAAAAAACATGCTGTAATTGTTTGCAAATTCCTACAGATGTTTATTCATTTTCTCTGGTTTAAACTCTATTTGGTATGTGATCAAAAGCAAATATATAAAGGAGTTTGCCTTCTTTGAGAGCATTCTTTCCATTAGTGATAGTATTAGAAGACAGGCCAAACAGAGGATTTCTGAATGGAAATCTTGTTGACAGTTGTGGTAATCCAGACTGCAGTTGGCTATTTTTCCATGTGGTTGTTGGGCTGAGATTTTTGTTTATGGTTCTGGTTGATCACATTTTCATGTTCTCTACAGTCTTTGACAGACAGCTTCAAACTAGAAAAGCACAGCTGTAATCCAAAAATAAGTTCATATCCTTAGTTACCACAATCTTCTACTGCTCTCAGGAATTACTATGCTATGCATTTTACAAAGAGTACAAAAAAGCCCGTAACAGCTCTTATCAAGTTCAGCTTCCTAGCAACACTGCTCAACTGAATACCTGTAAAGCAAAATTTTGGCTTTGTAGATCAGTGTAATAGTGGGAGAGTTCCTCAGAGAAGGCCTAGCACAATAAAAAAGCACGACATTATGGTTAAAAATGCTTAAATAGAAGTAGCCTGACTCACGTGACTTATCCCCATCTCAAGATGCAAAGGTTAGAGTGAAAACATTAGATCATCTAGTCTGCCTCTTTAATTCAAACCATAGAATCTCATCCAGTTACTCCTGTATTGAAGTCAGCTGCTTAAGCTTGCCAAGAAAAATCTTCTGAAAAGATATTGAGCCCTGATTTGTAAAGAAGTAGTAATTCTTGCCAGTCAAGTTATTTACCTATAATTTTTTCATTATACTCTTGGATGAAACTGAATTTTGGTTGGTGAGTGTGCTAGAGAAATTCTGAAAAAAAATCTGTTGTTTGCAGCAATGGTAAACTAACAAACTTCATTCTACTCATCCTATGTATCTCCAGAAGAAAAACGCCAGAAGTGTTTTGCAAATAATCCTGTGACAGTTATAAAAACAAGCATTCTTTCCAGAAGTTGATGGAGAAATAGGAAAAAAATTGATAATTAAAATGTCATGGATGACTGGAGCATGGCAGGGAGGACACAGGGCACTGTGTCCACATTTTCTCATGAGTCAGATTCACAAAATCATGATTGTCTGAAAAAAAATAAAATACACGTATGCAGTTAATAGCTAAAGATTCATGTACAAATAAACATGATTCTTGCATTATATTCCAGCTTAAAAGCCTTTGGGTTATACTTCAGGGGTTTTTTATTTAATTTTTATGTGTTTTTAATTGTTCTACCGCACCAGTTCTAGATGGCTTACATGCACTGATGCAGAGCTTTGAAAAGCTGAAGATTTCATAATGCCACCTGTTACAGTCATGCTTGTAACAGCCTTGCAGAAAAAGTCATACACGTGCACACGCGCGCACACACACATATTAATCGTATTTAGAGTGAATGAATCTGACCTGCTGCTTCTGTACAGGCAGATCCTGTGCCTCACAGACATAGGTGCCAGGTGCTCAGTTCAGAACTGAATTTCACCTAAACCCTTCATTCACTTTTTTAAACAATTCTACCAACAGCCCTTGGCTCCATCAACAAAACTTAGCATACCAGAGCAAAGGCCATTCTTTAACTCCTCATTAGATAAACAATCTATCCCAAATTATCTCCCTGGCCAGTTTTGTAATTTTAGGGATGTATTTACTCTAAATCAGGCACAAAATTTTCTTTCTCAGCTTTTCTTGTTAAGACTTTCCCTCTCTTACAATTCTTGGAAGGGGAATATATAAGTTACATACAGCCCTTCTCTCAATGCCTGCCAAGAAAAGATAGATCAAGTGTTCAGTTATATATATAAAGATACAGCGATGATTCCAGAATAAAACACATATCTTCATTGGCTAATGGCTTCTTGGAAATTTACTGACACAGACCTTTGGAATAATCAATATTTCACAGGACAGCCAACAATGAAATGAGCCACAGCTGTAACAGTCAGCCACAGAAGTTCATATATACTGCAGCCAAAGATCAGCAGAGAAGAGGGAGTTTTGTCCCTCCATTTCCTACCTGACACCTAAGACTGCATCTGACCTTGACATTCAGTGTTTCTCTTTTCTTTAGTTCCTTTCAGTGGTAGAATTATATTTTCCTTACAATGCAATATCAACATAGTTTCTTTTAGGGATATTTTCCCTGGCAAATCCTTTTCCATGAAGATTACAAAGATAAAGTAGAATCTAAAAGGCATGGAATAGGTCTCACATCAGCAATAGCTGTGCAAATAGGAGGTGACTGTCTTCTCTTTTTAAGTCTTGGGATAAGACTTTCTCTTTCTACGCTTTCTCTTTCTTCAAATTCCAGACTCTTAGGTCATTAGTAAACAGGGTGATATTGCATCTCTGCCACAGTGGGTAAAGTTTTACAGTCCATGTTTAGAAATGAATGTCCAGGAATATGGAGTTAATTTACATCTCTTTAAAGGCATATGATCTGAATTGAAGAGTGCAGATGTTAATGATAATAGAAATCAATGAGACTCTTCCTGGAAAGGATGAAAAGTTTTGTCCTCACTAGTCCGCTGTTCTGGACGGCTTTGTTGATTCACTCTTCGTGCCATTCATCTAGCTAATTGATAGTTTTAAGTATACTTGCAAGTATAATTTTTATATTCCACAGAAATATTCCTCAAGGGTGCTTACTGACAAATAACAAGTTAAGCTGCTAACTAAAAAGGAGTGAGGACACAGTATCTATGAATGGGCATAACACATCTGGTGAAAATATGTTATAGCTAGAAATGTCAATGGTCCATTCTACATGTATTTTTTAAAAATGCAGTACAGAATATATACAAGTATCAATGACCTATCTACCTATAGATGCAATATCAAGGACAAAGACAAAGTAAAAAATAGCATCTGGCATTAGAAGTATTATAAACTGTTGTGTTCTCTTACATAAGGAAAAAAAGGGGAAAAAAAAAAGAATGCCCTGGAATTCTGGAGTCACTTATTCTGCTAAATCAGAACCTGAACCTGGAGAAATCCTCTCTGACGGTAAAGGGGTTGTCAGGTCTCCAGGAAGAGTGCTCCACAGCTGTAGTTGTGCTATGGACTTCACCAAAAGGTGGGCAATGAGGTAGATCCCACTTGTGGTGACACAGGACTTCACAGGGTCATCCTTCTCACAGAAAGTTAACCAGAAACACCAGTGATTTGCTTTCCATGCTAGTCTTTCACTGACTTTGCTCATGGGTCATCATCCTTTTCAGCCTGGGATGTTTCATAGAAGTCCTGAATTACAGAAATCAGCCTCATGAACCTAACATTGTGAAACACATTTCATAGAGCAAAACTCTAGGCTTAGTCTTTAAATCCTTGATTTAATTGTTACGTGGTATAGTATGAGTGGCCCAGCTTTTCAGATGGCATAAATTAAAGCAAGATTTATACCAAATGGAGAGCTGGTCCCCATGACTGGAAGCAATAAAAACCAGGGGGTCCTCCTCTAAGCTGGAACAGACCAGACCTGATGTGGTGCTGCCTTCTCCCACACTGCCACTGCACCCACCACAGTACAGAGTGAATAGGATCTCTCCAGAGCTGCAGGAAGTGTTCAGTTATTCTACATTTGGGGGGTGGAAGAGTCTAACAACAAGTTGCCATTAGCATCCATAGTATCTTTAGATTATGGAGAGGCTGACAGCTGGAGGATCCTCTGCTCTGACACCTCACTCCCTCTGGAAAACCATGAATTTGGGGATGAACACTGGGCAAATGGTCAGCCACGGCACTGGAAGCCACACAGCACTCACCGGTAACTGCTACCACCTCGGGGTTACAGCACAGTGTGACACCTCACGAGGAGCCAACGCACTTGCAAATGAAATTCCCACGTGTTGCTGGGTCCCCTCACTCCAACTTGTTCTAAAGATCAGATGATAGAACAACCACTCACAGAGTAGAATACATTTATGAAATGCTAATGAAACTCACAGGGTCACAGCAGGAGAGGGGAATATAAAATGTGTTTAGTGCTTAAGAAGGTGCTAAATATTTGGGTAGGGCAGCGGGATTCTTCTGGCGCTTTCTGTCCTCTACATGCAAATTGCCTTTAAAAGCTGATTCAACCCTGGGCATGTTCAATGCTATTTCAAACAAGAGACAAACTTAAATATTAAGTTGTGAGCTTACAAAAGATAAATAAGAGAGGAAGATGAAGGGATGGAAAGCCAAGTGAGTAGGAGGCAAAAGAAAATGGCAAGGCAGGGAGATTTTTTTTTAAAGTTTGCCATGGAAAGCAAAGCAGAGATAAAAGCTGCAGGAAAGCCCACTTGCTAAAAGACCTGTTGTAAGAAGACTTCCTCAAATCTCTAACCTAAGCTAGCTTTTCTGGATCATCAATACATATGGCTGCCATACGGCCCATTAACACCCATAGGCTGGGTTTCTGGGCTGACTGCTGGGGAGATCAGATGGCCTGATCCATATTACACTTCAGGGTAGAATAACCCAGGGTGCTGGGGTTGGCTTTCTCTCATGGTCTGCCTATGAAGCAATATCTAGTCTGTATGGAATTTCAAGGGGTGTGGTGAAAATCACAAAAAATCCTATCTCTAATACTTTTATTTTGCTTCAAGGCAAATTGTTTGCAAAAACTTTCCTTTTGATTTCTGTTATCCAAATAATTCCAGCTTAAATTGGAACTCAGCTATTAATCTGATAATGACATGGCTGAGATGCATTCTCTGACGATTGATCTCAAATGACTTACAAGGCTTTACTTTACCTCATTGTCTGCATTCCTTTCCAGCCAGGAGTTCTGTCAGTATTTAACGCACACACAAAACCCCCTCAAATGTAAGTATTAAGATGATTACTATGTACCTGGAAATATCCTTTAATTTTAATTTTGTTTTATTTTATTTTTAGCTTCAAAGCTTTCCCAGGAATGAACACCTGTCTTTCACAACATTACAAGAAATAGTCGGGTACCTCAGATGCTTTGTTGTGTCAAGTCCTCTAACAGGGACACTGTGAGTATAAGTCACATTTTAATTAATGATCAAAGCAAAGGACACCTGTAAATTTTGGTTCAGTTTCTTCAGTTCTTTGATATCAGGTTTATCCATTAGAAAAAGACTCCTTTGATGCATATCCTGCTGACACAAGGTATCTTTCATGCCTAGATGCCACGGTGACTGGAGCCTTACAAATGCTGAAACAGAACAAGATGAACAGAATACTATGTTTTTCCCGTCCCATGTATCAGTTTGAATCTTATCTCTAAAAGCAGCAATGTACAGTAAAAGCCATCCTCTACAGTTTTCTTTTACTCTCATGACTCTAATTTCCATTGAAGACTGCAGCTACTTTAGAAGGTGCCGTTAGGAGGTCTTGTTAGGGTATGGCCCTGAGGGTTAGTGACACATTTGTGTAAATTTTGCAGCCTGCTCACTGCCCAAACCAGCACCAAGACGCTGCTGGGGAAGGAAGGGACAGGGAAATGCCAGCCCCTGAGACTGCCTCCCCACTTCCACTGCAAAAAAATGGTGAGAAACCCCTGTTCAAATCGCCATTCATTGGTAGGGGAACTGAGAAAAGGGGTAAAGTAGTCGCTCAGCCACCCCCATCAGCCAGTGTAAGCAGTGCACCCAGAACGGGAGGGACAAACCCTCCATCACATGGACGTGGTAACACACCCTCCTGCGCGGAGGGGATGCAGAACCCACTTTCAGGCTTTGCAAGTATTGGAGGGGGGAGGTGAAGGGTGACTGGTCGTTGTTAAATGAAAAAATAATAACAGAAATATCACACGGCTTCACCTAAAAGATGAGTTTGAAAGCTAATGATCATTCTGGGCCCCTCACTACAAGAAGGACATTGAGGTGCTGGAGTGTGTCCAGAGAAGGGCAACGAAGCTGGTGAAGGGCCTGGAGCACAAGTCTTATGAGGAGCGGCTGAGGGACCTGGGGTTGTTTAGTCTGGAGAAGAGGAGGCTGAGGGGAGACCTCATCGCGCTCTACAACTACCTGAAAGGAAGTTGTAGCGAGGTGGGTGTTGGTCTCTTCTCCCAAGTAACTAGCGATAGGACGAGAGGAAATGGCCTCAAGTTGAGCCAAGGGAGGTTTAGATTGGACCTTAGGAAAAATTTCTTTACTGAAAGAGTGGTCAGGCCTTGGAACAGGCTGCCCAGGGAAGTGGTTGAGTCACCATCCTTGGAAGTATTTAAAAGACGTGTAGATGAGGCCCTTAGGGACATGGTGTAGTGGGCATGGTGTGTTGGTTGATGGTTGGACTCGATGATCTTAAAGGTCTTTTCCAACCTTAATGATTCTATGATTCTATGATTCTATGATTTATCATGGGGCTTTCTCACCCAAAAAGGTGGCATGTGGCAGAGAGATCAGTGTGACATGCAGTGGTTGAGGCCAGATCACATCAACAACACAGCTACTCAAATAAAGCCAGAGTCAAATCTCTTCCTCAGAAAATACCTAAGTCCTGCAGGTAAGAAGCCCTAAAGTTCAAAAAAAGCCTAGCATTTTAGGTGCCTGAATTTTGGAAGCCTATTCCAAATTAAGCCTAAAGACTCAGAGAATGTCATGCAATGATTTAAAAATAAAGTATGCACACATATTGATGACAACTATATGGATTCTTTGCCTAACTTTGCCTATCCAAAAACTAGGTAACTAGCCTAAATAAGTCATCCAGGTTTCCTTTACAGTCAAATGTGAGCAACAGGTACCTTCAGAGTACAATGCCCTCTGTCACAGGAAATGATTCATGCTCCAGAGGTGCCTGACTTTATACAGAGAAAATTGAACACTCAGTGACTAAAGTTAAGTGAAGTTAATCCCGTTGCAAAGTAAAATGTAAGCAATTTGCAAAAAGAGAATTTAGCTGAAAAGACAATTGGTTTTCAGAGGGAAGAAAAAGGATTTTATCTTCGCTAGATCCAGTTTGTCTTCCTTTAGCTGTCATCTGTTTCTTTAAACTGAGTTTCAAAGGAAACTACACTCCAAAAGTTGGTAAGTAAAATGTTTATCTACCAGAAATGAGTGCTTTCTGTTTGCTTTCCTACATGAAAACAAATGTGCAATCCTTTGTAGAGAAAAGCTTTGACTAATGTGATAGCAAACCCATCAGCATAACTTCACACAAAATAACTCCTGGAAAGGACAAAGATTGCCAGAAATACTCCCTCCCACACCATGCAGATCTTACAGACTGTTTCAAAGAATCTGGAGGGTCAAGGTGAAACATCAAATTCTCAGAAACAGCACTATGAAATCAAACATAAAACTTCTGATTATTTCAGTGTCAGAAAACCATCAAATCAGACCCGAAACAACACAGGAACCTCATATGCTTTAGACATCATCTGCTTTGCTGTATGTCTGTCTCTACCTGCAAGGGAAGGAAGGAAGGTACTTAAAAAGGAATAGAGGCGAGAAAAAGGGTAGAAATATCTCTCTACATGTCATATTTGGGAGAGGGGAAAGTAACCTTGCAATATGTCTTTAGAAAATATTTTCTGCGTTCTCTTTCCTTAACTGGAAGATACAGAATTGAACATCTCCCTGTCTAGATCCTCCCTCCTGCAGTACCTCAGGGCTTTGCAGTCCTCAGGGGATTTACCTTCCCCACATCCCTGTTGATGTAGGAAAGTATCATTATCCTTTTTTTACAGATGGAGGACCATGACACAGGAAAGATTTAAATATCTTCCCCAAAGTAACAAGTCTGAAGTTAAGCCAAGAGCTGGGCCCTGTTCTGTTGCATCATAAGCCAGTAACCTACTCACTAGACCATCGTTCCCATTCATCTTGCCCTAACCTGAATCTTATAGCCAGGAAATTGTGCCTGTTTTTTTGTCAGGGACTCCAGTAATGTTTTGCACAGTTATTGTCACTAGTCCAACAGACTGCAGACAATACTTTGTAGATATTAATTCTTTTGCTGGTAAAGCTGCACCTCTGACCAGAGTGGGCTTAAAACCTAATATAGGGCAGTTCAGGAATTTTTCCATGAAACTTTGGGAAAAAATGATTTGTTATAACCAAAATTTTCCACACCGTCTTGCCATGTTCAACACAAGTTTTCTGCAGAAGAGTTTGTGAACCTTTAGAAGGAATTGCTTTTCAGAGAGATTGCTCGGTTCACATCCTTATGATTAGGGCACTCTCCCAGGGTGGGATAGGCTTGGTTTGTGTCCCTGCCCTGCCTCTGTGCTGGTTTTGGCTGGGATAGAGTTAATTTTCTTCATAGTAACTAGTAGGGGGCTTTGTTTTGGATTTGTACTGAAAATAGTGATGTTTTAGTTACTGCTGAGCAGTGCTTACCCAGAGTCAAGGCCTTTTCTGCTCCTCACCCCACCCCACCAACGAGTAGGCTGGGGGTGCACAAGAAGCTGGGAGGGGACACAGCTGGGACAGCTGACCCCAACTGACCGAAGGGATATTCCACACTATATGACGCCATGCTGGGGGAAGAAGAACTAAGGGGGAGATATTCAGAGTTATGGTGTTTGTCTTGCCAAGTAACCATTATGTGTGATGGAGCCCTGCTTTCCTGGAGATGGCTGAACACCTGCCTGCCAATGGGAAGGAGTGAATCAATTCCTTGTTTTGTTTTGCTTGCGTGCGCAGCTTTTGCTTTACCTATTAAACTGCCTTTTTCTCAACTCACAAGTTTTCTCACTTCTACCCTTCCAATTCTCTTCCCCCCATCCCACTGGGGGAGGGGGGTGAGCAAGCAGCTGTGTGGTGCTTAGTTGCTGGCTGGGGTTAAACCACGACAGCCTTATACAGAGAAAGTAGGTTTTGCAGCCCCCATGAGCTACTGGCAGTTTTGGCATAAGGGTCTCTTGTTTCTGAGTAAAAATTCTGATGAGTTTCAGGTTCATCAAAGGAAAATCAGTAAATGTTTCTAAAGCCTAGAAACTAATTAGAGGTTGGACAAAGTCGTGGCTAATAGAGCTCCCTTATCTCTGCTTCCACAATGAGGCATGTTTAATCTAGATCTGTAAGGCATTCAATCTGATGGGTTTAAATAGTTCCTATTCTGGGAAAAAAAGAGTGTTGGTAAAGATATTCATACTGTCAGTTCAATTTATTCTCTGTTTTGCTGAAAAGCCCTGATCTTTCAATTGTCTGCACTGCGTATATGACAGTCTGCTCCCAGGCTCCAATCTGCAGTAACTAACTAGTTCTTTTAGCCAGAAACCCAGGCAGAGAAGAGCGATGACTTTGCTGCAGGGTTGCACACTACCAGCAGTACAGATGCAGTGTGCCAAGCTTCTCTCTCCCTGCACAGCACAGAAGGAGCCAGTCCTTCAGCAGTATCCTAGCAGGACTCACAGTCCTCACCTTGCACTCGGAGGTCACTGTCTCAGCAGGCTGCTGAAAAATCCCAAGTCCAGAGGCTGACAAGTAGCCCTCCTGCTGTTCAGCTACGTAGCTTATTGACTCCAACCCAAGAAAAAAAAAACAAAACCCCAAAAGTCAAGATTTCTCAGGGCAGAGAAAGGGAGCAGGGTCTCAGACCACTTTCTTGTGTAGACCACAAAGGAGCATAAATGAACCCAGTAACAGTATTTCTGTCTGGAGGCATAGTAGTGACTCTCAGAGGCAAGGGCTCAACTCCCTGCTCTGTTGCAGACATCGTGCATGACCACTCCCCATTTGTTATGTGTACACAAACATTATTCCACCCAGACTGACAGTAGCCTCTGTACAGCTTCAAGAAATGTGTTTGCACAGATGGGGTTCAATCCTTAGAGGGTACTTCTGGCTGTTGCTGTTGCCCCAAAACTATGAGGAGCAAGCATGAATTCATGGCGTGGGTCTGCAAATGGATAGTCTGAACTATTCTCAGGTGAACAAAAATTTTAGATTTTGCGGGGTTTTGTCCTGAAATACAGAATTCCCCGCTTTGGAAGGAGTGGAGGGGACGACAGGGAGAGCTGTTTGGGTTTTTTTCATGTGAATTGTTTTATGTGAACTAGTTCTGACTCCCTCATGAAGCAACACAGACCTGACAGACATGCAGTTTATCAGCCATGCCTTTGATAATGAAAGAGGTGTCACTAATTGAAACAAAGTGATTTTGCAGAACATTAATACCCTCAGAAGACTTGTATCTACCCTTCATTGATCTAGGTAGGGAGGTAGTGCTGAGCAGCATTGCCGTTAACCCAGTGGAAGCAGAGGTACTGATGTAAATGTGTAAATTGGACCATAGCAATGGGATTAATACATGCAACTGCACTGGCAAAATAATGCAGTAATGAAAGGTGAATTGTTGAAAAGGTAGTTTAAATGTCTGTCCTACATTGTCCTCAACAGCCAAAATCTGGTAAATTTTGTGACAAAATTGTTCACTGTCTCTTTTCCAAAATGGAGGATAAATACCTCCTGCAGGGGCAGGAGCACAGAACTGTAGTAGCTGGGAGATCATTGACACTCCCTTTCTCCCAACTCCCGTAATCCTGATTTCTGACAGTACACCATGGACTGGGTGGTGATTCTGCCTTCCCTCATGGGAGATCCTGCATAGCTGATTTGCATGCAGCACCTTAACAGAGGGGGAAATTTCTGTATTCCCCTCACTATACTTGACGACTCTTGGAAGAATCAGTGACGTAGGTTTTAGAGGCAGCAAGAGTCCGGAATGATGGCTCGAGTCTTCCATCATATGTTTCAATGCACATCCCACTAACAAGAATAGGACATCAAATGTCGACCATCCAGCTCTGACCTTCCGAATTTTAATGTTATTTATAAGTATCCATGTCATTCCTACTAAAAAATTTCAGTTAACTTAAACTGCAAATAGACAGTAACTTCTGTCTTAAAAAAAAAAGTACATTCCCAGATATCCAAAATATAATAGATTCCTGAGATTCATTCAGAAAGGCATGTTACACAATCCAGAAGTGTTATAATAGCCAGAAGGACTGATATTCCGCCTATATCCTGTCTCAAAGATGTTTGCTGAAGCCATTTCCAAAAACAGTTCTGCCACAGCCATAACACAATGGAAAACTGCGGTCCTGCAGCTCACACAACTATGAACCAACTGGAGGGAAGCCCTCAGTACCACACACATACCTTTTGCACTCTTTGTGGATGCTGCTGCGTGCACACAGCTCCCTTCTTTGGGAGAAAGTGCAGGTCACCTGCAACATGGGGTGCAGAGCTATACTTTTTTCCATGCCAGGCTGGTCGTTTCCAGAGGGCTGGGAATCATATGTCAAAGCTACTGATGAAGAAAATCTTTTTTTCCTCCCCCCTTAGTAAGATGCTGGGAGTATCTCCATATTAGCCTTCTTATTTTTCTCATTTCACAGTCTTCTTCATTTATATCAAAATTCCAATTTGTCAACAGTAAAACTGAGTATAGCTAATGAGGCACAGATCCAGGAGAAAGGGCTTTATCATACCTTCAGAACAAAAGTGTTATTGAAATACAGTGCAGACTCTGATCTGAAACTGTAAAGGTCAATCTTTAAATAACCAGGTCTTTTGGGATCTGACCTATCCAGGGGCATTTTAGCTTTCACTGGACTTTCTTGTTCAAATTCAGCTCTCTGGAAATAGAGCTGTGTCCAAGAGTAAATCAGCGGGGCAGGGCTATTCTTAGAATAACGAGTCAAAATCTGCTTGTCTCAATACTCCTCACATTGTCACCAAAACCAAGGACTGCAGCTGTGGCTGCTGTTCCCGTTGTGCAGTACTGCAGCACAGCTGGCATTTCATTCTCTACGCCCTATGATTTAGTCTAACCACATTCAAGACAGGAGGAAGTAGTACAATTCCCAGAGCCCTCCCACTCTCAAAACACACGAGTTGCCATCCTGCATCAAACACTTGAAACACTGAAGGGGGTAGCTGACCATCAATTTTCCTATTGCACATAGAAATAGTTTCTTGTTAACCCTGACTTGGATTCTGCCAGGTCCTGACAAAATCTGGGAATGGGATGAATCTGTACCTGACACGTATGTGAGAGGACAAAGAAGGTAGGGGGATGGCAGGTTCTCAAGATTCTCAAGGCGTTGGAAGAAGTGGGCGCAGCAAGCAAGCAGCTCTAGGGATCCCAGGTCACTCATAAAGGACAGCAGAGAACAGCATGGTTTTCTGAAGCTCACATTAGAGCAGCGCGATGTAGAAGAGGCCAAGGAGTTGCAATGTTTTGTTCTGGGAAAGGGGAAGAGGGGTTGATCTCCAGCCCCTGTTTCCTCTCACAACATCACAGGTGTGCCTAAAGAGCAGTATTGACAAGGTAAGCGCAGCGCAGCAAATGGATGAGCTATAATTATTCCTAGGCAGATTGCAGATTTAATTGCCCAGAAAATCATCCAAAAACTCTCTGGACTGTTCACATCTTAAGGCCTAATGCTGAACGGCCCTTTTGTAGCTTCAACTTGAAGGTCATGCATGAAGTCAGCTAATCATGTTCAAGATGAGGAGGCTCTGACTGCCACATTTGTACCCTATTCCACTCCTCTAGAGGAGTGCCCAGACAGAAGGCAACAAAAAGCCTGTATCATTACAAAGCAGAATGCTTTAGTTTGTTGTTATTACTAACACTTTGTCCATAGTTTTTTTGAAAATCTGTTATTGTTTTGGATTAACTCAGAGCTAACATACCTGCAAAACCTATTCTCATTTGCAGAGAGAGTCACTTTAGTCACTTGGCTGACTCTTCTGAAAAAGATACCCATTTTTTTGCAAGGGTAGTTTTGTATCCAATAAGTCCTTGGTAGCATGCTTAAGAGGCATTCTTTGTAAAGCCAGCCCTTAATTGCTAGTTTGTTCATAAATATACAGCAAAATGAGACATACATAGTCTATGTAATCTAGAACCCATTTAAGCCAATGGAAAAACTCCTATTGTCTTTCGTCAGGTTTGGAAGGGCCCCAGCGTTATCCCAGCGAGACCTTCAAAGGCTTTGAGCTTCCAATGTTGTCACCATGGTCCAGTCATTACCAGAGAGAATATGAAGATAACCACAGAAGATTTGCTATTTTTATTGTTGCCACATTAAGAAAAGAAAGATAAAAAAAGAAACAGATCAGAAATACACTGTGCAAAATTGTAGGTCTAGTCCACATAGAAAGATTTCAGAGTAATGAGTGCTTTCTTGCCTTTCATTCAAGGCCAAGACTTACTCAGCAGTTCTCATTACTATTAAATCAGCAAAACCTAAAGCTTTGCATAATTTTCAAAGGAATTCATCAAAAAGCCTCATATTTTTAAAATCACAAAAATCGTCACAATTGTTACTATGTTTCCCTTGGGTCTGCAAGGACAATGAAAAGATAACCATCAATATAGCCATATTAATTACAGCAGAAAATAAGGAACAAGGAAAAAGATAACTTACTGTTATCTGTAGGCTGTAGGCAAAGGTGAGAACTATCCCTATGTCCCCTTTCTCCCACGTTAACGTGCTAACCATTGAACATCACTTTTTCACAAAGCTATAGCTTTAAATTCTCTGTGTCCTTTAAAAGTACACAAAAGCTCTATAAAATCATACAGAATAAAGCAAATGTCAAGGTTTCAAGAAAGGTACCTCAAAGCATTTTTATTATCTCAGGAGGGAAGCATTCTTGATGTCAAACAAGTGAGCTTTCTGTTGCCAGTGAATTTATATTTGACCATATCTGAAATAGAAGGTTTTTGCTGTGGTTACAAACCTGAAAGTATTTCAGTGGTTTGCAGTAAACTGCAAAGAGTCCCTCCGTTTGCAGCCTAACACTGCAGTATGACATTGACAAATGTTAAACCAAAGCAGGGATTAAATACTATGCTTTATAAACCAGCACTCAAATCTCCGAGTAGTGGCATTTCATAATCCAACACAGGGGGTCAACACACAGGAGGGTCATCGTGGAGAGCCGACGCTTTCCCATGGCGGCAGTGTGAAATTCCCCGTTCCTCCCATCCATTCAGGATTTCTCAGCCACAGCCACAAGCCACTCGCTTAGCTGTGTGCCAGGACTGTGCAGCTGCAAAAGCAAGTGGAAAGCTTAGCCAAGTAGCTCTTCACAGGGCATTTAGACATATAATATTTTAGACTCGTGAGTGTGGTCTTTTAGACCAGACAAAACACAGAGGCAGCCTTTGCATACTGTGGCCAGCAGCACGCTCTGAAGGTTTCCTGGTACCGGAGATGATGAAGAGTAAAGCACTGCAAATGTCATCAATGCATCATGACTCCTTTCTGATCAAGATCGTTTATATCTGTTAACCTTATGTATGAAGCATAACTCAGGCCTGAAAAAGATCAGAGCTGCGTTATGCCTTGTTATTCAGACAGACACACAAAAACAAAAGAAAAAGAAAGTGGAAAAATCCTGCATGCTTTTTTCTATGGCTATAACTGTCAGTCTGAGAAAGATCCTATTTTAATTACATACTAGGGAAGCAGTTTTATAGTGGAATTTCCAGAGTTTATGAATGGGACTCTATGATGTGGTTGCTCACTGTACCCAGAAAATTGGAAGGACCTTTCCAGTCCCACATTCCCTTTGCCCAAGTCAGTTCAGCATAGTCACCATCCCCGTTCCTCTCCTGCACCTTCACGTGATGTCTGGTCTCTTTAGCAACTTTCTGTATTCCCTACTTCTCCTCCCTCCTTGAACTCGCAGTGAATTACTCTCCCATACACTTTTCCACATATTTCAAGCAATCACAGACACCGAGAACAGATTTATTCGAGGCACAGTTATACTTCTCCAGAAGAAATCCAATTCTCAACGAATAATCTGTGATGATGTTTACTGCATGTGACATAGGACCAAAGAGTCATACACCATATTATGGAAACCTGTTCATCTCCTTACGATAAACCATTTTAATACATGCTTACTGTCATGGATAGATTGGTTTTGAGTGTGGAAGAACAAGCTGGGATGAAAGAGGGGATAATGAAGATTTCTGGACCTTATAGGACCTAGTAAGGATTTTTACAAATCCCAGTTTGTTCTTCTAATGTTAGTGAAGCATAACTAAGTGTGAGAACTTGAACATGATCTATCTCCTTTCCTATAATCACCTTGAACCAGAAGACTTAGCTGCACATGATGCAGAATGTGGACTGAGGCCATATCTCCAAATAAGGCTTCCTGTTAAGTTCACTAAATCCTATTCCAGGCAGTTAAATAAATTAGTTCTTTCTAGAGGTGCCAATTCCTGCATATTCGAAGATAATAAACAATCAGCTGTATATTTTTTGAGAGAGAGAATTTTAAACTCCATGTGTATGTTGACTTTATCCTCCCTAATGAGTTTGCATCAAAACAATCTTTCTCATAGAAACACTGCTGAATCATTGACTTCAGAGAACATTTAAGTCTTCTGGCAGGAACATGACATGGTTCCCTAAAATTATTTGATTAAAACAAGCCAAGCGATAATAGATACCACAAAATTTCCAATTCTTGTTATGATTCATGTCCCTCATCTTTTTGGTTTTTTCCCATTAGGAAGCCAAAGGTAGAGAAAGCCAAGATATTATTTCAATGATATAAGTGAATCTATCAGATCAGCAGCCAGAATATCCTGCTGCAGACGGGCTGCCTGTTGCTGACACTAGCAATACGTATATTGATCTGTGTTTCAAATCTAGGATTTATTGAAAACCTGTCAGGCAGTTTTTCCAAGGTCTGAGCATATCATATACTCGGGGTACTGAACTCCTCGCAGGTATCCTGTGGGATTGTTTAACTTTCTCCAGAACAAAACTTCTGCAGCTTAATTCTCACACCACCTCTCATGGGGACCTGTACTTTGTTTTGCAAGTTCAGTGTGACACTGAATGACAGAATTGAGGCAGTGGGGTATGTATTTTGAGACCTTTCCTGTGGGGCTCACAAGCGTATTTTAAAATGGACAAATGACATCATTAACTTTCAGGTCAACAACCTTTTTCTCTTTCTTTTGGCTTCTGCAGCAAATAGTCTTTGTCTTTCTTCTCTTCAGATTCAGGGTGTGGAGAATACTTAGGGAATGTGTATAGTTCCTGCTGCCACACATAAATCTGATGCTTCATACATAAATATGATGCTTATGAGCACATTCATGGAACACTATCTCCACCTCCATTTTTCAACCTTTTAATCTTCATGTATTCAAGTAAATATTATTGCTGAATTCTGTAACGTGAGACTGAGATTCTTCAGGGCCTTTCTAAAGTGCTCAATAGTCTCTACAATGTATTTCTTGCCCCTTATTAGAGAAGAAGAAATATTTATTAAAATTACATGTTTCACCATTGGAAACCTGTAAAAATAGACACACTTTTGTATGCTACAATTTTATATGGCAATATCTCTTTTTCATACGACTTTACAAATATAAATTATACATATATCTATCCATACATATACATTAGTGTGTGCACATGTAAACAAATATATAGCTTTATATAAAACCAGGTAACTCAAGGTTGTGTCCAGACTGAAGAGCCTTAAAAGATAGCTCTGCTTTTACCAGAAACATCTCAATTTGCCTTTTATTCTGCCTTGCTTGGAACATATACATACATATGTGTATTAAGATATATTTTAATATAAATATAAATATATACATATATATACACACAATATACGAGTTAATCTTACATACTATACATGTTTTTTAAATCCTCAACATGTGAGACATGCAGCTTCCTGTTTGCATGAGCAGGGGCTTCATTACAAACCATGCTAAACTTTGTTCTTTCCTCCAGAAAATAGAAGAGCTCACATGAGCCATGTAAACAAAGCGTGGCACTAACACGACCTGTTCACATAATGTCACACTTATCTGATGTCACCATCCATCTACTTCTGTGTTTAATCTGTCAGCTCTCCAGGATGGAGTGTGTCTGGACGCCCTGTGCCAAGTGCTCCGTGCAGTGAGTCTCTGCACCACCCCGTTCTTGGCAGGTGCTGTGATACACAGGAGCACCGTCTTCATTTTCTGCCAAGTGTCTACATGGAAGACATGGGATGGCATTCACTCCTGCTCCTACTACTCCCTAGAGACAGTCTTGAATTGTTAACACACGCGAAAGATTTTCACATCACAGTTTTCTTTTCCTAGGATAGGTTGCTATAATACATCTCTCAGTGGCATGAGGTTAGCTTGCATCATCTCTAGATCACTTCTCAGTCAGCGACTCGTTGCATTTGGCAAATCGCATTTATTACCATTGTACCTTGCTCCGGGTAGCCCAAGTCCTGCTAACCATGTTGACAGGAGGGTAGGGGAGGTTTTTCATTTGTGATGCTGAGGAGAAGGGGTTCAACCCAAAAAAGCGGGCAAGTTTCTTGAACCAGCAACCTGATGACTGCTCCGGCCACACTATCATTTATTACACTGTCTAATGCCAGTGCAGGCTTTCCCCAATGGGCAAGTGGGAGCATCTTCTTCTGATCCTTGCTGTTACACTTGATAACTCTCAGATCTTCTGGGGTTTTTTCCCCCCTAAAATTGTCAATAACATGTTCAAACACTGAATGCTATAAACTAAGGTGTCAGGATATCTTAGGATCAGTTTATCCCTGTAATATATGCTGAAAATATTTCTTCTGCCTTTTATTATATTATAGAGGTTCAACTTTTTTTTAATCTATTCCTTCATTCAAAAGAATAGGTATTAGGGCTGGGGATTGTAAAGCTTTTTTAATGCTATTTACTCCCAATCCTCTGTAAAATATTAGGTAGAATAAATATTTGTGCCTCCCTATTTAAGAGCAGGCTTGTATATGTTTTACCCTGCACTAGTATATGCAATGCTGAGAGACAGTCATGGTCACCAAGGTCAGCTTCATTTCATTACAGGATTTCCTGCATTTCTCATTAGATTTAAAATAGTTTGCAGTACCACACACCATGATTTCCATTGAAAATACTGGCTCATGGCCTATGTACAAAGTATTTTTTTCCAGTGATGGGAGAATATCAACAGTTCTCCTTAAAGAAAAAGGTAGCTGGTGTCACTACTAAAAGAAAATGCTTAAGAGCAAGAAGAAAATTCAAATGGAAGAAAAGAGGAAAGGAAAGGAAGAAGGGAAGAATACAGCTAGCTCTGATACAGCCTGCTCATAGGTCTCAGCCGAGGATTATCGCTGCCTCTGGGCTGCACTGTGGGACGTGAAGCGCTCCAGCCCATGTTTGCACAACAGGAGCCCATCTTGCACTGCTGCTGACACCCGGCACCCTGAGCGGGGGCAGGAGAGCTCATGCTGCGCTGACCCAGCCGTGACTCTGATCTTCCCACTTCAAAGGAGGAAGACTCCTGCAGAAGTCAAGCTGGGATTCCTAAACTGTTTTTCACACAACAGATGAGCAGCGTTTGATAAACCAGAACATATAGTATAATTAGGCCTCAAACAGCATATACTAATTACAAACACAGAATTATGCACATTTCTAATGAGGGTGCTGGAGAGGGGCATAAGTAGAGGAACACCAGCGAGCACAGACAATCCCCAGCAGCCGCAGCCACGGTGCAGAGGAGCTGTGCCTGGAGACGTGATGCTACAGGGGAAGGGATACTGAGGAGGAGCAGGACAACCAAGCTGTTTGAAACAAAATTCTATAGTGTTTAGGCATTATTGCCACCAGGAACAGGCAAGAGGGAAGGTTAGCCAGAACATCAGGCAGCACAGGCAGCACAGGGTCCAGCTGTCTCTAACAGCCACACAACTTCATGTGCAGAAGATGGCAGAAAGGCTTGCAACTGGGGGCACAGGCAAGGCACTTTCAGTGCAGCCTTTGTCAACAGATAACATGGTCTGCTGAGGCCTGCTTTGGGTTTGCTAGGCACACCACAGAGCCTGTTAGCCCCTGGGAATCAAAGTTTGGGACCTGTGAAGTGCCCACAACATGCTCCAGCACAGCACAAGACAGGTGTATTCAGGGTAGTTCATATCCACCAGTTCTGGTACCAGCCACAGCCTGATGGCTTTTGCTGCAGCTTTACAGTACATGTTGAACAGTAGTGAATATCAGCTCAAGTGGAGGCTCTCAGTTGGGGTCCAGAGTGGGACAGGGACCCTCAAAACCACCCCAACATATCAACTGTAGAACAAAAAAGGTGAGGATCAGCAAAACTGGGCCTGAACACAAAAGTTTATTCTTCAGCATCTCTATGAATAGTGTTGCTCCATCCAGATCAAGTTGGTCAGAGGGATTTACCTGCTTTCAGGAAACCCTGAAGGTCTCACAACCAACTATCCAGCATGAGGCATCACTGCGATCCCCTTGCCACACCTGCCCCTTGTACCGGGGGCAGGGGTTACCACCAGAAGGCCTTTCCATCCAACCCTTCACCAACCCTTTCAGATCCAGAAGTAAAACTGGTATTTCAGTTTGTGCTCAGCGTTACTCTCTGTCTTTGCCTTACCCCATAACCTGCTTTCCTGAAGGTCCATTTGCAACTCATCCTGAGGTCAGTCAGGTGCATGTCTTGTTCTAGCAGTGGCATAAATCCTACGTGTGACTGTGTGGGTGCTGTTACCTCCTGTTATGACCCTCAAAAGAGGGTTTACCCACACAATGTGAGGAAGGAAACACAGAAAAACCCACAGAGAAGATGGAGATCAAAGTTAGTGGTAGGATTACTAGATTTTACAATGACTGTATAGTTCTGGAATATACAGGGAAATTAATAACCTGTATGTTTTAACACAGGACACAGAATTTGAGGCAGGAAATCCCATATTACATGTCATGTCTGGCAATCATAACGCTATTCTAGGAAAAGCAAATTTTATGCATGAGCGTGCCACAGAATTCTTCTGTGATGCTGAGTAAGTTGCTCTGAGCAGATTTTCCCTCATCCTGTGTTCCTCGATTTTGCATCCTTCCCATTCCCCTCAGGTTGCCTCCATCTCTTCATTGCTAGGGTAGCAGAAGGAAGAACAGCAGGAGCAGAGGATATTAGACCTTGCTATTAGATGTTGTGCCATAGCCGTACGTGGTAACAGGAGGAGAAATTATAGGGAAAGTCATGTTCTTCTCCTGTAGCCTTGGGACAGAGGATGCCCAGTGCAGATGGCATCTTCAGAAGCCCAAGTGCCAATTTCTGCCAGGTCACTGCTGAGCAAATAAGAACTAAGGTTTCAAGAAACACATAACTCGGCCAAATCTGGGCACCTCTTTACAGACAGGAAGAAAAATGCACACTGTTTGTGATGAAATTTCCAAAAGACCTCAGGCTGAGGTCCTACCCCACATGGAAAATATAAACGTGCTCAGGCCTTTTGACATAAGTAGCTGAAAAATGGAGTCTTGTAATGGAAAACCTTAAACCAAAGAGACTTTTACTTGCCTTGCTTGTAATAATTATATTAAAATAGAAGCCTTATACAGCACTTATTATTTGTACTTCAGGTTGTGGTCAATTTTTAAGCACCATTAGACTGAATTTAGAGGGGGGAAAAAAGCTTCTGTATGAAGTAGTGAAGTAATTTACACAAGATCTCATGTGAGGTTGATGGCAAAACCAGACACAGGAATGATAAGTGGAATCCTGCACTGAGGAAAGTAAAAGGAAATTTTGCCACTGATTTCCACAAGATCAACCTTTCTATACATGGTCACCCACTAATAGCCCAGATTCATTTTGCTCATCCGTGAAAGACAGCTGACTCTCACATGAAATGCAAAGGCTTTTTTTAGCAGTATTCCTTAGTTTAGGACAGGTGGCGATAAATAATGTTTTTATTTAACTGAAATGTCAAAAGATATTTTATTTAAGCATGTGTAATTATTCAAACTGGAACTTGGCCAGGTCACTGCTGTTAGTGTCCCTCTTTCATTATGCAAAGACATTTCTCCCTATTTAATACTGGGTCTGACAACTGCAAATCAGAGGAACTAATTAAACTATTAAGGAAACATAAACCAAAACCTTAAAACCTAGATTTTCCTGACTTTCCCTTTATAAAAGGGAACCTGCCATGTTTCCAATACATTCAAATGTTTTTCTTGCATTTAGAGGGATAATATTCTTTTTTTTATGGAATTTGTATGAGGTTCTAAAAGAAATGCCCTATGCATAGGAAGTCCATATGGTACAATTACTTTGGCATGGAACCAGAAGGTCTTTCTGGTTTGATCTTTAACTTCTCTTGAGCCTATTAAATAACTGTTAAACTCTATTTCTAGCTAGTTAAACTCCTGTACTGGGTCAGAAGCTATTTCTCACAATAAAAAAAAAAAGTCTAATAATAACTTCTGATGGGCAAGTAGTGAAATACCTCTTTCTTCCACTCTTGGAACTTGTGGGTACCTCCAAAATACTTGACAAATGCCTGGTAACCAAATCTGTCTAATACCTCACTGTTCACTGATGTATCTGATATATTTGCAAAGCAAAACATTAAAAGATATAGCCAAGACTGCTGCAAGATATTATGAATGCACAAAACTTTCACCAAATTAAAAAAAAACAAGACACCGTCTCTAGACCACACAAAGCTTTTTGATCTCTCCTACTGCTGCCACAGAGCCAGAAATCTGAGTCTGGCCCCTGCCTGTGTGGGTAGGCAGAGGGCTCAATGTAGAGCTCTGGGAAGTGCCATACTGAAATACCTGATTATCTGCAATCTCCTCCCAGTGCCAGGGACGTGCACAGGAAGAGGGGGCGGTTGGCACGAGGCTGTGCTCCAGCAACATGACTGCAGCGTAACAACTGCAGAAAGGATTTGCTAGCCAGGAATCATTAGGGTGGCCCCAAGGACAGGGATGTCCTGAGCCACCTCCCATCCAAACTTACAGTCCACACAGTCTGCCAGCCGGTCTAAATCTGTGAGAGCAGCAGTATAGAATCATAGAATAGTTTGGGCTTGAAGGCACCTTTAAAGGTCATTTTGTCCAACCCCCCTACCATGGGCAGGGACATCTTCAACTAGATCAGGTTGCTCAGAGCCCCGTTTAACCTGACCTTGAATGTTTCCAGGGATGGGGCATCTACCACCTCTCTGGGCAACCTGTGCCAGTATTTCACCACCCTCATCCTAAAAAATTTCTTCCTTATATCTAGTCTGAATCTACCCTCTTTCAGTTTAAAACCATTCCCCCTTGTCCTGTCGCAACAGGCCCTGCTAAAAACTTTGTCCCCATCTTTCTTATAAGCCCCCTTTAAGAACTGAAAGGCTGCAATAAGGTCTGCCCGGAGCCTTCTCTTCTCCAGGCTGAACAACCCCAACTCTCTCAGCCTTTCTTCATAGGAGAGGCGTTCCACCCCCCTGACCATTTTCGTGGCCCTCCTCTGGACCATCTCCAACAGGTCCATGTCTTTCCTGTGCTGAGGACTCCAGAGCTGGACGCAGGACTGGACGTATCCTACGGTCTTAATCACCCAGGAAATCCTGCAGACATCATGAACAACTTCTGATGAGCAATATTAGCACATTAAAGAGAAGAAGGGTAAATTAAGTAAACACTAACTCTCATGAATCTAAGATTGTTTAAATAAGTTTGCAAAATACTCTATTTTTAAAGGCATTAAAGTGAAACTAGATTAATTTTCTCCATTTGAAAATCTTGATGTATGCCTGAAGATCTGGTAAAGGTTTTTACATGTACCCCTGAAAGAAGAGCCTGAATTATTCTTTGATGTTACATGCAAGGACACGAGAGGTCTAGGTTAACACTATGAGGGTTAAAGAAGAGATCATAGTATGAAAAAAAAAATAAATATTAGGAGTGGCAAATTTACAGAAGCCTTATGCCTGTCTCTCTCATATAAGTATTTCTTGATATTGCTGCAGATTATATGTAAAAAAATAATAATCTTGGTACAACATCGAGGCTCAATTAGTGTATACTCAAACTCGAAAATGACAAGATCAAGGAAAAACTTTCTCCCTTGTAGCTCCAGGTCATCTTAAAACAAAAGAAGCAATGTTCAGAAGAAAAGACTTCTGGGGAAAATGGCTTCTTCTTTGAGATGAATATATCTGACATAGTCAAGAAGTAAATTCTATTGCTGCCTTGGCAGAAAGCTTTCTTCTCCATCTTTGCTGAAGAGCCAAATTCGAATTTGCATGGCCCAGAAAACAAACCCTTTGCAGCTTGTACTCTTCCAAGGAAATCCACTCCGTCATCTCACGCTACTACACTGACCTGCACTCTCTGCATACCAAACCCCTTTGTTGGTCCATGGAGATAATCTCCTTGACTGATTTTATTACAGGCAGAACGTTCATTCAGGAAAGACATAATTGGCACACAATGGTTAAACATTATAAAGTTATTTGCAGTAAAAAAAATCTCCATATAGAAACTATGGAAAGATCATGTAAATAATTTATTTTAATATGAGTCATCTAATGTTATGACTATAATCAATGGGGGAAACATGATTCTAAAAAAGCAAGATGACTAGAGTCAAGAGGGAAATAGTATATCCTTTTTTATATGTATAAAATGAACAGTAAAGTTTAGTCATAATTGAGCTAATCATGATAATAATATAGCAGATTTGGCAAATAGCATATCATGTTTTGTAATGCTAAAGAGGCCATGCCATATTACCTTTTATTATCCAAAGACGATCATAGATTTGTTTGGGCTGGAGGGGAATTCAGAAGGTCTCTAGTCCAACCTCCTGCCCAAAGCAGGGTCAAAACTGAATTTAGTCAGGCTTTGTCAGCCCTCTGTAAACCTCCAAAGATGAGGTTTCTTGATGTCATGAGGCAGGTTGTTCCAATGACTGACTGTCCTCATGGTGTATCTTCCCCCCCCCCCCGCCTTATATCCAGACACCCCCCACCCCCTTTTCAATTCAATTTCAATTCAACAAATCTCTTCTTTCTCCTCTGTGCACCATTGTGAAGAGATCAGCTTTGTCTCCTCAACGACATTTCCATAGGCACTGGGAGCTGCTGTTAGGTCCCACTGAAGCCACCTCTCCTCCAGGTTGAACAAGCCCAGCTCCCTCAGCCTCTTCTCACAGGGTAAGAGCTCCAAGATCCAAACAGGTAAAAAGAACAGCATCCCAGGTGCAATCCTAGGTGCCTTTTCTTCTTTCCCTGTGCCTTCAGGATCCAGGATTATTTCTGTATGGAACAAATGGCTTACACACCTCTGTGTACATATGTAGCCTGGAGGCTTTTTAATTTTCCTATAAAATAATAAAATATTTTAAGTTACTAAATCACATAGTCCCTATCAAAAATAATTGCATCGCTACTTTGCCTGTCTTCCTATCTTCATAATCATTCTGATCCCACCATGTCAATGCTACACTGGATACAAAACCCCCCAAAAAACATGAGGTTTCTCTTACCTACTTTCATCTACAATATGCTATATATATGTAGGTGAACATTAACTGTAAATGTTGGCAAACAATCTCTCTGTATGACACAGCTACTCTCCCTTTTCAGTCAAACTGCCTCCTCCAGACAGTAAGACGTACTCAAAATATGAGTAAATAAATTAATCAGTAGAAAAGTTCTTGTTACTGTAACAAAAGGTCATAGGGATATTTGCTGCATCACATTAGTCCGAATGATGTCCACTTTACATCCAAATAGTACTGCTCAGCCTGTTTCCACTTTTACTTGCAGTAATTACTTCTGTGTCACGCAATTCACTGTGGAAGAAATGAAAGTGACCTACCTTCTCGTTCCATATCAAACAATAATTGCACCTTTTCCACTCAATCTTCCAGACCAGAGGAAACCTTTCCTAATGTCCAGAAGTTTCCAACTGTATAGAAGAGTCATATCCATAGAAATTCAGCATCAGTTTCTCACAAATCCTGCTCAGTTTGTCATAGGTTATCAAAAGTAATAGATAAGCTAACATCCCCAATAGATTTCTCTCCAAAAAAGGTCAGCCATCCTGACCACAACTGCCACATTTCATTGAAACATTCAAAAATAGGTATCAGCAGCTTCCTCTGTGTACAATAAGAGCAGTCTAAATCAAGGCAGTTTCTTTTACTATAAAATATCTTTTTAAAAAGAACAAGAAATGTCTCTTCAGAGTTTTTTTTCTCCAGTCAGTTTGGCTTTTTGCAAAAGGCTGACTCCATAAAGACCAGCATTATGTCATCGTCGTGTCTGATGGCCAAGTCTGCACTGTATACAAGGTGTTTTGAACACAGATTTTCTTCTCATCTTCACTTAAAGTGAAATCTCATTATAGTTTATGATCTGTGATTTACAAGTTTGAATTGAGTTAAGATCAATCTCAGCATATCATTTCTGATCCAGTCTAGGTACTCTGGTTCATGTAAGTCTCCATTGACAAGAGGCCAAGGTATGCAATCACTCGTTACCTATGCCATCGCCCCGTTGATGGATTACTATGAAAGAAGTTGGCTCCCAGGATCCTAAAGAGGCTCCTCTGTGTCAGGGCACCATGGGGGCCGGGGACTCCCTGAGGGCCAGGAGCGGTGGGGGCTCCCCGGAGTGGCAGGGCCCAGCAGCCAGAGCCTGTCCCACCATCCCAGCCAGGAGCAGGGCAGACGAGGGGCAGCCCGGGGGGCTGACATGGGGTCCTGGGCTGTGGGCAGGTGGGGGGAACTCTGAGGGGGGCTGGGCAGGGCCATTAGAGCCGACAGTGCCCTCTGGGCCCTGACATTCTGATACCATCCAAAAAGCTTGCCTACAGTTCAGCTGCTTGTTTTTTCTCTTTTAAGGAACATCTCTCAGTAGCACAGGAATTATGAAAGTCCCATTGCACCGCCCAAAGCTGCACTGTAACTGATAAAAGGTTGTGGTGTCTGACACTGGGGCTGTACATGGGTTTCAGGTGATTGATGTTGGTTTCTTGAACTTTACCTACCCTGCTTTTTGGCTGCTTCAGTTCCTGAACTGCATCTCCCATGGCTGGCACTGGACTTCCTTTACTGACTCCTAAAAGAAAAGCCCCTTGCATAGATCTTACCTGGGCATTTCCTTCCCCGTGTCACACCTATAAGGATATATAATTCGTTTCTTTCCTACCTTTTGCACGTTCCACAGAAGGAGCCCAGCTCTTAGAGTAGGACATTGGTGGCCATCTGAGCTGCTCCCTGCAGGTGTACCAGCAGCACAATGCAGGCCCCAGAAACATCATCATTAGGCTGGACTTTTGTTCAATTTGTTGGGTACAAGATATGTGCAGAAAGAAAAAGGAAATATATATATATATACACACACATATATATATACACACACACAGGTTTTTTACCCTCCAGAGAAGTGGACTGCAGAATATCTCCTGCACTGAAGGAGCCAATGCCATGATGCCTCAGAGCTGATACAGCAGATGTAACAGCCCCTCAACCACCCCTACTCTGAAAGAAGGATGGCAGGAGATTCTTCAGAGGTGTCACCCGGCTGCTGCTGTTCTCACCAACACACAGACCTACTGGAGAAGTATCAATATACGTTGACATATCGATGTCCATTCCTTCCTTGTTTAACCACTCCCAGAAGATAACCTTTCCTCCTCTGTACTACACTAGAGAGCAGTCCTAAAGGCTGAGTCTTACCACCTGTACTACTACACTGTAGCCCACAGTGACTATCTACCTGAATCCAGATAGCTGTGAATGGTATCTTTTGCCCAGTCAATCATTTCTTGATTTAAAGCAAACCCAAAAGGGGTGGAGAGGAATAATTTCCATTCTAGCTATTCAGCCAGAAGGCAAGTTAAAAGACTAATAGTTTCACCAGGAAAATTATTCTTCCATAGACCAGAGCTGCTCTGTACTTACAGTTAAGCTCCCTTTTAAGATGTTAAAATTGCAAATAAAACTAAATTAATATAAGTAGAATAGAAGGAAGTAAAAGTCCCAACAATATTTAACTCCACTGTCCATAATGACTGGATGTGTGCTTCTGAGTGACCATAAGATACAGTCACTAATGATTGGAGAAAACATGAGAACATGACTTAACATCAAAATAAAGGAAGCAGAATGGAAGAATGCAGTAAAAATGCCTCAAAATAGCAGAATAAAAAAATACTGGACCTGCTCACATACACTGATGTGAAGCAGGAATAAGTCTGTCAGGATAGTGGTAATTATTAACAGGCTGATACACACAGGTTTTGAGTGAATAGAACTGGGCTGTTATTAACTGTACAGAGTTCACCTATCCCTCAGCATTAGAAACATAGGATAATGGAACTGGCAAGGGCTGGTGTTGTGTGAGCTGGAGATGAGCAGGAAGAGGATAGGGTTTGAACTTTACAAAATTATACAGTTCCTATTAAACTTTTGATGAGAAGTGGTAATTTTGGTCTGGCAAGTTCCTCAGTTGAGTGTTATATACTCAAAACCACAAATGGTTTTATCTATGTCCCAATTTACCCAAATCCTTAATTTCAGAGGAATTTGATATGTGTGACTTTGTCTTTTGGTTTTATTTTTATGTAGTCTGTAGCACTCTAACCCATAATATGTATATGCAATAGTTCTGACAGAGTGCAATAATTAAGACTCCCACATCTTTGTGTCATTTGTAAAATTTAGCAGGATTTCAGAGTCCTGACTGATGTCCATTCTCTTACTGAAAGATAACAGATTTTAATGCAACAAGGTGACCATTATAATCATTTAGTGGACTGATATTCTGCATAAAATCACAGGCCATGAAATCTCCCCCAGAAATTCCTGCATTGGAACACAAATTTCAGATTTGTTTCTTCTTAGAAATATAATCCCAGTTTAAAGCTTTCATTCATGGAGCATCTGCAATATCGTTTGTTGAGTTGTTCCAATGTTTTCTTAGGATCACGCTGTTTGGCTCATATTTTGTTAGACTCATGCTAAAAATATGTGTCTGACCACCATTTTGAATTTGCCTCTCTTCATCTCTGAGCTGTTTGACATTATAATTCTATTTTCATTGTGCACCCTTACATTTCATTTTAGAAATGCTATGTAATTCTTCCTAAGTGATGATCATATTAAGGACCATGAATGAACACAGAATAGAGAGAGAGGATATAGTGTATTGTAAATGTCTATTGTTGATAGAAACATTGCTGAAGGAAAAAAAAATTCATATATATACTTAGCATTATATAAAACCATAAGGCTAGGCAAAAGCCATTTTTTTGTCTCACATTTAGACCAAAGCTCTGTAGCTCAATTTGCAAAATTGAGAAACAGGATGTTTGTTTATAACAGTAAGGTAAAAATTATTTCCTTTTTTCTTTTTTTAAAGCTGCAAATAATGGTACTTGCTTTTTAGCATATTTTTAAATGAAAAAAAGTCTGAGATTTGGAAATATAAGCGCATGTTTCTTAATTTAGTGCTTCAGTGTCAAGCCAAGGGAGCTGTCAGTGTATTGTGGAAATATTCCTGCACAACAAAAGTAAATGGAAGTTTTGACTTTGATTTACATGCATGCAGGATGTGTGTTTAAAATTAAGACAGCAGTTGCTATCCTAGATCAACCAGGAAAAGAAAGATCTGAAATTAGAGGCTGAAAACCTAACCATCCTGGCCCTTTGACATCAATACATCAACTAGAAAGAAATGTTATACCAGCTTATTGAAAAAAATCTATTGACTAAAGCCCCGATGCAAGATGCATTTATTTAAGTTCATTGTTTAAGCACATGCTTAGTTTGAAACACAGGCCAGAAGCTTTGTAGGCTCTGATAGGACTTAACCAGATACTTAAGGGTTGGAATAAAGTTCTGAGTCAGAACAAAAACTTTAAAGAAGAGTCTTTGCTCCAAAAATAGTTTGAGAGTTGTACTGCCTTGACCATGACAATGAGAAAGATAAGGGGAGATTTCAAATTATTTCTCTTAAAGATAGAAATGTTTAGTTAAGCCACAAGCTACAATGAATATGGACTGAGATATGTGACAGATCACAAAACGAGAGCTTTGAAAAGATTTCACAGAAATGCCCCCACACCAGACTCAAAGCAATTTTCTTCTCTGGCTGTACTCATCTTGTGAGTCTCCCCACATATATAAACACACCCACCTCCCAGTGAGATCCTTGGAAAGCCAGTATATGGAATATTTCTAGGCTTTGGTTTCTTGCTGCATTGCTGACAAGAGAGGAGCTATTACAGAAGGAGGTTTTACCCCATGGAAAAGGGAGCTGCAGACCTGAATGTGTGTGCAACACAGGGAAGTACTGGTAGGCTGTGGACAACCAGCTCAGGGGGCCAGGCTAGACGGTGCATGGACACAGCCTGTGGGATTTTTGGATTCAAGTCTGAGGAGGTGGAGGTAATGGAAGGAACTGCCTTGAGAGGCAACAGCAACGAGCAGAGCTTTGGAGATGTGGTTTATAACAATAAGGGAAGGAGCTGGCTCTGATTTTAACAGCTAGCTGTCCCAATCCTTCCAACACTGCATGTCCGTTGTCAAAACAGATGTAATTGCTTTATTATGTCTCTGGACATACCTCCGTTCTGAGGCTTGACACCCACTTACATGGATGCATTTACTTTTGCATCACTCCAGCCATGAAACAGGGCATTAAAAAGGGAATTAAATCATGTAATTCAAAGGCTATTGACTCCACTTGAAGATCCTTTTTACACTGCCAATCTGTGTTAAAAACTTTCCCTATAAACACCAGTCAGGTTCCTGTTTTGAGGAATTAGGATTGACTTGCTAGAAATTATAGAAATATTATAATCAACTGATTTCAAATCACTTAAGTATAGTTGTATGCCATTACTATACCATCTATGTAGTCTGTCTCCTGTTCTATTCTTAAAGAAGGTATTAGACACATATCCTTCATCTCTTATGAAACTTTCTATTTAATAACAAAGATGATGCTGAACCTCTTATTAGAATCAAAGTTATAATTCAATGCTCCTGCATTTCTTCTGGAGCATTTCGGATGGCTTCATAGTGGGGCAATACTTTGATCTTGGGATTGGATGGGACCATAATTTCAGGGAAACAAAGAAAAAATATTGGCATTGGAAATTCATGAGTCATCTCTATGATCTTTAATAAATCATGGGTAAATAATAATCATTCATTGAAAATAAATATGTACATGTTGGATAATATTTTCTTACTGTCACCCATTAAAATAGTAATTTTTATTTTGTTTAGCAAATTGTATTGATACCAAATATTTCCATGGTGCAGCTTTCAATTATCAGGTCATGTATTTCATTTTAAAATAACACAAAGATTCATCTGACTTTCCTCTTTAGAAACATAATGCATTTTCCCCCATTGCCTTACATTTCTAAATATTTGGCTTCCACCATTATGATTAAATTAATACTGTATGTATTGTATGAATTGCTCTGAAGATTTTCATCATCCCATTTTTTCAGGCCTTCCCCAATGTAATCATGTGCAACCCACTCTCTAGCTAAGCCAACTTCACTGTGTCTCTACTATATGCTAGTCTCACATAGGCTCTTACACTGCCTTGCACCTGTAGTGCATCTGATCGCTTCCTAATGATATGCTAGTCAAAGCAAATTAATACCCTTGTGTATGGTTTGTCCTCTTTGTCTTCCCAGGAAGAAATTGCCTTTTTGGAATAGTCTCTTTCAGTCATGATTTTTTGTTTGGCTGCTTGGCTTTTCATTTTCTAAGATGCATGTTATTTTGGGTGGGATTCATGTCTCCTAAATTCAGGCTTACAACATAGATGTCTACATCAGAGATAGTAAGCCAAGGTTCTTTTAGTGGGCTGTGAAAAAAGCATGCACTTTAGGGACACAAATCATCCTATCTGCTTTAAGAACCTATACGTGAATTTTACCTTAAGATTTCATTGACCATTCTCTCTATTGACTAGAAGTGTGACCAGTTCAGTAGCAGACACTTACAGATATCTGTACTGGCTAAGAGTCCACCCTTCGGTATACATGGAGAAGACAAGGTTAGAAAACATACCCAGTGCAGGAACAAGGATGCGATTTGCCATAGTCCCTAATACCAAAGATGATCCTTTTGACAGCATCCAGCAGGTTCTTGAGAGGCATGTTTTTCTCTTCTGCCTAGAAAAGGATTTGTGCTACGAATGTATTTCTCACTGTGTCACAGGGATGAAGTTTTTGATTCCGGTCTTTACCCGACGCTAGCTGATTTTTGGATGAGCTGGACTAAGCCCACTGAGCTTCTTGAAGGCACAGCCCAGGCCCTCAGCCTGACCTGCCATTCCCTAGGAATCACATGTACAGGGCAGGAAAGGGGTCTGCGTGCTCCCAGAGGCTCATGTGGGGGAAGAAACTTGCTCCTGTGTTTCAGGCTTTCCTGTGGCTGAGGGATTCGTAAGAACAAAGATCAGTGAACATCTATTTGTAGCTCACATTCCTCACTTGTTAGTTTAGGTTTTGATTTTGTGTAATTAGTAGTTTGTATTATTAGTAGTTATCTCAGTTTGACCTACAGGGAATTAGTGCATCACTGGTTATTTTGCTGTTTCTGGTGTGTGCTTTTTCTACTTCTACTGCAGCTTGTGTTGATAGAAATATTCTGTAAAGATGGCAAGTCCAATATCTTCTCTCCCTTTCTCCTGCTGGACTGCTTGTGGGTGGATTGCCATTATACCAGCTTGTTGCCAGCATCAAGAAATTCCTCCAACATGCATGAGATGCTCTGAATGTCCAGTCTATTTAAGTAGAAAAAACAGGGGGAGGAGGGATAAGAGGAATAATGATAACAAAATTTGACAGTATTTAATGGGCCATGGTAGCTGCTCTTAAATATGGATATAAGAACTTTCTTTTCTGTCTGCTGTAGCAGGAGTCAAACAGGGGTAAATACTGCATTTTATATAACTGACATTCAGCAATCTCCAGGAAATATTTGTTTGTTTCTAAATAAAGTAACACATTAGGTGACATGCATTTTTGGAAAATACTTCTGACATGAAAAGTACAGAGTAGCAATTTAAGAGGCTTGAATTAATACTTTCAGAGCCAGTACAATTTCCTGACCTCTTGTTCTGGACAAAAGGGAAAAAAAAGATGGATTTGCTGGTATTCAGTAACCAACAGTCACTACCCAGATTACCATGACTGAAGGTTAATCAGCAGCCAAAGTAAGCTGCACCCAAAAGCAAAGATGACCAGTTACCTTTACGGCCATTCAAAAAATCTGAGAAATAGCCCCAAATTTCTCCTTGCCCTACAGAGGGTTGTACTCTTTGTCCTCTTTAGCTTGTGGAGGCAACACTGCAAACTAGCGTGTGACCCAGCCTGGCCTCAGCTGGAAATTTCATGAGAACCAGCTTGTTTCCTCTTGAGGATACCACTGTATGGTCAGAAAAATAGAAGGTATGGTCTTTCCCATGGTGTTTTGGCACTACTGCTTGTAGTCTCAGCTGCAAGTCACAAGTAGACAAGCCAATGGAAATGGAAATTAAAAAACAAAACCAAAAAACATGCACATAAGTATAGAAACTTTCTCAAGCCTCAAGAAAGGATTTGATTAAAGTGAAACCATTGTTTTGGTATCTTTTTTATCTTGTCTATTCCCTGCTCTCTGCTTGTTATATCTTTGCATGCAATGGACCCATGGCTGTGTCTGGAAAGTCCTTTTCCTGAAGTTTCTTGCCAAACCAAACTGTTCTGCTGAGGCTGACAGGCTTTATGGAAAAGTGACCACGTTGACTTGTAGGGGGGAGGTTTCTAAATTGGAGGAAAAGAGAAAGAGAGAGAGAAGACAGAAATTTGATCTTTCTGATCCAAAAATTTATTTTTCCATTCGAATACATCCTGACAAAATGCTCGGAAGGTTTTGTTTTCATTCCAATATAGGAAAAAAATCAATTCTGCAACCTTCAAAGTTATCATGAAATGGAACTGCTGTTCTCTAGCCAGCTCTAAATGCATCATTAATGGACTTGGTTTTGATCTCGCTGCACAGGTGCTAAGTTGGCAAGACTCCACTGTCATTAGTGAGTTACCCCAGGCTAACACCTGGCTGAAATGAGATTAAGGCCCACTGCCCTTAGACTTTCTCCAATGCACTGCATGTGTTAGAGCACACAGTGCCTCTCCCTTGTTTGCAAAGCAGAAACTGAATATATACTGTGTACGTCACTTCCTAACCTGCACCTAAAGTTTAGGTGTATAAGTAACCTGTCCCCTGAAAGAAAGTGCCAAAATTCCTATATAGTCAGTGGAGAGAAGTAGGTGTTTGTGAATGCTTCCAGAGGGCAAATGTGTCTGTCTCTGCCTGGAAATTTTGCAGGCTTTCAGATTCTTTCCATTGACCCATGAGAGAACTCAGGCAGTAAACTTCAGGACGACTGGTCCACTGGGTGCCTAAAATTTAGTCAGAATCAATTCTTGTTTTCGATAGATTGGACCACATCTACTATGACTCTGAGGGGAGCAATACCTTTGCATAATATGTCCATTATTAACACTACCGTTAAAATTATCACTGAAGTAAACAGCATAAAAGCAGTATAAAAGGATACAATTCCAAAGCCTGCTTAACTGCAGAAGTTTGTTTCAGCACTGGATCTGTTTCAAAGCTTCTGTAACTCATGATATTATGCCAATGTCCATACCTCTGCCTAGGGTGGGTTTATGTCATTAGTAAGAGGACATCAAGTTTGGCATAATGCTAAAAAGTCTCTGTAGCTTGCAAAGAGATATCCTTGATATTGGTTGATGAATAAGTTTTTATCTTTCACATCATGAATACAAAAAGAAAATGTCTAAAGCCAGAGGAGCAACAATTCCATGTTCTTTGTGTTTAGCTTGATCCAAGGAAGCTCCAATCTCAGAAGGACTAGTAGACCCAATAATCAACAGCCATCTCCTAAAGTACATTGTTTGTTTCTTGACAATCATAAATCTTTCAGGATTATTTACACCGTAAAAAAAAAGACTGATAGAAAAGGGATGTTTTCATATTGAAAAATACGAAAAATCCTTTCCTTTCATGTTTGCCTGTAGGCCAAGTCCACCTGGTGCACAGTAGCTGCATGTTTCTTTCTGCCTTCCAGGAGCCTGGACTGTTGAGTAATGACCACAAGTGCATCATCTGGTTGGACTGACAGCTGATGCTTGTAAGAGATATCCTGCATCGATCAAGAATGGTGATTCCTCCATCACTGTCTTTGATCACCATTCGTCGTAAAAATTTTTCTCTTTTCCCAATATCATATAACTTCATCCAACCTCTTCCAGCAGAACCATCTTAATCTGTAAGTAAAGAAAAGATACACATAACCTGCATAGTCTTTGAATATCATTTGCCAGTTTTCTTTTTTCTTTCTCATCATCTTGGTTTTGGTCAGAATTGTATTTAAACTGACATAAAATTAAATACTTTAAAAGAAAGCTAATTTTATAAAGTTAAGTGTAATCCGCTGTCAGTCTGTGTTACGCAAGCACCAACTGTGCGGTAAATACAGCATGTTGAAACATACTGAATTATGAAGACAAGCAGTAATATTACCTAAGTACTTGCTCCTTATTACCACCTTCCTTAAGTCAGAATCCTACTGGCATATCAAGCAATTATAAACTTTTGTAAAGCATATCCAGAAAGGGGATAAATTAAATTTCCATCTGCAGTCTTCATTTCTGTGGTTTGTGAGTTCTGAATGTTTGAGTTCACAATCTTCACAGATTTATTTGGTGTATATATATAATTATTTTTTTTTACTGTACAATAACCTGTCCAGCTATACAACCCTTCCCATTCTTAAACACATTCAGGGGTCCTCAGCAGCCTGAGACTACAGCTCCACCACCCCTTTGACCCCTGATGCTGAGCTAACACCAGCAGCTTCAAGAAGCTGTTCTCTTCCGTGGCAGACTGTAGGTTTACTGAATCATCTGTACAGAGACTAGTTAAAGTGTGCCATGGTTCCCAACCAGCCCTTCTGCCTCTCACAGATTGTCTCTGCTCCCTAGTCTGCTGTACATCCCCACCGTGTTTTCCTGGGGAGGCTTCACCACACAGTCACAAAGCTCATGGCAGCAGCAGACAGGTGCTGGGCCAGAATTTTTGCCTCCTGTTCTCTACTTTTGATATTCTTGTTGCTACTGAAAACAGGAGCATGTAAATACATGAGGTCACACACCCATCAAGAGTGTGTAAAAAGTAATTTTGCTGCTCAATATTATGCTGGGAAGGCATTTCAAGTGTGGTCCTACCAGGTTCTGCAATGTTTAGTCTATCTGATATTTTTGTTAATGATTTGGATAATGGAAAAGAGAGAAAATGTGTAGAATTTGCAGATGATGTCAAGCTGGAGGGAGCTGAAAGCTTTTAAGAGGTTAGGATAAGAATTCAAAATGACCTTGATAAATTGGAGGCATTGTCTAAAATTAACCAAACGAAATTCAGTGAAGACAAATGCAATGCCCTATGCTTAGGAAGGAGAAGTAAAGTACTAGTAAAACTAGGACTAAATGAGCAGGCAACAACACCAGGAGGAAGGTCATAGTGCAGGACAAACCGAATATGCATTTATAATGTGATGCTGATACAAAAAAAAAGCTTATTTCATTCTGGGTCATATTGGAAGGAATGTTGTATGTGAAGCAGGAGGGGTATTTACTTTACTGCTTTACTGCTATTGTGTCCAGTTTGGGGCACTGCACAGTAAAAAAAAGATGTAGATATACTGGAAAGCAGCCAGAGGGGGAGTAACGAGAATGATAAGAGGTTTAGAAAACTGGAGCTATGAGGAAAGGTTGAAGGAATGGGGTTTGTTTAGTCTAGAAAAGAGAAGACTGAGCAGGGACATGATAACAGTCTTCCAATACATAAAAGGTTATTCTGAAGAGTACAGTGATCAGTTGTTCTTTATGTCCACTCACTGTAGTACAAGAAGAATTTGGCTTACTTTACAGCAAGGAAGATTTTAGCTAGATATTAGGAAAGCCTCTTTAACGAGAGTTAAGTACTAGGACAGGCTACTTTAGGAGGCTGCAGAATAGCAGCAGAGGTTTTTAACTGAAGGTTAGGCAAACATCTGTGACCTTGTGATTTGCAGGGGCTGCAAACTGAGCCAAATTTGAACGAATTTTCTCAGGCATAGCATAAGGAGCACCCCCGGCAGCAGTGCATGCTTCCTGACAAAGCCCTAGTCTCTGGTGCAAAGCAGGCAAATGCTAGCAATTGCCAGTGAAACCAATTCAACTGTTTTCGTGCAAACTGTTTTCACATAAACTTTTTCCCTTAGACCTGTTCCGGGAAGCAGCTGAACACTACAGATGAAACTTTACTCAGAAAAAGATTCCATCCCAGGCAAGCACCTGAGTAATTTCAGCCTGAATAGTTGATCTGGTAAATTATATGCAACCAAAAACAGGATCTTAAAATACAGAGGGTTAGGAAACCATAATTATAGGTGGTGTTACCAAGCTCCACACATAATTTTTATTACAGTATCAACCCAAAGATCTGGCCGGGGTCACCATCCTGAGAACTCAGTGAAGGACTGAGATGAAGGAGATTAAAATAGGTACATGTGCTAATAACAGTCAGTAAACTCACAGCAACTCTTTGTCTGAAGAAGTTTGGTAGACTATTCTGTTTCTTCATATGGTCAGTCCTTAGCCGCCTTCTGGAAATAGGCTTAGTTCATAAGCTTAGTTCAAGAATCTTGTTTTTATTATTATTTTTCTTATGTGCTTTTCTTTGCCTCTTGATCCTGCTGGATCAAGCTGAAGTTTTGAAGATTTCTCTTTATAAATTTAAGTGCCAGAAATACCCCTTTGAAATGAAAACAACAGGGCAAAAAAAAAAAAAGAAAAAAGGAAAAAGAAAGAAAGCTGAGACCTTCACCCAAGCACCTGCCCTGAGGAGTTAGGACTTCAAGCGAAATACTGTGAGACTCATAATAATAGCATGAGAGTTGGCAATCCTACTTAAGGGTATAATTTCCATTTCTTCTAAACCCCCTTTTTACCAGCAAAGTGGTCACACTGTAAAGAAGACTAGACCCCTAATATTAGGAGTAATCCAACACTTTTCCAGTGCAAAGTAAACTTCTCGGTAGTTTAACCATTTTTCAAATGCAAAACCTGTGTGACAGTGTCTCTGACACATGTAGGGTCGCAGCTGAAATTTCATTCCCAAGCTAAAGGATGGTTGCAGTCATTGAAAAGATTACATAGGATCTTTCTTAAGATATTGGGGGGCTGTAGTTAGTGGAAACGTATCTCTGTACACTACAGAAAGGAAGAAGGTGCAATTGCTTTACATGCTAAATTAAAAAGGGTGAAATAAGACAGGGGAGTAATAGAAAGATGTTGATTAAAGAGTAGAGTCTGAATACATGGAGTATGCTTCATTTTATATGTTTGAACTCTGGCCATGAAAAGCCAGTTAGTGTTGGAGGCTTGTCAGAGCTTGTACCACAACAAGACAGTAAACACGAGTAAGTGGATTTCTCTATGGAGGGACTAGCCCTGCTGCAGCAGGTGCACACCTGAGCAGGTAACCGCAGGCACAGGCTCCCGGTTGCACCCTTCCAGCAGGGAGCTGGGCACGGCAGCAAGGTCTCTGCAAGGGATTGAAAGCCTGTCGCTGACTTCTGCAGGCTTTGGATCAGGCCCTAGCAAGGCTGTTTGCTTAAGCTGGGCTACTTTACAAGGGAAGTGTTTTCAGACGAAATCTGGCCTTTCCTTTTTACATATATTTTGCCCAACAAAAAGGAACACAGTGCCAGGCAGCACACAATATAATTCACCATAAGAGACTTCTGTTCAGACATCATGCCAAAATTTTGATATAAGCATTGCAGAGGTGATTTCTCTGCCAGGCCACTCCCTTCCCCTCATGATATTCTTTTGTTATCAAGTCATCTCCTGAATGAATGTGTGAAATGAACTGAAATTTGTTTTCTTGTCATGTTTGCAAAATATCCCTTGAAGACTTAGAGCATTTGTTTTCACTTAAAATTATGCTCAGTGTGCTTAGAGCTTCAATCTGTCATCAGGACTCACACCCACCTGTGCCTCTGTAGTTACAGAGTAGGATGAGTTCAAGGAAATCCAGCCTCCATCTGGAGGATACTTCTACAGCCAACAGTCTTGAACCAGGAGGTAACCACCCTGCCAGCACAATCCGTCCCAGGGGAATCAAAGGGCATGAAATCAAGTCATTTCAGAGTTTGATTCACCCTGGACTCCAAGGTTTTTGATGCAATCTGCTCCTAGAACTCAATTATCTCACAAGGCCTTGCAGAAGGAGCAGGCAAGTATTTGATATTTTGATCTCAGTCTGAGTGAGAAAGGACAGTCAGCTCTCCAGCCAGAAAGCTTTGCCTCTCCTACAGAACCACGTTTTGGGTTGGGATGAGCCCCTTAATTCCCAGTCATTCTTGAAGGAGACAAAGCTCCTGGTGTTTCTATGGAAACATTTCACAGAGGAAGTTCTGGCAGAAGGTGGACATATAGGTGCTTTATAACCGGGCATTTAGAGAATTTTGCATTTGTCTGGTTTTATCTTGCTATGTTCAGTGGCAAGAAGTTCGGAAGTCCAAACCCCTTTACCCATATCTGAATGGAAAATGCCATAGGACAGGACTGGTACAGAGGGTGATTCCAAAAGCTAGAGAGAGGTATGTGCTTCTTAAGTAAATGTCTAAATTCCTAATTCCAGATGTGCAACTAAATCTTCACTAGGATAGAAGGGTTTAAAATTAAAATTAGCTTTAAGCAAACACTTTAGGGAACATGCCGTTGAAATATTTCATCTTTTTTGGACATTTTCAATTTTCTAGGCCAGGCATTACTTTTCTCAAAAGGTAAGTTTTGTCAGTGTTCTCTTAACCCCTGAAGGGTTTATTTTAAGTGTTCTATATCTAAGTAGAGTGTCCCAGATGGGTAGAATAATGTAATATCTTCTAGCTCTATGTGCTCTCCATGATTGCAAGCAATCAAATTGCTGCTAAAATTTTCAACATAATGGGTACCTTTGCTTGGTGAGCAATTTTTCATCTTTTATTCATAAGCAGAGACCTGGAAGTTTGCAGAATTTCATACCACTCCTCTGGAATTCTCTCTCAACTCAGTGTTGTGCCTCAACTCCATGCTGATGCTGTGGGATTTGATCCATTTGCACGGGTAACTGTGCCTAATTCCTGATGGCATGCAGCTGTATTTTACTTTTAAGGCCATATGTCTTTAGTTCGATATTAATGTTGTCCGAGATCTATCAGCTATTTGCATCATAACAAATTACTTTTTGATAAGAGATGAAATTTACTTGGAAGCACCTGTTCCTGCTATTGCAACACACCGTGTTTTCATATTAGCAACAATACTTGTCTCATAACCCACCCTTGCACTTGCATGTCAGTTGTGCAAGACTTTTAGCCTAGGACATTTTGTGTTGACGTTTCTGTTCTCAGTGCGGCTCCCTAAGCATTTTGTAGCCATGAATCCTTTCTGATGTTAAATAGCAACATAGCATACTGGCAAGTCTATATGGTAGAGGCAAAATATCCCCAAACTACCCCCCACAAGGTCCGTAAAATCTGTTGATGTCCATTGAGATTCTTTAGTGCTTGCAGATCGTCCGTCTTCTCTCTCAGTGAGCCACTTCATTCATTAAATATGGTGTCTTAGAAAATGACCTCCAGTAATGCAGAAGGAAACTACTGTGAAATCATGGACACCTTTTGGGTTAAAGGAAACTTTCTGGATTTGGTCAAGAACTACTGAAAAAGTAGAGTGCCTTTTTCACACTTTTCTCTGAGCAAAATTTCCTTCCTCTTCCCCCAGCTCAACCATAGACACAAATCTCAATGACAAGAATCACCTTCCAGATTCCAGTAAAATATCTATATATAGTAAGAGAGTAGATTTGTATTTGGGGGGGGGGGGGGGGGGGAACCACACATAAGGACAAGGAAATGTCAGAAATTTGTATATATTTGTCATTCAGTACCTTCAAAGGTATCAAATGTTTAATCTCCAGAAACAAAAAATGAGAGTTTTGTCACAAGTTCACAGATTCTCACAAATTGGTGTAGATTAACTGAACAGGGCTAAAGTCACCTCCGGACCATGGAGGTCCTGTGCTAGCTTGTGCCTCTTCTGCTTGCATGCTCCAGACAGAGTGGGTATGTGCTGTAAACGTCAACAGGGGACACTGCTGTTAACTTGTGATGAGGTCCTTTTGGCCTATTTAAAACACAGAAAAAATTTGGAACATGAAGAAGCCTCCAAAGTGCTAAGTTGGGGAATATCTCCCCTGAGCAGACCCCATGGGAACAGGAAGGTGGTTGCCTCCTGATGACTCCTTCAGAAGCCCTTGGATGAAGCAGATCAGAGGATGGGGCTAGTAAGAGGAGGCACATGTTGAAGGAAGAGGAGATGTGTAGTACCTACCTTAGAAAGACAGCAAGTAGTTTCAGAGCTCATGCTGGCTGGGCTGATACATCCAGGACATCTGGGTTTGCTTACATTTAAAATAATGGGCTTTCCATTACCTGGAGCAGTCCAAGATCTCTAATACTCAGAAAGGATTACAGTACCTTCATTTAGCCAAGCATATAACTGCTGTGCAAGTCTTGGACCTGCAGCATACGGACATCTTGCTTTTCAGGGTAAAGAACTGCAATATGGTACTCACAAAATATGAGAACTGAACAAGTTTAGCTAGTTAGCTGGGTACAAAATTAGCAGTGGAAGTGAAAAGAAGCGTCTTTCTCTTTCACAAGCTCTTGCCTCAGAAGCTCTTTCACTTCTTGTTATACTGCCATCTCAGATAAAATCTCCAAGGCTGATTTCTCACTGACTGCCATCCAGGAACGCCACCTGCAACACAGGATCTGGCCTCACCCTAGCTCTCTCTGAAATTAATAAGAGACTTACTTTCAGTTACTTTGCATACCCTCCCTCTAGTTTCCTTCTAGTGTGGGACTAGGACTTAAAATTACTTTACTAACTAATAATGGGAAATAGCAACAATTGCCACAAAAAAAGACCCGATGCTGTACGAGTTCCAGTGACATACCTGGGTGAGGTGATTCCTACCTCGTCCCTACAGCAAGCACAAGACATGTAGAAAGGAAGGGGTAATGTGGTAGGCTTTTAGAATTCCCCTCTTCTCAGTACAACATACAGTGAAAGCATTATATGGGCTTACAGACACCTGCCAAAGCTCTCGCTACTCCCTCCTCTACCAAGCTTCTGGGAAATTTCTCTAACTAGGAAAAAAAAACCAGAAAAGCATCCTGTTACCGTACTACCATATTTCCCAGTGGCAGTTGCTGAGAAAGTATCAAGTCTTCCTTCTGCCTCCTCAAGGACTGGCTCTGCCTACTCTCTCCTTGTATTCTGCATTAATGAACATGCCCTTCTGTTCCTCTCCCTCGTTGCAACCTTTCAACTCATCCGTCTGTCACTTGGCAGTAGCTTCGGGAGGGCTCTTCCCAGGGACATTTCATGTTTATTCAAGTGTTGCTGTGCTGTGAGACTAAAGAAGCAGATCTATTGCTTCCAGCTAGATCTGTTTATTTCCCAACACCACAGCACCACATATTCCCATACCAAAGGCAGGAAGGCAGATACCAAGCTGAAAACAAGTCAGAGGACCATTTTCCTTTCTCATATTCCCTTTAGTTGCGCGTGGCCTTTCTATTCGGCTAGTACACAGTGAATTCAAACAGGGTTTGCAGAACCCTTGTGAAAACAGACTCTCTTTTTCTCCGTACCATTGTGATTCATTTGCTTTTACCACAAGACTCTGCTGAGCTTAATGTATAGCAAGAAAGTACAAATGTATATAGTGAGGCCAGCCCTTAGCCCTGTAATGGTGCCTTTAGGGACCTGGTAGACCCACTGACCCCATTTTGTAATGAGCTGGACTTGGTCTTCACCAATACACTTAACTGAGGTCCAGACGGAGTAGGAGGAGCTGTACGTGCATAGTGCGGGTACCGTGGGGTTATCCTGGGATAGAAAAGATCTTTCTCCCATGTTAAATGTAGGTGGTGGTTACTGCTGCATGATCTGAGATAGGGCACAGGCTTTTTGTTCCTCAGCCTGGCTTGTCCTATTTCCCTTGTGCTTGAAATGAAGCCCGGGTAAGGAGCCTTCTTTGAAGTGAGGTGGTACTTGTTATCCTGGCCAGACAGGGGACACAATGAGTCTGTAGATAGCTTACGAAATTGAGTTCTTACTTCTTCAGGAGGCTCTGCAAGGGAGCATACCCAGCCCAGCATTGGCTAAGTGATACCATGGCAGCTGTGCTATGGGGCATGCAAAGGCTGCTTTTGGCTACACAGAGCAAACACTCTTGGATTACTTTTTGTATTCCACAGGGTAAGAGCCTGTGCAGAAACACCTACTGAAGAGTAGTTTATGTGCTGTGACATGCTGAAACAGCAGTTCCTGCTCTCTCTGAGCCCACAAAAAAGCTGTATGTGGAATTGCTCATGGTGGCAAATATGGGAAATTAAGATAATGCTTGGCATTCAGAACAAGCTACAAGAATAGCAAAGGATTATAGCTCTTTACATGCACACAGTCCTAGGTGAGCATGTATGGTATGGATACAACAGGATAACAGCAGATCTACCAGCAAAAATGGTAAAAACTACAATCAAAAAATTACTTCTATTAAAATCAAGCTTTAAAAAGGTGCATATGCTAAAAGGACGCCAGAAACTATTTCATTAGCATTGCAAGAAAACCCACAAGTTAAACAGGTGAAATTCAAAGCTTGCAATAGTGAGCTATTCTGCATCATGGGAATACATGAATTAAAGATTTATGTAAATACATTAGAAAAGACAGACCAAAAGGAAAACTGCCAGAAGAGGGAATAGCCCTTGCTCCCTGCAGTGCACACTCAACAAGGTTACAGGCTGATTGCAAAGAGGATTGTGACCAACAGAGAACGAAAGGCTGAAGCAGTCCTTGAAACAGAGAGCTTAATCCAGCAGCAAGGACCAGCAACCTGCTAGAGCTGTCCTGCCAGCAACCTAGTGGCAATGGGATGCACAACAACTTTGAGAAACTGCAAGAGTTAAAGAATCTTTGGGTCTGAAGTATCAACACAGTAGTCTCAAAGACCATTCCAGAATAGATCTAGGTCTAGACCAGTAAAGACTGGGGATCAGCATTTAAAGTTTGAGACCCGGAAATGCGAATGCCAGCACTCTTTTGTTGAATGCTGGATTCATACCAAGGAATCAAAGAATTGGATTGGTAGATAGAAGGTGAGCCAGCTGTGAATGGCTTATCATCAGCTCTAGCTAACAAAAGGGGCTAGATAAACACTGTCTTTTCCCGAGTCTCACAAACATGAAAACTAACTTTCAGCATACAAATTTACAAAAGGAATAAAAACCTGAAAGATCTACTGATTGCAGACATGGTCCCTCAAGTTTGTGAAACAAAGCTAAAGGTAGATTGTATACCTCCTCATGTGATTAAGAAAAACCTGTTTGCAAACAAAACATGGATTGTGGTTGCCAGAACCACCACTGAGACCATGGTAATTTATCAGACAATTAGTATAGGGCAACCCACAAGGCACACTTTCTACCACGTTATCAGCTAAAGGAGGAGCTGTGAGTATTAGATGTGATTTTGTGTACAGGCTCCAGGATAGCAAATTCTCCAGTGTAACAGGAAAGGGTATTAAACCCCCCGCCCACCCTCACACACAAAATCATCTGGAATCATTCCAATACTAGAAAATAACTGAGGATGCTTTATATCTGCCCAAATGAACAGTGATATAGGAAAACTGGCATGTTGCGAATGTCAAAAATATAGTCAAGTCGAAGAAAAGAAACAAGCTTAGTGGTTGGTTGAAGTACCATCAAAACAAATAAACATGTTAATAATATGATTAGCTACAATAGCTGGTCGTGAAGCACCAGGTAAAGTTAATTCTCAAATCCAACAATTAATCTGGATGAACCCAGGTGGCTATGTTTTTCTGTGACTTTCTTTTTGCATCCAAGAATAGGCAACTGAGGACTTCTCAGAATTGAACGTGAGAGCTGCTTTTTGTCATCTTTATTGGCAGGAAGACAAAGTTCAAACACGTAGCTACACTACCTGAGAATAGATATACTGATTCACACCACAGGTC